>NC_090384.1:56674715-57274715 GCF_036365525.1 Heterodontus francisci
TACAGACTAGGGTTGACAGGAGCTTTATTAGGTTAATTTCTCATGCAGAATTTTATATCATGGATTCATGGTCTGAAGTTACTGCATAAAACATTTCAGAACTTGCTTTGTAGCAACTGTTGTACAGTGTTTGCTGTGTTGATCTGCTCATTACTGTTGCTTCACTGTAATTTTCCTAAATAAACACAAATCAGTTTTTAAGCCTAAACTGTGTGGTCTGCTGGCAAGGTGGTTTCCATTGGTTCTGAGAAATTTAGTAAACACAGTGGATAGCCTGTATTATATCCGCTTAAAACTTGAATGAACGAAGGGGCCATTGTGCAAAACATCAAATGTTGGTTTGTAAGATCTATGGAAGCTGTATTGGAAATGGATTTTAACTGTAAATATGAATGCTGCTGACTGGAGCTCTGCACACGTATGCATGTACACATGAAGATTGCAGGGCTGAGCAAAGACTGATGTGGAACTGACTATTTAATTGCGTGCTGTTAGATAACATTATTCTAAAGTGGACACTGGTGCCACATATCACAGTACGTTAGGATGTAGGTTCATATCTACTGCAAGTTCTCTTTCAACCATGTTGTAGTGGGAGGAACAGAGAATCTGAGGGTGATCCATCTGTTAAACTCTTGTGAAACAGTATCTGGCTCAATAGCAGAATTAGTCTGTTCCTAAGACTTGGAGGAGACTTTGAAGTGTGTTGAATGAAGGCGAAGGGGAAAACTGGTATATAAACCTAAATCTTTTGAGATCATATCAATGGGCTAGGAAAATTTATACTTTAATGCAAACTTGTCCCACCAGTTTTCTACCACCTTCTTTCCTATTGGTACTAAATCATATTGGGCTGCTCTCTCTCACCTCACAACAGTACCCATTCTTTATTTTGAACCAAAATTGTAATTGCCAGCTGGGGTTGCGTCGCACCTGAGCTAGGTCCTATAGTCCCGACATTCACCCATGCACTTTTTCCAGTAGGTTCACTGGGTAGTTATCAGGAGTAGAAACCATGGTGGATTACTCTCTCTTTCCTTATCTCAGGGACATGAAAGTCAATAGTAGTACCATTTCATCCTGGGTGAAATCAACCAATTCCGACCAAACCAGGGATTACGCCTAGGATTTCCCTGGTCTGGAAATCTTGAGTATCACACTAAAGTACAAAAAAACTGACTAATAACCCAAGTGTTATTTGCAGTGGTTAATCTGTTCATGATATGAAACCAGACAGCAAAAAGAGCTAGAGATTATTTATTGCAGTGGTTTTGAACATGTATTTGATATTTATTGCATTTAAGCTTCATATTTATCAAATCCAGTTTCACTATCCTTGCTTGAAACCTCCATATATATCGTACAGCATGATCTAAGCTTCAATTAACAGAAAATGTTTAAGTATTGTAATCACCAGACAATGTTTAAATAATGTGAATCAAAAGTTTATATCTGACCTTGTGCATCCACCTTTACATTTGCAGTGCTGGAGTTAGATGCGTGAAGTTCCCACATATCACATGTTAAGTAACTTGATGCCAAATTTGAAGAGAATAAGAGATGGATGCTTTTAAACCTTGCCTAATTTAGCAAGATACTGGTTTTAACCTTGCTCACCAAGTAAACCAGAGAATCAAAGTTAGCAATAAATGCTGTGACCATTGCTTTCAGGGGTAAAACCAGAATGTTTTGGCTTTGTCCATCTCCAAGAAAAATAGTTCCAAGGCAATTGGAACAACACATGAACTGCAGCAGTTCAAGAATGTGGTTCACCATCACTTTCTCCAGGGCAATTAGGGATTGACAATAAATGCTGGCCTTGCTAACAATGTCCAATTCCATGAATAAATAGTTAACATTATTGTAATGGTGCACATGTGGAATTTCTGGCTAAACTTAATGCAAGGTTTTTTTTCCTTCAAGATTTCAATAAATTGGAATGTTGGATGTGTGACGTTTCCATGTTCTGTTCACTTAAACAGTGATAAAACCATTGGTGTGGTTATTCATTTGTCCCTCCAAACTGGATTATGTTTGGAGAGCATTCTGAGTTCCATAATCACTAAGATGCTTTGGGTTGGTCACCAGTTGTGGTAAGAATAGCTTGAAGTGGGTCATAAATCAATGTTCCATTTCTCATTTATCAATATGAATGCCCTTTTTACCCTTTTTGTACTTCAGAACAAAAGCCCGTTCCCGTCCTGCCCCACTCTCTGCCCATTCGCAAAAAATAGGTGTGTTCTGACCCAGTAACTTGATAAAAGTGACCGTGTTCAAAACCAGGTATTCAAGGTCAATTCATGGTTGCCTTTGGTGAATTTTGTAAGATCTCAGTTGATGACTAAATTCAGTACTTGGTGGAGCACTGTGACCTCATTTGGACAGGAAGAGAGAATGGAAAGTTAAGCAAGCCAAATCTACCCTGTTAGTGTGTGGCCCGAGTAGGGTGTGGGAGAAACACACCCTAGAGATAGTGGTAGTGAAACCCTCAGCTCAAACACCACCCCACAGTCCATTCTAAATATACCCAGCTCAAAGAGAGAAGCTGGTACCAGTGGAAGATTTAAGGGGATAAGCAAAATTGGGGTTAATTCTTTCATGGCAGAATATTTTTCTTGTTTAAAAAAAAAAGGGCTTGCAATAGTGTTGTGTTTAACACTTGCTTCTGCAGCATGGGTAATGGGAGTTTATTTTTAGCTTTCATGAAGCATATGCATTGGTTAGTTCATGAACTATGATTATTTTCTTTTTCATGAATACATAAATTAAATTTTTCACCAAATTGGCAAGGTAGCAGGTGGTAAAGCAATTTCTAATTCCCTGGAAATGAGACAGATGGGGTAATCCAGTTGGAAATGAAGTGAAGAGGTCCGTTGTCTTTTTAAAAAAAAGTCTTTTGATCAACCAGTAAATGTGTTTCTCAACATCGAACCATTTCCCATAGGTAACTGTCATACTCTTGCAGAGGTATTAGAATAGTCTCTTTTACCCCTCTCAATAGTGCTACTTTCTCCTGAAGATGCTGACTACTGTTCAGGACCCTTCTCGTTCCTTGCCTGCTTGCCATTCTTCATACATGAGTCTAGTCAGTGAGCATTAGCAAGCTGTTTGACTTATGGTTGGGTCCTAAGAAGTGGCGAACATCACAATTGATGTTCTGATCTCTCCAGTTGTCCACAAATGAGGGTTTTTTTCCCAGTGGGCGCCGCTAGATGACACGCTGGAAAGGGTTGATCTGATTTATTCTTCTCTGGCCTGCAGCTCTGCTTCAAGCTGTGCCACTGCTACTTGTACCTTCCCCCTCAGGTAACTAATCTAACACCGATCAGGCTCAATACCACAGAGGCATGTAGGTCAGCTTGATCTTGTGTATCTATCCTTAGATTTACATAATTTCTGGGCCATGAATTCCATTTGTGCTGTTGCTACAATTTGGTTTTCACATTTAATTTGCATCTGCAATGATATAACTTTGTGAGAAAACCCAGCTGAATCTCTGTTCAATTCGACTCATTCTTTATTCTTAACTTCTTCTACTAATTCCTCCAATTAATTTCTCCTGTTACAAATGTGTTGTCTCCTGGTCTGATGGCAGTTACAATGTATGGACCAAGTGATCGCTGTCCTGTGAAAATATTTACCAAACAAAAACTGCACAAGAATTTAGAACAATCATTGTAATTCAGTGATCTTTTTATCTTTCGTTAACTACTGATCACCCTTCGACACTTCCTAGTGCCTGTCTTAAGTGCTTTTCTACTTATTCTCATGCTTCTACAAGGTGATTCTCAACCAGCTTCAACTTGAGACGTAAAGGTTGCTGGGCCTGCAGTGCGAAGTCTCAAGGTGGCTGTGATTGATGACCTTGAGGAGGTTGACTGTAGAGTATGACATCTCGGCTGTTGCTGGGGCAGTCTGGCCCAGCTGATTTTGTGGCACTAGGACTGGCACTGGGTGAGGGCACAACAGGGAAGAATGTATGCATTCATCCTGAGAGAGGATAGCAGGTACCTCTCCCATGGTGCCACTGTCACTTGCATGGGGTGTTGCCTCAGCACTCCCAATGACCTGAGGGGAACAGAGTGGAGGAGTGTTTTGACATCTTGGAAGCCCCTGTCTGTGCTTTCTTTCAAGTACAATAAGCTACAAAAAATGGTAGAGCCCAGAGCTTGCATTGCTAAGAGATGCTACCACTGGTCTCAGAAACTCCTGGATAATGGGACCAACTGCAGTCTGCATAGACATCTGCATATATGCTCCATAGTTCACTGCAGTAACTCAAAGTCATGCTTGAGTGCTACACACAAGTCAGAAGTAAACTTCTCCATTTTGGCTACAATGTTACATAGCCCCCTGACAAGGGTAAGAGTAAGTTCTTTTTTCTTTGGGCTTCCTTATCTCGAGAGACAATGGATACGCGCCTGGAGGTGGTCAGTGGTTTGTGAAGCAGCGCCTGGAGTGGCTATAAAGGCCAATTCTGGAGTGACAGGCTCTTCCACAGGTGCTGCAGAGAAATTTGTTTGTTGGGGCTGTTGCACAGTTGGCTCTCCCCTTGCGCCTCTGTCTTTTTTCCTGCCAACTACTAAGTCTCTTCGACTCGCCACAATTTAGCCCTGTCTTTATGGCTGCCCGCCAGCTCTGGCGAATGCTGGCAACTGATTCCCACGACTTGTGATCAATGTCACACGATTTCATGTCGCGTTTGCAGACGTCTTTATAACGGAGACATGGACGGCCGGTGGGTCTGATACCAGTGGCGAGCTCGCTGTACAATGTGTCTTTGGGGATCCTGCCATCTTCCATGCGGCTCACATGGCCAAGCCATCTCAAGCGCCGCTGACTCAGTAGTGTGTATAAGCTGGGGATGTTGGCCGCTTCAAGGACTTCTGTGTTGGAGATATAGTCCTGCCACCTGATGCCAAGTATTCTCCGAAGGCAGCGAAGATGGAATGAATTGAGACGTCGCTCTTGGCTGGCATACGTTGTCCAGGCCTCGCTGCCGTAGAGCAAGGTACTGAGGACACAGGCCTGATACACTCGGACTTTTGTGTTCCGTGTCAGTGCGCCATTTTCCCACACTCTCTTGGCCAGTCTGAACATAGCAGTGGAAGCCTTACCCATGCGCTTGTTGATTTCTGCATCTAGAGACAGGTTACTGGTGATAGTTGAGCCTAGGTAGGTGAACTCTTGAACCACTTCCAGAGCGTGGTCGCCAATATTGATGGATGGAGCATTTCTGACATCCTGCCCCATGATGTTCGTTTTCTTGAGGCTGATGGTTAGGCCAAATTCATTGCAGGCAGACGCAAACCTGTCGATGAGACTCTGCAGGCATTCTTCAGTGTGAGATGTTAAAGCAGCATCGTCAGCAAAGAGGAGTTCTCTGATGAGGACTTTCCGTACTTTGGACTTCGCTCTTAGACGGGCAAGGTTGAACAACCTGCCCCCTGATCTTGTGTGGAGGAAAATTCCTTCTTCAGAGGATTTGAACGCATGTGAAAGCAGCAGGGAGAAGAAAATCCCAAAAAGTGTGGGTGCGAGAACACAGCCCTGTTTCACACCACTCAGGATAGGAAAGGGCTCTGATGAGGAGCCACCATGTTGAATTGTGCCTTTCATATTGTCATGGAATGAGGTGATGATACTTAGTAGCTTTGGTGGACATCCGATCTTTTCTAGTAGTCTGAAGAGACCACGTCTGCTGACGAGGTCAAAGGCTTTGGTGAGATCAATGAAAGCAATGTAGAGGGGCATCTGTTGTTCACGGCATTTCTCCTGTATCTGACGAAGGGAGAACAGCATGTCAATAGTCGATCTCTCTGCACGAAAGCCACACTGTGCCTCAGGGTAGACGCGCTCGGCCAGCTTCTGGAGCCTGTTCAGAGCGACTCGAGCAAAGACTTTCCCCACTATGCTGAGCAGGGAGATTCCACGGTAGTTGTTGCAGTCACCGCGGTCACCTTTGTTTTTATAGAGGGTGATGATGTTGGCATCGCGCATGTCCTGGGGTACTGCTCCCTCGTCCCAGCACAGGCATAGCAGTTCATGTAGTGCTGAGAGTATAGCAGGCTTGGCACTCTTGATTATTTCAGGGGTAATGCTGTCCTTCCCAGGGGCTTTTCCGCTGGCTAGGGAATCAATGGCATCACTGAGTAAGTAATGGTGCCTTTTCAGGTGTAGATTTTCCCTCTCCCCCCACCACCCCCGCCCCCCCCCCCCACTGTCAATGAGCCTCGAACTTTGGTAAGACTTGGAAAGAAGGGGATAGAGAAAATGGTTAGTAAGATGGACAATGAAAAAGAATGGTCACTTAATGCAGCACCAGAATGTGATGCAGATTCAGTGAGGAGGATGGTTAAATGATGAAACATATATGATTGTAGTCCTCGTCCACTGTGCCACACTTCTTCCTGCCTCACCATTTGCATTTGCTCTGGCGCTCTCTCTGCCCAGAAGATACACTGCAGCCTCGTCATCAGATGTCAGCATTTGAAACTATGGAGTCCATCCTCTGGTGAGAGTCCTCTCCCTGGAATTGTATACAATTTTGATGTGAATGAAGAATCGGAATGTGTTAGTGAGTGTACATCTGTGTATGAAGGTAGAATAGTCTGTCATGTGTTAAGAACCCACAGGTGCGTGCAAGACAGGGCATTAATAGTGAGAACCGTGGCGGTACCAGAGTTTGGAAGTGTCAGCAGGAGGAGGACCACTGTTACAATGATTGGATGGGAGGCATGCGAAGCATGAAGGTCAGGATTTTCATTGGTGGTGATACAGTAATATGATGCAGGGCTGTGCTGACAATGATAATGAACTGAATCACAGCATGAGTTTAGCAGCCTGGTCATTGAACTTCTTTCTGCACTGTTTCCAGGTCCAAGAAGGTGAACAAGTATTTGCGTGCTCTGTCACTTTGGTCCAGCTTTGTCTGGCATTGTGGTCTGGCACCCTTTATCATCCAGTGGGATGAGGGTATTCTTCCTCCTGCACACCACCTTCACTGAAAGCTTCAGGGTATTATCACAGAACTGGGGTGCTCTCCCAGTTGTTGTTTTTTTGCCATTCAATACACCAGGCTTCAGCTCAGCTCTGCAATGAATGGTACACCTCCCCTTTCAAAGGTGCATGTCACCAGGAGAGTGGATCTGTCTGAGGCCCACCATACCCCCAACCTCCATCATGTGCAAGCTATCCAATTAGCAGCAGCATGCACATTGACAGCTTTTCCATCTAATTTAAGTGAGATACAAACCTGAAAAAGTGCCTCACGTTGATGCCATCGGGCGAGGGACATGGTCATCTCATTCACTTCGTGCCTGCTTTGGGCACAAGTTGAAAATTTCCCATGTCTGCTGTGTTGTGAAGCTCCATCAAGTGGCCTGACTGGGAACTACTAGCACTTTCTGAATTTGGATAATTGAATTAACTGCTACGTAATTGGCAGTCAATTTGCTATCAACTGTGAATTTCTGTTGTGGAAATACTGTGTGTTCGTGATAGTCATTTATGGCGTAAAAGGAGGCCATTCGGCCCATTGATATTTAATTTAAAAATATTTTATTGGGTAGTGATCTATTACAGTATTTTTTGAAAAGCTCCCAAAATGAAACAAGAATAGAGAACACATATGTTCTAACTAGATATGAATTTTAAATGAATATGCCTGACTAAATAATCTGTTGTAACTTCCTTTTACTAGTTGTTTAAAATCAGATTCCACTAGGTTCCCTGTTAGCCCAAATGTACTGTTTGGTGTGTAACCAAGCCATATTGGCCAGCAAGTCCCAGGTTCAATCCTTGCTTGCTAAGTGCTAAGCTGGTTGATCTTGGCCAGTGCAACATTTTGCAATTGTTATGACTGAGGAAGGAGGAGTGCACTGTTAATTCAGTCCCACTTCTCCACAGGTCACAACATATAAAGAAAAGAAGGAATAAAAAATACTTAGACTGAAAAAGAAGGTATGGAAGTCCTTTGTTTTGGCGAGATGTCCCAAAGGCAAATAGGTGGCTGTCAGTGAAATCTTCCGAGAACCGTTCTTTCCAGGCAATATTGATGAACAGTCTGGATAGGCTTTCAGGAGATGTTGCTACAGAAGGCTTCACATGGATCTTACATCAGGTGTGCATTAACCAAGGTTTCAATTTTCACCCATTCTATGCAAAGTTCCTTCAAAGGTGCAAGGTTTCTTCAAATACAGAAGGCAACAGTACAATTTCATGCAGGGATTCTTCCAAGAGACAAAGATATCAGTTGTCGTCTCCTGGCAGACACACAGCAAGTGCTTCCTTCTGTTTTAGGCCAAAAACCAACTGGCTTTTAACCGTTCAAAAATAAAACCAACTTTTTCTAGAAACAAGTCCTAAGACAACCATAAATCCTGACTTGCCATCGGATGCTAAAGAATTCTGACATTGTTTGTCCTCTCTTTCCCTTTTGTGGGAATTTACCTAAACTGTACCCAATTTATCTCCTCTTTAGAGGTTGCCCATTGCTTCATTACATTTCTGCCTGCCAGTTTTTGACTCCAGCTTACTTGGCCAGACCAGTCAGAGAGTAGGATGAAGCAGGAAAAAAAAAGCGAGTGTTTATCATATGTCAGCTTGACAAGATTATGACAGGCTTAGATAAGCTTGTCAAGGAAAAACTGTTCCATTAACTAATGGTTCAAGGACTAGGGGACGCAGATTGAAGGTTTGGGGCAAGAGATGCAGGAGGAATATGAAGAAGAACTATTTTACTCAGCGGGTGGTAATGACCTGGAACACTCTTCCCACAAGGGTGGTGGAAGTGGATATGCTTAATGACTTCAAAAGGAAGTTGGATGGCCACTTGAAAGAAATACACTTGCAGGGATATGGGGATTGAGCAAGGGAATGGGACTGACTGAGTAGCTCAGTGGAGAGCCAGCAAGGACTCGATGGGACACATGGCCTCCTTCTATGCCATAAATGACTAACTATGATAATCTCTGGGGCTGCTGTCCCCAACTTGCTAGTGGACGCACAGGGCAGTGTTGGCAGAGGCCAGGTAGCAGTTTGTTTACCCTGTCAGACATAATTGATGAATTAGCCTTTGGGAGAATGGTTTATTTTGAAAGAAAGTCCTGAAAATGTATATTTTTTCTTGCCATCCAGTGTTGGGCTTGGGGTGGGTTGGGGCAATGGTTAAATTCATTTATCAAAGGCAAACTAAACTACCTCGAACGTGAACTAATTTGCAAACTTTGTTTAGTGATGCATCATAATGACCTATTTTGTCTAATTAGTAGAAATATTATTGACACTTGAGTCGAAGTGACAAATTGTTTTCTGTTCTGTTATGAAATGAAAGTAACAGTGTTGCGAGGCTTAGTCCTCACTTACAACAGAGTGATACAATGGAAAGACTTGTAAAAGGCTAGACTTTTGGAAGTATAAGGTGCACTATTCAGATAAGCCTAAAGGCTCCTTCCTTTCAATGGGTTATATAGTTCAAACTGGCTTCACCAGTTTGATGTGAAATATTAGCTTAATCTCAAAAAGCTGTAGCAGTTTTCAGTGACTTCAAATGGTAGAATTGTTGCAGACTGTGTTGCATACCTTGCATTAAAGAATATAAAAATAAAGCTATCTTTGAGGGAGATGTTCCCATGGCTAACAAAAATGTATTTATACCAGCCGCCTCCATCTTCATTAGCTGATGGAAGGGTTTTGCAGCGTTCGCAGTACTTTATAGCAGGTACTGGCAGACTGCCAGAAAAGGCACGACTGCTGATATAAGGCAGGGTTTCTCCTTCAGTTTTCAATAGCACTGTCAATGCAGGAGAAGAGCACATGAAAGATTTCTTCAGGAATCTCTGAGGAATGCACCTTCCGTTTGTAGCAGAGAAAATGGGTCCTGACTTTTGACAGATTGTGCTGCCTATGGGATTGTGCGACATTAGAAAACTGAAAGCTTTCTTCTTTGCTTTGAGTGGCACAGAGACTGAGGCAGGATGTTGGGACGATTTGGATTTTCAAGTCTGCTACCTCAGGTAGCACATGCTTTCCATCAAGTACAAGACAGGTCTGTGTAAAGACTGGCATGCTGAAGGTTTCCATTAACGACTGATTGGCATTTATGCTCAAGGTTAAATACAGTAGAGAACAAATTATGTCTTGTGAAATTTGTGCATGTCTTGTCTAGTATCTGGTTGTAATGGGCACATCATGAAATTTAGTATGTTTTAACCCTTTCTATCCAAGAGATTTGACTAAACTGACAGGACTGAACTTGTCGCTTGAAATATCTAATTAATGTGGTTGGTGCAAGACAGTGCATAATCATAACAGGCCCCAGGGTGTTTGTGGTCTCCATTACATGGATACTGTATTATTAACAAGTAATTTTAGCTATTACAGACTGACCTACTCAGAGCTGTTTACTGGCCAATGGCCACCATACTAAATGTGTGCAATCCCTCATTACTAATTAAAAAAAATCCCATCTCTTCCTGTTTGATCCTTACACTTAGAAGATTTTTTAGAATTATTTTGAAATAGAATTTGTTTGTAATAAGCAATGCTGTACAGGACTGAGCAATGATGGTCGATTCTCTACTCAATGTCAGAACTGTAAATTGCTGACATCCAGTCTTCAGTAAAGTTTATTTTCTCCAATTAAACCTTATAAGATTATATGAAATCAAAGCAGGAGTAGGCCATTCAACCCCTCGAGCCTGCTCCATCATGCATTAAGATCATGGCTGATCTGGTTGTGGCCTTAATTCCACTTCCTACCTGCTCCCATAACCCTTGACTCCATTGTCGATCAAAAATTTGTCTAACTCAGCCTTGAATATATACAACGACCCAACCTCCACTGCTCTCTGGGGAAGAGAATTCCAAAGATTAATGACCCTCAGAGAAGAAATTCCTGTCTTAAAAGGGATTTCCCTTATTTTGAAACTGTGGCCCCTAGTTCTAGATTCCCCCAGGAGGGGAAACACCCTCTCAGCATCTACCCTGTCAAGCCCCCTCAGAATCTTAGATGTTTCAGTAAGACCACCTCTCAATCTTACAAACTCCAATGGGTATAGGCCCAACCTGCTCAACCTTTCCTCATAAGACAACCCCTTCATCCCAGGAATCAGCCTCGTCTGAACTGCTTCCAATGCAAGCATATCCCTCCTTAAGTAGGGAGACCAAAACTGTACACAGTACTGAGGAAGACTGAAGCTATCACCCTCATCCTCTGGCAGTATTGGACTCTATCCATCCCTTTTCCTGGCCACTTTTTCCAGTATGAGTAAGACTGTAAGCAACTTTGCCATCCTGTTTGACCCTGAGCTGAGCTTCCAGCTCATACACTGTCCATCCCAGCCTACTTCCATCTTTGTAATGTCGCCTGCCCCGACCACAGTCAAGCAAAAACAACAGCAACAGCTTACTTTTATATAGCTCCTATAACATAGTAAAACATCCCAAGGCACTTTAGAGGAGCATTAACCAACACCTTGATATTAGGACAGGTGACCAAAAGCTTGGTCAAAGAAGCAAGTTTTAAGGAGTACCTTAAAGGAGGAGAATGAGATAGACAGGCTGAGAGGTATAGGGATGGAATTCCAGAGTTTAGGGTCTAGGCAGTTGAGACATGGGGGAACCAGTAGAAATAATTGATGCACAAAAAGCAAAGAGATCTCAGATGGTTGTAGTCCTGGAGGGCATTACAGAGCTAGGGAAGGACAAGGCCCTGGAGGGATTTGAAAGCCAGTATGAGAATTTTAAAATCGAGCCGTGGCTGGACCAGGAGCTAATATAGGTCAGCAAGTACAGGGGTAATGGGTGAATGGGATTTGGCACAAGTTAGGACATAGGCAGCAGTGTTTTGGTTGGCCTAAAATTTACTGAGGGTGCAAGATGGGATGCCAGCTAATGGATGCCACTGACCTAATGTATGTTTTCGCCTCCTCCAGATTTTATTCAAGGCGGTGCAGTGGTTGGCACGTAGTGACCCGGGTTCAGTTCTGGGTACTGCCTGTGCGGAGTTTTTAAGTTCTCCCTGTGACTGCATGGGTTTCCTCCCATATGCCAAAGACTTGCGGGTTGATAGGTAAATTGGCCATTGTAAAAATTGCCCCTAGTGTAGGTAGGTGGTAGGAGAATTGAGGGAAGGTGGGGATGAGAGGGGGAAAATGGGATTCATGTAGGATTAGTATAAATGGGTGGTTGATGGTCGGCGCAGACTCATTGGGCTGAAGGGCCTGTTTCGGTGCTGTATTCTCTGTGACTCTATGACAATGTTCTCATGCCCATCCTCCCATCCTCCACTCTGCAGAAAGTTTATTTTGTCTGAATCTCAATTGCCCAAATCCTATTCTGTACCAATTCCTGCTTACCATCAGCCCTGTCCTAACTGACCAACGTCGGTTCCTGTTCACTGATATTTCAACTTAGAAATTTTTATCCTGGTGTTTGAATCACTCAGTGGTGTGAACCTTACCATCACTGTGAAATTGTCCATTACTACCACCTATCCCTCAAAATTATTCTTCTGTCACAAACCTCTTTTGCATCCCCTCTCCCTTCACCCCACCATTGGCAGATGCATCTTCAGCTATCTAAGCATGGAACTCTGGAATTTCTGCCCTAAACCCATCTGTCTCTTCACTGCTTTCTTTTCCTTTAAGACCATCCTAAAATCCATCTCTATGCTCAAATTTTTTTTCAACCCTGTTACAGCCAGATGAGGAGCGGTCACAAGGCTCCCATCTTGTGCTTCCTCTTATTTGACCGCAACAGAGTTCATTCTTTTTTAAACAGTGGATGTGCTTACTACTTCAGTGAGTATTTTACCTTTTACCTGATTGGTTCTTTTATGATTGCCAATCAGACAGGTTTTCTTGAGTTTAAACTAGAAAGAGGTGAGTTTATTATACTTAAGGCAAACCCAATCTAAATAAAGTAATAAAATATGCAACACATTCACGCACACACTCATGAGTGCATTGCCTTCCAGCTGAAGTTGTGTTCTTGATGTCCTTGGCTGGTAAATGTGCAGTTTGTGGCTGGCCCACCTTGTTCCGTCTTTTCTTGTAGGCAGAATTATAGGTGGCTTTCTTCCCCTGGCGACTTTGTCTTGGATCCAGCAACCAACAGGTAGGCTTTGTACGAGGTCTTCTGGCGAGAGACGGAGACACTTCTGCATAGAATCAGTCACTGGCTTGATTGACCTTGTCCAAGGGAAACTCCCAGCTTTCATAGAGATGGACAGATAATCACATAACTGCCTCTGTATTCTCTGGAATCTTCTAGTAAGGTTCAAGGTTTGGAGTTTCCATCTCCTCAGGCCTCAGAATGCCAATATTTACACTTAAAGGGGTTTTCTCTTTCAAAGTCAATGTGTCAGGATGGCCTTGAATACCGTGCTCATGAAAGCAGTTTTAGATAATTCAATCACCAGAGCAAGCTGTTTTGGGTACAGGCTCATCAGGCGTGTGTCTCCTGTTGGAGGCCTTGGAATGTGCAAGTTTGAAAATGCAAATTGTAGAGGCTGTCTTAGCTGCTGGCTCTTTTTTTTAAAGGTAACTAAGATTTTTTTCATGAAAAGCTTCATGTAGGTTTCCAACCTATGAATTAAAATTCCTCATTTGGCATATTGTGTTTTCTTGACACCTTCTAATATCTCGTCCTTTGGCTTGGCACATGGTTTTCAAAATGCTTCTATGATGCTTCCTGAAGACAGTTTTCTATCTTAAAAGATGCTGTATACATGCAAGTTGCAGCTGTGGATGCACACATGCACCTTTGGCAGACACCATTGGAGAATAACTAGGACGGGGAACTAGGTGATTTTCTGTTTCCTGCTACAAGGTCAATGCATTACCTTAATTCCATTTTAGCTGAAATCAGCTAACTGATCACGCATCAACCCTCCCTGATTGGTGTGGAATCCCACTTATTTAAGTACAGGACTCACAGATTTATGTGAAAGTGGCTCTTCCCTCTTCCTGTTACTGGTCATCGTCTGCGTGAAACTAAAGTTTAGTTAAAGACATGATGTCTTTTTTATATTTTAAATATTTAAATCTTTTAAATATTGCAGGATCGTTTAAGTAGTGAAAGTTACATGGTGCACATTGGATTTGTTATATTGTTTACAGGAAGTTGGGATGTTTAATTGTTTTGGTGCAATACTTCCGAAGTGAGCATTACTGTGTGCTTGTTTTTGTGCGGGACGTTCTGCTTTTGTTCCCAGTTGTGTTGGTTGAGGCAGGAGAGTTAATAGAAATTCCTGGAAGGGGCGTGTTCTGATGAGCTGATGCTATTTGCGTCTGATGACCTATCAGGGAGTGCACCTTTGTGGGAGTACGATTGCTTCAGTGAGTTTCATGTGAAAATGAATTGGTGGTTTCAAAACAAACTGGATTCGGAAGAGGGTGGTTTTAATGCTTCATTACCCTGTGAGTGGGGATTGAGTATCTTCTCTGTGTCGTACTCTCTGGTTCTTCGAGTCTGAAAGGTACACCTTTTTTTCGGCCCCTTTCTGTGGGTAATTTCATACAAAGTTTGTGTCCGATTACTGAGTTTTTGATTAACCTAACTTTTTTGCTTTGTTTCTGTTAAGATGATGCCGTTGGAGAGCCTATGTTTAACTTTTAGTTTTCACTTTATCACTTGTACTTAGTAACCGTTGTAGCCATTCACCAAGCTTACTTTGACAGCGTCTCCACTATGTAGGGCAGGAATGTGGGAACACTCCCATCTCCAAGTGCTTCAACGTAATGTGGATTTACACTACGGAGATGTAGATGGGCAGGCCTCCTGCAAGACCTGCACACTGTAGTGTAAACAAGTTTAAGCTTCAAGAGCTAACAGCATTGTAGACACATGAAAATGTAGGTCCACGATTCTGTGATCGCCTTAAAGTAAATCTGGGGATCCGCATCCGCAAATTTGGTCTGTGGGGTCTCTGTATTAATGACAGAGCTGAGCAAACAAATTGAAAGTAATTTCCGAAGTGGAATGTTAAAGGTGGAGAGCCATGCATGAAGGTTGTTCTTCGAAAGCTGTATCCTCAATCCAATAATTCATAACGGCATCTTTAACATGTACAAAATAAAGCTGGAAAATGCTCCACGGTAGATTTAATTCAGGAATTCTACAGTAGCACCTCAGTCTGATTTTCTAAATACTTTTGAATTTAAAAATAATCCTTAGGCCATTAGAATATTAAAGTTAAAGTCCAGGGATTTTTAGATAACTGCTGAAAATATCGTTACTATATGAAATCTGGTTGTGTAAAGCTGCCTATTTACATCGCCATTGAATGTGTGTTAGTGCTGTGATTGGCTATCGATGTATTATTAAAGCTCTGCTGCACCCTCTCTTTGAGTGCGACTGTTGGAATGCTTATTGTGTCCTTTACTAGCCTTTGAAGAAAGATTCAGCCACCACCAGTGTGACTGGCATACCTTGTTCAGGCTCTAGGAAACCTATTCTAGATCCTTTTTTAAGGAAAACAGTTTAAGGCCGCAAATGATTATTTGCAGTTCAGTGTACAGAGAGTAGCACCGAACAAGCATCATGGGGGTCTTAATCAGAAACAGTGGTTTTACACTACCACCCTAGTTCAAGAGATAAAATGTCTGATCTATGTACAAACCTTTTCATTCAAAATGCAATTTGTTGCTTTTTTTTTAAAAAAAAGGGCTTAAACTAATACCTCTCCTCAGTTAGGCATTATTTGGCCCATTTCAGAGTCTAGCATAGAGTCTATGGCACAGAAACAGGCCATTTGGCCTGACTGGTCTATGATGGTGTTCATGCTGCCGTTCCTCTTCACCTAATCCTATCAGCATAAACTACTCCCCCTTTCTTGGCTGCCTGTGGTGCATTATGGGTATATCCTGGCAGGACAACATCACAAATGCAGCAGTCCTCTCAAAGGCAGAGCTCCCAAGTGTGTAGGCACAAATCGAACAGAGGCAGCTTCGGTGGATCAGACACGTGCGCAGGATGGAAGATGGTTGCATACCCAAGGACCTTTTGTATGGTGAGGTAGCCAGGGCCAGATGACCAGTACAGTGACCAGTGGGGCACCCAAAGCTCTGCTTCAAGGGTGTTTGCAAGCATGACATGAAGGTGCAAAATGTCGACTGTTGCACTTGGGAATGACTAACAGGTGAAAGAAGGAAATGGCGACACATCCTGTGGACTGGTACGTGCTACCACAATTGCTACAGCAGCTTGGCAACAGGCACCAACATCAAAAACAACAACTAACAACAGCACTTGTGGCAGAATCTACCTCTCGAGGATTGGCTTTCACAGACATTAAAGGTGAACCAGAGAAGACAGCCCACCTAACTGGATTATTTATGTGTTTATCATCTTTCGTAGATGGAAGGATGCCAACCTCTCCTTGTGGTTGTACGTTCCATATTGCTACCACTCTTTCGCTAGTGAAGGACACAATAAATATTCCAGCAATAATATTCAGTCTGTTTTAAGAACAAAAACAGACTCCTGTTCCTGAACTAATCACGATGTAGTACACAACACAGCAAAAACATCTGGGGTGCTTTGTCTGCCATATGCTGCAATCCTTTTCTCCAGATGTAAGGCAGATGCATCTTGCTCAGCTTTTCTCCATGAAGGAACTTCTGAGGATTGGGTGTCTACCATGAGTGGATTAGTAGTAACCTGTCTTTTGCCATTAGTTGGCATAGGCATCCTGTGCCATTAGTGGCCACAGTTAGATTGAATTTTTAAAAATTCTTTCATGGGATATGGCGTCGCTGGCTAGGCCAGCATTTATTGTCCATTCCTAACTTCCCTTGAGATGGTGGTGGTGAGCTGCTGACTTGAACTGCTGCAGTCCATGTGGGGTAGGTACACCCACAGTGCTGTTAGGAAGGGAGTTCCAGGATTTTGACCCAGCGACGGTGAAAGAACAGTGATATAGTTCCAAGTCAGGATGGTGTGTGACTTGGAGGGGAACTTGCAGTTGGTGGCATTCTCATGTGTCTGCTGCACTTGTCCTTCTAGGTGGTAGAGGTGGCTGTTTGGAAGGTGCTGTCGAAGGAGCCTTGGTGAATTGCTGCAATGCATCTTGTAGATGGTATACATTGCTGCAACAGTGAATTGGAGGTGGAGTGAGTGAATGTTGAAGGTGGTGGATGAGATGCCAATCAAGTGGGCTGCTTTGTTCTGGATGGTGTCGAGCTTCCTGAGTGTTGTTGGAGCTGCACTCATCCAGGCAAGGGGAGAGTATTCCATCACACTCCTAACTTGTGCCTTGTCGATGGTAGACAGGCTTTGGGGAGTCAGGAGGTGAATTATTCACTGCAGAATTCCCAGCCTGTGACCTGCTCTTGTAGCCAAAGTACTTATATGGATAGTCCAGTTCAATTTCTGGTCAATAATAAACTACAGGATGTTGATAGGGGATTCAGTGATGTTAATGTCATTGAATGTCAGGGGACGATGGTTGGATTCTGTCTTGTTTGTGATGGTCATTGCCTGGCAATTATGTGGTGTGAATGTAACTTTCCACTTATCAGCCCAGGCCTGAATGTTGTCCAGGTCTCGATTTCATATGGACACGGACTGCTTCAGTATCTGAGGAGTTGTGAATGGTGCTGAACATTGTGCAATCATCAGCGAACATCCCTCACCACCCCACCCCCCCTGACCTTATGATGATGGGAAGGTCATTGATGAAGCAGCTGTGGATGTTTGGGCCTATTGGACACTATCCTGAGGAAGTCTTGCAGTGATGTCCTGGGACTGAAATGATTGACTTCCAACAAACGCAACCATCTTCCTTTGTGCCAGGTATGACTCCAACCAGTGGAGAGTTTTTCCCCGATTCTTATTGACTCCAGTTTTGCTCGGGCCCCTTGAAGCCATACACAGTCAAATGCTGCCTTGATGTCGAGGGCAGTCATTTTCACCTCACCTCTGGAATTCAGCTCTTTTGTCCATGTTTGGATCAAGGCAGTAATGAGGTCAGGAGCTGAGTGGCCCTGGCGGAGCCCAAACTGAGCGCCAGTGAGCAGGTTATTGCTGATAGTGCCACTTGATAGCACTGTCGCTGATTCCTTCCATCACTTTGCTGATGATTGAGAGTAGACTGGGGTGGTAATTGGCTGGGTTGGACTTGTCCTGCTTTTTGTATACAGCACATACTTGGGCAATTTTCCACATTGTCGTGTAGATGTAGCTGTACTGGAACAGCTTGGCTAGAGCCATGACCAGTTCTGGAGCATACGTCTTCAGTACTATTGCTGGAATGTTGTCAGGGCCTATTGCTTTGGCTGTATCCAGTACCTTCAGTCATTTCTTGATATCACGTGGAGTGAATTGAATTGGCTGAAGACTGGCATCTGTGATGCTGGAGACCTCAGGAGGAGGCCGATATGGATTATCCACTCGGCACTTCTGGCTGAAGATAGTTGCGAATGCTTCAGCCTTGTCTTTTGCACTGATGTGCTGGGCTCCCCCATCATTGAGGATGGGATATTTGTGGAGCCACCTCCTTCTGTCAGTTGTTTGATTGTCCACCACCATTCACGAATGGATGTGGCAGGACTGCAGAGCTTAGACCTGATCCGTTAGTTGTGGGATAACTTAGCCCTGTCTATCGCATGCTGTTCCTGCTGTTTGGCATACATGTAGTCCTGGGTTGTAGCTTCACCAGGTTGACACCTCATTTTGAGGTATGCCTGGTGCTGCTCCTGCTCTGTTGAACTAGGCTCGATTTCCCCGGCTTGATATAATGGTAAGGTGGGGGATATGCCAGGCCATGAGGTTGCAGATTGTGGTTGAATACACTTCTGCTGCTGCTGATGGCCCACAGCCCCTCATGGATGCCCAGTTTTACGTTGCGAGATCTGTTTGAAATCTATCCCATTTAGCACAGTGGTAGTGTCACGCAACACGATGATGGGTATCCTCAAGGAGGAGATTGGATTTCGTCTCCACGGGGACTGTGCGGTGGTCACTCCCACCTATACTGTCGAGGACAGGTGCATTTGTGAGGACAAGGTCAAGTAGGTTTTTCCTTCTTGTTGGCTCCCTCACCACCTGCCGCAGATGCAGTCCAGCAGCTATGTCCTTTAAATAATGTTTCATCCGAAAGACATCGATCTCGATTAACATTGAATCCTAGATAGTGTAAGTGTAGTCTCGGTTCAGTGGTAGCAGGCTGCTGAGTCAGCAGGTTATGGGTTCAAGCCCCACTTCAGACACATGAGCACATAACCTAGGCTGACAGTGCAGCAATCTCTCAGTACAATCAGAGGTGCTGTCTTTCGGATAAAACATTAAATAAAAGCCTCTTCTACTTCCTCAGGTGGAGATTAAAATATCCATTGTAGTATTAGAACAGTGGAGTACTTCAGGTGTCCTGGCAAATATTTATTCCTCAACCAACACTACAAAAGACAGATTATCTGGTCATTTGTCTCATAGCTGTTTGTAGGACCTTGCCGTGTGCAAATTGGCAGCTGCATTTCCTGACATTACAACAATGGCTGCACTTCAAAACCTATGAAATTATTAGAGATCAAGGTGCTGCAGAAAGACTTTTTTTTTAGTTGTTTCAGAACATTTATAAGAAAACATATATATCTGTGGTTTTTTGTGATTGGGAAACACAGACTCCATTTGTTAAGAACAATTGATCCTTCGTTCCAGTACCTGAAGTTAATACCAGAACTGATGTTCCATCATAAAATAAATATCAATGAAGAAGGCAGTTTGGTCCTTTTTTTTTTAGTTCTTTTATCCATGAACACTAAATTCCATCCCCTCCCCCATGCCATCTAGTTTTGTTTCATTTAAAATGATTCCAGGCTTTTTGCTTCCATTACTGTATCTGGAAGTCCATTCCATGTATCGAATATTGTATAAAGAACTTCTTGACATCAGTGCTAAACTTGCTTCATGACTTTGAATTTATATTCCCTTGTCTCTCAATTTAGCTTTGTGATATTTCAGATTTACCTTTTCCACACCTTTCACAATTTGAGTAACATAAAAAGATCACGGCCAGAATTTTACGCTACCCCAAAGAGCTGGATGGTGGCGGAGGGTTGGTGTAAAATGGAGCAGGAGGCTCCGGGAGGCCTTCCCGACCCGCTCCCACCTCTGCCCCACTTTACGTAGGGCAGGGGGTGTGAAAAACGGGCTGCTGTCCCAGGCCAATCAAGGCCCTTCAGTTGCCAATTAACGGCCACTTAAGGGCCTTCACCCGCCTCCACGCGGATTTTTACGCGTGGCAAATGGGCGTCCTGGAGCCAGGAAAGGCTGCCCGGGGAAAGCTGTCAACCTCTCCACGTCCCAGGGGTGGGCCCTGACAATCGGGCACAGGGTGCCTGTTTGAGGGCCGCTCCCGCTTCCCCAACCACCCCCAGGATCCAAGACTCCCTCCCTGCCACCCCACCCCCCCTCCAAATGACCATCCTTGCCTCGCCGGGGCCAGACCGATGACCCCCGGTGAGGAAACCAAAACTTACCTGGACTCCTGGCTCCCGGTGGCGCTGCTGGGACGAAGAGTTGCCGGCCCGCTGATTGGCCGGCAGCTCAATGAGGCGGGACTTCCTCCCTCAAGCGGGTGGAAGTCCCGCCTCAGAACAATTAAAGCCTGGGGACTCGTAAAATGTGGTACAGAAGGCGGAAGCGGGTTCACCACCGACTTTTACGTCGGCCAACTCCCATCCGTCCAATGTAAAATCTAGCCCTACATTTCGGTCTCCAACATTCAAGACAAAAGCCTGGGGTGTGTATCAGTTGCTGCTTGAGCAAGATAAGTCAGGCAGATTATGTTTCAAGTTGAGCTCGTGGCAGAGGAACAGCACATTTATCTTTGACTACATTCTAATAAAGTAAAATCACCACAATTTACGGATGACCTTGAGATTCCTTAAGCTTTTTGAATTTTTCCCCTAAGCCCTGTTCTTTCAAAATGGTGGTCTTTCTAACTCTACTCTGTGGTCAGTTCTGTTCTAGCCAGATGTTGTGGAAGGTAGGCTTTGTTTTTATGACATCACTCTTGTTTCACAGCCAGCTGCTGTATTGGCCAGAAAGTGGCTGTGTGAAATGCCAACCAGGAGAGCGAATAAGTGAAGTTACTGTGTAATGGCAGAGGTCTAATGACTTCAGAGAAAAAAACGAATCCCCTCCTCATTATAGTACAATAGTATTTATAATGTTGTAATTGGGAGCCATGCAGAATGCTTCATGTAGTGAGGCACAAGTTATCAAGAGGGTGTTATATGGTTTCTCTATTAGCTAGCGTTTGTGGTAGATAAAAGAGTATTAATGAGAAGCTTAATGTCTTTAATTTTTTGATATTTTATATGCTATAATATAAGTTCTTGGAGTACTGGTAGTGACGTCTTTAGTTTCAATAAAGCATTCGAAATGTTGTGACAATAGATTGATGAGACACAGTGCACACATGCATCTGGAGTTATTATTCATGTCATGGTTTCCAAGACTGCAGTGAAATACATCAATGTATGTGATTCAAATCAGTTTTGATGTTTAAAAATGAGCATGCTATGAGTCATGTTGAATAGGCTCCTTTTAATTAAATGATGATTCTATCTGTTGTGGCAGTATGAGACTAATTATTGTAATCTGACTGAAGAAGTACAAGAACTTTCTCTTGAAAATGGCCAGAAAGGGTGTCACATCCGTGATCCAGTTGAGATTTCAAGATCAACATGCAAGTTTATGAGAAATGGAGGTGAATGCTTGTTTTTGTGCTGGTCAAATTAATATGTATGGCTATGTTGCTGTAATTATATTCTGAAAGGTAAGTATCTAGTACTGGAATGCAAACGGCAATATGATTACCATGCAGATCAGGTCAAAGTTACTTCTGTCTGGGAATCTGCTTTGTTTTATATTGTCAAATCAGCTGATAGAAGTATATGGCTGTCATTCGGACTGTGCTATATGCTGTGCTCCAGCTTCATTTGATTATTTGTCACTGGGTTATTCAGTTCAATGCTGCAGTTTATTGAGTCAAGAATTTATAAATTGCACAATTTAATTTACAAATGAGTAGTTTAGCTGCTTGTGTTGTTCCGAGCTATACAGACTTATAAGCCTTCCTAGCCTGTCCCTTCAGGAAATTGAGGAGGGTGGAGAACAGACAAGGGAAGAAATATGGGGAGGGGAGTATTAAATAAAGAAAATTAACTATTTGACATGAAAAGCAGGGTAGCCAATATTGTTTAGCTTCTGTCTGCTGTGTCATGCCACAAAAAGAACTTTCTATTTTTACTCTTTCCAGTTAGATGTATCTAAAATTGTTAACTGATGCTGTTGCAGACCACTTGTGTTCTGACTGTATTTGAATAAACCCGTTGATTTCGATGAGGAATTTTAGGTTCTTTATATCTAACGCAGTGCAGTCAGAAGAACTGAAACAGTCCTGTCATTTCAGAATCCTAAATTCATGGTTTGATTCTGAGCTAAATGCTCAGTTTTTATTTTTGCTCCCAGTCAAACAGTTGTACTGGATTATTTTAGTCATAGTTGTTTAAAATCCTTTTTGTATTGTTGCAAGTCTTCCCAAGCCTTCAATAAGACTCCAAGAACTGTAAACTGCATGTTTTCCTATTTTCAGTTTGTCACCACTGTTGCCAGTCATTCCCTGAAATGTGAAAAGAGGTTCCTTTGATAAATAATATAACTAAAATTAATAACCATGATACTGCAGATTATGATTTTTTAATGAAGAAAATGCTGTTTTTCAGTTAAAATGTTTGCTAAATATGTGTCCTGTTGTTTGCCTTCATAATTGTATGAACATTATCATCTTGGTAATCAAATGGCTATTTATAAGTTCTGACCTATTACAGTGAATATATCATTATTGTATCTATTCATAGACATAATTCCAACAAGAACATTTTTCTAAAAGTATTGATTTATCTTGAATTGAAGCTTAAATCAGATTAATTTCTGAATCCATTGTTGATATTTTATGAAGTGGTTTTCCTAGGTGAACTGGACCTGATAAATCCTACAGGTGTGCTGGTTGTTGGTGTTGCATGCGACACTATTAAAACTTCAGATTCCTGATTGGTTGGTTTCTGGAAAGTCTGTGTGTCCTTTTCTGTGTATTTTTAAACACCTTCCTATGTTCTGTCAAAAGTTCACTGTTGCCATTGTGCTTGCAGCCACTGCTTCACGTATTGCATGTGGGACAACAGTGATGGGTTGATTGTTATGTCTGCCTGTCCTGTAGAGAAGGCAGGACCTAGCTGCATTGAAAATGTGCTGGACAAACAATATTTACTCTGTTTTCTTTCTCCTCAATTTTGTTTGTACAGCCTTCTCAGTGCTCCTAAGTTTGAAACCCTATTCTAGCCCAGCCTCGAAATTTCCTGCTGCCTTGCTGCCAGGATCCCATTTAGGCAGGCTCTTCAGTAGTGGCTGTATCTAATTTGAAGCAGGAGTGAACTTGTTTTTATATAGTGGTTTACGAATGCTAACGACATTCAAAAGTGTTTCACAGCCAGTGAATTACTTTACTGTTTATCTTTAGCATTCTCCTTCCTATTAGTTTTGATTTTAAAAAATTGATTAACTGGCATTGCTTTCACCAAGTTATTAATTCTTTCATGGGATGTGAGCATCTCTGGCAAGGCCAGCATTTGTTGCCCATTCCTAATTGCCCTTGAGAAGGTGGTGCTGAGTTGCCGCCTTGAACCACTGCAGTCCATCTGGTGTAGGTACATCCACAGTGCTGTTAGGAAGGGCGTTTCAGGTTTTTGACCCAGTGTAATATAGGAAAAGCCACACTTTTATAGTAATGCCATTGTAATATGTTATGTGCTGCTCTTAATTCATCACTTCAAATTACTCCCACAGCATTCAAGTGACAGACTTGCGACCACTGGTACCTGCCCCTACTACCTATATAGTTAAAAGTGCATGAGCCAAGCTTGAAAGGGCAACGTCGATAATTGAGTTGCTGGGTAATTCTTTTCTGTCACAGTTCGAATGGATGTAACACTCCCAGGCTAATTAGAATGTAACAGAGTATCAATATTATATTTTCAAAATATGTCATCTTTTCCTGTGTTTCTATGGCTGTTCCATCAAAGTAACGGAATCCTGCAGAATTTCAAATCAATATAGTATATCATATTTTCGTTAGTTTCACCCTTTCTAGAATGTCTTGCTTTACACCAATAGACTTGCAGCAACAACTGAAGGTGTTTGTATATTGCACATGACCAGTGCTACTGCCACTGGGTTTTGTAAGTGTGTGTTTTGTGCAGCTGGCTACAAGACAAATGTAAACCTCAGGGACTCACTAAGACTAGCTGCTGAGAGATCTTTGTTTAATGGGTCTTCCAGGCTACTGGTCTTGGTGAGTCCTGGTATTCGTGCATTTGATTTGCAACTGACTGTGTGTGACCTTGTTTTGAGACTAGCACAATATGAAAAAAATTAACAGTGCAGTTTTAGTACTGCTCTCTTTAAAAAGTTCCAGTGTGACACAGTTGCCAGAGGTGCGGTATAAAGGATTCATTAAATAATAGAATGTACGTGGGTTAGGTTAATATGCAATTTGACGAAAGACATATTGGGAATTTGTACTAATGCTGTAACTATTTATTACCATCTGAGGTTTGTTTATGGCTTTGCTTATGTTTGAGGTGTAGAAGATGTTGGAATCTGATCCGACAAGATTTGCGTTATCAGTGGCAGAATTTTTAATGCTTTAATGAGTTGTAACTTAAAGCAACTAAATGGCAATAAATCACATTTAGTAAAGTTTCTCTTTTCCCTACCTACTTACCGACCTCCCCCCGTCCCGTCTCTGAGGTATTGACTCCTTGCTTGGGGTATGGTTCCATTGGAGCGGTTGCCTTCCTTTATCTTACCCATATGGTTATCTGTGAGCCTTGATGGCCAGTGTTGGCAAGCAGTTTAACCGTGGAGCATTGCAGTGTCCAGACAGGCACTCGCAGCACAGGCTGTTGGATAGTGACCAAAATTGGGTGTCTTGGGCAATTTTTATCCCCTCCTTTTTTTTTAAAGCTCAGTCTCATCTAAGCATTACTTTAATTGGGGGAAATGGTTACAAATTTAGATTTTAATGTTCATTTAGAGAATTGATTTCAGCGTATTTATATCATAACTGCAGTTGAATGTATTTGAAAAATCTTTTTGTTTAAAAATCAAAGGCAACCAATGGATTGGTCATTGGGGGTGAAATTGGACATGGGCAAGGACACAAAACATGCAGTTTCACATTTGAGGATGCCTGATATTCAATTCTGTTGAGGCCAATGAAAATTGTGTTTGGACATTTAAAGTAATTAATTTAAATTGAGAATATAATGGAAACTCCCTTAGGAATCTGTTGCTATCGTAAGGACTGTTGCACGTTTCCTGTGAATGCAAAACCCCCTCGCAGAGCTACAATGTGAGACTTGTGGAATGAATTTCATTGTGGCGAACATGTTTGGAATCCCAGGTGAATTTGCAGAAACACACTTAGCCCTTTCGTTCCAGATTGTATAGAGATTTTTGGAATGAATTTGCTGAAGTATTTTTTGATAAATCTTTTCTCTCTTTCAAGTAAAAATGTCAGACTTATTTTACAACTAATCAGGATGTGAGAGACAGGATGATGTGTAGAGAGGTTTTATTGAACACTATTTTGTCTGGAGTTTTTTGATCTTGCTATTGTTTCCTGGCCTCAACATAAAAGCAAAGCTTTTGAGGTGCAGTTGAGGTTTCTTTTGTATTAGATAAAGACTTGTCCAGAAAACGTAGTTCAGTGGTCGTACTGTAAAATAAGCCTGGAATTTGTTCTGGTAAATCTTGGTCAATTGTGAGGGTATTTTGTATAATTTGTATTAATATCATATGAGCACCATTGTCTGTGATTACAACAGTTCTCTGCATTTATTGGCAGTCTGATTGTGTGTGTTCACCAGTAAGACAATTCTGGGGTCACACTTATTGGGGGTGAAATTTGATCCCACTTTCAATTTTCCAGGCAGTTAACCGATGCAAAGAGACCCAATTTAGGGGGCTGACCTCCAAATAGCATCATAAAAATGTCTGATGCCACTTTGCTTTGGATGCTGTAAAGGTGTCCCTAGCGATGGCTTAAAGCAAGTATTAAGCACCTTGAAAATGCTTATAAGGGGCCGAGTGCCTATTTTAGAACCCAAACCAGCAATCTGTTTATGTTGAACTCAGCAGGTGTCATCAGACTTATCAGGTCAACAAGCAGCCTAACCAGCAGTCCTTGAAGGAATGGCTGGAGGGGTAGTTTGAAGGGATGCCAGCAAAAAGGCAAGTTTAAAAAGAATGCTTAAATGTGGAGCTGAGTGCAGCAGGAGGCTCCACGTTCAAACCGTAGGCAACTGCCAGCCAGTCTCTCCTCCGCTCACAGACTTAAATGTTCAGTTGGCATCCCATCCGGCCGATCTAGCAGCCCCCTGCGACTGGCGAGCAGTCTGTGGGGCCATCTTGAATGAGGGATGCATCCAAAATGTGAACCATTCTCTTTCAGTTGCTGACTGGGTGTGAAGTTACAGCATATACTATTTTTATTGTTTATTACAAGCCTTTATATATTTTCTGTCTGATCTGCACTGTTTTTTTCCCTAGATTTTACTTTGCTAAAGCACATAATATTTCACTTTTATTTAGTTTTACATTCCATCTACCTGCTTGCTGCCTTTTATTTTTTTTGAAAGAGTATGCTTTGACATTTTACTTTCTTTTGTTGAGTAGCAGACTGCAACATGTGAATGATTGATTGGGAGCTTTACACTTTTCTGTTGAAATTAATGCTGCTTGTTACACCTCTGCCAATTAGGCCAAACCACTGTATTGCTGTAATAGTCAGAAAGTTGTTAGGTTTGGACACTCTGAAGAAACATTCTACACCTGTGGCAGTATGCAGAGTTGACTGTAATGCTGAACATTTAGGTCAGTATCATTTTTAGTGTCTGTGTGGAATGGAGCATGAATAAAATTGGAACAGTAGCAATCCTTTTACAAGATCCCCTTGTTTCTCCTCTGAATTGGCCTAGATACACACTGTCTCCAATTAGTTGTAACATCAATAGCTAGAGGGAAAGAACATAAGTCCCACTAAGCACTGGTTCGCCTGGAGTACTGTGTACAATTCTGTTCGTACCACCATGGGGATGTTCTGGCTTTTGTAGAAGATAGAGTAGGGTAAGTAATTGGATAGAAGATATTAGACAGCTGAGTGACCATGAGAGAATGAAGAAGCTGGGAATATTTACCTTGGAGAAAAGAAGGCTAAGGGGAGATTTTATCAATGCTTTTGAGGTTCTTAGCAGTGTAAATGATAGTAAACATACAAATCAGTCTTGCCCAGGGGAAACTCGAAGCAAATTTGAGTGGTATTTTTTTGGTGAAACAAGCAAGGGATTTGAGAGGTTATCTTTTGAATTCTGGAGCTGACCTGATGGACAGCAATAGCCATTGTTCAGCCTTGTACGTCTCTCTATTTGAGAAGCCATATTGTAATTTGCCGTACCTATGAAATACATGGCACCATTACCTCCAGGATTTGGCTCCCTCTGTATACACAATTATGTGATGCAGTGAATACTCCAATTTGACATTTTAATTCATACTATTATGCAGATCTCTCTTTGTCTGTTTAGATTCAATTTAAATGCGATAACTCTGGAAATGAATTTTGACCTGTGTTTGTCGATTTATATGTTGCTAATTCATTTAGTAAATATTGTTTAGAGTCTTTTGTAAAGTTTGTTAAAGATCTCTGGAGGTTGGTGAAAGACACCAAACCTGATCAATGGATGGTGTTCTTGATTTTTAAAGTGGATAAAAGACTGTTCACCCAGTGATTTGATTTGTTATGTGGGATAAGGCACTCGAGCAGGGTCCAAAGTTCTTGATTTTAATGATTTTTCTTATATGCCGAGATGTTCTGCTAATGAAGTATGAATGAGCAGAATACTAGCCACGTTGATGATTGTCACTCTATATTACTTTGCAGTAAGTTGAAGTAGCTTTGTTTATGGTATCTCTTGGATCTGAAGTTGATCAAATTGAATCCTACAATCTGAAATAAACAATTCAAGAGACTTCCTTTTTAGATGTAATACAACAAAATCATTCTAAACCCCTTATTGCGATGCAGTACAAAATTATCAGGATATCCACTTTTCACATCATTCAGTTAGCATTTCAATGTTAATTTAATTGCTTCTGTAAATCCCATGTACAGCTGCAGAATACCACATTCACATTGAAGTGAGTTTGCTACTAAAGTTTAGAATTGCATGTGTAAATCCCCCTAAGGAAATGAATTGAATACGGACTTGAAGCAAAATCCACTCCAGCTTCACTGGTGTGTTTACCTGAAGATGTCAGGTGGTAGTTTGGTTCATAAGTGCAACCAAGTGTGGTTTGTGTTAGATGGGCTCAGTGGTCACACTTGAGCATCTGGTGTGGATAAGCATAAGGAAATTATGAAGGTATGAGGGGTAAATTGGCTGAGGTGAATTGGGAAAATACATTAAAAGGTATGACATTATATAGTCAATGGATAGTCATTAAAGAAATATTACAAAGATTACAGCAATTATACATTCCTTCAAGGCACAAACCCCCAAAAGTAAAGGTAGTCAACCGTAGATAATGAAGTTAAAGCTTGTATAAGATTAAACCAAAAGGCTTATAAAGTTGCCAGAAATAGTAGTAAACCTGAGGATTGGGAGGATTTTAGAATACAGCAAAGGAGGACGAAGAAACTGATAAAGGGAGAATATAAAAATGGACTATATGTAAAAAGGAAACGTTTGGCTAAGACAAATGTGGATCCATTACAGGCAGAGTCAGGAGAATTTATCATGGGGAATAGAAAAATGGCAGAGAAGCAAAATTATTACTTTTGTGTTCACTGAGGAAGATACAAGAAATCTTTCAGAATTAGAGATCCAAGCGATTAGAGAGAATGAAGAATTGAAGGAAATTAGTATTAGTAAGAAGGTTGTATTGGAGAAATTAATGGGGCTGAAGGTTGATAAGTCCCCAGGACCTGATATTCTACATCCCAGAGTGTTGAAAGAGGTAGCTATGGAGGTAGTGGATGCATTGGTGATCATCTTCCAAAATTCTATGGATTCTGGAATGGTTCCTGCAGATTGGAAGGTAGCAAATATCACCCCACTATTTTCAGAAGGGAGGGAGAGAGAAAACCGGGAATTACAGACCTGTTAGCCTTACATCAGTCTTTGGGAAAGTGCTAGATAAATGGACACTTGGATAATAATGATCTGATTGGACATAGTCAACATGAATTTATGAATGGGAAATTGTGTTTGATGAACCTGTTGGAGTTTTTTGAGGATGTTACTGACAGAATTGGTAAAGGGGAGAGTCGGTGGCTGTGGTATACTTAGATTTTCAAAAGGCTTTTAATAAAGTCCACCACAGGAGGTTGGTTAGCAAAATTAAAGCATATGGGATAGGAGGTAATATACTGGCACGGATTACGGATTGGTTAACAGGCAGAAAGCGGAGAGTAGGAATAAATGGGTCATTCTCACGTTGGTAGGCTGTGACTAGTGGGGTACCGCAGGGATCAATGCTTGTGCCCAGCTATTCAAAATATATATCAATGATTTGGATGTGGGGACCAAATGTAATATTTCCAAGTTCACGGATGACACAAAACTAGGTGGGAATGTGTATGTGAGGAAGATGCAAAGCGGCTTCAAGGGGATTTGGAATGACTTAGTGAGTGGGCAAGAATGTGGCAGATGGAATATAATGTGGAAAAATGTGGGGTTATCCGCTTTGGTAGGAGGAACTGATGTGCAGAGTATTTCTTAAACGGTAAGAGATTAGAAAGTGTAGATGTACAAAGGGACCTTGGTGTCCTTGTCAATAAATCACTAAAAGCTAACATGCAGATGCAGCAAGCAATTAAGAAGGCTAATGCCTTTATCGCAAGAAGATTTGAGTACAGGAGTAGTGGAGTCTTGCTTCAATTGTATAGAATCTTGGTTAGACCGCACCTGGAGTACTGTGTGCAGTTTTGGTCCCCTTTTCTTCGGAAAGATATTATTGCCATAGAGGGAGTGCAACGAAGGTTCACCAGACTTGTTCCCAGGATGGCGGGACTGTCTTATGGAGAGTTTGGGGACACTGGGCCTGTATTCTCTAGAGTTTTGAAGAATGAGAGGTGATCTCACTGAAACCTGCAAACTACTTAAAGGGACAGACAGGGTAGATGCAGGTAAGCTGTTTCCCCGGTTGGGGACACAATTTCAAAATAAAGGGGAAACAACTTAGGACCAAGATGAGGAGAAATTTCTTTACGAAGAGGGTTGAGAATCTTTGGAATTCTCTACCCCAGAGGGCTGTGGAAGCTCAGTCATGGCGTATGTTTAAAGTAGAGATTGACAGATTTCTAAATACAAATGATATGAGGGTAGTGTGGGAAAAAGGCATTGAAGTGGATGATCAGCCATGATCGTATTGAATGGTGGGGCAGGCTTGATGGGCTGAATGGCCTACTCTTATGGTTATGGGTTCAAACCTCATATTAGGATTTCAGCAACTCATCTAGGCAGACACTTTGGTGTGTGTTGTTGCAGGTGCCAACATTCAGATGAGACATTAAACTGAGTCTTTGTCTGCACTTTCAGGTGAAAGTAAAAGATGCCATGGCATTATTCAAAGAGTGGGGTGTTATGCTAGTATGCTTTGTTGAAGGATAATTTTCATCCACTGACTGGAGATCTGAATTAATAATTTATTTTTAAAGACTTTTTAAACAGACCAACTAAAAGGATGACTTTGCTGGCAGCTTAAGATGGCTACCTAATTTGCAACACTGTATCCTACACTGCAGTGCTTGTGAGGAGGAAGACCCATGTCTGCTTGTGCCCCAGCAAGAACCAAGACCCAGGAAGTTTAAAGGAACTACCTGTTCTTAGCAAGAGAGAAATACTGCTAGCTGCTAGGTTTGAATGACTGAGTGACTGTCATGTGACAAAGCCCTTCCCATCTGTGGTTTTAAGCTTGTGCCTTTCTGCAACAGAGAGAGGAGAAGCACCTGGACTGACACGTGTAGACCCAAGTGGAGGTCTCTATATCTATATTTATATAGACCACCATATGGTCTATACCATATATACTACCATATATATATATATATACTGGAGTTGTGTACCTATCACAGTCTCTGCATCACCAACTCGTTCTTTCACACTAAACCCTGTCACCAGGTTTCATGGAGGTACCCAAGATCACATTGTTGGCACCAGCTGGACCTCATCATCACAAGGCGAGCCTCTTTAAACAGCGTTCAAATCACAGTGCGGACTGCGACATCGACCACTCCCTGGTGTGCTGCAAGGTTAGACCCAAACCAAAGAAGCTGCATCACTCCAAGCAGAAGGGCCACCTGCGCATCAACACTAACAGAATTTCTTATCCACAGCTGTTACATAACTTTCTAAATTCACTTGAAAAAGCCCTTCAAAACACTCCTACATGGGATGCAGAGACAAAGTGGGCCCACATCAGAGATGCCATCTATGACTCAGCAATGACCACCTTTGGCAAACGTGGGAAGCAGAATGCAGACTGGTTTCGATGTCACTTTGAAGAGCTGGAACATGTCATAGCTGCTAAGCGTATTGCACTGTTAAACTACAAGGAAGCCCCCAGCGAGTTAACATCCGCAGCACTGAAAGTAGCCAGAAGCGCTGCACAAAGAACAGCCAGGCGCTGTGCAAATGCCGACTGGCAACACCTATGCAGTCATATTCAGCTGGCCTCTGACACTGGAAACATCAGAGGAATGTATGATGGCATTAAGAGAGCTTTTGGACCAACCATCAGGAAGATTGCTGCCCCCACCCACCCCCCCCCCCCCCCACCCCCCAAGTCTAAATCAGGGGACACGATTACTGACCAACGCAAGCAAATTGACCGCTGGGTGGAGCACTACCTAGAACTGTACTCCAGGGAAAATGTTGTCACTGAGACTGCCCTCAGTGCAGCCCAGTCTCTGCCAGTCATGGATGAGCTGGACGAACAGCCAACAAAATCGGAACTCGGTGATGCCATTGATTCTCTAGCCAGTGGAAAAGCCTCTGGGAAGGAGGCATTATCCTTGAAATAATCAAGAGTGCCAAGCCTGCTTATACTTTCAACACTCCATGAACTGCTTTGCCTGTGCTGGGATGAGGGAGCAGTACCACAGGACATGCGCAATGCTAATATCATCGCCCTCTATAAAAACAAAGGTGACTGCAACAACTACCATGGAATCTCCCTGCTCAACACAGTGGGGAGAGTCTTCGCTTGAGTCGTTTTAAACAGGCTCCAGAAGCTGGCTGAGCATATCTACCCTGAGGCACAGTGTGGCTTTCGAGCAGATAGATCCACCAGTGATTTGCTGTTCTCCCTTCGTCAGATACAGGAGAGATGCCTCGAACAACAGATGCCCCTCTACGTTGCTTACATTGATCTCACCAAAGCCTTTGACTTCGTCAGCAGACGTGGTCTCTTCAAACTACTAGCAGAGATTGGATGTCCACCAAAGCTACTAAGTATCATCACCTCATTCCATGACAATATGAAAGGCACAATTCAGCATAGCGGCGCCTCATCAGACCCCTTTCCTATCCTGAGTGGCGTGAAACAGGGCTGTGTTCTCGCACCTACACTGTTTGGGATCTTCTCACTGCTGCTGTCACATGCGTTCAAATCTTCAGAAGAAGGAATTTTCCTCCACACAAGATCAGGTGGTAGGTTGTTCAACCTTGCCCTTCTTAGAGCGAAGACCAAAGTACGGAAAGTCCTCATCAGGGAACTCCTCTTTGCTGACGATGCTGCATTAACATCTCACACTGAAGAGTGTCTGCAGAGACTCATTGACAGGATTGCGGCTGCCTGCAACGAATTTGGCCTAACCATCAGCCTCAAGAAAACGAACATCATGGGTTAGGACGTCAGAAATGCTCCATCCTTCAATATCGGTGACCACGCTCTGGAAGTGGTTCAAGAGTTCACCTACCTAGGCTCAACTATCACCAGTAACCTGTTTCTTGATGCAGAAATCAACAGGCGCATGGGAAAGTTGTCCGCTGCTATGTCCAGACTGGCCAAGAGAGTGTGGGAAAATGGCGCACTGCCACAGAACACAAAAGTCCGAGTGTGTCAAGCCTGTGTCCTCAGTACCTTGCTCTACGCCAGCAAGGCCTGGACAACATATGTCAGCCAAGAGCGACATCTCAATTCGTCCTATCTTCGCTCTATCCGGAGAATCCTTGGCATCATGTGGCGGGACTGTATCTTCAATGCAGAAGTCCTCGAGGCGGCCAACATCCCCAGCATATACACCCTACTGAGCCAGCGGCGCTTGACCACGTGAGCCGCATGGAAGATGGCAGGATCCCCAAGGACACATTGTACAGCAAACTCGTCACTGATATCCGATCCACCGGTCGTCCATGTCTCCACTTTAAAGACGTCTGCAAACGCGACATGAAGTCCTGTGACATTGATCACAAGTTGTGGGAGTCAGTTGTCAGTGATCGCCTGAGCTGGCGGGCAGCCATAAAGGCGGGGCTAAAGAGTGGCGAGTCGAAGAGACTTAGCCGTTGGCAGGAAAAAAGACAGAAGCGCAAGGAGAGAGCCAACTGTGTAACAACCCCGACAACCAATTTTATCTGCAGCACCTGTGGAAGATCTGTCGTTCTAGAATTGGCCTTTATAGCCACTCGAGGCGCTGCTTCACAAACCGCTGACCACCTCCAGGTGCTTACCCATTATCTCTCGAGACAAGGAGGCCAAAGAGGACTTCCACCTGTTCCAGATGGCAGGCAGAGTATGCTGCCCGAAAAGACTAGGCTTGCCAGTTCTTCTAAGAACTCCTTTCTTTTAAGGGTACAGCTGTTCTTTCCAGAGTAAGTTCACATGGTGTGAACAGTAAATTAAACTCCGACTCAAACAATTTTTTACAAAAGTCTGCACCATTAATTTTCTTTTGAGGGCCATTAATTTTCTTTGTTCAGGGCCAGAGAGGATGTTAGGCAGTAATTGCTACTTTATTAGTGTTTCAGAAAACTCACCTACTTCTAAATGCCCCAGCCTTAACTCTCTCAGCCATCTTTAGTGTGGAACCAGTGGGAAAGTGTCCCAAGTTGACACCATTACAGTTATTTATCAGCGAGGACTGTAACAGTGCACCTTGAGGAGGAGCAGGGATCTCTCACAGCAGCTTCTAGATTTCACTATTTAACTGCACATGTGTTGATGTTAGAAGTTTCTGTCAGATTTACCCCATAATAATGGTGAGTGATGGCTCAGATTTTGCTGTAATAAGTGAGCCTATTATGTTACTTTGTTTTCTGTAAAAACACAAATGCATTACGGAGAGCTCACAAACTGATTTTTTTTTTCATGATGGCTAAATATAAAAATTGCTTGCGAGACCATCTGCATTTTGAATCCATTTATAGGTGACATAATAGCACATATAATGATGATGGCCATCTTGCAATAAAATGGTTGCAAACTGTTCATCTTTGACTAACATTATTACAGCAGAATCCAGGCCATTGTGTTCCACCCTTAACCAATAATCTAATCTCTGTTCGTTGCTTGAGTTTGTGCTTCTTGTGTGTTTTGTGGTTGTGTGTTCAAGTAAATTAATTCACCAAAGTAGTTTGAAATGTTAAATGCTTTATACCCAACTTCTTAATTTTGTACCATAGATTCAAATGGGAGCTGGCTGTTTTTTCATTTTTTTTTTATTGTACGGAGAATTAGCAATTGTTGGTAGTGGGTGTGAGTGACAATGTCATAAAAGGTTAATAAGAATAGGACTTTGTCTGAAGTTGCATTTTTCCCCTTTGGCCTGCCCACTTGATGCTGAATTGAACATAAAACATTTTGGCTAACTATCTGTATCCTTCAACACTGAAAGAAATGTCTAGTCGGTGAGAATTATTATTTATGATACATTCCAATAGATTTTACAGCAAGTTAATTTATCAGTCACTTGCAGGACTGGATGAAAATAATGCATTGCCTTGAGATGGTTGGGAGTATGTGTCAGAGTTGCACTCAGCAGTTGCAGGCCTGCTGGTGGCTAGTCAGGTCTATCCGTGACTGGCAGATTCTCCAACAGCGGGTGCAAGTGAAGGTGTCATCACTGCTGGGGCCAAATGGATCTCTCCTCCTCCTCTTTTCTCTTTTATGCTGGTTCTTCGCTCAGTCTCAAAGGTGTCTGTAGCTCTCCTGATGTAGCATCACGATCTATGGCCTGCGCTTCCCACTGTTGCTATGGCACGCAGAGAGGGAGTTCTTCAGGGAGTCCTTGAAATGTTTGCATGGGGCCTCTCTGTTCCTTTTTCCTGTGGTTAGCTATCCATACAACGCGATCTTGGGCAGGCAACTGTCGTCCTTCAGGGCAATAGTTAATTGGCCAGAAAGACACAAGACTCCTCTTGGTCTGTAAGTTAGCTCTGGTAACGGTGTAACTATTAGACTTTGGGTCGGAAGCGGAGGGAAAAATCAGCCACCATTTTTGTTCCTGATTACTGACTAGCGATTTTTCCTGGAACCGCACACATTAGGTTGTTGGGTAAAGGCTGAGCTCATTTGTGACTTCCTTCTAAAGTCAAATACCCCGAAGATAAAAGCCTGCACGGGTATAAAATTGCAGCCCGACCCAACCAAGCCAGCCTGAGTCCTTTAACTTTTTTCCGCGTCCAACCCAACGCGACCCGATCCGAATATCGCAATATATTTAATGATATCAAACATGTTATTGTGCTCTGCGTTGTCCAAATACTTGTGATCCTGTTCATCTGTTCCGGCAGCAGACTATTCCTGCATATGGAGTTGTGGGGAATCATGGGTGAGCCTGATCCTGTGAGTCCCCGGAGGCAGCACTGTCCAGTCCGACCCTACCCGAACCTGAATGCTGGACTTGGAATATAGACCCGAACCCGACGCACGATGTCTGGTCTAGTCGGGTTTGGGTCGGGTAGCTAGGCTTTACCTGACGACACTCATTGCCAAAGTATGAGTAGCAAGGTACTGATGGTTGACTGGTGCCTGCGAACTGTGTGCAGCAAAGATTAAACATGTTCAGGATAGGAGGGAATAAAATTTGCAATAAAAATAATAAGGAAAAAACATATTTGATTTCCAGGTAAAGGGGTCACACCAGAGTCATCAGTTTATGTAAAAATAGAGACAACTGGACAGAAGGATTGATGGATGTGGTGAAAAGTCAGGCAAGTGAGGTTAAGATCAATCAAAAGGGAATGGATTTCGTGGGTCTAATTGCTTTTTCATGTACCCAAAACTTCTAATGATGTCAGTTGATTTTTATTTGGTGGAAGTATCAGTAAGTTCCAATCAGATATCTTCAGATTGCACAGATTTTTATAAAATAGTGGTACAGTTGTTTAGGTGCTTATCCGTAACAGGACGTTACACTTACAAACATCTTCCAACTGTTACAGTTTAGGGCTCGCACTTGTGCCTCATTGGCAATAAGGCACGTGTTCAGGAGCATTGTCACGAAAATGTGCTATGTTGAATGATTGTTTTTTAATCCAGCGGCTGGAAATATGAATATTAAACTGGTGGAGACGAACCACTCAAACTTTGCAAGCTTTGAACTCTGTCTGCTCACTCTGAACACTGAGGTATATTCCCTACTGGAGATTGTAATGTTCAGTGGTTTAATTGATCTATGTTTGGTGAACAGACTAACACAATCAATCAGTTGATCACTGTGTTTAATGACTTAAACCTGAGGATGGAGCTATACAGAGTTTTTGAGAAGGTTCCGGAAAGAAGCGAGAGACCCCTTTGAAGTAAATCAGCGACATTGCTGACTCCTGGAGAACCACCGAATCAGCCGTCTATATCTTCAAACTGGAAGCCTTAGGACCACCAAAGGAAAGTTGCACGACCACTGAATTCAACCTGAAGCCAGCTGAGTCACCAACCTCTGCAGACTGTAAACCCCTTTTATTTCGCTGGACTCTAATTCAACTAGTCTATCCATCCCCACTCTGTAACCTATTTGTATGTGTGTAAAAGTTGGAGCGTATTGTATTATTTTTACTTCGATCAGTTTAAGTACAATAAAGCTAACCTCTTTTTGTTAAACTCAAGAAAATCTCTCCGATTGGTTCTTTTTATGATTACGGCGTGTAAATAGTTAAACATTCACTGAATTGGCAAGTATATCCACTTCAGAAAGAAATAAACCTATTGTGGTCAAGCAATGAGAGGGAAAAGAGGGGATCTCTTCGACCTCTCCTCAGCTGATCTTAACACCATCTTGTTCTGGGCCTGGTTCATGGCCTCTTCCATATGGATCTACTGCCCATATCTTAATTCACACCAAGTTCCATTCACCTATCACCTCTGTGCTCACTGACTTGCAGTGGCTCCTGGTCAAGCAACGTCTCGATTTTTAAAATCCTCATCCTTGTTTTCAAATTCCTGCATGGACAGGCCCCTCCCTGAGTCTGTAATCTCCTCCAGCCCCACAACCCTCCTAGACATCTGTGGTCATGTAATTCTGGCCTCTTGAGCATCCCCAATTTTTTTTTTTAACGCTTCACTATTGGGGCTGTGCTTTCAGTTGTCTAGGCCCTAAGCTCTGGAATTCCCTCCCTCCACCTCTCCACCTCACTTTCCTCCTTTAAAACACTTCTTAAAACCTACCTCTTTGATCAAGCTTTTGGCCATCTGACGTAATATTTCATAATGTGGCTCGGTGATATACTTTGGTCTATAATGCTCCTCTGAAGCACCTTGGGATGTTTTGTTGTGGTAAAGATGTTATACAAATATATATTGTTGGTGATTTAGAAGTGAATGCTCTAGTAGGGTCAGACTCATACCAGATGAGTTGGTAATGATTGACTAAGTGGATAGTGGTGGTTGATTAGTCAGATTGCATATAGTCTCATTTAAGATTTTGTCTTGAGGTTTAACCTTTTAATAGTGGAAAGCCTTATAGAATCGCATCTATTGATTGCATATTCATTTCTTTGGTCCACATGCAAGCTCTGAAATTCACCCTTCAAACCTCTTCACCCCTCCAAATCACTCTCCAGGTCTTTAAACAGCTGCATAAAACTTATCTCTTTGACTATTTGATCACTTGTCCTAATGTGTCCTCCTTTGCTTGGTGTTTTTTTTGCCTGATAATTGCTCCTGTAAAGCATTTTGTTAAAGGTGCTCTATAAATGTAATTTGTTTTTGTTCCTAATTTTCCAATCGGCAGGTATAAACTAAAGCTACCTCCATGTGTATACAACTTTCTTTCCAAACTAAAATCATTCAAGTTGCTGTACCCAAGTTTCTGAGCCTTATTTGAATATAGATATTACAACTACTTTGTAGAACCATACTTTGAGATTGCGACTTATATTCAATCGCCACATAAGGGAGAGAGATTTCATTGTGGAGCTCGATCGCGCAGTGCGACTTCGGCAGTCAAGAAGACAGTCTCTGTTGGAGAAAAGCATATTGCCTAAATACATGAATCATATCACTGATTTCACTGTCTTGACTGGATCATGATTTCTTATGAAGGTGACTGGAATTGTATTTTGTCCTAGCAATTGCACTTTGATTTTGTTCCAGTTGACCTGAAGATCATGTCTAGATTTCTCTTGGTCAGAAATTCATAGAACTTTGGTGAGGGTTTCCACAGTTTCAGCCAAATTCATTAGGTTAATGGCAATCTAATGTCTGTATACATATAGTTATTGCCAAGGATGGTTCCACATCTATTTTTGACTGTTACTGATTTCATGACATAGTAACTGAGCAGAATAGGTCGAGGTGAAAACATCACTCTTGCAAGCCCTGATGTTGAATTCAAAAGGCTCGGAGATCTCTCTCAATATGGGCCACTACATGTTTGGGCATAAATCTTCCTGATTGATTATATAATTTTGATAGACATACCTAGGGATTGTAACAGGAGCCATAGGCGCTATCTATTCAGTGACTCCACTGCTTTTCTCAAGTTGCTGAAGGCAACAAACAAAATATTAACTAAGACTTTACGCAACCAGGCGAATCAACCTCGACTGTCCCAGTTTACTTCATTTGGCTGCCACCTGCTGTATTGGAAATGTCTGTTTAATGGTGGACCTATTCTCTTTGAAGCCAGCCTGCTGCTGTTTCTGTGTTTGCCTCTCTGGGTGCTTGATGTGAGCAAGTATCGCCTAAGTGAATACTTTAGGCATCCGAACCACTTTAGCTGTTTGGAAACATTCACAAGCTTGAAATGCTACAACATTCTTGATGCTGTTGTGAAAAGGAAGGATCTTCCAGTGTATTCCTGACTGTCTGTTTGATGCTGAAGTTTATGTGCTGCCTAGAAATGTCTCATTTTGATTAATTTGAGGAAGCTGCAAACTGTAACATTTGTCATTTTGCACCATATTGGGCGCTACACTGTTTGAAGGGCAAATAGCATAGACATTCAAGTCAAAGTATTCATGTGAGCTGAACAATAAATTCTGTTTAGCATTTTAACATTTGGAAACAAAAAAAAGCCCTTTTCTAAATGTAATGGGCGTTCTGACCTTCTGTTAATGTCATTTGCTGCAGCATTTCATGTTGCTATGTGATTGTATCCTTCAGTTTTAAGAACATTTTTTTTACATTTTTCAAATGCTGCATCAATACAGCATAACTATTTAACATTCGGAGAGAAGAAAGAATGCACCTCAACTCTCCTTTGTAAAGACTGTCGTGCTGTAAAATTCAGTATTCTCTAATGCTTAGCTTTAGTTAACTGTAGTTAATACTGCACTGCAGAAATCTTGACAGTGTCTATGCAAAATTACTTGTAACATTCATTCTGTGTACAAATACTGTGCTATCAACTACCTGCATCTTAATGGAAATTTTTGTACTGTCATACCTTGGTTGGGCTTTTTTGGATTGGAAGACATGAGTACTGATCTGGTATTTGAAGTTTATGAAAATCTTATGGAAGATTTGCCTGCATAGGACATAACTGTCAGGTTTTACAATGTGGAATTGAAATGTTTAAGCTCTCTAATACATCCTTTTTGCAACAAGATCATGGGGCAGATTGGAAGGAACCCTGTACAATCAGGAATTGGTGCACATAGGCATTGCTACTGTTATTACTGAATCCATCTCAATACAAATTGTACTTGGTATAAGGCTGATACTCTGACAATGTTTGGACATAATAACACAGATTTTAAACAGTGTCCTGAAATTTCTAAACTGTAAACTGGGCCTTGAAAGAATGGTTTCCTAATTCATTTCACCATTGTAATTCTGAGATTTAGTGCTGGATTCATTGTTACTTATTAAAATGAAATGAGCAGCAAAAGAAAATCATAGCTTAAGGATAGCCTGCCCAATCCTACTTCCTCCATTCTACCTCTCGTTTAGCTTTGGGCTTGGCAAAAGGTAAAATTTCTAAGGTGGCAACCGTAACTTACCAGTAAAACCAAGTCTGGAGTCTCAATCCTTCAGAATTTTAATTAGGTTGGCGATTTAAAAAAAAAATTTCTTTTTTATCTTTATTCCTTTTTTGCATCTCTTTCTTAATTCCATCTCTTTATTTCACTTTTTGTACATGATTTCGCAATTCATTAAAAATTCTTGTTGCTACTTAATATCTTGCTGAGGATGGTTCAATCTGATTCATGAGTCACACTGTTGCTTGCACTGCCCACACATGCCACCGATCCCCTGTAGAGGGTGCCATGTTGGATCAGACCCCTGATGACAGCAAGTTGCCGCTCAAGCCACACAAAATCTACAAGCACCTGCAAGCATGGTAAATGGTGAGTGCTGTTCCTTTGACCCAGCATTTGCAGTCAGCGGTAATGTCTTTAAGAATCATGAGATATGTCAAATGAAGGTATTGTATGGAAGTTGTTTTATATGGCAAGTTACTCAGGGAATCATGGGGAATTATAAACCGTGTGTGTGTGTAGCTCTGAAAGATCTTTTGGTCTTCATCTCCTGTAGTGTCCACAGACCTTGGGCGCATCAGTCTGGCATCTATGTGCATCAGTTTAAGTGATCTACTGTTTTGGGCTGATAAGTGCAGTCAGTTCCAATGTAGTGGAATTGGGTTTCACTTGTAATGACTGATCTGCCTTTTGCCAACCTTGCAACGCCCAAGTATCTGGTTGTGTTCACTTATGACGGACAGAGAAGTTCAGTTGCATTGATTCTGATTAGTCTGCTATACCTTGTAGAGATTGTTTCAGCATGGAAGGAATTACATGTCTCATAGATTTTGTCATCTGCAGAGTGAGGAATGTCATCCTTAGTTCAGATGTAGTCAGATATTAATTGAAATATTTGGGCAGCTTTTATTTCTCTGCTTATGAGCTTACTTTGGAGTTCAGTCTGCCAGTGAGACTTGATTTGTGCTATCGCTATGAAGGGAAAAGAACCCCCTAAATTTTAAAAATTGAAAACATGCAGGATTACACAAATGTATGCCCTGTGAACAAACTGGAACCTACTCTAGCCTGACTTTCATACTTTGCAGCAGTGGTTGCTCTTTTAAAAAAAAAAAAAAATATTTTCTTTGCTCCCCTTCCCCCCCATCAGGTACTGAGGGAAATTTTTAACACCAGTTAACTGCTGCCCCAGCTGGAATTAATTAACTCAGTGCAAATTGACCACCTGCTCTGAGTGGCTCCTTTCCACATTGGGCATTATCTTGTTGGGAAGATAAAATATATTCTGCACATCTTGTAACTTTTTTAATAATGCAGAAATTATGATGGAAGATACTAATTTCTCTGCCTTTTTTGATTTATGAAATTTTTCAGATTCCATTCTTGCGATGTCTTATTTAATTATGTAGTTAGAGGGATACTGAATCTTTCTATGAATTAATTGATCAACTGCTAATTTTGTGCCATGGAATAGTCTGTTGAAAGTGATTGTCTTTACAATAATTTACAATAAATTAACACATGATGGGCCTTTCCACGTGAGTTGTGAATGTGGATTGTTTAGTTCACTGCCGAAGAATGTTATCTCTTGAGTTGGGCCAGTGGCTGAGTATATTCAATAAGTAGCTAATTATGTTGGCCAGGATCATGCCAGGTTCAGTTCACAGTCTGTGATGATTTAGTTGATCTCAGCCAAACTAAGGTTTTGGTTCTGCAATTGACCACAATGCTCCTGGGTGAGATGGTAAAAAATCGACAAGGTTCCCACTTCTGATCAGTAGCTGGTGAAACTACTGGAAGTCTTCATGTGTGGACGTTCAGTATCGGGCTTGCTAGTGATGCCATACCAGATGTTCAAAGTAGCTACCACTTTCACTGTCACAGTTTGCACGTGACTAAGTGCCACTGGGTGAGCTATCAGAAGGTAACAGGTAACCCACAGACCCTGGCGAGGAATTGGTACTTTCAGAGAGTTGAGGGGAGTGTATACATTTTTATGGGAGAGAAAATGTTAATTCCTAGCTTCCGAGATTGTTCAATTAGTGATTGCACTGCTGTCCCTGGAACTTGATTCCATGTCTGAGCTGATCTTGGTAGCGGTGAAATTTATATAGAAATTCACCTCATTGCTCCTGGGCAAAGCTGAGCCATGGTTTTTGGTTGGTAATTATCAAGGTATTTCTGCTGGAAAGTGTACAAGAAAAAATTGAATGAGGCAAGGATAGGATTTACTCAGCATTGATGCTCTTCATGGTAATAAATCTGGGTTTATACATGGGTAATTTATCGGACAGCAAGTGCTGCTCATGGAATTGTAGCTCAGCATGAGTTATTGCCTTCAGAAGAGAGCATAAAATTGGGGAGAGGAAGATGGATGTTAATTTCTTGCATGGTATTGGCCAGGATTTCATGGTCAGTGGCAAAAACAATGATGCTCGCCACTGACCTCGAAGAAGGCTGCCCACAAAGATTTAGCAATCTCTGTGGCGTGGATTTTACCTTTCCAGTCGTTACTTTGATTCCGATGTCTACTCTCAAGCAGTTCTCTTGCATCCAACAATGGTGATGTCATCAAGCAAACTAAGCAGCCAATCATATTGACAAATTTTCTAAGACAGCAAGCCAGGAAGCAAAAATCACTTTTAATCTTTTACAGACGGCGAAACAAATGATTGGTGCATACACATGGGATTAAGGTAGAAGCTGAAATATTTTTCAATAGACTTTATTTTTTATTATAATGGAGAAAATTGGCACTCCACAAAAATAAAATCAGTTTTTCAGGACTAGAGAGGTAGTTCAGCTGTAATTATGAATTTAGTATGCCATTAAAAACCCAATTACAGCTCATTCAACAAAGCTTAACTTTTTTTAAAAGGTTTTTACAGTGAAAGTTGGAGTTCACGTCAATTCAAGTGATTTCAGAAGATTTCCATTTTTGGGAACGATAGCACGCCCTGTGGGAGAAGTGTCAAATCACACTGCAACTTCTGGACTTCTGCCTTTAACTGCATATATGCAGACTCCAGAAGTTGCTGCCAGTTCACGGTTGTGTTGACGTTGAACATTGACAATTTTGCAGTCATTACCACTGAAATCCAGGCTATTGTTAAACCGCAGTGATTTCCCCCCACTATCAATGATACATTTGAAGTAATTGTGTGTATACACAAAAACTGGTGCTATCAGGCTGGGACACAAAAGTGTTGTATTTTGTACATATTAAGCCATTTCTGTTCTTTTCTGTGGAGATGTTGAATATTTCAAACAAAAGTTAATAGTTAATAAAGTTTGTTGTGTTAAATATGGAGAAACCTACTTGGGGGTGGGGGATGGGTAGTAGAGAGGGTTGACCTCGTCAAACCTTACTGGAAATTAAAGTGTATTTTGTTAGCTTTATCCATTGACCAGTTTTGACTAATAATAACTCAGGATGCCAAATGGTCACTGAACTGCAGATTAAAATAATTCTGCCCAGCACAAAACAAGATAATAAATAGTACTGTAGGTTTGCCAGAACTGAATTAGATAGGACACTTTTTTTTTTATAGCAGTGCATATGTGAATGTGTCTTTACAGTGGGTGAAGAATTGGACAAGTCTTCATTCCAATAAACACTGGTCAGCAGCTGCTACACTGCATAAATTCCTCAGTGTGCCTTCTATTAGATATGGTTTTGCAACTAGCTACAGTTTAATTGTCATGGGACAAGTATTTCATCGTCCTTTGAGCAAGCATTTCTGTGCTTATTTGAGAAAAGAATGAAGAGATTTTTATATGGTGCATGACAGAACAATGTAGGGTAATGAAATTCATAGTCAGATAAACTTCCTTTACTGATGCCTCAAATTCCTTCTTAATTAATTACCTGAAAGGAACATGATTTGTCATTTTATTGAGCTGTTAGATTTTTAACAACGATTGTGTCCCTTTTCTGCCTCCCCTCCTCCAGCTGATTGGGTGGGACATTCAAGGCCACTGACCTCTCTGCTGTCTGAACCATTGTGTGATCTGCCAACACTGCATGTTTCTCTGCGATGTAATTGCTGATCCTGTTTTTTTTTTCCTCTTTTGTCTTGGGCATAGAAGATTCTGCTGTTACACAACGTACCATTTAACAGCTTGCCTGAGATCTTCAGTGAAGCTGGGTGAATTTGAATGACAATCAACATGGAAATCTATTCCATTTCTGTTTCTCAGATCTGATGAAATGGCACAGACCTGAAATGTTTCTCTCTCCACAGATGCTGCCAGACCTATTGAGTATTTCCAGCATTTTCTGTTTTTATTTGAAATAATTTGCTTTTCAATTTTAAATGCACTCGATTCTGTTGTAGATGCAGAAACTGCAGATGATTAGACTACAGTTATGGTACCAGTTACTGTTCCAGAAAGGTACCATTGTTCTAATGGATTACAAGCAGAATAAATCACTCATGACTCTAGTGAGTGAAGGTATCACCCAGTGTCTCAGTTTCAGCCTTGTGTCAGGATTCCAACAGTTTTGGGGCCCTGGGAAAGAATGTGTTAACTTGTACGATTATTCTTCCTGTTAATTTCAAAATGACCCAGTTTTCCCTCCAAAGTATTTCTGAGGATGTCACTAAGCTGAAACTTACATACAGTTAAATGACAATGGGCCAGATCTTGCTAGAATGAGGCAACTCACAACCTACCCCATTAGTTAGACTTTTTTCTGAAAACTTTTGTGTAATAAGTCATTGGGAATGCAAACTACTAATGGCAGAGTGAAGGCAGCAGGATGTCTGGGACTTGGTGAATGATGAAACCAGCTGCATATCTCCTTAATCAATGAGATTTAAGGATTGCGAAAGAAACGGAGGAAGGACAGAGAAGAAGGGTGAATTGGAGAGAGGGAGTTCAATATCAAATCAGGCACAGAAAGGGAAATTAAGAGAGGGAAAGAAAGATTGGATCAGGGGAGAGGAAACAAAACACCTGAAAGGCAAGGAAATGAAGAAAAAAATTTGACAGTTTAAAAATCTCTTACAATTTACTACATGCAGGAATGTGATTGAACAGTTTAAACTGTTCACTTTCTGGAACAGAGAGGTCGATTGGTATTGCATTAACAATTATATTGTTAAAAGTGTACTTGGGCTGTTAATTACTATTAACTTTTTGTGGTGAGTTTAATGAGCAATTAATGTGCAAATCCAGCAAGTTCTTAAAAAAAAAAATCTGGGAGGCTAAGAGTAAGATCCTGTTTGTGTGAAGCAAATGACAATCACATAAATCAGCCAAATTCCAGAAATTTGCAACTCATGGTGTATCTCTTTAATACCTGGCTTTGTTAGCCGATTTGCACATTTTCCAGCAAGATCTGGCCCACTTTTTGGCAGCTTGCAGGCTTTCTCACTGATGTAGATTCAAAGAATGCAAATCATATGATGAGAGAAATTTCAGCCTTATTTTATGTACATTGGGTCTTGCAAGGCTGTAAGAAGTGTTTAGATATGAATATGAAGCTTGTGTTTTATGTCTGTGTTTATTACGTCCCTGGCCTCCACCATTCTCACCTGTTGATTCTTACTTTTAGAAGTACTTAAGAGCATAAGAACATAAGGAATAGGAGCAAAAGGAGGCCATACAGCCCCTCGAGTCTGCTCTGCCAATCAGTAAGATCATGGCTGATCTTCGATCTCAACTCAGCTTTGCTGCCTGACTCCCACATCCCTCGATTCCTTTAGAGTCCAAAAATCTATTGATTTCGGCCTTGAATATACTCGACAACTGTGCATCTGCAGCTCTCCGAGGTGGAGAATTCCAACAATTCACAACCCTCCGAATGAAGACATTTCTCCTCAACTCAGTCCTAAATGGCTGACTCTTTATCCTGCAACTATGCCCCCTAGTTCTACACTGTCCAGCCAGTGAAACAGCCTCTCACCATCTCCCATGTTCTTATTCTCCAACCCGCTTGCAATAATGGCCAACGTACCATTTGTGTTCCTAATTGTTTGCTGTACCTCCAGTATACCTTTCTGTGTTTAATAGTTTCTCACCATTTAAAAATATTCTTCCTACCAAAGTGGATAACCTCACATTTCTCCACATTATCCTCCATCTGCCACCTTCTTGCTCAATCACTTTACCTGCAGTTATATGCAGATTATTTTTGTTCTCCTTGCAGCTTACTTTTCCACCTCGCTTTGTATCTTCAGCATACTTAGAGTAAGTTTATTCCCAAGATACACCTGGGAGGGTGGAGGGGTAGGGGGCAAAGCAGAAATCAAGGGCTGTTATTAATATCTCTGAAACCCTCATTATCCTTCTCCGTAGATGTGGCTCTTGACAGAAAAAATCTACAAGAGACAATTTGCAAAAACAACCCAAAATCATACATGTGCTTTGCAAACCCGGGAACAGTGATTAAGAAAGTCACAGTCAAACCCCAAATATATTTGGCAGTACTCTCATCAACTCATGTCTCCTTGAAAGGCTAAGCAATAATAACCATTTTGATGACCAGTGTGGAAAATGTATTGCTCAAAATGTATGCTTAAATCATCCAGTTTGATTATCTACATCAAGCCTGGAGTTCCATAAAGCTTTGCATTCTCTGGTAATAAGGTTGGGGTTAAAATAATTTTACAGCTGACTTACACAGTCACATTGTTGGGATATCAGTGTAAATGTCTAAATTGGTTTTGTAAAGTAGGTTGAGCAGAATGATTCTACAAAATTCATGCTAACCTTTATCGATTGTTTGGCATTTGGATTTAATTTTACAGGTTTGTTTTGTACTGGGTCACATTTTTTCATTTGCGCTGCTCCACATTTGATTTTTATTTAAATTGTCAAGCAGAAAGGAAACATTTATTGAACATTTATTTTCTTTTTCATTTTGTACCTCTGTTTTCTCCTAACATTTATTACAAGCTCAATACACCTGCAATGTGTTGAAAGGTTGACATTCATCTTGGTGTTTTGGGTAGGTGTAGGGTTTTCTTTGGAAATAGCAAGTCAGCTTTTGCTGGCTTGGTAATCTTGCATGCTGTTGCTGTTCTTCTCAGTGGCATTATATAATGTCAGGATGTCTCAATTAAAACAAGACAATCAAGAGGAATGATTTATTGTAGGTTGGATTGTGCAGTGGAGGAGCACGATTGTGGCTCATTTTGCTGTGTGGAAATTTCCAGTATTGACAGCAGAAAGTGATAAGTACCTGCTGAAGTCTAAATTCTTCCCCACCTGGGATGGAGAGAAAAAGTAATTGATCAGATCATTTATAGATGTATGTTTGTTTGTTTTTGTTTTAACCAAACAATTGAAGTGCAGGATCAAGAAGCAAAAAATGACGAAGATAGGTAAGGCAGTACAGACATTTTTGGGTCTAGGGAAAGGATAAGCTACAATAAGAGACTTGCAGGCCTACAGGGATCGAACGAAGGAGTGGGACTGACTGAATAGTGGAGAGCTGGCATGGATTTGATGGGCCGAATGGCCGCCTCCTATGCCGGAAATGACACTGACTATGATTCTTAACATCAATGCACTAGCATGTAGCAAAGAGAAAAAGCATGGTGGTGGATAGCATATTTGTATCTTGGAAGGAACAAGATGGAAATTCAGAGGTTCACTCACTGTCTATGTTCTATAAAGTAAAAAAGTAACAAAGATTTAGGGAGAGTGGTAGAGGCTAGAGGTAAGAGAGTAAAAAGAAAAGTATCAACTATTTATGGAGACGTTTTTACTTCCCACTTTTTGATACTGTCAACCCTGGGAACTTCCTCATGGAAAAATTAGTCCTAATTGTGCTCCTCCACTGCACCACCCAACCTACAATAAATCATTCCTCTTGATTGTTTTGTTTTAATTTAGACATCCTGACATTATATAATGCCACTGAGAAGAATGGCAACAGCATGCAAGATTTACTTATAGCCTTGCCAAGAATGTGAGATGCTGGAATAGTTTCTCTAGATATGGGAGGAGTACTTAAGTGTCAAAAAGCCAAGACTGCCCAAAGCATACAGTTGTTGAGGGTATAAACAGTATTTACTGTTGATGAAGAAACTGAATTTCTTGGAGTCAGCATTGGCAATGGAGGGGATGTGGAAGTTCTGCTGAGCCCAGAGGAAATAGTAAGACCAGGAGTGCCAATAGATGAAAACAAAAGGGAAACATTAAAGCTTAAGAGGTGATTGTTATTAATGAGACTTGAGAAACACAATAGATACACTGGCCCAGATTTTTCAGTCAGCTGCTCACCGCTGACCTCAAAGAAAGCCTCCCACAAAGATCTAGCGATCTCTGTGGCGTAGGTTTCACCTTTCCTGGCACCAACTATTAGGATCTGTGGTATCTGGCAATAGTGATATCATCAAGCAGGCTAAGCAGCAAATCACATTGAAATGATTGCTAAAGATTTCCATCTGCGGGGTCTTCAATGCCACACTCTGTGAAGGAGCAAGGAATCACTGACAACAACTTCTAGACTTCTGTGTTTAACTGTGGATGCATGGATGCCAGAAGTTGCTGTCAGTTTCACAGTTGTAATTATAGCAACACTGACAGTTTTACAGCTATTACAACCGCAAAACCTGCGCCCTTATTTCCATTTTATCGTTCAAGGGCATGGAGGAGATCAGGATGTAGCAATTTATCTTTTGTGTTGAGCAGATGCTTTTACCATTGTATCTTTTCCTGTATATGTATGTATTTCAGTTCCATTGGCATCAAAACTTTTCTCCATACCATTATTACTCCAGGTTCAATATCTCTATTGCTTTCCTTGCTGTTCTTCCAATTTCTAGTATTCCTAAAATCCAAATTACCGCTATCTCTATGTAAGATGGATACGGGCAATAAAGTCCCATTCGCCTCTTGTTTCTGTCCTTATTGGCCTACACTGGTTCTGTCTCCAAACGCATGGAATTTAAAATCCTCCATCCTTATCTAGAAATTGATCCATGACTCACCCTGCACACCTCCAAAACTTTCTCTAGCCTCGTTTCACCTGCCAGTCCTCTGGCATTCTGTGCATCTTCTCGTCCTTTGACATTCTGTGCATCAGACAGCCAACTTAAGCTGCCTTAGTCCATCTTGTCTAGGAGGGCTACCTACTATATAATCAGGATTGATTTGGCATAGCTGTTAGTGCTTGTTTCAAGGGTGATTTTGGCAGTGGCAGTGCCCGTTCTGTGGACTATGAATTGATATAGGAAAGGAAGAGGTCGAGAAAAACTTTTTAAAAAGATGAGAAAAGTAAAAAGACTTTATAGTGATTCAGTTAATGCATTGGTGAAGATGAAGGCTTGTATGTCACTGTGCTGAGTCATTAAGTGAGAAAGGCGTGTGCAGGAACCAATCAATGGGTGTACATTCTCTTCTTCTGTCTATAGGTTCTATTTACAGAAAGTTTCATAGAGTCAGAGTCATTTATGGCACAGAAGGAATACCCGTTGAGTCCATACCAGCTCTCAGTGGAGCAATCCAGTCAGTCCCATTTCCCTGCTCTACCTCCATAACTCTGCAAGTTTATTTCCTTCAAGTGCCCATCCAATTTCCTTTGAAATCATTGATTGTCTCTGCCTCCACCATCCTTGTAGGCAGTGAGTTCCAGGTCATTATATTCTCTGCATTTAAAAAAAAAGGTTGTTCCTCACATCCCCTCTGCATCTCTTGCCCAAAACCTTTAATTTGTGTCCCCTAGTCCTTGAACAATCCGATAATGGGAAACAGTTTTTCTTTGTCTACCTTATCCAAACCTGTCAGAGTCTTGTACATCTCTAACAAATTTCCCCTCAATCTCCTTTGCTCCAAAGAGAACTGCCCCAGCTTCTCCAATCTAACCTTTGTAGCTAAAATATCTTACCCCTGGAACCATTTTGGTAAATCTTCTGTGCACTCTCTCAAGGATCCTCACATCTTTCCTAAAGTGTGGTGTGCAGAACTGGATGCAGTGGTCTAGTTGTGGCCGAGCCAGTACATGGGTGGGAAGTCGCTACTGAAACAAGACCATTTTTAAAGTTAATTATTTTAAAGCAGGATTGAAAATTTAAACATTGTGGCTCCTGAATATTAGCTCAGTAATAGACAAGAAGTATGTGAAGAGTGGAAGTCAACACAGATACCATAATCTTTATAGAAAACTGACTTGAAGACATCTCAGTTTGTATATTTTGCCCCCTTGTGGTTAACATCTTTTTCTAAATTTCTCCCATTTCTCTTCCTGAAGCAGTTGTACTTGTGTGGCATGATTCCATAGGAGGTGGCTGCCATGTGGTGCCTCGCCCAAGTGAACAGACCTAATGTGTGGTCTTAGATAGTGAGTGTCAGTGAGCTATTTAATCTTGGAGGATATTACAATTGAGCCAGATCTTGAATTACCTCCCGCCCTTCAGAGGATTTGTAGCACCTCATTTGCTGCTCTGCTTGAGATCAGGTAACTTGGCACAAAGCAACCTGGGATCTTCAGGTTTATCTTGTTTTAGTCCACACCCTGTGGTATGTTTAGCCACTAAGTAAGCAACAGAGCATAAAGTAAGAACTTCCTTTGGTTTTATGGGGGGTTGAGCCTTTAGTTCTGTTCAAATTTAATAACATTGTCGGCAACTTGAATTATAATATTCACGAAGACTTGTTTGACAACACAGTTTTAATTTAATTTTACTTTCATTTTTGACATAGAATGTGGAATATGGAAATGATGCAGACTAATCTGATTAATTATTTAAGACTTGTATCCTCAGGTTTCAGATCAAGCAGTTAATGTTGTAGCTACTCATTATTTTAAAAAGGCCAATTAGAAACATTCTGGAAAGGTGAAAGTGGATGGATCAGTTAGTATTAATTGCATGAGCCTGATGTCTTGTACCACCTAATCCAAAACATTTTGCATATCTATTTATATTTTGATATTTGGTACTTAAATTGAAGGAGAAAATTTGAGAAATTTTCTGCATTGGAAATCTGTATTGAGATTGTGGACTCCAACAGTTTCAGTTGCCATTGGGGGGGGGGGGGGGGGAAATATGCAGTTTGCTAGTTTTCCTGTTGATCTTTGATTCACAAAGATACCTCTCATTTGGGTATCATTGTTTAAATATAGCTGTCTTGTCTTTTTAATAGACTGACCAACTCAGTCACACCTGACTTGTGTGCATCATTCTGCTTTTATCACACTGAGTGGCACATATTGCATGAAGCAGGAGCTTATTAAAAACTGTGCTGTATCTAATCTATACTTTATTTGGGTCATCCACAGTGTATTGCAATGACTGGATTAAAATTATTCCCCCTTATTTGCCAGTTAAAATTTAGTATGAATATTGACTGTTTCTAGAAGATTGTTTGTTTGGATTACCACAGCCTGCAAAAATAGAAGTGTGTTTTCTTTGCCAATCACCTGCCCCCTTCTCTTCCCCCCCCAACCCCCACATTTCTTACTGGTCATTTTTTCAACTGAACTAGCAAATCTGCTCTGACATTGTGAACAGTGAGCCAGAGACTATGGCCGGAATTTGACGCCACCCCAACGAGCTGGATGGTGGTGGGGGGGTGGGGTAAAATGGAGCAGGAGGCTCCGGAAGGCTTTCCCGACCTACTCCCATCTATGCCCTATTACGTAGGGTGGGGGTGGTGAAAAATGGCCCCCCCTAACCCAGGCCAATCAATGCCCTTAAATGGCCACTTAAGGGCCTTTGCCCGCCTCCACGCAAATTTTATGTGTGGCAAGTGGGTGTACTGGAGCCAGGAAAAGCCACCTGGGAAAAGCAGGTGGCCTCCGATCATCTTTGGGTCGGGAGGGGGGCTGGAAGTCCCGCCTGGTAACTATTAAAGCCTGGAGACCCGTAAAATGCGGATCGGATCCCCAGGCAAGGCAGAAGCGGGTTCACCACTGACTTTTCAGTTGGTGGCCAGCTCCCATCTGCCCAACGTGAAATCCCGGCCGATTTTGCTAGCATGAACTCTCTCTGTCATATGGTTGGGTACAGCAGTTAACACAGTTTGGTTAATACAATTACTTCTTTTCAGTCATAGAAGTGGTTTCATTTTCTATTTTCTCCCTGAAATAGATTAGTCCATGTTAATGGATGAGTGGGGGGGGGGGAAATTAAATATTAAAACATATGATTACTTTAGTTTTAAGAGTGGTTTTCAATGGAATTGGGAAAAATTTTCCTTTTTTTCTAAATGATATTTGTGTTAATTGTGGCTTTTGGAGTGTAACAGCAATTCATGTTTACTCAGTTCAAGTACTTGACTTCCAGGTCTGAATAAGTCACAACAGTTGAAAATAAAGTAGTATATTTGTTGATGAACATTGAAGGGATGCCAAGATATCTGCTGCATAAAGCCCCACAAACTGTGAATTCAGACATGTCAGGGAAAATTCTGCAAAAATACACTCTGATCCCCAAAGATGCTCCACAATATTTGTTTGTATTCCCATCTTCACTACTCAACTCTGACAGCTGCCTTGTGCAGACAATATTAACCCCATCCCCTCGTTCCAATAGTGGAGGAACAATTGTGCCTGTCTGTTGGAGTAATTGATCACCTATCTTTCTAATCACCACTTTGTTGAAGGAGTTGATCGACTCAGCTTAATTTTTATCCATTACTGTTGGATTGAGGGGTAGAGGTGTTGAAAAAAAGTTTGTTTTATCCCTTGTTTTACATGAGCATTTTAAACCTAGTTCTGTGTTCACAGCTGAGGTCAGTGTCAATAAATATTTGCAACAACTGTGTCTATGTGGGACGTCCTTACGAAGGGACCACCTTAAAAGCTGTAAGTGAAGATCACCAGAGGAACATGAGCAGTTAGTTGTGAGTAGAGGCCAACAGAGTGAGATGTGAATAGGTGTACTCGTGCAGTAACTGTTCGTATATGTATGTTCTGGTTAAGTTATAGATTAGAGAGATTAGATTCGAGAGATACAGCACTGAAACAGGCCCTTCGGCCCACCGAGTCTGTGCGACCGACAACCACCCATTTATACTAATCCTACATGAATCCTATATTCCCTACCACATCCTCACCATTCTCCTACCACCTACCTACACTAGAGGCAATTTACAATGGCCAATTTACCTATCAACCTGCAAGTCTTTGGCTGTGGGAGGAAACCGGAGCACCCGGCGGAAACCCATGCAGTCACAGGGAGAACTTGCAAACTCCACACAGGCAGTACCCAGAACCGAACCCAGGTCGCTGGAGCTGTGAGGCTGCAGTGCTAACCACTGCGCCACTGTGCCGCCCATTTAATAATAAAACACACGCTTCCTTTGGATATTATTTGTAGTGCTGTGACTCTTAACAATAGTTCACATACCAATGGGACAAGTAATATTCCATTTATCATTTAAATGGTCCAGATCATGTCTTCTCACTTTTCTCCAGAAACCACTTTAACTCCATGAGTGTGTTCCATTGATGGCATGTAGTGTTAGTAGCTCAGCCCTGTAGCTCAACTTATGAAGAGTTTTAACATGGTTCAGAAGCCATTCAGTCTACATGGGTAAACAAAGTTCCTATTCCTGTCTTTGAATCTTTGCTGCTTGTTTTATTCGATAGATATTGCAGGTGCTGGTTTGTTCTGATTGATGAGCTCTCAAGAGTGATATTGACTAGTGTGTAATAGTGAAATATAGTTCCTGTACATAAGAAATGTTTATCTGCAAACTAACTTCACAAACAATCAATTCCTAAGCACTTCAAATATGAAGTTCTGAAACAGTATAGACAGTGTTGTCGATTTTGAACTATTAGCAGGGAATGGGTGAAAGTTATAACTGTATTTGGATAGGCCTGTGCTTGTCATCAATTCATGTGATGCTTGAAGTATTTGGATATTAATTTCTGCTGCAATGTTTGTTGAAACATTGTCCATGAAGACTGTTGCTGATTTTATTTCAAAAACTCATCCAAAAGGTTTAATTTTACATTGGATTGTCTAGTATGAATGATTCAGAAAGAATTGTGACTCCTAAGTACAAGAATGTCTTGTATTAAGTCAAATCCTGTTCAAAGCAAGTTTTCAAATGTCTAATATGGAGATTAATTGGAATAAAAGCTGTCCTCAGCAATGGGAGCTTCATAGAAGTAGACAGTTCGCCGAATTATTGTGACCTGAAGCAATATCTTTTGAATACATTCCATCCCTCATCATTTTTCTTCTTCTCCAACTCTAAATAATTCTTTCTCATGAGTTTAAGACTGTGCAGCTCCTTATCTTTTGTCTTTGTAAAAAGCAAGCTTGGTGTTATCTATTACTTTGAGAACATTCTTGTTTTCTATCCTTCGACTAGAAATTCAGCCATGTTTAACATTTATCTTGCAGCAAACCCATGTACTCACTATAATATTGCCCAGATTGCTCACTCCTAGTCCATTCAGGCTTGATATTTCATACTTATAATCCTTGCTCTTTGCCAGTCTGATTTCTCAAGAAAAGAAATTGACAATTATTTGAACTTGCTGTGTACTTTTTATGGTAATTTGCTTTTTATTATACAACAGGCACAAAAGCTTTACAATATTTGCAGTACTTTAGATATGTGAAATACAAAAGATATTGAAAATGTAAAATTTGAATTTCGAAGGATAATCCAATTCATGATTTATGAACATTCCACTTTTTCAAGTTTCAGAATATGCCTGTGTGGGGCTAGTCTTTGACAACTCCTGAGGGATTTCATTCACATTCCATTGTCTAAATATATTCGGCCATCGTAAGCCTGGCTCTGAGAAAGAAATCCCAAGGTTAATTTGTAGCCATCTCACATTGCTTTCAACATTCTGTTGAGGGGTTGATTGGAATAAAATCTAATATGAACAGTACTGCCTTTGCTTATCAACAAAATGAAGTACGTGTTACTATAAGGAAGAACAGCTGAACTGAAGTTAGTTTCAACAGGCATGTAAGTTTTTGAAAAACCATTTTTTAGAAAGTTATTTTTATCTTCTCCCTTGAAGGTATTGACTTGGACACAGATCAACAGGCAATGGATAGCCCACACAAATAGCCATTCTTCATTTCTGAGCCTGGATTTTCTACATCAGTACTTCAATGTCATTGTTAATCTATTTGTTTCAAATAGGTTCATGTCAATATCAAAATGACACGATTAGAAAATATAGGCTATAGTGTGTCAGGCTATTTTACTCTGAAGGGCGATTCTGTTTCACTTTATGCCCACATGTACATGCTTTCTAGTTGGGACCACTAAAGAATGGTAAGTTAATGGGAATTCTGTCTTCTTTCCTATTCTTCTTCCAGTCCATGGCCGAGACCAATTGCTGTGTTCCAACTGCTGCTTGGTCAAGGTCAGCTAACTCAGCATGACCAAAGACTGAATCTGGAACCTGCTCGTTCTTTAAGGCTCAATACAATGCCACATATTTTTTTAAAAAGCCATCAGTGCAACTCATTAGTAATCTCGGACCCTATTTTATTAAATCGGGAAAGTTTGAAATATTACGAGCTATGGTGAAACTGAAGTTGAAAATGGGAGAGCTATGTGGCTTTTTTAGTCTATACTGTATTATTTTAACATTTGAAAGTGCATTGTGTAGCATTTTTACAGCTTGTCAATTATTAAGAGTGACAGCTGTGAACGGGAGAAGAGGGTGAAGTGTTAGGCTGTTTGCTTTATGGTATAACTGTCATTTAAGTATAAAATCATGATGCAGTTACCAGTTGAGTGTGAAAATATTTTTCATGATTCTGGGTGTGGAATGTCCCACACAGTTGATTGCCAAGATTTTACAACTGAAGATTTTTTCTTGCAAAATTAGTGTCTTGACAGTTGCGTGGTTTTTGCAAAGTAGACACCTATGGGCTTTCTCTGATGATAGGTTGTAACGAAATGGGTTTAAGCTTGTTTCAGCCGTCAGTGAAGGGCTGACTGCCAAAACATCAGGCATGGGTTTGAAAATGATATGGGGGATGGGGTGAGATGAATTGATGAAACAATACTGGCTGTGCTGTTTCAGAAGCGAGTGTAAAATACAAAACATTGGTCAGTTTGTGGTAGACAAAATACATTTTCTGTGCCAAATGGTTATAGAAACCTTTTGATGTAATATCGGTAATAGTGCAGTCAACAAAATTCTGCAGGTTAGACCCATTGATTCTATTTTAAATGAAATAGAAATTCCAGCTGCCTGTGGAAAAAGCAATTAAGAACATAGATAAACAACAAAAGGATCTTTTGCCTCATAAAGCCCCAGCCTCCTCTTTTTACAGTCCATGTTCATGGATTTTTTTTATCAACTCTAATTATTTAGTAGCCCAAGGGAAAGTTCTACATAGATTCTCCTGACCTTCCAAAGGCATTAGATAAAATTCTGGAATAATGATACATTTGCACATCTCCATAGGCTTGTTGCTTTCCACAAGTGGCATTTCTACTTTTTCAGTCATGTGTGTGTCTTTTTCTCAGCGGTAGCGCTTTTGCCTCCAAATCAGAAGATTGTGGGGTTGAGCTCCATTCCGGAGATTTGAACACAATTCATAGAGTCATAGAGAGATACAGCCCTGAAACAGGCCCTTCGGCCCACCGAGTCTGTGCCGACCAACAACCACCCATTTATACTAATCCTACATGAATCCCATAATCCCTACCACATCCCCACCATTCTCCTACCACCTACTTACACTCGGGGCAATTTACAATGGCCAATTTACCTATCAACCTGCATGTCTTTGGCTGTGGGAGGAAACCGGAGCACCCGGCGGAAACCCACGAGGTCACAGGGAGAACTTGCAAACTCCGCACAGGCAGTACCCGGAACTGAACCCGGGTCGCTGGAGCTGTGAGGCTGAAGTGCTAACCACTGCGCCACTGTGCATTTCAGTCCAGTATTGAGGGAATTCCGAATTTTCAGGTGGGCTGTTAAACAGAGGTCCCATCTGCTCTCATAGGTAGACACAAGAGTTCCCATGGCATTATTCGAAGAAGAGTGATGGTGTTCTCCTATTCTCCTGGTTAACATTTATCCAACCAATCAACATCCCTAAAACAGATTAACTGGTCAGTTATTTTGTTGTTTGTGGGATCCAGCTGTGTGCAATCTAGTTGCTGTGATTCGCTACATTACAACATTGACTACACTTCAAAAAATACTTAATTGACTGTAAAGCGCTTTGGGTAATCTTGAGGTCACAAAAGCTGCTCTATAAATGGGAGCCTTTTCTTTTCAGAAGTGCAAGAATCCTTGTCTTTTATGGATTATTCAATGATCTCTCTTCACACATAACTCTATAACCTTCAGTCCCATTCTGAATCTGATATTTATCCAGGTGCTTTTATTAAACAAGTTTACACAGCATCAATACAAAAACAAAATGCAGCGGATGTTGGAAATCTGAAATAAAAACAGATGCTGTCAGACCTGCAGAGTATTTCCATCATTTTGTGTTATTTTAAATAACATCATTTCCTTTTGCTAAGACTCTGGGGACAATGAGTAATTTCTTCTAATCTGTAATTTTGCTTGAAGTTTGTTAACCCTTGTTCTTATGCTCTCCAGTTTGTCACTTTCAGGCTGAGTTAATTGTTCTGTTTACAATTACATCATCAATGCAGTCAGATCCTTAAGAGAAATTCTGCAAATAATAGTGCTGTTAAGGAGGAGGCAGTTTATTCCTCCAGTTATTTGAGGGGATCTATGGCACAATGTGTTCATGCACTTGTGATTTTACTTATACCACTGGTCCAGTTAACCACCATTTTGAATAAAGGTTTCTCCCTTTTAATGCAATTTAAATTCTAATTTGTCCTACAAGACGATATCTCCCACCTGACAAGGCTTTGATCTGGTACATGGGTTTGTTTTTCTTAAATAAATGAATCTTTATTTTAAAAAAAAAGCAAACTTAGCTCCTGGGCTTTTGTTGGTGTGTATTTCTTGCTCTCTCCCCCCCCCATCTTTCCAATTTCTTCTCACCTCCCATGCTCAGGTCATAGTCGTCATTGAATCATACTGTACAGAAGGAAACCATTCAACCCATCGTGCCTGTGGCAGAGCTGACTCTTACTGGAGGAGTACGGTTCCACTAATCACCCAGCATCACGACATGGAAATTTGGCAGTCATCATTTGTAGCTGAAAACAATGAGTGTCAGCACGTATTTTTTTTGTTTGATAAAGGGTTGGCGGGGCGTTGCACCAAAACCTGAGACTATCCAAACAACGCAAACTTTCTAGTTGAAGGCCACTGAATAGTTATCAAGAGCAGAACTCTTGACAGATTATTCCCCAACTCTGCGGCATGAAGGTTAATTGTAGTACACTGCCACCATTCTAGCTAAGTTTAGCCAACTCAGCACAAACGGGAGATCAAAGCTGGAAATCTCCTAGTCTGTACAGTGAATTTCACATTGTTCAGTGTATTTACTGAAGTAAACTTCCTTAATGAAAATTTATCAAAGAGTTTGACATCTTTTGAGCTGTCATGATTGTGAGCAAAGTGAGTTTGCAATTGGTTTTAGTATGGTGATTTGATGGAATTTAATACAGATAAGGTTGCTAGTAGTGTCGATAGATAATTTAATAAATGAGTACAGTGACTTAGGTTTCAGACTTCACTGAATGCAATTGTAGGACTACCTGAATTGGGCAGGAGTTCAACAGATCTGTTTGAACTGCATGAAATAATAAGCATGAACCAATTTCTTGGCTAAATGCCACCTGCTTATTCAAAATGCAAAGTTAATAATGTGTTTTCTGTCACTTGATGCTTTGATAGGCAATCAAACAATTGTTATCATAACTATATCTTGTTCAAAGTTGCAAACAGGAGCTGAATTTCTGGACGATATCTGCTTATTCAGCTACCCTTTGGGGCTTTATAAAATGTGAGCAATTTTGAATTGAACGAAGAAACTTTTTAATAGTTTTGATGAAGGTAGGGTGAGCAGCTGGTTTAAATAATGTGGGGTCTGCAGTCAGCTTGATGGTGGTACAAGAATAAAGCTGCCACCAGCTTGCTTGCCTTTGTGTAATTATCACACCCACGCTTTCAACTGTTTACATATATATTGTGAAATTGTTGGTGTGTAGTAAACAGTAAATGTAATTTAGTTATAAAATGGCCACATAGTTTTCATTGGAAGTCTGGAAGCACCCCTTGGAAGGCAGTGGTTCTCTCTGCTGTCCATATAATTAGTATCTTGAATAATGGTCGCTTATTTGAGGTGTTAGCAGATGTTTTGGCACCAATGAATCTGTTGCCAACCAAGGAACCAACATGTTCAGGAAAGGAGGAGGAAGGGGAGAGGAAAATTGATATGGAAAGGATGGCAGGGAGGGGTTAAAATTCCATAGCAGTCTGCATGGCTGCAATTTCTAGTTTTCAAACGAGTGGCATAAATGATTGTAAAATGCAAATTTGAGCCTTTATTAAGTTGTTTTTATACTTTTGTGTTGTCACTGAATTAAACAGCTGGGTAACGAACACTCATAGTAGCACCAGAGGTCTAAAAAAAACAGGAAATATTATACAAGGAACAATGTTGGGTTCCACATGGACTACTTATGGTCACCAGCCACTATAACTGAGAACTGTTGTAATAACTGACTCTATCTGAACGGCATTTACAGTAATGAGCAATTCCACATTCCTCAAGCTGTGGAGTACAGTTAACTACAGCGTACACTTTTTTTGATTTTTTTTCTTTGAAAGAAGACTGCTTGAATTTACACATGATGAGCTCCTGACCGCATATCTGCATCATCACAAAGACTACCTATTTCCACCTCCGTAATGTCACCCGACTTCGATTCTGTCACAGCTCATTTGCTGAAAGCCTTATCCATGTCTTTGTTACCTCTAGACTTAACAATACTAATGCAATCCTGGCTGGCCTCCCACTTTCTACCCTCTGTAAACTTGAGGTCATTCAATACTCTGTTGCACATGTCCTTACACCAAGTCCGGTTCACTCATCGCCCCTGTGCTTGCTGACATGTATTGGCTCCCGATCAAGTAGCACCTTGATTTTTTTTTTAAATGTCATCCTTGCTTTCAAATCCCTCCATGGTCTCACCCCTCCCTATATCTGTAATCTCCTGCAGCTCCAGAACCCTCAGATATCTGTTTTCATCTAATTCTGGCCTCTTGATCATCTCCGATTTTAATCACTCCACTTTTGACAGCTGTGCCTTCAGCTGTCAAGGCCCTAAGCTCTGGAATTCCCTCTCTAAACCCTTCTGCCTCCCTACCTCGCTTTCCTCTATTAAGATGCTCCTTAAAACCTACCTCTTGGACCAACCATTTAGTCATTTGCCCTAACATCACGTTATGTGGCTCAGTGTCATATTTTGCTTCATAATGCTCATGTCAAGCGCCTTGGGACATTTTATTACGTTAAAGGTACTATATAAATACATGTTGTTGATGTTGTATGAATACCACTGGTGCAGAGTGGCATATGGTGGGCAGAGCTTTGTGTAGCTAACAGCACCTTTTTTTCATGTGTGAAGCGATCAAGTTTGCAACTGGATTGGAAAAGAGTGAAAAAGAGCTGTTGCTAATTCGAATCAAAATTAAACGCAAGGGAAGCTGATATGATTTTGTAACAGGAATAATATAGACTGTGCATATGTAAGTCTAGCCACTGTCAAATCTGCATTGTGAATAAAATAGTACAGGACATGCATAGTAAATTGTTGATTATCTAAAAGGGCGTAACCTCACCAAGTAACTTAAAATCTATATTTATCCAGTATTAATTATCTGTGCATTTCCAGAATTTTCACTAGGATCTTACTGGGGGTTAGCGGTTATGATTATGAAGACAATTGACAAGTTGGTGCCTTTTTCGATTAGAGCTGAAGTTAACCAGTGGCCTGACCAGGATTTTCAAGATTACCACCTCCCCCACTTCTTCCATTATGCTTCTTTCGTGTATCAGTCACTGCATAGAAAAGACTTGCATTTATATAGCATCTTTCATGACTTCAGGACATCGCAAAGTGCTTTACAGCCAATGAAGTACTTTTGAAGTGTAGTCACTGTTGTACAAAATGTGGCAGCCAATTTGACTGTCAAATCTGCACTGCTGTTTTTTGCCACGAGTCACTTAATCTAATCTCACTCTCTTGCTACCTCTCCATTTCTTTTAAAATTTTCCCTTTTTCAAGTAGTTATTTAATTCTGTTTTAAAGGAAGTTATGGGCTCTGGTTCAACCATTATTTTTGGTAGAGAATTACAATTTTTTCCCCCAGCATAGTTCTTTGTGCTTATCCTTAAATTTGTGCCCTCTCATTAGTCTTGTTGTATTCCACCAATTAGTGGAAACAATCTACCATTTTATTTCTAACTCTTCATTGTCTTGAAAACCTGGGTCAGACAGTGCTTAACCTCAGCTCTACTGAAAAAAGCAATAACTTATCAAGTCTCTCTTCATAACCACAACCTCTAATCCCTGTAGTGCCCCAGTGAATCTATGCTGCACCATTTTCATTGTTCATTGTTCATTTATCATTGCTATAATGGGATGTCTTAAAATATACAAAATATGGGACAGTAGCATAGTGGTAATGTTACTGCACTAGTAATCCAGAAGGCCAGACTAATGCTCCAGAGACATAAGTTCAAATCCCACCACAGCAACTGGGGGAATTTAAATTCAATTAATTAATGAATCTGGAATAAGACATGCTAGTTTCATTAATATTCATGAAACCACTGGCTTGTTGTAAAAACCCATTTGGGAGCAAATCTGCCAACCTTGCCTACATGTGACTCCAGATCCACAGCAATGTGCCTGACTCTTTAGCTGTCCTCTAAAATGGCATAACAAACTACTTAGTTGTATCAAACTGCTACAGATAGCACAGTTGGTGTACCGAAGCCACATGGACTGCAGCGGTTCAAGAAGGCAGCTCACCACCACCTTCTCGAGGGCAATCAGGGATGGCTAAATAAATGCTGGCCTTGCCAGTGATGCACACATCCCAAGAATGAATTTAAAAAAAAAAACATTAGTTTATGGTTTAATGCAATTAGAACTAATATGAAGTCTTGTTATTGCTCTGGATCTATCTAATTAATCTTGAAAAATCTATTTGTACACGACTGCTAACGTGCTAACGTGTGATTGCAGTTTATGGTATAAAGTTATAAACCTTATTTTGTCCACTTAAAATCTGTGAAAAGGAACCTTGTATATTGCTGTAGATTGAGCTGAACTGTGACGCATGAGCTCAAAGTCTAAAGCTATATAAATTCAAGTTTTTGCTATTCAGTGTAATATGTTTTAATATGGAGTGTAAGAAAGATTTTTGTATGTTCTTCCTCTACCAGGCAAAATGTCTGGTGTATTGAGAACGGATGCTATTCCATTAAAAGAAAGAACTTGCATTTACATAGTGCATGACCTCAGGATATCCCAAAGTATTTTACAGTCAGAGGTATTTTTGAAGTGTAGATTCTGTTCTAATAGAATCCTGGCTTTTCTATCTAGAGGACTATAAATAAAATATTGCCATGCAAAGTGCCAGTTCGATCACACCTGGAGTACTGTGAGCAGTTCTGGGCACCACACCATGGGAAGGATATATTGGCCTTGGAGGGAGTATAGCATAGATTTACCAGTATGATGCCTGGACTCCAAGGGTGAAATTACGAGGAGAGATTAGACAAATGAGGGTGATGTACCTTGGAGTTTACAAGGTTAAGGGGTGGTTAGATCAAAGTTTTCAAGATAGCAAGGCAAACAGGGTAGATAGAGAAACTATTTCTGACGGTCGAGGAGTCTAAGACTAAGTGGTGTAACCCAAAAATTAAAGTCAGACCTTGCAGGAGTGAAATTAGGAAGCACTTTTACACACAAAGGGCAGTAAAAGTTTGGAATTCTCTTTGGCAAATGGCACTTGATGCTAGATCAATTGTCAATTTTAAATCTGAGATTTTTGTTATGCAATTTGGGTATATGAAGTTAGGACACAGATCATCCATGACCTTATTGAATGGCAGAACACGCTTGAGGGACTAAATGGCCTACTTCTGTTGCTATGCTTCTATGCCCCCAGCTATCTGCAAGTTTCCTGTCTCTCTCTCTCTCTCAACTGAGTGGGACGCAAATGTACCATTTATTTCCAGGGCATCCTCCTCTCCATCAGCGAGCTGTACTATTTCTGGCAGCCCACCTCCAGCCTTGCCCACTCCATTGTGTTTTTCGCTCTCCTCGTCCTTTGTAGAAAAAACTAAACTATGAGCAAGTGAAGATGCTTCACTCAATGGATGCAGCGTATTCGGTGAGACAGATGCATCATATTGAATAAGCATTGAGGTGATTTCAGTGGTGTATGGAAAAATGGGGGAAGTGATGAAGTGCATAGAAAGTAAGAGCTGGATACCGCTCAATGTTGAGGGGGTGTGAAGATGTGATGGAGAACATTTAGCAAGACAGTGTGAAAGTGGAGGGGGTGAGTGTGGGTTGGTGCTTAAAGCATGGCATGTCTTTGAACAGCAAATGTACTCTCTTTTCTTGACCTGCTTAGACAATTAACCTGATTATTACATTACATCTTAGACATGGGCTCAATGTTACTGATGCTCAGGTCCTCAGCTACTGACAACCATACCTTCTTGCTGAGAGCAACCGGTTTCTTCCTCCCATTGCTGGGGAAAAGTACATCCCTTGTGCTGCTGGCTGCACCCAGCAGTAATTCCAAAGATGTGTCATTGAATCTGGGTGCTGCCTTTGCTTCTAAGTACATCATCCATTGTGAATGCTTCCATTTGTGCGTTGTCATTTTAAGCTATAGCTGAGATTGCATAATATGGGTGTGCACCATGCGCCCTGCATACCTTGGAGGTGCGAGACCTGGAAGTCAAAACTAATTAGTCAAATGGAGTTGAGATCGCAGTTTCTGACCTCATTTGACTTTGTATTTCATCCATGCCATTTCATCCCTCCCCCAACACACTCAGAAACTGCCTTCACATATTCTGTTTCTTTGTTTCTCTCTCCACAGGTGCTACTTGACCTGTTGAGTGTCTACTGCGTTTTTGTTTCCACTTTAGATTTGCATCATGTGCAATATTTTGCTTTTGTAAACTGCCACTCTGGTTATAAGGTCTTCTCCAACTCATTCAGACTTAATGTCATCTTTACTGGTGTTTCTTGTATCATTTCCGCCCTCCCCACCACCCCCCCAAGCATTCCATTTCAAATGGTCTTTCCAACCATTATCTTTTGAGATCACAAATTGACCAGCATCGTGTAATGTTAATGAGGCATTTCGCCAATCTCTTTCTAGGCCACAGTTATGCAGTACTACCTACTCATACCCTTTCATGTATCTATTTCTAAAGCTGAATCTTTAATGCATCAGTAGGGCAGAAATGCTTAATTATGGTAATGTAATGGTATAGTTTGCTTTACATCATTTGCCTTCACGTCAGTCATGCCTTTTGACAAAAATCAGACTTGATGGCTCAAAAATAACTTTCTTTATTGCTAGTGTTTGCAATCAGATTGTGTATTATCATAATGAGATACCTCAAAGCACTTCACCCAATGAATCACTTTTTGAAGTGCTCTGGCTGTCATTTCAGCAAATGTAGCAGCTATCCTACAGCATCACATCGTCAAACAGCAATGAAATAAATGGTCAGTTGGTCTATTTTTTAATGCTATTGATTGACAGAGGAATACTGACTAGAGCATCAGGTCTTCAAACACCTACTCCTTCAAATCGTGTCGTGGAATTTTTAGCAGCCATGCAACCACGGCAAGAGTTTGACAACACCTAAATTTCAGACCTTAATCCACAAGACGAAAAATGCTTTGTCAGGGTTCCTAATATGCTAATTTTCTTCTCTAACTGCACTCAACCATTCTTTATTCAAAAAAAAATCTGTGAATGCCAATTATGCTACTACTTATATGTGAAGGTGTTGTGTCATCTCCATAACTCAAAACTTCTCATTTTGGAATAGTCTGTGGGCAGTAGCACTCCGCTTCATAGGATGGTCAAGTGCCGTCTGTACTCCCTGGGGGGTTTAACAAATTTTCAAGGGTAAGCCCTTCATTCTTCAGCCTCTGGTTTTAGTGTGTTGGAATTTTTTTTAAATGAGTCTGGGAAGGAATAAAATTTAAGGAACAATTTTTTAATGCTGTTAAATCTTGCCTAACTGAATAGTCAATCACTTCAGAATATTTTGTAAAAGCTAGTATACCAGGATCCATCCAAGTACTTAATAAATTCATATTTTTCCAACCCTAAAGTTAAGTAGCTCCTTTCTACTTTCCTCTCTCTTTCTGTGTTCCAAGCTATGAGACTGATTTTAATATGATTGCACACAATATGTGACTCATCCTATCTTTAGCATTTCCTCTGGAGGGTGTACAGTATTTTTGGAGAAGCAGCAGCACGGTATGTAATATCTCTAATCTGGGTTCAGGGAGTGAACAGATTTTCTCTGTTTTTAACAGAGGCATTAATCCGGTTTTTTAAAAAGCATTATTGTATCTTCAAATTGCAGACGAAGGAATGTATTTGTACACTAATATTGCAAGTGGTAATGCCTAGGCATCTGGAATTACAGTACCATTATACAGATTGAGGAAAACATTCATTTGATATAATGAGGCTGCACAGTTGTACAAATTGTTGACTTTTGAATATTAAGTGGGGATTTGCATGTTTAAAGGCTTCATTAAGGTATTGATGGAATATTTGTACAAAGAAAGTCAATCTGGCCCTGTGTATGTCGGTAAAATTAAACTGTTTTCAGGTTTATGAAGACTGCTGAATATTTTGCAGCTCCATAAATCTCTTGATGCACCTGAAATGGTTGCCAAGGTGTTCATTTATTTGTTTAAACTGTGTAGCAGTTCTCTTTTATTCAGTTTTCAGCTTCACCGATGCAGTGTCTCATTGTAAATGTATTTTCCTTCAGTTGACCTGTAGGAAAATTGTTACTCCTCACCCTATTCATTTTTAATTAATCATAACTAGGGCCCTACCAAATTAATGTCATGAAAAATATGTCACAGACCATGAAATCCTGGGTCTTCAGTGAAATTGGCTATTTTGTGAACTTTGCATGTTTTAGTCATTGACACAAAGCTCACTTTGCTGATTGCTGGGCATATTGCGAACATGGCACATTTTAGTGATTGGCACAATGTTCAATTCGCTGATTGGTAGATGAGGGAGGGCTTCTGATGCAGTTTTGAGAGAAGCAGCCTCCAGTATTAGCAGACAGGTGAGAATGCCAAAATGAGCAAATCAAAAATGGCCACAACCACGACTACAAGTGAAAAAATTTGGAAGCCAAATTCTGCATGTTGATGGTGGAATACTGTTTTGTGAAAACTGCAGTGTTTCTTTGGATCATGCATGGTGGGCAATGGTTCAGTGCTACTTAGAGTCCGAAAGCCATCGCAGCAGAAAGAGAGCAACCGTCACCGCACTGCTGGAAAACAAACACGCAAAAAAAAAGCAATGATTTCTTCTCTTTTTGTCAAGAAATTGACAGCTCAAAAAATTGTCATAATATAAGCAAAATACTGCAGATGCTGACAATCTGAAATAAAAACAAGAAATGCTGGAAATTCTCAGCAGGTCTGGCAGCATCTGTGGAGAGAGAAGCAGAGTGAGGTTTTCAGGTCAGTGACCCTTCTTCAGAATAAAAAAATTGTCAGTTGGTTACAATGGAACTTGTGGATACTTCTGCAAGCATCAACACACCATTGAAAAACTGATCACTCAAAGCTGCAGGTATTCAACGCAAGTGTAAAATGGTTGTGCAAATAAACTACAACAGGATTACCTACTGAAGGTTTTTACTACACATTGTGAGGAGATGAAGTCTCAAATTAATGCATGTCAGTCGTTTGCAGTTATTTGTGATGAGTCCACTGATGAGCAAGACAATATGTGCTGCATGTTTTGTTTGATTTTATACCTTGTAAGGCCGAAAATGTATGGTCAGGAAAGCTGAAAACAGTGCTTGCAACTGCAATCACTTCGAAGCTGTTAATTACACCATGGTTCCCAAGCAATAATTAAAGGCGTTTCAAAATACGATACAGATTTAACGAAGGGCGTGTTTTCATGTGTGACAATGCGATACAATATAAAATCTTTTAAATATGTGCTCCAATTTGTAATGCCGAATGCTGTCCACATTATGTGTAATGCACATATAATTTCTGTTGCCAGTGAGTCGACAAGCTGGTCAGCTACATTAACTTATCTTCAAACACTGGCTTGGCTGAAAGCTTCAATATAGGCAACACATTGTGAATGCGGCTGAAATTGGGGAACAGAACATGGCTCTTCCTCCAGAGCCAGTAATTACATGTTGGAATTCTTGCTTTCAGGCAGTACAGTATCAAGCAGCTCACTCAAAATACTACTCAGACTTTGTCTCAGAAGAGCTCACAATGACGCCCAAAGTACAGGTTTTAACAGGCATTGTAACCCATCTAAACGATACTCAGCTTAATGAGGAGGTTCAGTTTGTTGCCAAGAATGCCACACGACTGATGGATTTCATCACTTGGTTTGAACCTCGACACATAGCAATCCACAAAGCTTACAATAAAGTAATGGATGTACTGAGCTGAAGCACAGTCAATCAAACTAACCATACTCTGATGCTGAATTAAATGTCTGCGCTCAACAGGTGTTTTCTTGCATGGCAAAGAAGCTCAAACCACATTACTGTTACAGGGAAGAGTCAAGCGGTGAAGATAAAGCAGCTGATGTTTCAAACTTTCTGCGGTGTTCTTTAAAGCTGTGCGTATCTTTGGCCCACACAATTGTACCCATTAATGGTGGATATAAGTTCATTTGATGCAGTTCCTGACTTGGGCAAGAACTGTAGGTTGTAGATTCCTGCTTGTTAAAGCATTGCCAAAGAAGCAGCTTGTACTTTGGGCTGCTGTTTTGGAACTTGGCAGAATTCCCCACCTTAGAAGGTTGGCACGGCGCTGTCTGGCAATTCTAACAAACTCTATGAGTGCAGGGCGAGCTGTGTATAAACATTGACAGGTGTTCTCACAGCGCAGAGACAGTTGCAGGTTGCTCCATGCTCACATTCAACCACTGACTTCAGTGAGTAAAGAATGTGAGCTGTTTATGATCAGCTTTTTACAATAGTTTTTGAGTAGACAATAAATGCAGTTTGAAACCAGGAACCTTCCTTGTCTATTTTTGTTTTAAATAGATATTTTTTGTGGTTTGTTGCGACACGGTGAAATTTATGATTTAAATAAGTGAAACCGTGAAATTCATGATTCTTAAATGCTGCAACTGTGAAATTTGTAAAATTTTCCCGTGAATTTGGTAGGGCCTTAATCATAACCATTTGAAAGGTCTGTACCACATAATTTATGCACTTGCATTACTGATGTCTATCTCTTGTCCCTGATGACAACCAGTGAGTGAAGAAGAGTGGTCCCAATGAGAGCAGGCTGGTGGCAGGGGGCGGAAAATTGAGTGGGAGACTGGGTGGGCCGTTCCCAAAATCCTCCAACGCCCGCTGCAATTTTATGCGGGGCAGTGGCGGCGCCATTGAAGGCCCTTAAGTGGCCACTTAACTGCCACTGCCGTGGGTAAAACCGCAAGAAGGCGGGTGGGAGGGGGTTGGTGTGTGGCCCTCCACTACCCTACGGAGGGCTGCCCCTGAAGCCCCAATCACCCCCAATGCACAATAACGCCCCCTCCCCTCCCCTCCCCTCCCTTTGCCTCGCCGCGGCAGCTCCATTGGGCAGGACTTACTGCCTCAAGGAGGTGGAAGTCCTGCCCAAGACCAGTTAAAGGCCTGGACAGCAAAAAATCCTGCCGTGGCTCCCCAGGCCCGACAGAGGCGGGCTTGCCACCGACTTTTTGGCTGTGGGCAGGGCCTCCCTCCCAACGTAAAACTCCCGCCTTCTAAAATGTACAGTGAGGAAACTTACCCAGCCTGGCTTTAACTCCTAATTGAATATTTATGATCTATGTAACAATACGGGGCACCTTCAAGACCTGGGTCCAGCTGAATATTTGGATATTTTCTCTTCTAACTGCATTGATTTTTTTACTAGTGTATGTTTCCATAGGCACCCCTCCAGTAGCTCGCCCATTAATCATTTTTGAGCTATATTTTTGTTCATTTATGGGATGTGGGTGTTGCTGGCTAGGCCAACATTGATTGAATACTAGGTCATTTGATCCTGGTGGGGCATTGTAGCAAGGCTTAATTCTTTTCTTACTTGAATCTGTGTAAATCTACCTTCCAGCAAGAGACATTGAATAATGGTCAGGATCAGAATCTAGCTCTGGGATGCTGAAGCCAAGCTCCAGATACCACTGTCTCTGCTCTGGTCAGTTAATAGAATGCAGATAGGGAATTGAATCGAGAAAAGTTTACTGATTTGTAGGGTCTTTCACTGCACCCGGAGGTTCATTTACCCACAAAGCGTTTAAAGAGCCTTGTGATGTGCTTTTAAAGTAAACCCCTATGGTTTAGGGCAGTTTGGAGTTTCATTTTAATATTGTGGCACTTTTCTAAATAGCATGGTGTGGGAATTAATGCAAAGCCTTCCTCATACATCTGCATGTTTTTATCATTGCACTATTTTATGTAACGATGAATAGGAGGCTCCAAATCCACTGGCAGCTCACCGGTTCCATGCGAATCTGGGTTTCAGATGCCATTGAAACTGGATGATTTTTTTTTGAGCGTGTCAATGGCATCCCCTCAAGGTAAAGGGATCTCATATACATTACTATTGAATGGTAGTTGTGTCGCCTAGTGGCTTTCGCTACTGTTTGGTTTACTGAGATGTAATAGAGTATGACATCACTGGCTCCAGGATGTTGAGGTAGTCGGGCAGCAAAAGTCTTCAAATTTACAGGATTTGCCATGGAACTTATCTAGTTTATTGCTATATTCTACTAAAGACAGCAGTAGATCTGTGAAGTCTTTTGTGTGACATGTTTCTGTGAAGTATTTTTATTGATTGCTGGCTTTTAATATGTGGTCCCGTGGGCTTTGCTGGATGCATTTACATATGGTTGCTCTTCAGCTGCAGTTTATAAAGAACTTGAATCAAATGTAGCGTTCATTTACAAACTGGTTTGAATGTGAAACTGTCTGCACCTGGCAGCTCTTTTACTCACATAAATATTTGTGTAATTGACTGTTACAAGTCTGTATACAGTAAACTTTTGTAGGTTTTAGTATCATGTTTATACTTGTCTTAGTAGAAGCCCTTTCCTCTGCTAAAGGTCGTGGCTCATAATGCTAAGCTTGGGTGGTTAGTGACAGCCATTTTGATTTCCAGCCCTATTGGCCAATCTTCTTTTGTGATTCCAGACAATTAGAGGGGGAGTTTTAACCACAGAAAGCAGTGGGGGTTAAAGTCTTAAAAATCAGAATCCCACACAAACCGGGCTCTACCTACCCACCCACTTGTGGCTTTAACGGAAGTGGGAAGGTGGATGGGTGACCAACCCGCTCCAAAAGAGGTGGCTTGGCACTTGCAATATGATATTGTGGCTGGACAACTTGTGATGCAGGAATATTCAATGAGATAACCTATCCAGTGACATGCAAATCTTTTGACCTGGAATGGATAAGGATGCAGACTTGTAAATTGGGTCCAAACCCTAGCGATAGAACTGATGTACCCACAAAGTAAAAATTTAAATTTGAGCAGTATTGTTACATTTTTATTACATTTGTTTGCATAAGATGCTGGAGACCTCGTGAATGGTGGCATTGTGCTCCTTGGGATTTCTAGTAACTAAAGTAATAAAAATCCTAAAACCTATGGAATTTAGAAGATTAGGGGGTGATTTGATCCAAGTTTTCAAGATATTAAGGGGAATTGATAGGGTAGAGTCAAAGTTATACAACACAGAAACAGGCCCTTTGGCCCATCATGTCTGTGTCAGCCATTAAGCACCTATCTATTCCTATTTTCCAGCCCTTGGTCTGTAGCCTTGTATGCTATGGCGTTTCAAGTGCTCATCTAAATACTTCTTAAATGTTGAGGGTTCCTGCCTCTACCATCCCTTCAGGTAGTGCGTTCCAGATTCAAACCACCCTCTGGTGCAAATCTTTTTCCTCAAATCCCCTCTAAATCTCCTACCCCTTACTTTAAATCTGTGCCGCCTCGTTATTGATCCCTCCGCTAAGGGAAAATGTTTCTTCCTATCTATCCTGTCAATGCACAGTGGCCCAGTGGTTAGCACCGCACCCTCACAACTCCAGGGACCCGGGTTCAATTCTGGGTACTGCCTGTGCGGAGTTTGCAAGTTCTCCCTGTGACCGTGTGGCTTTTCGCCGGGTGCTCCGGTTTCCTCCCACCGCCAAAGACTTGCAGGTGATAGGTAAATTGGCCATTGTAAATTGCCCCTAGTGTAGGTAGGTTGTAGGGAATATGGGAAATACTGTAGGGTTAGTATAAGTGAGTGGTTGTTGGTCGGCACAGACTCGGTGGGCCGAGGGGCCTGTTTCAGTGCTGTATCTCTAAATAAAATAAAATGCCCCTCATAATTTGTATACCTCAATCGGGTCCCCCCCTCAGCCTTCTCTGCTCTAAGGAAAACAACCCTAGCCTATCCAGTCTCTGTTCATAGCTGAAATGCTCCAGCCCAGGCAACATCCTGGTGAATCTCCTCTGCACCCTCTCCAGTGCACTCACGTCCTTCCTATAGTGTGGTGACCAGTACTGTACGCAGTACTCCAGCTGTGGCCTAACTAGCGTTTTATACAGCTCCATCATAACCTCCCTGCTCTTATAATCTCTGCCTCGGCTAATAAAGGCAAGTATCCCATAGGCCTTCCTAAACACCTTATCTACCTGTGCTGCTGCCTTCAGTGATCTATGGACAAGTACACCAAGGTCCCTTTGACCCTTCATGCTTCCTAGGGTCCTACCATCCATTGTATATTCCCTTGCCTTGTTAGTCCTCCCAAAATGCATTACCTCACACTTCTCAGGATTAAATTCCATTTGCCACTGCTCCGCCCATCTCATCAGCCCATCTATATCATCCTGTAATTTAAGGCTTTCCTCCTCACTATTTACAACACCACCAATTTTTGTACACTAGAAACAGCAAGGGTCCCAGTACCGATCCCTGCGGGACACCACTGGTCCATAGGCTTCCACTCACAAAAACAAGACAGAGAGGTAGATACAGTGAAACTATTTCCTTTGGTTGGGGAATCTAGGACCAGGGGGCATAGGCTAAAACTTAGAGCCAGACCTTTCAGGGATGAAATTAGCCAACACTTTTACCCACATAGGGTGGTAGAAGTTTGGAAAGCTCTTCTGCAGTGGCAATTGATGCTAGATACATTTTTAATTTTAACAAGATTGATAGATTTTTTTTGTTATCCAAATGTATTGATGGTCAGAGGTGTTGTCTTGTGGTGGTCGGTTGCAGATCAGCCATGCAGATCAGAATGCAGAACATGTTCGAGGGGCTTAATAGTCTACTGCTGTTCCTATGTGGTGAGAAGCAGAAACTGCATTTTGTATTTCTACTTTCTATTTCTTTTGTACTGATGGATTAAATTGTTAAATTTGATCAAAGCAAACAAGTAAGAATTTTGAATTATTTTTCATGTGTTTCTGCTAGTTCAAGCACAGTGATGTTTAACTGTAGCCAAACAGAATGTGAAAGCTCTTTAGTAAGAACTTGTCTTTGTACAGGAACGATAGAGTTGAGGATGAGTCAGTGTGATAATTAATGGCCTTGATATAATAGATCGTGAGTGGATAATAAGAATGTGGATAGAGGAGCCATGATGTATGATGAGTTCATACATAAGCAAAATAAAAATTCCTCTGTTCCTTGTCACAATGCACAACATGTGATGGAGGAAGTTTTTCTATAGCTTCAGTGCATTTTTGAACCAATACATGCCTGGCAGTGGCGTAAGGCTGTTCTATAACCAGCCATAGAGTAGACTTCAGCACTGTACTTGTGGCACGCAATTGTCAGATACGCAAATACAGTATTGATGAATTGTAATGACCAAAATATTTTTTCCAGGGTAGGACAAAATTAAAAACTGTAGGCACACAAAAATTGAAAATTACTAATGCATGCTATTTAATAACTGATACTGGACTTTGGAAAGTACTGCAGTGAATTGAAATTTTGTTTGTTTGTAGGTAGAGGTTACTAATGTAGAGGACTCTTTTTCTGCCTCTTTTCCTTTCTGTGTTGTTTAGTTGGAAGTGTGTGACACCTGATGAAATACATGGTGCTGAGGAACCTTAATGAGCTTGGAGAACAAGATGAACCTTGACATTTTTATCGACTGCTGTGAGTGAATCTGAAGCGCAAAGATATTCCTCTGGGAAGATGCTCAGCAGCAGATGTTGGTATTTGTGATCTAGTTGTTGGTGCTCTTCAATAAAGTGTGGGTGACATTGAAAAATTATGAGGTGCTATATCACTTTGAACTGAAGGGCAACTATATTCTATTAGATTTACTGATGTCATTTGCGTGTGGTGTATGTGTTCTATGCTTGCAGTAATTAAAGTGAAATTAGAGGGATGTTGCATTTTGTCTGAAATTAAAAGGAATGTCTTCTTGCTACAATGTTCTATAGCTTTACAGCTATATAATAAAGCTGTTTTTTAAAGTTCTGTTTTGCTTTTAATATAGATTAGAGGGGATGGGAGAGCAGTTGAGTTAGGGTACCACAAGTGCCAAATGCTCACTGGTATTTTGCCCAAGTATTTGTTCATGTCTGTGCTCAAGAAATGAGTGTGGGCAAACTATTGATGGGGTAAATCTCATAAGACTGACCTCTATACCAAGCATCCACACACATGAACATTGCACTGAGGTCACTGGATAGTAATCAGGACCAGAGACGTTGGGCTGAATTTTTCAGCCTACCTGGAAGTCCCATTGCAGGGAACAAAAATGAGGGGCGACCCCGCTTCAATGGGGCAGTGGGACCCTGAGGTAGCATTTTGCTGTCGGCAGCCGATCAACATCCCGCTGCTGGGGCTGTTGTCCAGTTGAGGCCCCCAAGCGATGCTGGCCCAATTACCGCACTGGCAGTATCATTGCCACTGGGTGGTCCCTCCAAGGGCCATGGAATGCCCACCAAGGAGGACCTTGCAAAATACCTGCTGGAAGGCAGCCAGGGTTCACCTGGTGGTCTCCCCGTGCGGCAGTGAGCTCTCCCAACATGGGCAAAATGCCTGCGTGGAAGGAAGTGGCCCTGACTTGGCCACTTAAGTGGCTCGATTGACCGTCTGGTGGCTGAACTGGCAATATGGCATTGTGGTGGGTAGATGTCGGGCTCCCCTTGCTTTGCCTTCCCTCGCCATATTGCCAGTCCTCCCACCTCCCAGATCATCATCAATGGGCCAGGAAAATTCAGCTCCCTTCCCCATACCCCCCACATTTTCTCCTTTCTGCTCTGAGTTTGACCAACTGCAGTGCCTCTGACACTGGCCCAACTAAGATCAACTGACTCAGCACAGGCAAGGGGTCAAAACAAGATCTTGTTGGTCTCTAAGGCACGTTCTAACATCATTAACATTTCATGTTGTTCCTGTGTAATAAAAGTGAATTATTTACAGATACATGGTCTTGCATAAGAACATTTTTAGAATGGGAATTCCTGTATGCATGGAAAATCTAATTTTCTGAATCCATTGAGAGATGCTTCTGTGCTGTTTAAAATCAAATGTTAGTTGTGTGGTGGACTCCTTTGTAGAATGAGTAGGAAAATTTCCTTTTAATTCATTCCCCTAATCCTGCAAACCTTTGGCACCATTTACATGTGTTAACAGCATAGACTTCTTCTTTTTGGGGAAAAAAAACATCAGTCGTCAATTGTGTGTTAAACTATGTTTAGATTTGCTCTAATTAATTTGATGATCTCCGTGTCGTTTGGGCTGTGAACACTATGGGATACAAATTTGCAATCTGCCTTTGCTTTCATGAATTACAATGTGTTTTGGTTATTTTCCTTTTATTTTTATTTTATTTTTATTTTTTTTGACATTTCCAGAACATTTATTCTAAAATTATTAACCTAAGCACTTTACTTAGCAACTCTTTTTGAATAGTCGTCACTTTTCATAATATTACAGAACTGGCAAAGTTACATATACTGTTCACATACACTACTAGTTCTGATATGTACAAAAGATGAACTATAAAAAAAAGTTCCATTCCATTGCTCAGCCAACAACATTGCTTACACTGAAGTAAAAGAGTAGATGAATCTTCAGATTCCATAGACCCTGCTCTGCTGAGCTGCAGCCAGACTCTACTCCAACAGTCCATATTATGATGTCTGTAGTAGGGCCTGGGTCAAACGCTGTACGCTAATGCATGTTTCAAAGACTGGCAATACTGAGTTACCATTTGTTCCACCATATGCTTCCTACTGAGAATTAGGAGCCATAATTAGCTTCATCAAAAGCCTTCCTGGCACGTTTCAATTCTTCATTCATTGTCAATAGGTCTTTCACTCTTGCAAACTTCCGTGGATCTTTACGAATAAGGATACAATATCTTCCACTTGAACTCGGCCCTGATGTCCTATGTTATTTTCCTTTTATCACTTCTTCCACAGCTGTTAACGTTTTGCTGTGGTATGGTTCCATTGTACCTTGCTCAAATACCTTTATTTACATTAAAGTCATCATAGTGATTGTTGGCAATTTATTTGAGCACAATGAGTGGGTGCCACACAGTCTATTCTGTCCTTACCTGAGATCCGTACACATGCACTTCAACAGAGTTCAGCAATGGAAACCTTGGGCTGATTTTGCTTGCTCCCTAACCCTACCCTAGATTCATGCTAATTGTATTCCTCCTGCTGCCATGCTCAAGAAAATAGTTAACTCAGCTTAGATTGGGGCTCAAAGCTGGAAGCTTTAATGGGAACAAAGTTAGCTCTTAAGGAAATACTTTTTTTTTACATAAAAATAACCTGTCATTATCAGTGGAATCCCATTGCCCCAACCACCACACAGATGTTTTTTTCAGCCGAAGTCACTGAATAATGATCAGGAGCATGAACCCTGACGAAATTTTTTGCTCCCTCCCTCTTCCCAGACTAAAACAGACCAAACCAGGTATCTTTAGACAGCAACAAATGAGCTATTTATTTCAAAAAAAAACCCTAAATCTTAAACAGTTAAGATAAACGTATGTCTAAAGACCTTATAACTTATTTTAATCTAACTCCCCCATTCATTCAAAACTAGCAGTTAAGAGTGGTGTTTTTAAAAATTAGCTGTTTCTCAAGAATAAATAAATAAGTCTTTGTGGGTTACATTCCTGATGGGTGAGGCATTCTAATGTGAAAATAATCAAATGCTACTCGAAGTCTCCATGCGGATTTGATGAAATAGTCTGTTCTTGATCGGTATTCAAAACACTTCGGCTGCAGCAGGCATCAAACAGTTCTTTCAACGATGAGCACAGCAATAGGTCAACTTGAATTTTAAAACCGACAGTCTCTCAGTCGAAACTTTACTTCAGTAAAACAAACGGTCTCTTCAAAGGGTTATTTCCTCCTTAGGCAATTAACTTGGCCTGTAGCTCCTTGTAGACTTTCTGCTCAGAGAAATATACAGCTCTTTTCCTCAGTAGCACGCTTCCATGATGAGACTCAAACGGGTTTCAGCCAGATTTTGATAGTTTTACATCGTCAAATCAAAATATTATACCATGTGACCTCTCCCTCCTGCTGTGGCCCACTGTGCCTCAGAAATCCAAATGTTTCTCTCTCTGTCTTAAAGGTGTAGTATTTTTTGACAGAGTCATATAGGCACACTGTTTCAAACAGAGGAGAAAATAAATATAATTTCATGACATTATATGGACTTTCAGAAGGCATTCGACAAAATGCCGCATAGCAGCTTTATAAGAAAATGGACGCTTATGGAATTAGGGGGAAAGTGGTGGTTATGAATACGAAATTGGTTCAGTGACGGGAAGCAAATGGCAATGGTGGATGGATGGTTTTCAGTCTAGGAAGTGTTTTGCAATGGTGTTCTCCAGGGGTCAGTTTTGGGTCCATTACTGTCAGCTTTTATAAATGATCTAGACTCACGAAAAGGAGCCCTACTCTAAAGTTTGCACGTGATATGAAAATTGGCAAAGTAGTAGATAGTGATGAGGATAGCTATAGGCTTCAGGATGGTGGAATCATCAGAAGTATGGCAGGTGGAGTTCAAGTGGAGCAGTGTGAAGTGATGCACTTTGGGAGGACTAATATGGAAATACAGCACATTATAAACTGCTCGATTTTGCAAAGTGTAGATAAGCAGAGAGACCTTGGTTTCCACATACAAAAATTCTTAAAAGGTGACGGGCAAGTTGATAGGTTGGTTAAAAATGCATTTGAGTTATTGGGTTTATAAATAGAGGAATAGACTATAAAAGCAAAGAGATCATATATAAAACACAGTTTAGGCCTGGGGTGGAGTTTTGTGGACCATTCTGGGCACCACATTTCAGAAAGGCCGTAAAGACTTTAAAAAAGGTACACAGGATGTTACCAGCTATCAGAGACTTCAGTTGTGAGGCGAGATTAGAAAAATTGAATGCTTTCCTTGAGAGCAAAGAAGGTTAAGAGGTGGTTGAATAGAGGTTTTCAAGATGATGAGTGGTTTTGATCGAGTTGGTGGAGAAAAACTATTCCCTCCGATGTGTGGGTTAATAATCAGAGGTCACAGATTTAAAATCATTGGCAAAAGATCTAGAGGGGCGATGAAGAGAAATCTTTTCACGGAGAGCTGTCAGGATCTGGATGGCTGTACCTAAAAAGCTGGCTGTTTCCATAAATAATTTTGAAAGGGATGTGAGGGTGAGGAACTTAACAGGGTTATGGACAAAATGCAGGGGCGTGTGACTAAGTGCGACTAATTTTCAGTCGGCCCATGACAATGGGCTGAATGGTCTCTTTCTGTGCTTTTAAGTTCGTATGATTCTGAGATACTGGAGGTTGAACTTGGAACCTTGCTGTTCTCTATGACTCAGTACCACACCAGGCTATCCATTTAACAACAAAGCATTAAAAAAACCTGCTCTTCCTGGCTGCTAGTCTTGACAAATTTAGCAATTTGAATAGCTGCTGATTGTGTGACACCCATATGTCAGGAGCTGGCAGTGTGGGAACGGTTGAAATTAATGTAAACTCTGCCCCAAGCTGACAAAACAAGAGTTACTCAAAGTACAGGAATAATTTTTAGCCAATAGTTACAGTTGAGATAAAAAATTAGTGTTAAAAAGCCGTTAAGGACAGCTTTTTCAATAGCTCAGTGAGTAAGTGGGGTTACTTGCATAGACAGAGCCTTACTGTGCTTTGTTGGCTAATCTCAGCCAACAGGGTGGTAGGCTAGATGCAATTAAAATCAATAATCTTGTCTGCGTGGGGCAAGGGGTGGGGTTGGGTGGGATGACAGAATAGATTTCAGCTCAATGTTACTTTGTTGCAAATATAGCAAAGTGCATACATCAACATTGGGTAATAACAGGATTGGAATGTTTTATGTTCTCAACACACCCTTCCCTATTCCATCCCAGGTTGGTGCTCAATCGCTTAGCTCACACATGAATATCATTTGGACGAGGTATTAAAGGGCTGTTTGCATAAATGAATTTATATCTCAGTAGAAATCTGTGACTTCAAGGACTTTGATATCACTTGAATTTTTTCAAGGGATTCAGATCTTGTAAATTGAAGGATTTCAGGTAAAGTGTTTTTTATTAATTGTTACTGAACCCACTTACACTTGGGTTATGTTGTGTACTATAGTGTATGTGAATTGAGTTTTAATATAAAGCATTTTAGGGCAAAATTTTAGGTGTTTTGCTGAATGATTTTTTCCAGAGGAAGTTACTACATTCCTTAGTGATAATGTTGACAGTTCTAGATGATAAATGAGGAAGAGTGTAGAGTTTGTGAAAATTGTTTGACTTTTTAGATGAACAAATTAATTTAACTAACCTGAATTGTCTGCTATCTACAATGTACACCTCGTGGCTTTTTCTGGTTGCAGCCCACACTTTTAATGAGCAGCTCACCACCACCTTCTCCAGGGCAATTAGGGATGGGCAATAAAAGATGGCCTGGCCACCATCGCCCACATCCCATGAATGAATTAAAAAAAAAAGAATAAAAAGTATTAAACCTTCTGGAGAGAGATCACAATCTGTTAATTGTCTGGTGTGGAATTGAGGTCCAGGCTCATGATTGCAAGGTGGGTGCTCTGAGGGTGTGAAAGGCACAGCTGGCAACAACTGCTTTTCTCTCCTGCCATTGGTGGGGCTTGAATATAAAAGGCTGACTTACCCTGGCGGCAGCAAAGTCCCACTGTTTTTTTTGTAGGTTTGTAACCTGACACCAGGTTTTTGGCTTCCTGTGGCCGTTACATGGTACTGGCTAGAAATGTAAATGAAGGAGAACATAATCAGAAAGCTGGTATAGTGCCATTATTCCAATACTGATGCATTAATATAAAGATGCCTTTGTACTTTAACCTTTTATTCTGGTCTTGATAATGTGACCTCTGTTTCCTGTTCTTGCCTGTTTTTGATTTATCATTTGGGGAGTAAATAGCACTTATCTTGGGGAATTTGGTGAATGAGGAAATTTGGCGCAGTGAGGGAAGAAGTGCTATTCTGATCTTCTAACAAATAAGTAGCAGCCCAAGAGAGGGTGCGGGAAACAGCGAGACCTGAGAGCTGAAGTCCAGAGGCATTAATTAGGTGAGCAGGGTGATATTTATCTGTATTACAGAGAGATTCAATGGCAGCAGCAGCAGCAGTGGACCTGGGCGGAGACAGAGTGCAGTGAACGAGGAGTTAAAGTGGGGGAAAGAGCCTCCAGTGAAATCTCCAACAACAAAAGCAACATCTGCAAAGCCGCTAGAGTGACATCCCAACCAGGGAAGGAACCAATTGGTGAGTAGCTGGTAAGCGTTTCTAGATAATAGTTCAGAAAGTAAAGCATGGTAGGGAACTTCAGCCCCGTGGAACGGACACCCTATGGCATATGGGAAATCTGGGATCCCATGAGTGCATCTCACTCTCCAGCGGGTATTATGGCTTCTCTGGGGAGTGCAGGCAGTGCCAAGGCAATGGCACCATGGGTGGCTCAGCTGCACTGGGGTGAGGAAGAAGACTGGAAGAGCAATAGTGGTAGGGGATTCGATAGTGAGGGGAACAGGCAGGCGCTTCTGAGGCTGCAGACGTGACTCCAGGATGGAACGTTGGCTCCCTGGTTTCAGGGTCAAGCTTGTCACTGAGCAGCTGCAGGACAACCTAGAGGAGTGTAAAAAGTGTAGAGGTGAAATTAAGAAGGAAATTAGGAAAGCAGGTAGAGTGTATGAAAAAAAATTGACAAGTAAAATCAAGGAAAACCCAAATATGTTTTATAAATACATAAAGAGCAAGAAGGAGTAAAGAAAGAGTAGGGCCTATTCTGGATCAGAAAGATAATCTGTGTGTGAAGGTAGAGGACGTTGGTATGGTTCTTAATGAATACTTTGCATCTGTTTTCACAGAGTGTTGGTACAGTCATTGCAATCAGGGAGGAAGGGTGTGAAATATTGGATGAAATTAGCGTTGTGAAAGAGGAAGTATTAAGGGATTTAACATCTTTGAAAGCGGATAAATCTCCAAGCCCAGATGAAATGTATCCTAGGCTGTTAAAGGAAGCAAGAAAAGAAATAGCAGAGTCTCTATCATTTTCCAATCCCCTCTGTTTGCAGGTGTGGCACCAGAGGACTGGAATACAGCTAACATTGTGCCATTGCTTAAAAAGGGTGAAAGAGATAGACTGAGTAATTACAGACCAGTCAGCCTAACCTCAGTGGTGGGGAAAATTATTGAAAAGAAATTCTGAGGGACAGGATAAATTTTCATTTAGAAAGACAATCAGTACAGATTTGTTAAGAGAGAGTTGCGTCTGACTAATATGATTGAATTTTTTGAGGAGGTAACAAGGAGAGTTGATGAGGGTAGAACATTTAATGTAGTCTACATGGATTTTAGCAAGGCTTTTGATAAGGCCCCACATGGTAGACTGGTCATGAAAGTCAAAGCCCATGGGATCCAAGGAAAAGTAGCAAGTTGGATCCAAAATTGGCTCAGAGGCAGGAAGCAAAGGGTAATGGTCAATGGGTGTTGTTATGACTGGAAGGCTGTTTCCAGTGGGGTTCTGCAGGGCTCAATGCTAGGTCCCTGACTTTTTGTGTTTAAATATAAAAGACTTGAACTTGGATATAGTGGGTATGATTCAGAAGTTTGCAGACGTTGCAAGAATCGGCCATGTGATTGACCATGAAGAAGAAAGCTGTAGACTGCAGGAAGATATCAATGGAATGGTCAGGTGGGTGGAATAGTGGCAAATGGAGTTCAGTTCAGAGGTAATGCATTTGGGGAAGGTTAACAAGGCAAGGGGGTACACCATAAATGGTAGAATACCGAGAAGTGTAGAGGAACACAGGGTCTTTAGAGTGCATGTCCACAGATCCCTGAGGGTTGCTTGACAGGTAGATAAAGTGGTCAAGAAGGCATACTGCATACTTGCCTTTATTAGCTGAGACATAGAAGACAAGAGCTGGGAGGTTATGCTACAACTGTATACAACACTAGTTAGGCCACAGCTGGAGTACTGCTTGCAGTTCTGGACACTGCACTATAGGAAAGATGTAATTGCACTAAAGAGGTTACAGTGGAGATTTGGGAGGATGTTGCTTGGGCTGGAGAATTTTAGTTATGGGGAAAGATTGGATCGTCTAGCGCTGTTCTCTTTGGAACACAGGAGGCTGAGAGGAGACCTAATTGATGTGTATAAAATTAGGAGGGGTCTAGACGGAGTGGATAGGAAGGCTCCCTTTCCCTAGCTTGATGGGTCCATAACCAGGGGCATAAATTTAGGGTAAGAGGTAGGAGTTTTAGAGGGGATTCGAGGGAATTGTTTTTCACCCAGAGGGTGGTGAGGATCTGGAACCCCCTATCTGAAAGGGTGGGAGAGATAGAAACCCTCATAACATTTCAAAAATATTTGGATGTATACTTGAAGTGATGCAACCTACAGGTCTATGGGCCAAGAGCTGGAAAGTGGGATTAGGCTGGATGCTTGCTTGTTGGCGAGCATGGACATGATGGGCTGAATGGCCTCCTTCCTTGCTGCAGATTTCTATGATTCTATCTGGGCCCTGCAGAACGTCACTGTATAATAGAGACTGTATTTGTAGAGGACTGGCTTCCTGCTCTTAACTTGCATGAAAAAAGACACTTGATTTGACAGCTGATTCATAGCTCGAGAAATTTGTGAATCTACGAGATTCACTGCAGGTCAGTTGTTTGTACAACCCAATACCAATGTCTTGCAGCCAAATGAGTTATGAGCAGCGGGAAAGAGACTTGGGCAGGAGCAAGTTTGCTGAGGGCCACTGGTAAAGGGGAGGAAGATCACATTATGAATAGTACATTAGTGTCTGAGGACTCATGAGAACCAATTCATGTAAAATGGAGTTTACAGAATTTACATATCAGTGGATCACAATTACCAATTATTAAAGCAAGCACTTTTGGATTGCTGGGCTTATGAAGAATTTGATTCTGTTAATGAGAGTAAATAGAGACAAACTGTTGCCTTTGGCAGAAGGGTCTAGAACCAGAGGACACAGATTTAAGGTGTTTGGCAAAAGAACCAAATGCGACATGAGAAAATGTTTTTGATGCAGCGAGTGGCTAGGATCGGGAATGCACTGCCTAAGAGGGTGCTGGAGGCAGATTCAGTGTGGTTTTCAAAAGAGAATTGGATAAGCACCTGAAGAGAGAAAATTTGCAGAGTTATTCGAGATACGATGCTCAATAAGTTGCAAGGAGGATGCTGCAACTCCGTGTTGTTACTGTGAAGCATAATGGCTGTGTGAGATTCTGTATGATGTCAGCTTGAATTGTGCTAACATCAAACGTATAATTGCATATGATCGCCATCGAAACTTGTGTGTCTGGAAAAAAAAAATTGAACTATTTAAATTTCAGAGGTTGTATGGGTGGGGGAACCAAATTTGAGGCAATGAATGTGCTTCACAAAACATTTAAAGTGCTTTGAGATCTATATGTTTCAAAAGTACCAAAGCACCAAATAAATTCAATGACAGGACTATTAGTTCCTGAGTGGGTCACACTTTCCAGATTCTTTCTCTGTCACTCCTGTGAAACATTGTTCCTCTTCTTTTGGGATTCATGTTTTTCTTTGACGGCAACAGATTACATAAGTCTAAAATTCTTGAATAAAACAATAGAAGTCTGCCTTGAGGAAGTCTGGCTGTAGCTCACCAAGGAATCAGGTAATAGCTTCCCATCCCTCTCTTTATAGAGGTGAGACCTCACTGTAGGTTCAAAATGAGAATAATTTGCTATGGAGTGAGAAGTTCCATACACAGTTGAATTATGTGATCACTGACCATTGTGGCAGTCAAGGAAGTGTTTTTAACTTTGTTTTTAAAAAGCCTAAATTCTCTTTAATATGAATCACAGTTGTGGTGTTCAACAGACTTGACCTTTGAGCTGACATAAATGTGGGTTAACCCTGTCAGCTTGATTTGAGTATTTTTGCAGTCATCCACTGAATCCATCAAGGTCAGTATTTGACAGCAAGCTTTTAACCCTTTGCTTATAATATTTCCGTTGTTATGTAGATAAATTTTGAAAAATTCTGTAGTATATCAGTAATGTGCTAGAAGGAAGGCAATATATAGCTTTGGAAACCAGTTTGGTTAAGAGTATTTGGAAGCACTGAACAGTGTCATTGTGGGGCATGTAGTTGTGATTTTAGGGATTAATGGTTGTCCAGTTGTCACTAATGTAACTATTTTATTTTGCGCAGTGAGCTTTACCACATTAATCATAAAGTTTGACATAAGCCATATTTCATTACTGAAACACGAGAAAGTAAATGTTGTTAACACTTCTTGGGCCGGGCAGCAGCTGAGGGGCGAACAGTTGAGTTAAAATTTTGAGCGTGGACTGTTTGTCAAAACAAAGTTTTTCTTCTTCTTTTTCATTATTGTTTGGATGAAAACTACTGTTAACTCATTCCTGTTCTCCAGTGGCTGATTATGGATGCTCTTTTCCTGTTGTAAACCTTGTTCTGGATAGAATGGGGTTAATCAAATTGTTCCTCGGGTTAAATTGTGCACTCACTGCAGTTACATACCAAGAGCTGTCAATTAATACCAGTTCAACACAAATAAAGTGAATATTTACCTAATCTAATCTGTCTTTTCTAATGTAGAATCTTGTCTATTTGCAATGAAAATCCACTGAAATTCACATTTCTGTCTTGTATAGAAGCCTGTATATTATGGCAGTCACAATTCTGGCTGCCTTAGCTTTTTGTTACTTCTTCTATAACCAATTGATACCTGCACTAGTCAAACTTTTTTCTATGCTGGAAAAGTATATATTTAAATAAATCATAGCTTTCTTCTGAAAATTCAAGTTTGACCCTTAACATTATCATTACCCAGCATAATGGTGGGTGTGCAACATTTTCATAGTACTTACATAATCAATTAAATGGAAATTGCCTCAGCAGTACAGTTACAAATATTGTGTTTCTAAATTTGGGTTATGTTTGGAAAGGCAGCCTTGAACTATGCAATAGTAGGCCGCACTGAAGTCTGTCCTGGGTGTTGGAAACAATTTGAGATGATAAGAGCATCATAGAAGAAGTGCATTGGTACAACATTAAGATGTATTGGATTACGTATGATGTATTTCCCTGCAGTGTATTGGTTCTCTATTAAGCTATTGACGCGCAGGATTTTAGCCAGAATTTTGGGAAGTCTGATAGACTCGAGAGCTATAAACTAGCATGATTTAATATATCTAAGATCTGCGGTTCTGCATGCATGCAGAAGCATTAACTTTGCCATCGAGGTCATTGGCCCAACTGCCTATGCCCTTGCTTTGAACGCTATGGAATTACATAATCTACTTTATCAGCCAAGACAAATACAAGCTGGTCCCTAACATTTAATATGTTCTGAGGAGGAATCTTATTAAAATTTTAAGATGAATATTAATTCAATGCCCCCCTTTGCTAGTTAGTATTGGATGCGAAATGGCTTATTTGCTGTGAACACAAGAAATTAAGGTAATTCTTTGTCCTCACCAGAGTCTAGTTTATATCGTACTATTGACTAATTGCTGATAGGCATGTTTGAAAACAAAATGTCATGTTACGAATAATAGTATTGTGTAACATTTCAGCTGGGTAGAGAGTTATAGAACTTATTGATTTTCTTTGGGGGATGGTAAAGGCAGTGGCGGCCAGGGTTGATTTGGGTGGTGGGTAAGTTATTAATAGCGTCTGTTATAAATGTCACTCCAACAGAATAATATAAACTGTAGCAACCTTGAGTAAATTTCAATTTACTCATTTCCAACTCATTTTTTCCTGGTGGGTATTGACCTCCAGCACAAGGCTGTTACTACCTAACTCGGCACTAAATTGGGCTACTCACTGGGAGAATCAGGATGATGGAAAGCACTACTGAGATGACATAAAGGATGCGTGAGGCACATTACTGGGGCAAAGCGGAATGAGATTTACTCTGCATAATCTCTGACCTGAAAACTCTTTATCAACCCTATGTGGTTGAAATGGAACATGGTAACACTACCACCTTGATGAGCACAACATTGAATCTTAACAAATGATTAGCCACAGCAATTTTTTTTGTCAAAGCTTTATGCATGCTGATTGAAGGTGGTTGTTCATTTAATGTAACATTAATCTACACCAGGCTGGCCTTTTTTGTGGAGGTGGTGCAGGTGGAGTCTGTTGTGTGTAGCAGGAGTTTATGCTAAGCCTCTGATTTTCCTCCCAAGAAACTTCTATAAATACACATACTGCACATTTTCTACACTGGGTGTAATATTTAGTACTTGCACAAAAGCAAACATTGCAATTTAATAGAGAAACTATTGTCTGTCGCAGAATTCTTCTCCTATTACGAAGCAACCTTAATTGTTAGCTGTCTGTTACTTGTCAGTTACCTTTGCTGAGTATGGCTCACTTGACGAGTTTGCTTTCAGCCCTTTGTTAATTATAAACTCTTGTAAGCACGAAAGTTGAAATGTCACTTGGAATAAATATTTGTAGGTTTTTTTATAGCTTTAAAAAAGAATGCACATTACAGCATTAATGCTTTATCTGTAGTTCAGTTTGTTCCATACACCTTTTAAGAATAAACCATGTATTGAACTGCAATTACAGCTACTGAAACATATACCTCAGACAGAAAACCACACCAACTGTGTACACATAGTTGGAGAATCTCAGTTAAGTGGTTATTTTAACATATATTTAAACCTGGGGTATTATACCAGTACTAGCTGCTCTCCAGTAGTTTGCCAAAGTGGCCATTTTTCACTACGAGTCAGAGAATGTCATCAGGCTGTTGGACTGTCCAAGTCAGTGCAGGGCAGTGGTGGCAGGTGACACACTATGGCCAACCCTAATCCTACTCTTTTCTGACATCCCCACTTGCATTTTCTAGCAACCATCATCAAATAATGGTGAGGATTGGAAAGCTGGCTGATTTTTGTAATTCCCTTTCCCCAATCAATTGAAGCCAATTAAAGCATTCTTGCTGTCAACTGAACTGAAGTCACTGCCTCAGATTGAACCCAAGACCTTCCTGGACCAAATGTCTCTACTGTGCATCGTGTACACTGAGCAATCACAAGCATTTTGATTCTATCATTATCGTTTGTTGTGTATCTGCTCCCTTGACCATCTTTGGGGATTCATAGATAGTTAACACAAAATAAAAATGAGTATGAGCTGCTAATTTATTCTCTTTTTTTTTTCTCTCTCTTTTGGTGAATCAACCTAGGAATTGAATATATTGAGCGCTGGCCTGTAGTTCACCAAATGATACAACTGCAGTTTTGTCTGTGGTTGCTGAAAGCCTATTCTCCTTTTCAGTTTGGACAGCTATCTATCGCTGATAAATGTGGTGTAACTGCAGTTATACACTGTATCAATTTTATAGACACCTTTCTGCAGTCAACTGTAGAATTGTTGGCTCTGAGGTTGCAATTGCAGAATTATTGTTGACTTTGGATATAATAATTCTAGAGCTCTCACAGAATCATTTTTTCCTATTCAGGTAATGTGCTGAATTACTACTATGAAAAATAACATTAATTGTTAGCTATCAGCTGCCTTTGCTGGGTCTGGTTCCTTTGTTGTGTGAACATGGAAATTGAAGTGTCACTTGGAATAAATCTTTGCAGCTTCATATTGTCGTGAAAACTCTAGTAATAGGTTTGTAACATTAGGATGAACTTCTCTGAAAGTTGTGCTTTAACATAACCTTTCGCTTTGCAAATTTTTTTTCCTCCTCTCCCTGAAAAGGTTGGATTACTGGAATACAATTGCATGGGTGCTGGCAACCAATAGAGTGCCTTATTGACTCTTCCTGTGTCGAGATAAGTTTGAATAATGAAAACTCTTCAACCCTTTTGATCTCATTCTTCAAAACAACAATTCCGTGTCTTCCTGTTGGGTTCTATAGCAGTTTCTTCCAGTGTACTGGCCTCCATTATCCTTCCTGACAATTCATTCCAACTATTGATCATCTTCTCTACCAATTTTTTCCTTACCCTTCACATCCATTTTTGCCTTGTTGCCCTGCATAGCTGAAAGTATTATTTCTCCATCCTGTTAAAATACTTACTTCTCACTTGAGGCTGAAGATCTCCAGATTATTAACTCATAGCTGAGTGACAGGCTATTTGAAATAGTCTTGGTATATAAGTGAAGAGATCCCATTCTGACTAAACTGCTGACCACCAGCCTCCCTTCCTGTCATCCATGTAGGTTACCTTGTAAATGGTTCTGTCTATTAAAGTACTGTTCCTCTCCTATTTAAAAACTACGGTCATCACTGTCTCTGCAAAGAGAAGCACGTCTTCCCTTTCAAACACTATTTCCTACTTCCTTTTCCTCTCATGTTCTATTACTGCCTCCCATATCTGTATCCATCTCTCCTGCAACTATACCTTTCCATCACCTTTGACAATCTCTCCACAACCCCTCTCACCAGCTCTTTACTGTTGCTGTGATGTCAAACTGCTTGTCCAACATCTAGCCTCATTTTACTCCAGCTAAGTTTTTTGGGAAGACTGACAGCATCATCCTGTGGCTTAACCACACATTCTCTACCCTCATCACAGGTTCCATCCACTTCCTTGGCCAGTGTCTCAGTCTAAATCGGATGTTTGCAGCCTTGATCACAACCCTGGCATCCTATGCAGCCCCCGGTCCAACTTCTGACTCCCATATGGTCTCCATCATAAAGACTGTATCTCCATCTCTGTAACATCACTTGTCTCCAATCTAAGCTCAACCTGCCTGCTGCTGAAACCTTCATCGAAGCCTTTGTCACCTTTTGTCACGTCTATTCCAGTGCTTTCCTAGCCAGCCTCTTCTTCCATCCTCCCAAAACTTCAGCTTGCCCAACTTCTGCAGCCCCCCACCCCTACAATCCTATAAATAGCTTTAATCTTTGTAACTTCCTGTACCCAAACAACCCTAATTTTCAGAATGATGGGACAGAAGCTGGGGTGTGGCACTAGTTGGATAGCTCTTTCAAAGAGCCAGCACAGGCATGATCTGAATGGCTTCCTTCTGTGCTGTAAGGTTCTATGATTCTAACCTCATTCCTCGGAACTCTATGGCTTCTTGTGCATCCAATCCTCACTTGGCCATTCAACTGAACTCTGTTACATTATGCCTTCACTCCTTCCTTCATTTTATAACTGGTGGCTGTGTCTTCAGCCACCAGGCTGCATGTTTTGGAATTCCTTCCCTGCTTAAAAATGACCTCTTTAACCAAGCTTTTGGTCACCCTTTCTAAGATCTCTTTCTTCCACTCGGCAAAGCACTTTGAAATGATTTTCTACATTAAAGACACAGTTGTTGTTAGCACTGCTCAATCCAGTCTTAGTTGTGAGTGAGTGGCAGGCATTCGAACCATCCAGGTTCCAGCTGAATGCACCTCTCGTGTGATTTTATGAGGCTGATGAATGAAATTAAATCAGTTTTCTTTGGAAGTGTAAATAACTATATTGCAGTGTCAATGTTGCCGTCAGTTTTCAACAAAATGAATAAAAAAATACTTTCAGAGAATGTGTGTTGTAGCAAATATTGGTCAGGAACATATACTATAGCAACAGTATTAATGACAACTACTCCCTATGTTCAAAGATTCTATTATATTTATAATGTAAACTAGATTTCTTATTGACTATTTGAAATTGATAAACCTTGTTACTGATTTTCTCATCACCCTATCAAAACACTTAATGATTTTTAAAAAATTATTTTAAATCTCCTCTCAACCTTTCTGTTTCAGTGGAAATGTTCCTCGTATATCGGGTTGCTCTTCAAAACTATTTAATAACTAATACTGGCGGGTGATCTGACTCTGAGCAGTATCAAAACTGAATCCAGTTACATTCTCATTTGGCACCTGCACATGTGCACAGCCAGGGTCATTGCACAGTGATCAGATATGAGAACCTGGACTGATTTTCCTTGCCCTGTTGCAAGGTTAATAATGTCAGTTGTAGTTGAGATCACAAAAGTCCGAGTGTATCAAGCCTGTGTCCTCAGTACCTTGCTCTACGGCAGCGAGGCCTGGACAACGTATGTCAGCCAAGAGCGACGTCTCAATTCATTCCATCTTCGCTGCCTCCGGAGAATACTTGGCATCAGGTGGCAGGACCGTATCTCCAACACAGAAGTCCTCGAGGCGGCCAACATCCCCAGCTTATACACACTACTGAGTCAGCGGCGCTTGAGATGGCTTGGCCATGTGAGCCGCATGGAAGATGGCAGGATCCCCAAAGACACATTGTACAGCGAGCTCGTCACTGGTATCAGACCCACCGGCCGTCCATGTCTCCGCTTTAAAGACGTCTGCAAACGCGACATGAAGTCCTGTGACATTGATCACAAGTCGTGGGAGTCAGTTTCCAGCGTTCGCCAGAGCTGGTGGGCAGTCATAAAGGCGGGGCTGTGTGGTGAGTCGAAGAGACTTAGCAGTTGGCAGGAAAAAGGACAGAAGCGCAAGGGGAGAGCCAACTGTGTAACAGCCCCGACAAACAAATTTTTCTGCAGTGCCTGTGGAAGAGCCTGTCACTCTAGAATTGGCCTTTATAGCCACTCCAGGCGATGCTCCACACACCACTGACCACCTCCAGGCGCTTACCCATTGTCTCTCGAGATAAGGAGGCCAAAGAAAGTTGAGATCATTACAGGGCATTAATTGAACCTGCTACATACTGGACTTTTATTTCATTTCCTTATGATTCAATTTTCCTGCTTCATCTTGTCCTGGAAACCTTGAATTTAGTTAGGGCATGTCTGCACAGGATCCAAGCAGCTTCTGGCACCTCCTGCAAATTAACGTGTGAGCTACAACAGTGACCATTGATAGGCTGATTGACTATGGCTGAAGTAGAAAGACACACGCAGGTACTTTCAGCAGAGGTCGCTAGAGCACCAATCCAGCAGATTTTCCCCTCCGTAACCTAGGGGCAATGAGGCCATTATTATCACCAACACTACTGTCATAGTGGAGGACAAATTCAGCCCAAACAAGAGGTCAAACCTGACATCTTTCACTGAATAAACTTGGTGAGCCACTGGGGGAGCTGCAGACTTTATTTAAAACACTAGTATTGATGTCGAAATAACATTGCAGTCCGTATCTACCATGGGCAGTGCCTTTCCTTTCACAGGCAAATATTATGTGTTGGCACCGATTAATTCTTGCTGCATGAAATTATCCGGTTGTAGTCATAGAATACAAAAGTGAAATATTGCAGATACTGGAAATCTGAAATAAAAACAGAAAATGCTGGAAATACCAATGAGATCAGGCAATGTTACCAATATTTCCAACATTTTTTGTTGTAATCACAATAGTAACCATTAATAATTTCCTCAAGTCATTGTTATTGGATGGTATGTTCGCACTTTTGATGCTTACTCTATATTAATGGCATGCAGTATTTTGTAAATGTAATAAATCATGCACTTCTACAGGTACTAAAAAGCTAGTGGTTATCAACTTAAAAATGGGAATGTAACACAAAGCTATCAACACTGGAACACTGCCTTTGAGTTGCTTTGCTGGCTGCCTTTTAATAGGGTGTAACTAGAGCCTCAATGGACAGTTAGTAACCAGATAGAGAGCGAACTACTTATCCTTTCAGTTTCTGTAAAGCACAGAGCTGGGCCAATACTGTCCTGCCACACAGTAAGAATAATCCAGGCAAAAGCTACTTCATTTTGGTGTTCGTGTCCTTTGCTGTAGTGCAGAATCTTGATGTTGGTCAGTGCAGCTACAGCTTAACTTCTGCTGCAGAATGAAGATAAATCATTATGACTCAAGATGCTGAAATTCAGAGTGGACAGCAGGAAACAAATTGCGCGAAGAACAATCTTAGCAGAAAGGTACTGTGTATGAATTGCAAGTTGGTGTTGGAAAGGGCACTTACTGATTCAAGCTTTAAAACGTACTATGCTTGCTTTTTTGCAACTGATCCTAAAACATGTTATACAGCAGTTCTAGCTTTGCGGTGATGTAACTCTTACTGAATGCAACAAATAAATCATGACTGTTTTTGAATCTCTTACTAGTATCTTATCAAAGGCAAATATTTGCAATAGAATTACTGTTAGTAAATTTGTATGGGGGTAGGAGAAAGAAATAGCTATTGAGTGATCAGTTTAAGAATATGTTATTACAGTGATGGGTAACATTTTGAGAATAATAGGTGATAAATCCAAATGGTGTGCCCATGGTCAATGAAAAGTGCTGACTTTATAGGGATAGGTCTGGAGAAGATTATTTCTCTTCTTCCCTGCACCTCCCACCTTACCCTACCAGCCATATTTTATTAATTTTGCAGTTTTCTTCCTCTCCAACCCCTTAAAGTATTGATGTGAGCAGTGGGGCAGTTCCATTACATTGCTGGCACTCAAGTATCTGACCCAAGTGACCATTCTTAAGCGAGCGTTGACAGGATATTCAATTGTGGGAGAATTGCAGTGAGCCCGATTCTGTGCTCACCTAGCATTGACGCATTTGCACTTTGTAGGAGGAGTCTTCAGTGATGTGGAACGGGAACCCTGGCTGAAATTTTTAGACTATTCTAGTCTAAGGGCATTAAGTCTGTATATAGGAGTACAAATGTTAATATTTAAAAGGGGAAAATCTGCTAGAAACGTTTAATCGAATGGATAATAGAAAGGAAATTGCAATTCGCAAAGATGAACAGTGAATTTGAAGGTAATTAGTTAAATAGATATTTCTAGAAATAGTCACTGGAGAGAATAATAACTTTTTATATTTTAATTTAGTTTTTTTTAAATTTAGAGATACAGCACTGAAACAGGCCCTTCGGCCCACCGAGTCTATGCTGACCATCAACCACCCATTTATACTAATCCTACACTAATCCCATATTCCTACCACATCCCCACCTGTCCCTATATATTTCCCTACCACCTACCTATACTAGGGGCAATTTACAATGGCCAATTAACCTATCAACCTGCAAGTCTTTGGCATGTGGGAGGAAACCGGAGCACCCGGAGGAAACCCACGCAGACGCAGGGAGAACTTGCAAACTCCGCACAGGCAGTACCCAGAATCGAACCCGGGTCCCTGGAGCTGTGAGGCTACGGTGCTAACCACTGCGTCACTGTGCCGCCCCTGCGCCACTGTGCCGCCCCATTAACACAGCTCCGTGTATTTTGTAATACACCCAATATGCTAGAGAATTTTGGAGTCAATTTGGCAGAGGCTCGTGATTATTGAACATGCGAATAACAATCCCCCACAACTGAGCATATTTTATTGGGTGCTGAAGGAGACCAAGAAGAAAATCTGAGAGATTCTTGGTGTCATAAAGGACTCAATAGGAAATACAGTGCCTGTATTTGAAAAGGAAAACAAATCTAACCAGGCAGCTACACATTACAAAATAGGAAGTGGATGAGTTGTCATGAGAAGTGTAATGTGCAAATAGGGCAGGAGGGGAGAAGAGGGTTGAGTGGAGTCTCGGACCACTGCATAGACTTTTTCTTTGTTTCTGCGTGTTGAAACCAAACATAAGCTTGTCAGGCTTGCAGATGACTTTAAAACTGAGTAGTAATGACATAATTTGCCGTCAAAGATTTACAGAAGTGTTTAGATTAGTTAGGCACATTGGAGGACAAGTAACAAATTAATTTGAACACTGAGAAAGGTAACACATGCCAACATTTGTTGAAAAAGTGCACATTGTAAGTATGCAATCAATGAAACAGCACAAGGAGAGTTAGAAATAGTCTGGAGCAATTGTTAACTTCTCACTTTCGTATCAATAAAATGTTGAATAAGCTAGCAGAATGTTGAGAGATACAGCCTGAGCAATGGCATACAAGGCAGCACACATTATGGCCAAGTTTTTACCAATGCACTGCCCAGACCATAAATAGAGTCCATTGCTCGGTTCCAGTCACCATTTCATAAAATGTATAGGCATTGGAAAGGGTACAGAAAAAAAAAATAAACAAAGCTGGTTCTGAGTCTTGAGAAGTTGAGCTATGAGGAAAGATTAGAGACATTAAAGTTCTGAAAAACATGAAACAACTGTTAAGAAGGGATCTTGTCAAAATATATGAAATAATAAACTGTACAGATAAAACAAACTACTATATTAGTTCAACATAAGCCAGGAAGCTAGAACTAGAGGACATACATTTAAGTTCACGAAAAGCAGGTACAAGAAAGAAGTGCTTTACTCAAATTAAAATGTTGGAAAGGGCGGCACAGTGGTGCAGTGGTTAGCACCGCAGCCTCACAGCTCCAGTGACCTGGGTTCAGTTCTGGGTACTGCCTGTGCGGAGTTTGCAAGTTCTCCCTGTGACCGCGTGGGTTTCCGCTGGGTGCTCCGGTTTCCTCCCACAGCCAAAGACTTGCATTTTGATAGGTAAATTGGCCATTGACCTAGAGTAGGTAGGTGGTAGGAGAATGGTGGGCATGTGGTAGGGAATATGGGATTAATGTAGGATTAGTATAGATGGTACTTAGTAGCTTTGGTGGACATCCGATCTTTTCTAATAGTCTGAAGAGACTACGTCTGCTGACGAGGTCAAAGGCTTTGGTGAGATCAATGAAAGCAATGTAGAGGGGCATCTGTTGTTCACGGCATTTCTCCTGTATCTGACGAAGGGAGAACAGCATGTCAATAGTCGATCTCTCTGCACGAAAGCCACACTGTGCCTCAGGGTAGACGCGCTCGGCCAGCTTCTGGAGCCTGTTCAGAGCGACTCGAGCAAAGACTTTCCCCACTTTCCTCATTCCATGACAATATGAAAGGCACAATTCAACATGGTGGCTCCTCATCAGAGCCCTTTCCTATCCTGAGTGGTGTGAAACAGGGCTGTGTTCTCGCACCCACACTTTTTGGGATTTTCTTCTCCCTGCTGCTTTCACATGCGTTCAAATCCTCTGAAGAAGGAATTTTCCTCCACACAAGATCAGGGGGCAGGTTGTTCAACCTTGCCCGTCTAAGAGCGAAGTCCAAAGTACGGAAAGTCCTCATCAGAGAACTCCTCTTTGCTGACGATGCTGCTTTAACATCTCACACTGAAGAATGCCTGCAGAGTCTCATCGACAGGTTTGCGTCTGCCTGCAATGAATTTGGCCTAACCATCAGCCTCAAGAAAACGAACATCATGGGGCAGGATGTCAGAAATGCTCCATCCATCAATATTGGCGACCACGCTCTGGAAGTGGTTCAAGAGTTCACCTACCTAGGCTCAACTATCACCAGTAACCTGTCTCTAGATGCAGAAATCAACAAGCGCATGGGTAAGGCTTCCACTGCTATGTCCAGACTGGCCAAGAGAGTGTGGGAAAATGGCGCACTGACACGGAACACAAAAGTCCGAGTGTATCAGGCCTGTGTCCTCAGTACCTTGCTCTACGGCAGCGAGGCCTGGACAACGTATGCCAGCCAAGAGCGACGTCTCAATTCATTCCATCTTCGCTGCCTTCGGAGAATACTTGGCATCAGGTGGCAGGACTATATCTCCAACACAGAAGTCCTTGAAGCGGCCAACACCCCCAGCTTATACACACTACTGAGTCAGCGGCGCTTGAGATGGCTTGGCCGTGTGAGCCGCATGGAAGATGGCAGGATCCCCAAAGACACATTGTACAGCGAGCTCGCCACTGGTATCAGACCCACCGGCCGTCCATGTCTCCGTTATAAAGACGTCTGCAAACGCGACATGAAATCGTGTGACATTGATCACAAGTCGTGGGAGTCAGTTGCCAGCATTCGCCAGAGCTGGCGGGCAGCCATAAAGACAGGGCTAAAATATGGCGAGTCGAAGAGACTTAGTAGTTGGCAGGAAAAAAGACAGAGGCGCAAGGGGAGAGCCAACTGTGCAACAGCCCCAACAAACAAATTTCTCTGCAGCACCTGTGGAAGAGCCTGTCACTCCAGAATTGGCCTTTATAGCCACTCCAGGCGCTGCTTCACAAACCACTGACCACCTCCAGGCGCGTATCCATTGTCTCTCGAGATAAGGAGGCCCAAAAGAAGAAAGAAAAAAGAAGTATAGATGGGTGGTTGTTGGTTGGCACAGACTCGGTGGGCCGAAGGGCCTGTTTCAGTGCTGTATCTCTAAATAAATAAAATAAATCTACTAGATAGAGGAGCAGAAATGAAAATATTTGGACATTCAAAATGCAGTTGAATGGAAAATGGGAAAGTTAAGCTAATAGATGGATGAACCTTGGGTCAAATGTTGTTTTTTCATTCTTGACCTTTTCTTGCATCTTTGTAAGTACCAGAAAGATCATGGGAATAGACAATATAAATAGGTTTAAGATGCAATTGGATACATTTCTGGAGATGGGATATGGAGACAATGTGGGTCAATGGGGTTGAAATCAAAAAGGGACAGGCTTGTTGACTTTATGGATGGTAACTTGGCTCAATTTGCTAATGCCCTGTCTGAGACAGAAAATCATTGGTGCAAGCCTCACTTCAGGACTTCAGTATGTAATCCAGGCTTACACTTAATTGCAATACTAAAGGAATGCTGTATTTTTGGATGTGCAGTCTTTTACATAAGATATTGAACCAATGATTGTCTTTTCAGGGGGATCCGAAAGATCCTAGTGCATTTTGAAGATGATCAAGGAGCTTACTGTGTTCTGCCTATTCATCTTATTTGCTGACTGTGGGACTTTGCTGTGTTGGGTGTAAGGTGTTTGCCTACATGAAAACAGTGCTGCTTCAAAATTCACTGACTGTGAATAGCTTTGGGACATCCCAAGGACTGATTAGGCAGTCTGTAATTTCAGGTTTGTTTGCTCCTTAATGATTTCCTATTCCTAAATACATTTTTTATTTTTACTTGGAGGCATTGGCTGAACTACCACCATATTTTGTATTTTCTCTGCAGCTGTTCACTCCTGGTAAAAGTACATTAATTCTATCAGTAGACAGCTCACAAACATTTGTAAGGGGGATGATATGGAAATTAGTTGTTGGCCCCTTGCTATTCGCAGTAGTGGTGCCTGTAATCTACTGCAGTGGGTAAACAGAAACCTTGCTGGTACCAAATTGGCCATTGTCATTAGCTAGGCAAACACTTAACAAGCAATTCTATGTGGGGCATTTTATGCTCTCCCCATGGCGAATTTGGAGGCGAGCAGAGCATTTAATCAGGTAGGAGGGTGGCAGGTGGGGACCCCACCACCTTCCTGTTTCCACCCCAATCAAGTCTGTGGCAGGAAGGCCTATGGATGACCTTCCCGCCTGTTGCCAATTGAGGCGTTTAAGTGGGCAGTTAATGCCCAATTAAGGGCCTCATCCCACCGCTGGTATTGGCTAGCAGTGGGTGGGCTTGTCCTCACATGGGGAGCATGACGAGCGAACCCATGTGGGTTGTTTGCCGGCTCCTTTGGGGAGGGGTGGGGGGGGTCCCTTGTACAGAGGCACAGTGCCAAATCGAGGGACCTGGATTTGGGAAGTGGTGGGGGGGGTGCGCTGCTGAGAGCCACCCCCCTGCCTTTGCTGCTGACTCCTCGTCACCCCCCACCCCACTAAACCCTTCGCACCCTTGAGTGGATGCAGTACTGGTAGCAGCCACCACCACTGCAGTGGCGCTGCTCAGTAAAAGTTGCCAGCCTTTGACGGGCCTTTAATCCCGGGGAAGGCCCGTCACTATCCACTTAAGTACCTGATTGTCATGTAATGCGATGGGCCTTTGCACAAAGAGGCAATGTAGGGCTCTTACAGGCTTTTCAGCTGATGGCCAAGATCGCCTACATAAAATCCTCCCCTAGGTGTTTGTTGTCTTGGAGGATAATTTGTCCTTGCGCTAAAGTAATTTGAGAGAGGATTAAAAACAGCAGCTTTGATCCCTTTGCTTGGAGCATTCTTTAGTGTTGTTGAATAAACAGAGAGACTCCATATTCAATGAGCAAGTGAAAATTCCAGACCTTATAGTTTCCTCCATTGTTACTGTAGGGAAAGCACTTAACTTCTAGTTAGTAACTGCCCAGGGTGTTGGGTTTCAAATCTCAACTGAGGGATTGCAGGAACAAATTATTACTCCATGTTGTCATATGCTGGAACATTTTATATTTAGCTCTTGAGCAAGCTATTGTTTGGGATTATGGACCATGACACAAAATATTGTATAAAGTTTTTTAAAAATTACATTAGTGTAGCTGATCTTGATCTTGAGACAGCCTTCATCTCTACATTTTCCATTTGTAGAAACTTGGAAGCTGATACTGCTTCAACAAGAAGCAAGAGTACTTCCTGTTGTGTTTTGATGACTTCCGGCCAATTGATCCTGATTGTCTTGTACTAATCATTAACAAATAGGATGTTGTGCTGAAATCAGCAGTAAGGTCACTTTGAAGAAAAGCACTGCTGGTTGACATAAGTTCCATTTCAGGGCAAACAGACTAGCCCTCCAATGGAGAGGAAACTTTCACCTAGCAAATGCAAGAGTAAATGGATAAGAATAATGGTCTTGGGAAAGAGATGTTCAAATGATAAGATTTCAGGTTTGATTCTCTTTTCCAGATACGATAAACATGTTCTTGGCAGTTCACTAAACCTATTCCTTGTAATTATATCCTTTGTGTGAGAAATGCTACAGTACAAGTTGCCAGTACTTTTTACGTTGCCAAAAACAGATTATCTGGTCATTTCTGTCATTGTGTTCATGGTATCTTGCATGAAATATTAGCCTAAATTCAGTGCTTCTAACTGATGACCTTCTGACTAAGGTATGAAAGTACTATCCTATTGATTCTTATTGCAGATCTGAGAATAGACTATTTATCCCACTGAATCTCATTCCTCTAATATTCTAACTCTCAGCATCGTATCCATCCATGCGACTGTGTTTTGAGCACCCTAAAGTTGGCGTCTCCATTAACCAGTCTGGCAAATCGCAGATTTTATCATTCTTTATATGAGGAAGTTCTTTTGTTTAACTTTGTTTCAGTTTTTAATAATTATGTTCTGTGGTCCTTATTTTTAAGCCATTTAATATCTTACGTACTTAAAGATCCCATTAACCATTTTCACTGTCCTTAATTAACCATTCTCTGTAGCTTATGTTCCAAACATTTAGAATAATTCTTGTACTGTCTTTTTTCTCCAATACTTGCACATGCACATTGTGACCAAAATTACACCTGTTTTTCCTCACATTAGCCATTTTCACAGAATCGTTACAGTGCAGAACGAGGCCATTTGGCCCATCATGTCTGCACTGGCTCTCTAAGAAATCCCCTCAGTTCCATTCCTTTGCCTTCTCCCCGTAAGCCTGTACATTCTTCCTTTTCATCTAACAGTCTTAATTCCCTTTTGAATGCTTCAGTTGAACCTGCCTTGTATTGCCTTCCTAAATGAGAACTAATTAAAAACTCCTTTAAAGCCAAATTGTATGCAGGTTTGTTCTGTGGGCCCACAACCTTTAACTCATTTTGAATAAGACTCGTACAACCAGGAGAGAGGAACCTTTTATCCCAGAAGCTTGCCTTGGATTTGAACCACATGTGATGACTTGTTAACCATGAAACACAAGCTTTTTTTATGGTTAAATGAGCACAATAGCAATGTTACTTTTGTATGACTGCCGTACTCTTTAAATGCCTAAATCTTTTTAAAAACAACTTGTCTTCCAATTTTCTCTCCTGTTCTTTCTGGAAGGTTCTGATTCACTTTGGCCTTTGGTGCCATGGTACCTCATTTATCTGTTCTTCATGTTTAGCTAGTATGTATGTATTGGCACCCTGTTTCACCATGGGGCGCATCACAGCTGAGAGCTTAATCTGAACCTCTCCATATTCAATTCAAAATGCAATTTCCAGCCACAGCACATTTGAAAATGATCAGGAATTGATTTTTCTCCTTCCCGATCTCAAGGCTACCCTGAGGGCAATTGACCAAGGATTCAACCAGAGATAATCTTTGTCTGTGTAGCATAGTTGTACTCTTGGCACTAATTGAGCTACTGGGGTAGTGAACCCTAAACCCTGCAAAAAAAAAAAAAAAATTGTTTGCATACTAATTAACTCTTCATTTATGAACTGAGATCTGCAGTGCACCTTCAGTTTGGACAATAATCGCCTGGATGTTGTAGTTCAATTCAAACTCTGGGGGAATGAGCCTTCCAGTCACTATGTATCAGTAAAATTATAAAAAGAATAAGCTGATAATTTTGCTACTGTACTAATCAGAAATGGTGACCAGAAGAATTCTCCCACACCCCTTCCCTGATGATGGAAACATGTTAAAGACAAAATGTGACCTAAGAATACCCAACTGTGGAAGGTGGTTTAATGAACATATTACACAATCCAACTGTGCTGTTTTATATGGAATCGTGGCCTGTGTCTTTGGTGTAGCAACTTTTAATCAATTATCCTATGCACTTTTAATCACTGGTTTTTACAGGGGTAATAAAAAAGCAGATGCTGAAAATTTGAAATAAAAACAGAAAATGCTGGAAATACTCAGCAGGGCAGGCAGCATCCATGAATAGAGAAACCGTTAACATTTTAGCTTCATGACCTGTCATCGGAACTGGAAAAAGCTGGAGATTTAACCGTCTTTAAGCAAGTACAGAGGTGGTGGGGGTGGAGAACAAAAGGGAATGTTTGTAATCGGGTGAAAGGCAGAGATGAAATGACAAAAGTGCTGATGGCGCAAAGTGAAGGGCAATGGTAATAGCTCAAGTAAAGCAACAAAAGATGGGTGTAAATGGGAATAGCAGAATCATTACCAACGGCTGCCATTCAAAAAAACTGGATGTATAAGTTAAGATCCGAAATTGTTGAACTCAATGAGTCCGGAAGGCTGTAAAGTGCCTAATCATAAAATGAGGTGCTGTTCCTCAAGCTTAATGTAAGCATCACTGGGATAGGATAGGAGGTTGAGGTCAGGGTGGGAGTGGGGGCACAGAAGTCAAATGACAGGCCAAATTACTATTGTAATTTGTTTTATTTTCACATTTTAAGATCTGTAAATTAAGAGCTGTTAATTTAAAGTGGAAGAGATTTAACGTATCTGAAGGCTATTCCCAATCTTCAACTGCGAACCAGTTAAATCAGCCTGTAAAAGGTAGGGGGAGGGTTGGAGCAGAACAAAGAATATGTTAAATTGTGACTGAATCACAGCAAAAGATTGAACATCAGGGAAATTACCTTCCCAAACCTCTTCACCTCTCCACCCCACTTCTTCCTTTTGAGACACTGCTTAAAACTTATCTTTTTGACCAAGCATCTGTCTCTTCCTTTATGACTTAGTGCCAGTTTTTGGCTGATTATATTTCTGTGTATCACCTTTGAATGTTTTAATGCAGTAAAGGTGCTCTGGAAATGCAAATTGTTGTCTTGAAACACATTAGCTGTCCTACTGAGCAGGAAATGGTATATAACGTGAATTGGGATAGGGGGCATTGGAGAAATCTAAAGGAAGGCGAATTTTTTTTGTCCAACAGGTTTGAGGTTCTTTCAATTTGTATGGATGAGAGCGAGGACTGCAGGGTGGATGAGCAAGCTGACAATGGCACCTTGGTACAGGAGGCCATTCAAGCAGGGGGAGTAAATAGAAATGTAGTGGTAGTAGGCGATAATATAGTCGGGGGATAGACGCCGTTCTTTGTGACCAAGACTGAGAGTCCAGAAGGCTATGTTGCCTGCCCGGTGCCATGGTTTGAGGCATCTGTTCGGGGCTGGAGAGGAACTTGCAGTGGGAGGGGTAGGATCCAGTTGTCATGGTCCATGTGGGTACCAATGGCATTGCTCGGACTAGGAAAGTGGCACTGCATAAGGAGTAGGAGCAACTAGGGGCCAAATTATAAAGCAGAACCTCAAAAGTAATAATCTCTGGGTTATTATCTGAGCCACTAGCAAATTGGTGTAGGGTAAATAAGATTAGAGAGTTAAATGCGTGGCTCAAAGATTGGGGCGGGAGAAATGGGTTTCGCTACATGGGGCACTGGCACCAGTACTGGGGAAAGTGGGAGCTGTACCATTGGGATGGTCTTCATCTGAACTGTGCTGGGACTAGTGTTCTGGCAAGTCGTATAACTGAGGCAGTAGAGAGGACTTCAAACTGAATAGTGGGGGCGAGGGATCTAGTGAGGGAAAATGTGACAATTTAAAGAGAGGTCAAGGCAAGAGAGCAAGATAGCAATAAGGGTTATGTTAATCTGGGTGTGGCAGGAAGGGACAGAGTGTACAAACTTAAAGAGTGCACCAGCAGATAAGGTTAGGGGTTGTGACCTAACGGGGCTGGGCAGGGGAAGGTTTTGGCTGAAGGGATATTTAGAAATTCAAAGAGAAAGGCCACAACATTGGAACAGTATAGTGTTGTGGGTGAAGACAAGCAGAATGGGACAATGAATTTAACAAAAATTGTACATCAGTGAATAAGGTCGTTGTAGGGAATAGAAAAAAAATGAAATTAGAAGTTCTTCATCTGAATGCATGCAGCATCTGCAATACGATAGATTAACTAGTGGCACAAATAGAGGTAAATGATTTAGATCTAACCACCATTGCAGAGACATGGTTACAAGGCGATCAAGGTTGGAAATAAATATTCCAGAGTACACAATATTTTGGAAAGACAGACAGAATGGCAAAGCAGGAGGGGGTAGAACTTGTTAATTGTGTTTCAATTATTTAATTATATGCAGCTGTTAATTGGGGTCGGTCTTGAGTGCTTATAATGAGACACTTACCGAGACGGGGGAGGTTTTGAGTGAGGAGCTACGTGTTTGTAATCCTTTTAGTCCGTACATTACATGTGAAACTGAGAAAAGAGAGGCTCCAGCAACATGATTCCACAACAAGCTTTATGGAATTTAACAACCTTGATAGTAAAGAATGACATAAGGACATTAGTGAAAAAGGATCTGGCCTCAGAAGATCATGAAATAGAATCAGTATGGGTGGAAATTAGGAATAGCAACAATCAGAAATACTGGGAGGGTAAATTGTGAGGAGGATGCAGAGAGGTTCATGTTGATTTGGACAACTTGAGTGAGTGGGCTAATGCATGGCAGATGCAGTATAACGTGGATAAATGTGAGGTTATCCACTTTGGTAGCAAAAACAGGAAGGTTGATTATTATCTGAACGGCTATAAACTGACAGAAGGGCATATACAGCGAGACCCGGGTGTTCTCATACACCAGTCGTTGAAGGTAAACATATAGGTCCAACAGGCAGTAAAAAAGGCAAATGGTATGTTGGCCTTCATAGCGAGAGGATTCGAGTACAGGAGCAGGGATGTCTTGCTGCAATTATACAGGGCCTTGGTGAGGCCACACCTGGAATATTGTGTGCAGTTTTGGTCTCCTTATCTGAGGAAGGATGTTCTTGCTATAGAGGGAGTGCAGTGAAGGCTTACCAGACTGATTCCTGGGATTGCGGGACTGATGTATGAGGAGAGATTGAGCCGGTTAGGATTATATTTGCTGGAGTTCAGAAGAGTGAGGGGGGAATCTCATAGAAACCTATAAAATTCTAACAGGACTTGATAGCGTAGATGCAGGAAGGATGTTCCCGATGGTGGGAGAGTCCCAGAACCAGGGCTCATAGTTGAAGGATACGGGGTAAACCTTTCAGGACTGAGATGAGGAGAAATTTCTTCACCCAGACAGTTGTGAGCCTGTGGAATTTGCTACCACAGAAAGCAGTTGAGGCCAAAACATTGTATGTTTTCAGGAAGGAGTTAGATATAGCTCTTGGGTCTAAAGGGATCAAAGGGTACAGGGTGAAAGCGGGAACAGGTTACTGAGTTGGATGATCAGCCTGATCATAATGAATGACGGAGCAGGATCGAAGGGCCGAATGGCCGTCTCCTGCTCCTATTTTCTATGTTTCTATGGTGGGAGTAGCTTATAGGCCCCCTAACAGTAGTTATATGATTGGACAGAACATTAAATAAGAAGTTTTTGGAGCTTGTAACAAAGGCAATATAATAATTGTGGGGGAACTTTAATCTTCTTATAGACTGGGAGAATGACATTTGCAAGAGTGGTCTAGAAGTTGAGCTTGTAGAATGTTTTGGGGCAGTTTCTTGGAGCAATACGTTGTGGAACTGACTCTGAATACAGCAATCTTACATCTAGTATTGTGTAATAAAGCAGGCTTCATTTGTAATGTCATAGTAAAAGATTCATTGGGAAATAGTGATCATAATACCATTGAATTCCATGTTAAGTTTGAAAGTGACATACTCTGGTCACAAACAAAAATCTTAAAACCAATTGCATAGGCATGGGGAGAACTGTCTAAGGTAAATTGGATAAATAGACTTAAAGGTATGGCAGTAAATGAGCAGTGGGAAACCTTTAAAGAAACAACTCAAAATATTCAACAAAAATACATTCCATTGAAAAACAAAAACTCAGCAAGAAAGACCCATCCATGGCTTACTAAGGAGGTTAAGGATAGTATTAGATTAAACGAAGACGCTTATAATATTGCAAAGAATAAGTCTGAGGATTGGGACTGTTCTAGAAACCAGCAAAGGGCCATTAAAAAGTTGATAAAATTGGGAGTAAACTAGCCAGTAATATAAAAACAGAACTTTATAGGTATATAAAAAGGAAGAGAAGAGCTAAAGTAAATGTTGGTCCCTTAGAAGCAGAGGCAGGAAAAATTATCATGGAGAATGAGGAAATGGCAGAGACATTTAACAAATATTTTGTGTCTGTAAAGACACAAGATTCATACCAGAAATAAATGTTACTTAGGGGCTAAAAAGAGTGAGGAAAATAAGGAAATTAATATCAGCAGTGAAAATGTATTTAAGATACTCAAGGGACTAAAATCTGACAAATCCCTCAGACCTGAAGGCTTACACGCTAGGATACTAAAAGAGATAGCTGTAGAGATAGTGGATGCACTAGCTATGATTTTCCAAAATTCCTTAGATTCTGAAATGGTGCCATTAGATTGGAAGTTGGCAAATGTTACATTGCTTTTCAAGAAAGGAGGGAGAGAGAAAACAGGCAACTATGGGTCAGTTAGCCTAACATCAATCGTTGGGGGAATGCTGTAACGTATTATTAAGAAAGTCTTACCAATGCACTTTGAAAAGCACAGTATGTTTTTTTCAATTCATTCATGGGATGTGGGTGTCGTGGCCAGGCCAGCATTTATTGCCCATCCCTAATTGCCCTTGAGAAGGTGGTTGTGAGCTGCCTTCTTGAACCACTGCAGTCCATTTGGGGTAGGTATACCCACAGTGCTGTTAGGAAGGGAGTTCCAGGATTTTGACACTGTGACAGTGAAGGAACGGTGATATCGTTCCAAGTCAGGATGGTGTGTGACTTGGAGGGGAACTTGCAGGTGGTGGTGTTCCCATGCATTTGCTGCTCTTGTCCTTCTAGTTGGTAGAGGTCGCGGGTTTGGAAGGTGCTGTCCAAGGAGCCTTGGTGCATTGCTGCAGTGCATCTTGTAGATGGTATACACTGCTGCCACTGTGCGTCAGTGGTGGAGGGAGTGAATGTTTGTTGATGGGGTGCCAATCAAGCGGGCTGCTTTATCTTGGATGGTGTCGAGCTTCTTGCGTGTTGTTGGAGCTGCACCCATCCAGGCAAGTGGAGAGTATTCCATCACACTCCTGACTTGTGCCTTGTAGATGGTGGACAGGCTTTGGGGAGTCAGGAGATGAGTTACTTGCCTCAGGATTTCTCGCCTCTGACCTGCTCTTGTAGCCACGGTATTTATATGGCTACTCCAGTTCAGTTTCTGGTCAATGGTAGCCCCTAGGATGTTGATAGTGGGGGATTCAGCAATGGTAATGCCTTTGAATGTCAAGGGGAGATGGTTAGATTCTCTCTTGTTGGAGATGGTCATTGCCTGGCACTTGTGTGGCGCGAATGTTACTTGCCACTTATCAGCCCAAGCTTCAGTATCTGAGGAGTCACGAATGGTGCTGAACGTTGTGCAATCATCAGAGAGCATCATGACTTCTGACCTTATGATTGAAGGAAGGTCATTGATGAAGCAGCTGAAGATGGTTGGGCCTAGGGCACTACCCTGAGGAACTCCTGCAGTGATGTCCTGGAGCTGAGATGATTGACCTCCAACAACCACAACCATCTTCCTTTGTGTTAGGTATGACTCCAGCCAGCGGAGGTTTTGCCCCTGATTCCCATTGACCTCCGTTTTGCTCGGGCTGCTTGATGCCATACTCGGTCAAATGCTGCCTTGATGTCAAGGGCAGTCACTCTCCCCTCACCTCTTGAGTTCAGTTCTTTTGTCCATGTTTGAACCAAGGCTGTAATGAGGTCATGAGCTGAGTGGCCTTGGCGGAACCCAAACTGAGCGTCACTGAGCAGGTTATTACTAAGCAAGTGTCGCTTGATGGCACTTTTGATGACACCTTCCATCACTTTACTGATGAATGAGAGTAGGCTGATGGGGCGGTAATTGGCACATGTAGGCCAGATCAGGTAAGGACAGCAGATTTCCTTCCCTGAAGGACATTATTGAACCAGATGGGTTTTTACAACAATCGACAATGGTTTCATGGCCATCATTAGACTAGCTTTTAATTCCAGATTTATTAATTGAATTAAAATTCCACTTTCTGCTGTGGTTTGATTTGAACCCATGTCCCCAGAACAATACCCTGGATTAGAACAAGTCAACATGGTTTTACTAAAGTGAAATCTTGTTTGACAAATTTATTAGAGCTTTTTTGAGGGTGTAATTCGTTGTAGAGATAAAGGGGAACCAGTAGATGTACTATACCTGGATTTCCAAAAGGCATTTGATAAGGTGCCACACAAAAGGTTAATAGGCAAGATAAGGATTCATGGATTTAGGGGTAACATATTAGCATGGATAGAGGATTAGTTAACAGATAGGAAGCAAAGAGTTGGAATAAATGGGGTAGTTTCAAGTTAGCAGGAGGTGAATAGTGGAATGCCGCAAGGATCTGTGCTCTGGCCTCAGCTATTTACAATCTATGTCAATGAATTAGATGAAGAGAGTAATGTATCTAAATTTACTGATGATACAAAGGTAGGCGGAAATGTAAGATGTGGGGAGAAAACAGAGAGGCTCCAAAGAGATTTCGACAGTGTTACGACCAGGTGAGGAAGGGGTCTTGGGCTCCCCTCTCAGCCTTTTCCTGGTTTGGTCGTAACAGGGTTTAACTTTTTAAAGTATGTTTAGCTTTCCCTCAGTGAGTCCTTGCTCACCACTCTTTAATTGTATTTGCAAAGAAATCAAGCAGACAGGTTTCCTCAGATTTAAACAAGAAAGGTGCAAGTTTATTGACCTTAAAACTCTAACTCAGTTAAAACAGCTAAAAATACGTGACACGGCCATGCTAGCATGCATATGCAATAAACACACATACAAAATGAGACCGAGGAGGAGAAAGAATTAAAGGGGAAAGGTTTGAAGTAATAGATGGAGTTCAGTTACTGGTTTTGGGTTGGATGTAAAGTCTTTGATTGAAGTTAAGTCTTGCAGTTCTCGTTGGGGCCCAGTGCACACTTTCAGACTTGTTTCACTAGTTTTCTGTCTTGAGGCTTAAGTTACTTCCATGGGACCCTGGAGCTTTGTGTGTGAGAGAGAGGGAGTGCTCTCTTCTTGGAGTTCAATTGCAGTCTCTTCCTAAAACTGTTCTGTGAGCACAATTCAGTTAGGTTGGTCAGCAGGTTAGTCATGTGACTAGCTCCTGGTTCAGATCTGTCTTGCCTGCGAGGTTTGTGGATTCCTCCAAGCTTACCAGACACCCTCAGTGAGGGTGCGGGGTGGTGGTGGTGGTGGGTGTTGGGGGGGTGGGGGGGGGCCGGGCGGTGGGTGGTGCGTGGAATGCTGGCTCTTACACATTCAATGACTCTCGATGTCTCTTGATCATTGCTGTTGACAAAACCCATCTGGCTCATTGAATCAGGGAGTGTTCCCATTGTCTTTCCATGCAACTGTCTTTCGAATGCAAATGTGCAGCCATGTCTTCAGCCACTGTTCTGTGTTTTTTTTTAAATAAGTTATTTCAATGTCCAGTAAACGTTCAAGTAATAGTGTTCCATTTGACAAAATTAATATGTTTCTATTTGACGGGTGTGGTTTCTGTTGCAACAGGTTCAGTGAGTGGGCAACCAGTTGGCAGATGGAATATGATGTAGGGAAGTGTGAAGTTATTCATTTTGGTCGTAAGAATAGAGAAACAGAATATTTTTTTAAAGTTGTCAAACTTTTAAGTGTCGATGTTCAAAGAGACTTGTGTGTGCTTGTACAAGGAACTCAAAGTTAGCATGCAGGTACACAAGCAATTGGGAAGGCAAATGGCATGTTGACCTTTATTGCAAGGGAATTGGAGTACAGGTATAACGAAGTCTTGTTAAGTTTTGGTAAGGTCACATCTGTGTGGAGCTTTGGTCTCCACATTTAAGGAAGGATATACTTGCATGGAGGCGGTACAGCGAAGGCTGACTAAATTGAACTCTAGGATGAGGGGTTTGGCATATAATGAGAAGCTGAGTAAATTGGGCCTATATTCTCTGGAGTTTAGAAGAATGAGAGGCGAGCTCATTGAAACATACAATATTCTGAAGGGGCTGGATAGGGTAGACATTGAGAGATTATTTCCGCTGGTTGGGGAATCTCAAACACGGTGGCACAGTCTCGGAATAAAGGGTTGATCATTTAGGACTGCGATGAGCAGAAATTACTTCATTCAAAGGGTTGTGAATCTTTAGAATTCTCTATCCCAGAGGCTTGTGGATGCTCCGTTGTTGAAGACATTGAAGGTTGGGATAGACAGATTTTTGGTCTCTAGGAATCAAAGGGCGGGAAAGTGGCATTGAAACCTATGATCAACCATGACATCATTGAATGGTGGAGCAGACTTGATTGGACCATTTGGTCTACTCCTGCTCTTATTTCTTGTGTTTTAGTTCATCAGTTCATTTATACAGCTCATAATTGTTCCAGTTAACTTTAGTTCATAACTGCTCCTTGCATGAGCGTAACAATAGGGAAGGGAAGTTCTCTGAAACTTCCGAGAAAGTTACTTTAAATTAGCAGTGTTTAAAATTTGGATTAAAATGGCAATATGATGAACTTGTGATTTATGCGTACGCACCTTCAATAGTAGCAGTAATGTACTAATTTAGGCAAAAGGAAATCCTTAACCCAAAAATGTACTTATAATCTGATAGTAAGCTCTTTTTTCAAGTGTTTGGCCAGTTTTATTTCTCTGATGTGCTTTACAGAACTATACATGACTATTTTATATGACAGCCGTCAGTACAGTCTTGCAAAAGGGCCTTGGTCGTTTGAGATGCCTTGAGACATTCTGTTTCAGAAGATTCAAATAACGCTGTCTTATAAAATGGAGTCCTGAGCATAAAATGAATTCTTAAATCAAACATTTGCTCTTAGAGTTCCTAACAGCTCCCATCACTGGAAATGGAGGCTTTGTCTCGCCAGGGGCCTTTTTCCTCCATCAAATATGACTTGCATTTGTAGAGGCCCTGGAGCTACTTCATATGCTGTTGCTCAGACTTCCATCAGTAGTGACATTGGTGTCAGATTAGCATAAGACTCAGTCCTTCATTTCAATAGAATAGTCCAAGAGCTGTGGGAGCAATGCACATTTGAAATGAAGTCAAATTGTTCCAAGTTGTGAGTGTTCTGAATTTAGTAAACAATCTATTCATTCTCAAGCATTTTAGAAACATTACAACTCATTTTTATGATGTGGTACAAGAGTATAAAAATGTTCAGTTCTTCAAAATGCAAATAAAATATTGCTTTACTGAGATTTAAACCTATTACGATATTAGCCCCAATCCTGAAGGCTGAGGGGGTTTGCACAGTTCTGAATTCATATGTTGGGAGCAGGAGTAGTATTAAGTACTCCTAGCCCATTTGCAAGTTGTTAATCTGATTTCTTTTTTGTGATTCTGCTGTGACATTTAAATGCAACAGGGGCAGAATAGAGGCATGTGACACTGGTGTTGTACTTGGTTTAAAATGCGCATTCACTATCCTTTATCTCAGCCAGACCATCTGAGTAAGTGCAGGGTGCAATGAAAAGCATCACCATAGGGAACAGGTTGTTTGAATGTAGTGTCTACCACTGCCCTGGCTGCCAGTAGCTAATACAGTACTGACCAGGGTTGAACCTGGAACCTTCCTTCTGTAAGCACAGTTACAAAGTAGATACTGCATTTATGAATTGAACCATCAAGGAATTTCTACTCATTATTTTTATGATGCATGTGAGTGTTTATAACAAATGAGAATAAAGCTGATCTAATGTTTTTGTGTAAAATATTTTCTTCTGGTTTTGTAGCTCTGGTGTGTGATAAAATTTTAAGACAATCTATTATATAGTGCTATAGCAGCACACTTGGCTCTCTTTTTCTGTGGGTTAAAGCCCCCACCCCAGGACTTGAGCATGTAATTAAGGTTGGCACTTCAGTGCAGGTAGTCAGGGCCGGATGGCCACTGGGGCATCCAATGCTCTGCTTCGAGGATGTTTGCAAGCATGACGTGAAGGTCCTCAATGTCGACTATCGTACCTGGGAGTCACTAGCTGGTGAAAGAAGGGAAATGGCGACACATCCTGTAAACTGGTATGCGCTACCATGACCACCAGTTGCTACAGCAGCTTGGCAAGAGGCACCAAAGTCAAAAACAAAAACTCTCAGCGCCACTTGGTTGCTTCACATGCGACACTTGTGGCAGAACCTGCCTCTGAAGGATTGGCCTTCACAGCCATCAGCAAAGGTGCACCAAGAGAAGACACCCCACCAAAATGGATTACTTGCTGTGCGTACATCATCTTTTGTAGATGGAAGGATGTCAACCAACCATGCAGTACTCTGGGAGTGTGGCATTTTTGGAGGTGCTGTCTTGAAGACTTTAAATCAAGGTTATGTCTTTCATGCAATCCCATAGCACCATTCAAAGAAGGTCAAGCAATTCTTCCAAATTTCCTGGCCATGTATCCCTCAGACAGTACCACCCAAATCAGATTGACTAGTTGGGAATCCCACTGAGGGTCCTTAGAGTGCACAAATTGGCAGTCACTTTTGCCTGAATAATAAGTGACTACACTTCAAAACAATATTTCATTGGCTGGTTTGGGGTGTCTTGAGGACATGATATATACTACACAAGTACAAATTCTTCTTTAGATGGATTAAATCATTTGTTCATTAAATCATGTTATCATTTAAAGATTACTGGAGAATAGCATGGTTTTATATGTTTGGTGTAATAATCGCTAGTGAAGGAAGATATCCAAGCATAACTTAATTATATGGGAAAGTGAGGGTAATATGAGAGGCAAAAGAATCAACTAGAAAACTGACCACTTCCCCAGTGGCTCAATTGATAAATGTTTTGTCTTCAATGGAATAAAACAATGCAGGGAAGGAAGGAAGGTCCCATGTTCAGTCTCCAGTCTACAATGGCTTAACTGCTGAAGGGACAGTAGTGTGTTACAGTTAACATTAGCAACTAGGGCTAGGGAGTGATAAAAATCAGCTAGGGTTCTACTTCTGGTTGCTGTGCAGTGTGTGTGTGCGTGCATCAAATGAAAACTAGATTGAGTTAGCTTGTTAATCAACACCTTCAGAAGTGAAGAGGAGAAAATGAGAAAAAAGAAAATGAATCTTGCACAATAAACAAAAAGTCTTCGATATGATCCTGAAGAATTCACAGAAACCTTGGTTTCCTATAAAAAGAGCTTCTGTTTCTGCAAGACAGACAGCAAAATAAAAACAGCGCAAAGGCAAGAGGAAGGTGACAGTGAATCAATAATTGTCAGATTTGCTGATCACTATGCTGGAGCAAGTTCTCAGTGAACTCTGGGAGATGTCTTTTTTGGTGCAACTGTTCGCATGTAATACAACAGTGTTAAACAGCCTGGACATTAAGAAATCAGGTGGCTTAACTTCAGGGATGTGGATTTTTAGAATATTAATAAAGTCTTAATTGCACAATTTTTAATGCTGCTGTTTCTTAGAAACATTTAAATAACTGTTGGTTTTTTCAAATCAGTGGAAACTTTGGCTCAATTTACCAACTTAATAAAATTCTTTGAGGAAGTGACAAAGTTGATTGATGAGGGAAGGGCTGTAGATGTCATATACATGGACTTCAGTAAGGCGTTTGATAAGGTTCCCCATGGTAGGCTGGTGGAGAAAGTGAAGGCGCATGGGGTCCAGGGTGTACTAGCTAGATGGATAAAGAACTGGCTGGGTAACAGGAGACAGAGAGTAGTAGTGGAAGGGAGTTTCTCAAAATGGAGACGTGTGACCAGTGGTGTTCCACAGGGATCCGTGCTGGGACCACTGTTTGTGATATACATAAATGATTTGGAGGAAAGTATAGGTGGTCTGATTAGCCAGTTTGCAGATGACACTAAGATTGGTGGAGTAGCAGATAGTGAAGGGGACTGTCAGAGAATACAGCAGAATATAGATAGATTGGAGAGTTGGGCAGAGAAATGGCAGATGGAGTTCAATCAGGGCAAATGTGAGGTGATGCATTTTGGAAGATCTAATTCAAGAGTGAACTATACAGTAAATGGAAAAGTCCTGGGGAAAATTGATGTACAGAGAGATTTGGGTGTTCAGGTCCATTGTTCCCTGAAGGTGGCAACGCAGGTCAATAGAGTGGTCAAGAAGGCATACGGCATGCTTTCCTTCATCGGACGGGGTATTGAGTACAAGAGTTGGCAGGTCATGTTACAGTTGTATAAGACTTTGGTTCGGCCACATTTGGAATACTGCATGCAATTCTGGTCGCCACATTACCAAAAGGATGTGGATGCTTTGGAGAGGGTGCAGAGGAGGTTCACCAGGATGAGGGGGGACCTGATTGAGGTGTACAAAATCATGAGGGGTATAGACCGGGTGGATAGCAAGAAGCTTTTTCCCAGCGTGGGGGATTCAATTACTAGGGGTCACGAGTTCAAAGTGAGAGGGGAAAAGTTTAGGGGGGATATGCGTGGAAAGTTCTTTATGCAGAGGATGGTGGGTGCCTGGAACGCGTTGCCAGCGGCGGTGGTAGACGCGGGCACGATAGCATCTTTTAAGATGTATCTAGACAGATACATGAATGAGCAGGAAGCAAAGAGATACAGACCCTTAGAAAATAGGCGACAGGTTTAGATAGAGGATCTGGATCGGCGCAGGCTTGGAGGGCCGAAGGGCCTGTTCCTGTGCTGTAATTTTCTTTGTTCTTTGAGTCATGCTGAGTACCGTAACCAGCACAGCATAATATATGATCTGAGAGCTGGCACCAATACAGTGTTGCAGGCTTGGCAGATTCTACACACCTGTGTTGAAAGTGTAGGAAAATATTGAAATATAAGGCATCTTTTTAAAATATTAAATCACTCCCTTGTTCCCTTACAATCAACAGATCTAACCAGTATTAGAATTGCATGGGGGAGAAAATATATCTTATGCAACGGATTGATGCTAATTATCCTGTGTGATTTATTACAGTCATAATCAACGGACATCATCGTTCAGGCACCCAGTGACTGGGCAGATTTCACCAGAAAACACTGAATACATCCTGAAAGAGCAGTAAGTATTGTGTTGAATTAGTGAGTGCTGGAGCTATGACTCTGGAACTTTATTTTCATACATTAATTATCATAACTGGCTCTAATCCTAATATGAAAGGAACACTGCTTGTAATTACTTCAAATAAGTATGATCAGTTACCGTGCCTATGTAGCTGGCATGTCTGCTTTTATGTTTGTTGTTTGAAGTGTGGTGTATTTTAAAGTTGTTAGTATTTTGAGCACTATGCTTTGTTTCTGGTGAAGTGCTAACTTAAAGGGATATCATCAGGGTGGTGAAAGGCACCTCAATAATTAACAGTCAAACTAAATATACCAGGAAGGTTCCTCATATGATTTCTGGTTGGTCTTAAATTTGCTGATCTCAGCTGGGGGAGCAGGAGGATTCCGTAATTGGCCTCAATCCTACTGCTTTGGGAGGAACAAAATACACTGCAGTCTGTTGATCCCTGCTGGAAGTTTATGGGTGAGGGCAGGATTGGGTTGTAAGGCCCATGGAGCCATAGTCCAGTAAGGAGTTGAACATTTGGGAGGGATGGGGAGTGGTGGGAATTGGAGGGGACAATTTGTATGTATTGTTATTTCGTCCGAGCACATTGCATAAGAATAGATTTTCAGTCTTCTTGATAGTGGTGTAAAGAACTACCGAAGGCAATGGCTTGGATTTTGTGGTCAGTGATGAATGAATTGCGCTTGCTGTTCCTTTATATCTGCAGCTGTCCACAAAGTGAACTATTGGACTGTAACTTATGGGAATTGGAGAACCATTTCAGTGTAATGCCCTCTACAGGCGATCTGGAACTTTGTGAACAGGGCAAGCAACACTGGCTGGAATTTTATTTTCCACGCACGACTGGGCTGGTGGCGGTGGGGGCTGTAAAATTGAGTGGGAGGTGGGGGGCGGGCCCATTTCCAGATCGCCCTGCCCAGGCCAAACGAGGTCCTCAAGTTGCCAATTAACTGTCACTTAAGTGCCTCCTCCTGTCATAGCTGGTATTTTACTGGCGGCGGGCAGGTGGCACAGGCCCTCTAGGAGGTCGCCAAGTAAAACCTGGCAGCCTCCTAGCAGGCTGGGTGAAGGCCCCTCCTGATCGAGCACCTTGCGCCTGGCGGAGGGCCTCCCCATTGCCCAACCAGCCCCACTACACAGTGCTCATGCCCCCCCACCCACCCCCCCGGCAGCCGCCACCTCTTGCCTCGCTGGGGCCCAGCTGATTGTGCCCGGCAAGGCCCAGAGACTTACTTTTTTGCCACACCGGCGTCCACGATCCTGCTGCGGTTGGGTGCATTCCCAGCAGTGGCCATCGCTCTCCGTGATGCTGCTCGGATTGAGAGCTGCTGGTCCACTGATTGGCTGGCAACTCCATTAGACGGGACTTCCCGCCACAAAGAGGCGGAAGCCCCATCTGAGGCCAGTTAAGGGCCTGGGGAGTGTAAAATCCTAGTGTGGCTCCCCAGACCCGGCGGAAGTGGGCTTGCCTCAACTTTTTGGCCGCTGGGAGGGGGCCTCCCGCCCAACATAAAATTCCGTCACTGTCTCTCTTCAGCCTGTCAGTTTAAGAATCCTTACTGAGATGCAGAGTCTAAAGCAGGGAGTGTATGTTAGAATATTTAGTTCAATTAAAATAATGTAGAGAAAGTGAAATAAAGATGGAGATCAGAGAGAAAGATAAAAGGCAAAAAAAACTTTTACATTTATTTTAAATCTCCAACAATAATTAAGATCTGAAAGACTGCACATTTGTAAAAGAAAATTTTCAGTGACAGAGTTTGTAGTAATTAAGACTTATGCAGTGAAAAATACACTTGCGCATTGAATGGACAAGATCTTAACTTTTTGTGGTGTGTTTAGTGGATATCTAGTGGGTAAGTACCACAACTTCACATCCTTCATGTGCATTGGTGCCAAATCTGTTGGCAAGGTGGTGGTGCCGTGAAACTTGAGCAGGGCAAATTGGACAGCAGCTTTGATTTTATGCGCTTTATTGCACATGTCCAATTTACTCCATAATAATGGTGAGCACTGATAGCTTTGCCGTTATTGTTACTGCAAAATCTGGGCCATTGTCTCCAGGGATTATAAACGGGTGAATTTTTTTCTCCGGCAGCTTTTTCCTCGTGTTCTGGAACTTGAGTGTCAAACTTATCAGTGAAACTGAAGAAAGAACTTTCATGTTCTCAGAATGTTCCAAAGAACTTCTTAATTAGTGAATTATTTTTTGAATTGCAACCACTGTTGTGAATTTGGCAAACACAGCAGCTAAACTTGCACAGCAAGATCCCATAAATAGCAAATGCGATGAATGTGCAGTTGCTCATTCTTTGTGGTGCTGGCTGAGGGAGAAATATTGACCAGGACACTGGAGAAACTCCCTGCTCTCTTCACATAGTGCCTTTTCCATCCACCTGGCCAGATAGATGGGATCTCAGTTTGATGTCTAATTTGAAAGATGGCATCTCCAACAATGCTGCAATCTTCTCAAACTACACTGAATTGTGGATCTTGATTATGTGCTGAAATCCTGAAATACGATTTGGACACATAGTCTATTGACTTAGGGACATAGGAACAGGAGTAGGTCATTTAGCTCTTTCAGCCTGTTCCACTATTCAGTGAGATCATGGCTGATCTGTGACCTAATATACCTGCCCTTGATCCATGTCCCTTAATACCTTCGGTTGTTAATTTTAAATCCAAGATTGATAGATTTTTTTTTAACAATTGACATAGGATCAACCACCATTTTCAGAAGAGAGTTCCAAGCTCCTACCCTTTGCGTGTAGTGTAGGACAAAAAAAAACCTTTAAATGAATTCATGGCACAAAACTTGAAAATATTACTTGTTATGTCCTGCGATGAACTGAATTGGACTGAAAACAGAATATCTTGTGCAAATTTAAGACTTTCCAAAATAAAGCCGCTGAACTGTGAAACTAAAACAAATGCTAGGAGGAAAAGTAGGAGAGATTAGTGCAGGCAAGTGAAACATTGGTATCTGAATTTATGAAGAATAGACCTTGGGAAGGCAAAAGAAATTAGATAGATGGAAAATACAAACCTCTTTTTCTGGAAGATTGACTGCAAAGGGCTTCACATGTTGGAAAATTGATGGTGAAAGTGAAAGAAAGATGGCCAGCTTTGTGGGCAAGTTCATGTCCTATGGTTTAAACAAAGGGCGCAGAATATAATTAGGTATTGTGCATTTTTAAAGAAGCTTCATAGGATGATGTGGCCTGTGAATATAGTAACACAGGCTCATCACCCGTAAAGGGGTGTAAGAGGTTAAACACCCATCGGAGAGCTTTACTGCAGTCATGAGAGACCAGCACTGCAGTCGAGGGAAGGAGAAACCTGAATTGGTGTCCAGGTATCATTCAGATAGATCTACACTGCACTCCCACCAAGGCCAGTATATCCTTCCTGAGGTTTAGTTCCCTGAATTGCTCGCATTACTCCAGGTGTGGTCTAACCAGGGCTGTGTATAGCTGCAAAATTACTTTTACCCCCTTGTATCCTCTAGGGAGAAAAGCCAGAATTCCATTTGCCTTTTTGATTATTTTCTGTACCTGTCCATGATATTTTTATGATCTATGTACGTGGACCCCGCAGTCTTTTTGGACCTCCATTGTTTCTAGCTTTTCACCATTTAGAAAGTACTCTTCTATCCTTTTTAGGTTCAAAGTGGGTGACCTCGCACTAGCATATATTGAAATTAATTTGCCATAGTTTTGCCTATTCACTTAACCTATTAATACTGCTTTGTAATTTTACGCTTTCATCTATACTGCTTACGGTGCCACATATCTTTGTGTCATCAGTAAATTGGGAAATGTGGCTCTCTATTCCATCATCTAAGTTGGTAATAAATACAGTGAATGGCTAACACCGCACTTGGGGTTGAGGGTACTACCAAAACTGACTCTAGGCTCAGTTGATAGCAAAACCAAGTCAGTTGATAATTCAGCTAATTGAAGAAAACTGTCACATATCTGTTCTTTGGAGGGAGGTACAGAAAAAAAAGGAGAGAAAAAGGTGGAAGGAGAAATTGCTGTTTTGATGGCAGTTATTTGCATTAGTTACCAATGGAAATCATGCAGTGAATCTTTATGAATTATCTGATTGAGTGAAGTGCTCACCATAGTTAATATTTGAATAGTGCAAATCCTAGAAGTACATGGATGATTGTTGTTAACATAGATGTAATGTATATTTAGTGTAGGTGTTATTAGACATTTTGTAAAATTTATTTGGTGCAGCTATACTTCTACGGTTTAATGGAACCTGGTGAGAAATGTTTTTTTTTGTTTCTCACTTGTTTTCTGCTCTCGTCTTCTGGTGGTACTGACACTTGCAGGGGTACAGCTCCAGGGCCATTGGATGCCCTGCCATATCTTGTCCAAATGCCCATTCTTCACACACGTGAACCTAGCCAATGAGTGAGGTAATGAGGGTGGTGATGGTAATGTCACTGGACAAGTAATCCAGAGCCCAGGCTAATGCTCTGGGGATACGCGTTCAAATCCCACCACAGCAGATGGTGAAATTTGAGTTCAATTAATAAATCTGGAATTTAAAAAAAAGCTAGTCTAATGGTGACCATGAAGCCATTGTCGATTGTTGTTAAAACCCATCTGCTTCGCTAATGTCCTTTTAGGGAAGGAAATCTGCCATCTTATCTGGTCTGGCCTACATGTGACTCCAGACCCACAGCAATGCAGTTGACACTTAAATGCCCTCTGAAATGGCCTAGCGAGTCACTCAGTTCAAGGGCAATTAAGGATGGGCAATAAATGCTGCTTTAGCCAGCGACGCCCCCATCCCACGACTGAATAAAAAAAAAGTATGGGCAGTGTGTGACATTACAGTCTAGCTGAACCTATTTCTTGCCTGACATCCCTACACATGCAGTTTCCACCTCATCCCTGGATCATTACCAGCATTGAAAAAGCGGCTGTTTTTTTTATTTTAAAGAAGCGTAGTACTGAAGTCATGAGAGCATCTCTACCACTGTCTGAGATCAACATGGACCAGGATTGAAGCTGGGATGTTCCTGATTAATTCAAACTGGGTCATTAGAGGGGTCAATTTTTGCAATTTCTCATCTGGATTTGTTGTACGGCATATGGATTGTGCAAATTTTTTGCCCACAATAACCATGAGAGTTATTTTTAGAACAAGTAAGTGAGAATCCAGTTGGCCTATTCATTCAAGATGTAACTGATATTTGAGCAACAGTTCATTTTTATTATTTGGTACTCATAATTACTGCTCTGAATTTATTTGTAAGTGATTATCTTCTAGCCTAATATTTTCCACTCATATTTTCAAATTGCAAATTGAAATGTACAAGAGGAGGATACGTTCATCTTAGCATTGTTATGCCTCGGGTCTATGCAGCTCTTGCATAGAATCACAGAACAAATGAGCATTGCCTTGTGAGATCTATTATGTAGTGTTTTAAAAAAAAAGATAAAAATGTGTAGCACATGAATGTATACTCTTAGCAGAGGCAAATTAGTGCTGCATTATTATGATCTCCCCCACCCCCGCTCTCTTCCCCCCCCCACCCCCCCCCACCCAAAGCCGCACAGAATAAGAAAAGCACAATTGCCATCTGGGAAAAAACTGGATAATCTGTGTGAAGTCCTCCATCCCACCCCACCCCCATTAAAAGGAAGAATAGCAGTTAGAAGGTCCGCAGGGATTAAAAACTATTCATATGTGACACAACTTTACTGTTAGCAACATAGTGAATACAGCTCCGGTGGAAATAAAAGAACAAGTCCAGAAATGTGCAATGGAAAAGACGACGATTATTTTGTTTTAGTTCTAGCCTATTTTCTGATCTGTGGTCATATAGCACTCATTTTCCAACAACTGTTAGGTTGCAGGCCTGATGTTGAGCAATCACTGCAGCTGTTAGTATCAGTAATAGAACCCCAGAGAACCAGCCATGTGTTCTGTCACATCCCATGCGTTCAGTTACTATGGCAGCAGTAGATGAAAAATATAAGCACCTGGGTTACAGTGGCTGAAACTTAAGCAAGTGGGTGAGGACAACAATTAATTTTGCTGTTTTCACAGCTTAAATGTAGCATTCACTGTGGTAAGTACAATTCATTATGGAGTTGGTGGAATATTGTGTGAAATATTTCTGTATTTAGTTTAGAAAGAAAAGGTGTAGCATCATTTAAGTGCCTTTATTAATAGATGTTCTCTTAGTCCTGTACAATTAAATTCATGAAGATTACCTTCTATTTAACGACTTCGACAGATATTTGTGCAAATGTAATGCTATTATAAATATATTTTGAAAATTAGAGAATAAAGGACCACTTGCCAAGACTAGATGAAATGTAGTGTATATGTAAAAACAAATTTATTTTTAAAAAATGTATTCTTCAGACTGGCAATACAACATTTATTGCCCATCCCTAGTTGCCCTGATGGTGGCAGGCTATCTTATTGAACTGCTGCAATGCCTCTGGTGATGTTGATCCCACAATGTTGTTAGGTCGAGAGATTCAGGATTTTGACCCAGCAATGAGGAACAGTGTACATGTCCAAGACAGAATGGTGTATGACTTGTGGTCGGGGGTAATGGTGTTCTTGAAATCTCAGTTCATTGGAGGGGGAAGAGTATCCAGTCCAGTGGTAGCGGCACTGGTAAGGCAGACTGCTTTGGTCTGGATGGTGCTTAGCTTCTTGAGTACTTTGCACCTGTGTTCATCAAGGCTCAGGGTGAATTTCCAATCTACCATGACTTGAAATTTGCACATGATGGAGAGGGTTTGAGAAGTCCAGAGATGAGCTATCTCTCTTTTAAAATAAAAACAGCTTGTGCGTTGTACGTCTAGTCCGTTGTTGATATGGTTGGTCTCGTTAAACATCTAGTCAGTGGTGACCCCAAGGATGTTGGTCCTGGTATACTTTACAATGGTGGTGCTGTTGAAGATTGGAGGAAATAGTTGAAACTTTTCTTGTTGGAGATAGCTATTACCCTACACTTAGGGCACAAATCTTCCCTGGATGTTATCCAAGTCTTTCTGTATGCTGACATGGTCTACTTCATTGTTAGAAGAGTTGTGAATAGTACTGTATATTTTAGATTCGTTGGGGGACAGCTTCATTCCTAATCATAGGATGAAAGAAGATCATTGATAGTTGATGGTTGGGCTGACGATAGTTTGCTGAAGAACACCTGCAAAGGGGATACTGTGATTTGCCGCGAACAAACCATCTACTTTAGTGTCGTGTATTATCAGCACCGCTGAGGATGTTTTTCCCCTTTTGATTCAGTTTTGCCAAGGCTCCTTGGTGCCAGACTCAGCCACTTAATGCAAGGTGGGGTAAGCTAATTGGGTAGACCTTGGCATCTGTGATGGTCAGGACCTGGGGAGGGAGCCCAGTGAATCGTCCACTTGACGCTTTTTGCTGAAGACTGAAGATTTTGGCAAAGATTTCAGCCCTGCCTCTTCCATTCACTTGCTGATCACCACCATATTTATGAATGAGAAGGTTAACAAAACCATCTCATAGTCGTTGCTCGGTGTCCACCACTGTTCTCGACTGGATGAGGTAGTGCGATAGAGATTTGCTCAGAACTGTTGGTGACTTTGCAGTCTACTGCTTTTGGTGTGTATCATGCTGGTACTCCAATGTAGTAGCTTGCAGAGGTAGGTGCTTTGTTCTAATATAGCTGGTGCGGCTCAGGGCATGCTATTTATGTTTCCCAGTAAGCCAGAGTTGGTTTTGGAAACGTTGGGCCGTGCAGTTTCATATGTGGTGGTATAAAATACTGCTGTTGCTGATGGCCCATATGATGTCCAGTTCTGGGTTACTAGATCTTGGCTTAGTCTGTCCCACTTACCACAATGGTAATGCTGCATGACATGAAGGAGTGTGTCCTCACAGTAAAGATGAGACCTTATCTTCGCAATCACTGAGTGGTGCCATCATGGAGAAACACAGGTGTAACAGGCAGGTTGGTGAAGACATGGTCAAGTAAGTTACTTCTTTCTGTTAGTTTCTTCATCACCTGACACAGTCCAAGTGCTGTCAGTGCTGATACTTCTTAGGCATTCTGATTGATGGACATTGGAATCCCAGAGTACAGTCTGAATCCTTGGTTTCCTCAGTGCTACCTCCAAATAATGTTCAAAGTGAAGACATATGTATTTGTTAGTTGAGGGGGAATGTAGGTGGTGATTAGCAAAAGGTTTCCTTGACCTTGTCTGAACTGAAGCTATGAAGCTTCATGTGGCCCAGAGACAATGTTAAGGATTCCCATGGCCAAATCCACCTGACTTTAAACCATTGTGCCTCAGTGCCAATGGGATAGGGCATACGGAGGCATGCTAACAAAATGCTGGGATGGTCTATTTCTTCACTGCCTCTGGATTTTATGCTGATCTCCAACTTCACCGCCGTCTTTCTGCTCTGTGATTAGCTTCTGAACATCACCTGGCTTGTCATTCCCATGGAAATCAGTGCGTTGATGCTTCATGCTGATTCCCACCTATCTACATCAACTTTATCCCACCACGGCACCTCTTGTACCTGGGATCCCTCCTATTGTATCCTCTCCATTCTCTGTTTACAGCCAGGATATATGTATCCTTATCTTGCTGTATAACCAGGCCTATGTAATTTGAGTTTTCTGTGTCCATTCACGTGTGCTTTGGCTGCTGTTCCGGACCCGAGCTGATCACTTCTATTTCCGCTTTTCCCCCCCCCCCTTTTTTTCTCTTGTGTTTACCCCTCCTAGACCCCTCTCTCATGCTGTCCTGCCAACGGGAGAAATGAAAGGCATATTTCTGTCCTCTCAGTACTCTGCCTTCCCAAGTCCCTGCCCCAAAACTTCTGTGCTCCTCGACCTTCCTACTTTGCTGCTGCTGTCCCACACTTCATTACCTCTTAGATATGCCTAAAGCTTCCTTCTGTGCCTCTTTAGGCATCCTTCAAAGGACCCATTGGGAACATCAATGCCGCCTTAGGAGCAGCAACCCCAACTGCTCCATCCTACTCTGTCAGTGACCACCTCGCCCAGTGCGCCCACTGAAGGATAAATGTTCTTTCTTTCTTTCCATCTCACTTATCCCTCCCAAGCCCCACCCTGTGGACTCTGGATCAGCTATACCACCCCCTCTGCATCTCCCTTAAAATGTCTGTTAATTTATGCACAAGGCCCTTGCTCTCCATCAGCTTATTATGGATGATTGTGTCGACATCATGGCCTTGTTGAAAACCTGACAGAAGTGAGATGACACCTTCCCTCTAAATGAAGCCTCCTCGCATAGCTGTACCTTCCTCCATTTGCCGCGATGGTGGTATGACTCATATCACCAATCACACCTTGCTCTTTCCCTCTACTCCTCTAGCACCTTCTCCTCCTTTGACCATCGCATTTTGTTCCACTCCTCTCACCTCATTTAAATTCCTCATTCTCCACTGCCCACCCAACTATCATGCCAATTTTCTCTGAGATACCGTGACTGCTTTCTCCCTCAACCCCTGCACCGAACAACGTCTCATTCTCAGTGATTTCAACTTCCATCTCAACTCATCATGGTCTCTCTCCTGGATGTTCCCTACCCTTTTATCCTCCCTAACTCTCTTCCTCCATGTAAGCGCCCCACTGCATATTCATGGCTATCTCATGTAGCCTCACTGCTTCCATCATTTCGATCATTTCCTTGTATCATCCTCACCCACACCCTATTTCCTCTCTAATAAAAACAAAAATTGCTGGAAAGTACTCAGCATGTCTGGCAGCATCTGTGGAGAAAGAAGCACAATTAACTTTTCAGGTCAGTGACCTTTCATCAGAACTGGCAAAGGTTAGAAATGTAATAGGTTTTAAGCAAATAAAGTGGGGGTGGGGCAAAAAAGAACAAAAGGGAAGATGTTGATAGGACATAGGGTCACAGAGAATAACTGACAAGGAGATCATGGGGCAAAGGCAAATAGTGTGGTGAAAGACAAAGTGTTAGTGCAGAGAGGGTGTTAAATGTTCAGTTCTGTCATTTATAGCCCTCATATTGACCAATATTTCAAACATCTCTCTACCTCCTCTTTAAATACTTTCAGTGATCTAGCCTCCACAACTGTCTGGTGTAGAGAATTCCAGACATTCACTATCGCCTGAGAGAAGAAATTCCTTTGCATCTCAGTTTTAAATGAGTGTCCCCTTATTCTGTAACTATGTCCCCTAGTTTGAGATTCCCCCCACCAGTAGAAACATCTTCTCAACATCTACCCTGTCAAGCCCCCTCAGAATTTTGTACATTTCAATAAGATCACCCTCATTCTTCTAAACTCTAATGAATAAAGGCGTAACCTGTTTAGCTGTTCTTGATAAGTCAACCCCTTCATTCCAGGAATCAGAATAGTGAATCTCTTTCGAACCGCCTCAATGCCAGTATATCCTTTCTTAAATACGGGGACCAAAACTGTACACAGTGCTCCAGGTGCAGCCTCACCAACACCCTGTACAGTTGTAACAAGACTTCCCTATTTTTAAACTCCAACCCCCTAGCAATAAAGGCCAAAATTCCATTTGCCTTCTTAATTACTTGCTGCACCTGCATGCTAACTTTTTTATGTTTCATGCACAAGAACACCCAGATCCCTCTGTGCTGCACTTTTTTGAAGTCTCTCTCCAGTTAAATAATAGTCTGCCTTTTGTTTCTTCCTACCAAAGTGCATGACCTCACACTTACCTACATTAAACTCCATCTGCCAAATTTTTGCCCACTCACTCAACCTATCTATATCCCCTTGCAGATTCCTTATGTCCTCATCACAACATGCCCTCCCACCTATTTTTATATCATCAGCAAATTTGGATATATTACACTCTGCCCCCTCCTCCAAGTCATTAATATAGATAGTAAATAATTGAGGCCCTAGGACTGATCCTTGTGGCACTCTACTAGTTATGTCTTTCCAACCTGAAAAAGACCCATTAATCCCAACTCCGTCTTCTGTGAGTTAACCAATCCTCAATCCTTGCTATCACATTACCCCTAATATCGTGAACTCTTATCTTGTGCAATAATCTTTTATGTGGTACCTTATCGAATGCCTTCTGGAAATCCAAATATACTACATCTACTGGTTCCCCTTTATCAACTCTGCTTGTTATATCTTTAAAGAACTCTAGCAAATTTGTCAAATGTGATTTCCCTTTCACAAAACCATGTTGACTCTGTTTGATTGCATTAAGCTTTTCTCAATGTCCTGCTATTTCTTCCTTAATAATGGACTCTAGCATTTTCCTAACCATCGATGTTAGGCTGACTGGCCTATAGTTTCCTGCTTTTTTTGTCTCCCTCCCTTGAACACAGCATCACATTAGCGGTTTTCCAATCCACTGGGACCCTCCAGTGAGTTCTGGAATATTTCAATCAATGCCTCCACTATCTCTGCAGTCACTTCCTTTAAAACCCTTGGATGTAGGCCATTAGGTCCTGGCAACTTGTCTGCCTTTAGACCCATTAGTTTGTCAAATACTTTGTCCCTCGTGATAGAGACTGTTACAAGATCTTTCCTACCATTAGCTCCTTGCTTATCTGATATCTGTGGGATGTTTATAGTGTACTCTGCCATGAAGACTGATGCACAATATTGGTTTAAATTATCTGCCATTTCCCTGTTCCCCATTATCAATTCTCTAGTCGCATCCTCCAAGGGTCCCATGCTCACTTTAGCTACCCTCTTTTTATATACCCTTAGAAGCTCTTGCTGTTTTTTTTATATTTCTTGCTAATTTACTTTCATAATCATTTTTCACCCTCTTTATTAGCTTGTTAGTCATCCGCTGCTGGTTCCTAAAAAAAAAAAAAACAATTCCCAATCCTCTGGCCTACCACTAGTTTTCGCCGCTTTGTCTGCCTTAATGTTTGATTGGATACTGTGCTTGACTGCCTTTGTTAACCACGGGTAGTTCATTTTTCTCATCGAGTCCTCCTTTTTGACCAGGATAAATTTTTGCTGAGCATTATGAAATATCTGCTTAAATGTCTGCCACTGCTCATCCACTGACCTTCCCCTTAGTCTATTTTCAGTTGAACTGCCTTGGGGCATTTTACTGCGTTGCCATTTCTTATTGCTGCCTTTTATGAATTTGTGAATAAAACTATTGACTACTTAGTGAGGCAGCTTTCTCAGCTTGGACATAAGACACCTGATACTGAAGAGAACTTTGTAGGTTCGACTGGGCTGGGATGAACTGAGAGTTGCCCCGATCTGCTACCTGATAATAGGTCCTTCTCATATTTCTCTCATGCTGGTGTTCTATACCCCTTTTAGAAGGCATTCAGAGCTTGTCACATATTGTGGGGTTTAAGTCACATATCCCAGACTAAGCATAGGTGGCAGGTTCATTAGCGAAGCATCCATAACAATCTGACCATTTGAACAGTCACTTTTTCTTTGTGCCAGTTCAAAATGAACAGATTTATTGAATTCAATTTCACGACTTGCCACAGTAAGATTTGAATTCACAGTGGAAGTTGCAAGTGTAGTGCTACAACCACTTTAGGACCATACCTGATAGAACCATCTCTGTAATCCAGGTCCACTATGATTTCACCATGGTACTTAGTCAGTGTAGGCTGAAACTTTCTCGCCCTGCAACTGCTTAACCATTATGTCACAGATCCACCACCCAGACAGGGAGGTGTTCCAAATGGCAGGCATTTAATGACTGAAGGAGGAGCCGCCGAAGGAACAACAGAAAAAGTATGGAACGTGGAGAATCTTTAGAGAGTCACAGAAGAGACCATTCCGCCCATCGAGTCCAAGCTGGCTCTCTGTAGAGTAATCCAATCAGTCCCACTCCCCCGTAGCCCTGCAAGTTTATTTCTCTCAAGTGCCCAACCAATTTTCTTTTGAAATCATTTGCCGTCTTCAATTTCACTACCCTTGTAGGCACAAAGTTCCAGGTCATTACCATGGAAAGGTCACAGATCTGAAACATTAACTCTGTTTCTCTCTCCACAGATGGTGCCAGACCTGTTGAGTATTTCAAGCACTTTCTGTTTTTATTCCAGGTCATTACCACTCACTGTGTAAAAAAAACTTCTTCCTCACATCCCTCCTGCATCTCTTGTCCAAAATCTTAAATCTGTGTCCCTTGTCCTTGTACTGTCAGCTAAGAGGAACAGCTTTCTTTTGTCCATCTTGTCTAAACCTGCCATAATCTTGTACATCTCTATCAAATCTCCCCTGAATTTCCTTTGCTCCAAGGAGAACAACCCCAGCTTCTCCAACCTAACTTATAGCTAAAAATTTCATACCTGGAACTATTCTGATAACTCTCCTCTGCGCCCTCTTGAGAACCCTCACATTCTTCATGAAGTGTGCTGACCAGAACTGGACACAACACTCTAGTCGTGGCCTAACCAGAGCTTTATAAAGGGTCAGCATAACATCCCTGCTTTTGTACTCAACGCCTTTATTTATGAAATCCAAGATCCCATATGTTTTGCTAATTACTCTCTCAATATGTTCTGCCACCTTCAAAGATCGATGCACATGGAGCCCCCAAGTCCCTTTGTCCCTGTGCACTCTTTGGAACTGTGCCATTTAGTCTATATTGCCTCTCCTGATCCCTGCTGCCAAAATGTATCACCTTGTACTTCCCTGTATTAAACTCCATCTGCCACTTGTCTGTCCATTCTGCTAGCCTGTCTGTGTCCTGTTGCAGTTGATGGGTATCATCCTCACTGTCTTCCACATCTCTCAGTTTGGTGTCATTGGCAAATTTTGAAATTTTACTGTATATTCCAATATCCAAGTCATTTACAGAATCAAAAAAAGCAATGGTCCTAGCAGTAAACCTCGGGGAACAAGGTATGGACTGGAATGGTTTCTAATTTTTTTGTTGAGTAAAATGATTCTTGCTGCAAACTGTCAGTAAAAACTTTAAATCTGCAAAAGGTGCAGTGTGGAGAATTATATAAAAACCCCCTGTGGGCAGCCTGCACACATGCTAGTTTGATACTGCCACAGGGTTTTGAGGCAGTGCTTGCAGGCATTACAGAGTTATCCTCTAGTCAGGGAAGCAGAGCTCTGTGCACACATTCTTTTATCCAATACATTGCCCTCTATTCCTGAAGCCATTGAATGTTGCAGGGTTACAGTTCAACTGTCTTAATTACCCCTCTGGTACTTCACCCCAGTAGGTTTTCTTTTATGTTTGAGTCTAGACTGACTATCTGAAGGCTGTGCCACTATAGGCTGAACTTGTTCTGACCTGATATGAGCAATTAAACATTTTCCAGCAGGGATCTGTGAGCAGCAGTCAATTTCAAGTACCCTCGCGGTTTGCTCTCTTACTCACCCCTGTGCGGTTGAAGCCAATTTTAGCACCTTGACCATAGCCATACCTCAGATCAACTAACTGTTCAGACTGAGGATTGAACCCAGGCCCTTCTTGGTCTGTACAGCTGAGCTGCACACTAGGGAGTGGATTTACCAACAACCACCAGAGAAGCTGGTTTGTTGTACGCAGATGTTCAGAAGCAAATTCACTATATTAACCAACATTCCTGGAGATTACAATAGGTTGAGCAATTTGTGTGTCTTGCCCATTAGCCCACTAGTTCACTTTCACCAACGATCACCCCCAGCTCTCGACTATTAAGATCGAATGTAGTCACTGCAGTAATACTTGGTTGTGAACTGTTGTTTTGCTATCTAATGTTCAGTGTTTGTGGGACTGCAAAACTCGCCTTTACACTATTGCACAGGCCAAATCCGAAACAATCCTACATTGTTTTCTTTTGCTACTTAAAAACTAGATATAACAGGAACCTGCATTTACTTGCGGATGAATTGCCACAGGGCAATAATTAAGTGCTTGAAAGACATTTTTCATTGTCAATGTATAGACAGCCAGCAATCATACTCTTTTTGTTGGTTAAAAAGATAGCCAGAGAATAAGTGAGTGCATGAACATTGTAGCATTAGTATTGATAATTGTCTGTTAAACTGTCTCGATGCTCGTTTTATATGAAAACCAAATTAGCATCGTCCCTCTACCTACCATCTACCCTCCAAACAAGTTTTTATATAAGTTGAGGTTTGAATCCATCCACAAGGAATTTATTAAGTTAATATATTGATAGTGATTGGTCTGTTCCTGATACTGCAACTTAATTTTTTTGATCCTTAATCTCAGGTTTCAAAAGATTTTTTAAAACCAGCTATTGCATTTCATTGATATTTATAATTCGGCCTCACTTTATCTGGTACAAGGTAGCTGATTATAACCAGAACAGTGAACATTTGCTCAAAAATTAGAAGTTAACCGAGATGCTATTTCTTCCCTCTCCCAATTTTGTCTCCTCTTCCTCCCTATTTTTCGAGAAGTGATAACTCATGCTTCTGTGGTCATCCAGAGACTTTTAATATATCAACCCAAGGACTACTTATGTGAGTCTAGGCATTGAGTATTGATGGCTTATTTGACTGAGGCAGGGGTAAGGGTGCGGCAGTGCCTGATCCTGTCTACTGTTTTCTCAATAGGAGTCAGTTGAAAGCAATGTGCATTAACTCTGGACACGAACCTTAATTCTATGGCCTGTGTCCTCAAGACCCTTCCCTCTCAAAGTCAGTTGAAATCAACTAATTGATTTAGGGCTTCAACCTTTCTGTTCTTTGTGGCACAGTTAGCCACTGATTCAGGTGTTTTCCTCTGAAAAGGTTGTTTGAAACCTTTTGATTATTTGTCAGATGCTATTTCAAGACTAACTTCAACTTGTATTTTACTGTTGCTTCTATCTTTTATTGATTCATTAACAGCCAACACACAGCGGTACTGATATATCCATTCCTTTCTTACCTCTAGACTTGATTATCCCAACATACTGCTTACTGGCTTCCTATGTTATTCCCTCCGAGGTCATCCACAGCTCTGCTGCCCATGTCCTAACTCTCACCAAGTCCTGTTCACCCATCATCCCTGTGCTCACTAACCTACATTGGGTCCCGGTTGAGCAATTCCTCAATTTCAACATTCTTATCCTTGTTTTTCAATCCCTCCTGGTCTCACCCCTCCCTATCTTTGTATTTTCCTTCAGTCCCATAACCCTCTGAGATATCTGTGCTGTTTCAATTCTGGCCTCTTGAGCATTCCCAATTTTAATTGCTCCACTGTTGGTGGCAGTGCCTTCAAGTGCCAAGGTTTGAAGTATTGGAATTCCTTCCCGAAACCGCTCAGCCTCTCTCCCTCTCTTTCTTCCTTTACGATACTCCTTAAAACCTTCCTCTTTGATCAAGCTTTTGGTCATTTTCCCTCATATCACTTTTTATGTGGCTTGGTATCAACTTTTGTTTAATGATGTTCAGTGAAGTGCTTTGGGATGTTTTACTATGTTAAAGGTGTGCTCTATAAGTGCAAGTTGTTATATGTCCATACTATTGATCAGCTGTATCTGTTTGCTGGGCAGCCTTCGCTGTGAGCACTCTTGCTGGTTAGAATGGACCATTTGGGTCAGACTGGAAAGGATGTTGTATCTATTCAGCTGACCAGAGTTTTACACTTAACTTAAGAAACAGGAGCTGGAGCAGGCCATTTGGCCCTTTGAGCCTGCTCCACCATTCAACCCAATCATGGCTGATCACTGATGAGGGCTAAAACAAGTTGCAAAATGATTTTGTCAAGTGCAAATCTTTTCAATCTCTATGTATTTTAAAAAAAAAGTGCATATATAATGTTTTTGTTTCATAAACCTAAGTTCAAAGCTTCAAATTTCACAGACATTAGCCTGGAAATAAATCACCTTGATCTGTTGAGTGCTAAGTATGTTTGATAATAAATGAATGGAAAAGGCTTTAGCAGAGTGTATTCATGATTTTAGCCTGTTAACTCAATACATAACAGCAGGAAATTCAGAGCTGACAATAGCACCATTCATCTTTTATGGTCGGTTTTATGACTTTGGGTAATATTTAATAACCTGCATTCTTCAGAACTGTTTGACTTCATTTAGAAACCTGATGTTGCCATTTTCCCAGCATTGTACATTGTATGAATTTTTTTTTTTACAGTGTTACTGGTTGATGACCAATTGATGAAATTTCAACTGAGTTAAGTATAAACAGTAATGAATTAGTAGTAAGAGTATTAGCACAGAGCAGGTCTCGAGGCATTAAATTTATACAAGGATTTCTGAGCTTGAGGGGCAGCTGGAGTCACTGCAGAGCATCAGGGAGGATAAGATTTTCCTGGATCATACGATCACCCCACAGGCAGTGACAGTTCAGGATAGTAGGTGGTAGGTACTAAGGAAGAAAAGGCTGACAAAATATTGTTAGAAGCGGAGATGGTAGATGTAATGGATGGGGTGAAAATTGTTAGGAAAGATGTGCTGGAAAGGCTGGCTATGCTTAGAGGGGGATAAGTTACCTAGTCTGGATGGCTTGCAACTCAGGTTGCTAAAGGAAGTGGCTGTGGAGATAGCAGAAGCACTTGCAATAATCTTGCAATCTTCTCTAGATACAGAGGAGGTGCCAGAGGATTGGAGACTGGCAAATGTAGCACCCTTATTCAAGAAAGGGTGTAAGGACATTGCTAATAACTGCAAGCCGGTCAGTTTATCAGTGGTGGTGAGATGTTGGAAACAATCAGGGAAATAATCAAAAGGCGCTTGGAGAGGTTTGGATTAATTAAGGAGAAACAGCACGGATTTGTAAGTGGCAGTTCATGCTTGACTAATCTAATTAGTGGCGCAGTGGTTAGCACCGCAGCCTCACAGCTCCAGGGACCCGGGTTCAATTCTGGGTACTGCCTGTGCGGAGTTTGCAAGTTCTTCCTGTGACTGCGTGGGTTTTTGCCAGGTGCTCCGGTTTCCTCCCACAGCCAAAGACTTGCGGGTTGATGGGTAAATTGGCCATTGTAAATTGCCCCTAGTGTAGGTAGGTGGTAGGGAATATGGGATTACTGTAGGGTTAGTATAAATGGGTGGTTGTTGGTCAGCACAGACTCGGTGGGCCGAAGGGCCTGTTTCAGTGCTGTATCTCTAAATAAAATAAAATAATTGAATATTTTAATGAAGTAACAGAGAAGGTTGATGAAGGGAAAGCAATGAATGTTATCTATATGGATTTTAAGAAAGCATTTGACAAAGTACCACATAAAAGGCTGGTAAACAAAATTGCAGCTCATGGAATAGGAATGTTGGTATCAGCTTGGATAAAAAAAAAAAAATTGGTTGGGGCAGAAAACAGTGAGTCGTGGTAAATGGTTGATTTTCAGACTGGAGGTTGGTAGACATCGGTTAAACCCAAGTTTCAGTGCTAGGACTGCTGTTTATGGATATACATAAATGACTTGGATGTTGGAATACAGAGTAAAATTTCAAAATTTGCTGATAGCAAACTTGGAGGTGTGGCAGACTGAAGATAATACCAATCAACTGCAACAGGGCATAGATAGGCTAGCAGAATGGGCAGACAAGTGGCAGATGGAATTTAATGTAGAGATGTGTGAGGTGATGCATTTTGGCAGAAGGGTTTGGGAGAGGCAGTATAGACTAAATGGTGCAGTTCTGAAGACTCTGCAGGGATAGAGGGACCGGGGAGGGTTTATGTGCATTGATCTTTGAAGGTGGCAGGATATATTAAGAGAGTAGTTAGCAAAGCATATGGGATCTTGGGCTTCTTAAATAGAGGTATTGAGTACAATAGCAGGGATGTTATGCTGAACCTGCATAAAGCTCTGGTTAGGCCACAACAAGAGTACTGCATCCAGTTCTGACTGCCACACTTTAGGAAGGATATGAGGGACCTTGAGAGGGTCCAGAGGAGATTTACCAGAATAGTTCCAGAGATGAGGGATTTTAGCTACAGGGTGAGGTTGGAGAAGCTTGGAGCAAAGGAAATTGAGGTGAGGTTTCATAGAGGTGTACAAGACTCTGACAGGTTTAGGTAAGGTGGAAAAGAAAATGTTGCAAGGACAAGGGGACGCAGATTTAAGGTTTTGGGAAAGAGATACAGGGGGGAATATGAGGATTTTTTTTACGCAGCGAGTGGTAATGTACTCGCTGTGTGCGAGTGTGGTGGAAGCAGAATTGATGAATTATTTCAAAAGGAAATTGGATGGGCACTTGAGGGCATTGGGTTAGAATGGGAGAAAGGGACTGACTGGATTGCTCTACGGAGAGCTGGTGTGGACTCCATGGGCTGAATAGCCTCCTTTTATGCAATAACAATGACTCTATATTGACTCATGTCCAGTAAAAACTGACAGGCGCATCGGACGTGTGACGATACAGCATCCATGGAGTAATTCTGAAGAGTTATGAAAAAACGGATTTTGTCTTAAGAAAAAGAACCTTTTTTTTAAAAAAGGGAACAATGGTCCAAAATGGCCACTGAAGAAAAAGGTATTAACTTTTGTGTATGCAAACAGTCTGATAAAGGCACAGGACAAATCTTCAAAGCCAAAAGGCATTAATGAAACCCATCCCATTCCAGAATTGAATGCTGCCATCTAAAACAAAGGAGGTGTGAAGTAGCCACACCATGGGCCATTGTGCAATCACCATGGGGAATAAACCAGAATGTCTCCAAACAGGATGTGAGAAGTGACAGTTTTACCTTTTAAAAAGATAGCCAGAAAGAGAGACTGACCCGGAAAGTGAAGCTGCTTGCAACTACTGACATTCCAGAAAGCACATGTGCTGCTGGAAAAGATCTGACATCTGCATCATACAGCAGAGAGAGAGCTAGGAGTGACCCACCAACTTCAATGGTACGTTCAATCAAGAGAGAAATCTACAATCATCTCAGGCCCGCAACTTTCTGGACTTTGAGTCTTTCGAATTCAACAGGTTTATTGTAACCCTTCTCTCCCACAAAACAACACCTACCTTTTTGTTGTGTGTTTGTGTGTGTTTGTGTTTGTGTGTGTGTTTGTGTGTGTGAGTGAATGAGGTTGCGGCAATTTCGGGATAAGGCACAGTGATCAATGAACAGCATACAACATACCAACATACATACGAACATACGAATTAGCAGCAGGAGTAGGCCACTCGGCCCCTTAAGCCTGTTCTGCCATTCAACAAGATCATGGCTGATCTGATTGTAACCTCAACTCCAGATTCCCGCCTACCCCCAATAACCTTTCACCCCCTTGCTTATCAAGAATCTATCTACCTCTGCCTTAAAAATATTCAAAGACTCTGCTTTCACTGCCTTTTGAGGAAGAGAGTTCTGGTTGGCAAGATGTGATGAGTGGTGTGCCACAGGAATCAGTGCTGGGGCCTCAGCTTTTTACAATTTATATAAATGACTTTGATGAAAGGACCGAAGGTATAGTTGCTAAATTTGCTGATGACATAAAGATAGGTAGGAAAATAAGTTGTGAAGAGAACACGAGGCTACAAAGGGATATAGATAGGCTAAGTGAGTGGGCAAAGACTTGGCAAATGGAGTATAATGTGGGAAAATGTGAAACTGTCTGTTTTGGCAGGAAAAGTTAAAAAGCATATTATGTAAATGATGAGAGATTGTAGAGCTCTGAGATGCAGAGGGATCTGGGCATCAGAGTACATGAATCACAAAAGATTAGTATGGAGGTTCAGCACTCACGACCCTTGGAAAAAAAAATTCTCCTCATCTCTGTCTTAAATGAGTGACCCCTTTATTTTTAAACAGTGACCTTTAGTTCTATATTCTCCCACAAGAGAAAACATCCTTTCCACATCCACCCTGTCAAGACCCCTCAGGTATGTTATGTTTTAATCAAGTTGTTTTTTACTCTTCTAAACTCCAGCAGATACAAGCCTGGCCTGTCCAACCTTTCTTCTTAAGACAATCCACCCATTCCAGGTATTAGTCTAGTAAACCTTCTCTGAACTGCTTCTAACGCATTTACATCCTTCCTTAAATAAGGAGACCAATACTGTATACACAACTCCAGATGTGGTCTCGCCAGTGCCCTGTATAGCTGAAGCATAACCTCCCTACTTTTGTATTCAGTTCCCCTCGCAATAAATTCTAACATTCTATTAGCTTTCCTAATTATGTGCTGAACCTCCTTACTAATCTTGTGATTCATGCAGTCTGACACCCAGATCCCTCTGCATCTCAGAGCTCTACAATCTCTCATCATTTAGATAATATGCTTTTTTATTTTTCCTGCCAAAACAGACAATTTCACATTTTCCCACATTATACTCCATTTGCCAGGTCTTTGCCCACTCACTTAACCTATCTATATCCCTTTGTAGCCTCCTTGTATCCTCTTCACAACTTATTTTCCTACCTATGTAATCAGCAAATTTAGCAACCATACCTTTGGTCTCTTCATCCAAGTCATTTATGTAATTTGTAAAAAGTGAGGCCCCATCACTGATTCCTGTGGCACACTATTCGTTACATCATGCCAACCAGAAAATGACCCATTTATGCCTACTCTCTCTTTCCTCTTAGCTAGCCAATTGACTTTCTGTTTTTTAAAACCTGCAAGAAAACCTGTTACTGTCTGTTTATTTGAAAAATAAAACCTAAAGGGGCTAAACTCTTAATGCAAATACACTTGCTACTGTCAGGTGAGGAGTTGACCAGTGGGAACCACCCATGCCACATCATGTGGCCGTAACAAAACATATTCACTAGCAGAAAATGTTGTTAAGTAATGAATCATTTTTAAACAGATTTTTACTGAGATAGTTTAATATTTAAATGTATTTCCAATTGGCCTCGAAATAAGTTGGCTTCAAGACCTGCTTGTTAATGGTCCCAGTTAGCTTGACTTGGACCATCTTGAATATTGCTCTCATTTATTTGCTTAATTTTCTGAATTGCCAGTCATAGCATCTGCCTTGATTTACTTGAAAACGGAGTATATTGTCATGTTAGGAAATTGTTCTGGGTAATCTATGTTCCTGAAACATGAAAGGTCAGTTTGCCTTAAAACTCTGCAGCAATAGGTGCTGGATCTGTAAACCCCACCCACAAGCATTTATCTGCTGAAAGTTTGAATATGAGATGCCATCTGTTACACATCACCTCCGAAAATACAGTTATTGTACCATGCATTGTTTCCTGCTCTGTTTTTTTTCTATGGGGTATAATGGTATTGATCCGCAAGCCAAGAGTTAAATAGTGAAGATTGTTGGAGGTTCTGGAGTTCCATCTTGATTTATTTTTCAGAATCTGAAGCATTTATGCTGAATTTTGGATGGGGTGGAATGCATGATTGAATATATAAATCATGGTTGTTGTGAGGTTTGGACTGCATGAATGGCATGGTTTTTACCCTTTCTGTGCTTTTATGTCCTTGTATTGTAGGGATGTACCTTCATTGGAAAATTGAATGGATTGGATGTTTGTGCTCAAGGTTGTTACAGCAGCTCTTCCATACTGACCACTGGGACATGGATTCAAATCTAGTGCACATGGATGAAATGCTCTCATTATTATCTTTAAAGGTCTACGTGTACTAAGTTTAGCCAGTTTATCAGGCCCACAGCGCAGCACTAGAAGTTAGTCATGAACTGCTAAGCAGAGAAGCCACAAAAACGATCGGTGTAGGAAATGTAAAATATCACACCTTTGCACACTCTGAAGGTAGGCTAAGGAGATGGTTCTATGCGAAGGAAAACTCCCTCTTCTCTGCCCAATAATGTTAAACCTGATCTTGGCATCAGGTGGCAGGACTATATCTCCAACACAGAAGTCCTTGAAGCGGCCAACACCCCCAGCTTATACACACTACTGAGTCAGCGGCGCTTGAGATGGCTTGGCCATGTGAGCCGCATGGAAGATGGCAGGATCCCCAAAGACACATTGTACAGCGAGCTCGCCACTGGTATCAGACTCACCGGCCGTCCATGTCTCCGCTATAAAGACGTCTGCAAACGCGACATGAAATCGTGTGACATTGATCACAAGTCGTGGGAGTCAGTTGCCAGCATTCGCCAGAGCTGGCGGGCAGCCATAAAGACAGGGCTAAAATGTGGCGAGTCGAAGAGACTTAGTAGTTGGCAGGAAAAAAGACAGAGGTGCAAGGGGAGAGCCAACTGTGCAACAGCCCCGACAAACAAATTTCTCTGCAGCACCTGTGGAAGAGCCTGTCACTCCAGAATTGGCCTTTATAGCCACTCCAGGCGCTGCTTCACAAACCACTGACCACCTCCAGGCGCGTATCCATTGTCTCTCGAGATAAGGAGGCCCAAAAGAAAGAAAGATCTGGGAATGCTTGATGCTGATAATGGGTGTCTGACATGGAGCAGGATTCTCTTTGCAACTGGTAACATTCCTTACCTTGAATACAAAATTCACCCAAAACATTTTGAAGTCAGCAAATGAACAGTACATTGAACAAATTGCCATTTGTTATAACACAATTCTGATTTTGTTATGGTCAATGGAACACAGTACAGGCAAGTCTGCTGTCATATTCTGTCTCAATGAGACACATTTATATTCTGAAAATGCTTTACACAGAGTCTCTAGGTTCCCATTACAATGATCTTATTCCCTGAACTGAAATTTAAATACAGAACATAGAGAAAAGTCAAGGAAAGTGTGTGTGCTGAATGCATCTGACTATATAAGGTGCAGGGATTCGGAGTGTTTCTATTCCTGGTTTGTGATTAACCACAAAACAAAACCTCTTGTGAGTAAGGTTGCCTGATGAGTTTTTATGCCAACTCTTGTTTAGTTCTTATCTGCTAAATTCCAGTCAGTCAACTCAGCAATTAAGAATTTCTGGTGAGGGTTGGGGAAAAACAATGAAGGTTGTTAACATAGACAATGCAGTATGATAAAGAATTATTATTGTCCTGTGTGCCACCTCTTTGAAAATTTTTTTTTCAAAAGTCAGAAAAGAACAGGGAGGAGGGACAAATGGATGTGGAATTGACTTGGCTGAAGGGAGAGAAACTGAACTCCTTTTCCTTAATTCTTGTTCACTGAACTCCTTCAACCAATGATCCTCTTCCTTTCCTTAGTACTGGATGTAGATTGACTCTCTTTTTTCTGACACTGGAATTGCTAGTTACTCACTTCACTTTGCAGTGCTGCACGACCATTCCAGAGTATGCGGTGAGTTGAGAATTGCGGGCTAATTTCCCACAGCAGTGGGGAATTTATAAAGACTGATTCTTAGTTGTTGCCAGCAGGAATGGTGTCTCTTTATTTTCCATGTGTGGGCAAGTAGTAACTTGTAAAGGTTCATTTCAAAAGGTAACCTAAAGTTTTTTGGTAAACTTGTTTACCAAGCCAGTAAGAATGACCTGACTAAGTTAGGAGTAAACACATTTATTTATTTCTCTGCTAATAAATTCCCAGAAGTTTATTTTGCTCTGATAGCAGACTGGTTATAGGATACACGTAAAATTTCTTTGTGCGCAGGAGTGTGAATTTCATGATGTGCTTATTTTAAATAGCTCTTGCTTTAAAATGATGCAGCAAGAAATTTTAGGAAAACTTTTTGGTCTGGGAATTTCCTGACATGCTAAATTTATGCTTTACCAGTTTTAGTCCATGTCCCCTTACACAACTCTTGCAATTTAACTTGAAACTAATATTCTGGACTTGCCTTTTACATTCCCTTAACTTTGTTCTATGTTCTATAACATCATATCTCAGATGTCCTATTCCAGGTGAAATTTCCAAGTTTCTCTAGTCTTTGCATATAGTCAAGACTTTTGATACTAGGGATGAGCCTTTTTCTATTCCCTGCACTGCCTCTAGCATCTGAATGCCATCAGATGTCTTGGCAAACAGAACTATATGCAACAGTCAATTTGTAGTCTGACCAGAAGGTTGTAAAGGTTTAATCACAATATTCTCACACATGTATTCTTCTTCTGTTTTGATTATGTATTGAACATTCTATTAGATTTGCTTGTAGATTGCCGAACACTGAGGCAAATTAACTTCCTAATTCATTTTGACATGAGGAATGCCAGAGGGAGAGATGACCTGGGCACCTATTGCAAGTTGTACAAGAATCACATAATTGGGGAGATGGTGGTATGGTGGTACTGGCCAATTGTCGCTGGCAAGGCCCCAAAACTTGCGTCTCTTCTGGGGCTGACGTCCACAATCCTGCTGTTGGCTGGGTGCAGTCACAGCAGTGGCACTACTGCTGACGATGCTGCTGGGACTGGGAGCTGCTGATTGGCTGGCAGTTCCATTAGGTGGGACTTACTGCCTCCTGCACAAGTCCAATTAAGGGCCTGGGCCACGTAAAGTTGTAGCGTGGCTCCCAGGCCTGACAGAGGTGGGCTTGCCCCTGATTTTTTTGGCTGGTGGGTAGGGCCCATCGCCCATGTAAGATTCCAGCCAATGCCACTGGGCTAGTAATCCAGAGACCCAGGCTAATGGCCTGGGGACATGGATTTAAATCCCACCATGGCAGCTGGTGGAATTTAAATTCAATTAATTTATAAAATCCCACAAATTAATAAAAGTCTGGAATTGAAAGCTAGTCTCAAATATTTGTGCCATGAAACTATCATCGATTGTTGTAAAATCCCATTTGGTTCACTAATGTCCTTTGGGGAAGGAAGTCTGCTCTCATATGACTCGAGACCCACAGTAATGGGGTTGACTCTTAACTGCCCTCTGAAATGACCTCGCAGGCCACTCAGTTGCCAAGGGCAATTGGGGATAGGCAACAAATGCTAGCCTTGCCAGCGATGCCCACATCACATGAAAGAATAAAAAAAAGTACAAAGTGACACTGCTGAAAGCTGTGATGATACCTTCAGCCTTGTCCTTCCAGATTAAAGAATAGCAGGTTGGGGGTGGGGTGCGGCGGGGGTTGGGTGGGATGGGTGGGAAATACTAGTTTACCTGATGAATTGGTGAGGAACGATGTAAAGTGGTGTGTTGTAGAATTGTATTGGGTCATAGCCAGAATTTTACCAACAAAGTTGTGAAATTATGAAAACTCTAAGATTTTGGCTAAATTTTGGGCTGTCTTGATCTGTTCTAATCCTGTATACCCCATGTTCCTGTGTTGGATTGCGGGGTTGTCCAACATAAGCCCCATGCCCGGGATCCGGCCCGCCAGTGGTTTCCATCCAGCCCGCGGATGTAAACTGTACCTGGGCCATTTTTCAACCTCTGGCTTTAAAAAAAAAACGCAAGTCACTTTGACAGCAGTTAGTTGCTGAAATCGGGAACAGTTGTTTCCCAACTTTGGACAAATTCAGGGTTTTTTAAAAGCCTGCTGGGAAACCCCGAATCTGGCCGCAGTTCAAAAGCCACTGTTCCTGCTTGGAGCACCTGTCAGCTGTGAAACTAACTTCTGATTTTTAAAAAACCTGATCAACTTATCTGCTGAGCGTTCCTGCTCTCTGCAACTGTCAGAGGGGGGGGGGGGGGGGGGGTGGAGGGGAGGGGAGGGGGGGTCAACGTGAGAGAGAGAGATGGGGGGGACCAGAGAGAGAGACTGGGGGAGAGAGCATGATCAAGATCACTCCTGACAGAATGACATCTATCCGGAATACTCCGCATCACTGCAAGTGTGCAGGCAAACTTTGTGCAAGGAAAAAATGCCATGCGTCTCACTAAATCAGTGTCCAACATAGTGAAGAGAAAGTAGTAAGTCAATAAATTAGTCGTTTCATTTAAAACTTCTTCACAAAAATATACATTTGTTGCTGTTTTGATTAATAGTAAGATAAATTTTTAATGCCTTTATCTTACTGAAATTGTCTCTCCGGCCCCCTACGTAAGACAAAACTTGTCATGTGCCCCCTCCCCCCCCAAATACCTTGCGTGTGCTGCTCTCTGACATTTATGCAACATAGTGAACTGCCAGTTCTTCCATTTGTACAAAGACATCTCCAAGCAAAAACATATATTGCTTCATTAATTGGGAGCCTTTGAGTAACAGTGGGAGCCTGTTTACATAACTGCTTTACATTGCACAGTCTAAGTATTATATATTAGAACACATATCCAAATGAAACTCATTATTTTGTGCATAGAAGCAGTGAAAACTTATAAATATTGCAAGTGGTGAATGTTTTAAACTTCAGGCTGGATTTTGTAGCCCTGCTGCCAGGAGCGGTGGTGGGCATGGAACATTGATGCCGTCCCCCACGGGACTCGTGCTGCCGGCGCGGTGGGCAGCCACTTAACATAGTAATTGCAGCGGCCCCTCTTTTCCATCCCTCTTTTTCCCCCCCCCCCCCCCCCCCCCCAATCATGTGGTGGGGGTGGCATTGACGACACTGTTTATGGTGTCACCTGATGCAGGAGCAGGTGCTGGCACCATTTTTAAAAGGCTGCCAGCCCTGCACACAGTACAACATAATGCAGAGCTTAGTTATGCACTAAAACATGCAGAGTTGCCCCCTTCCCCACTTCGGTGGCGCCAGCTTCTTCTGGATAGGAAAGTAAAGGTGCGTGAATGCTGCACGACGAGCTCAGATTGGGAACTGCAGGTCAGATCGCTGCGGTTTACATTTAAATGAATGCAAAGAGGTAATTACCATATGGAAAGCAGGATCCCGTTGCAGAGTGGCAGACGTGCCGCCACGGAGCCCCGCCGCTGCCAGGAAGATCGGAACCGGCAATCCCAGCGTCGGGTTCTGTAGCAGCCGCTGTCGCTCCGATTCTCCAGCTCCTCCCGCCACGAAACCTGATATCGGACTGAGAACAAAATCCAGCCCTTAATGTGCAGAACTGATCTGATTCTGAGCTGGTCCAGTGTGCTGACAACATGTCACACGATATTTTAGTGTAAGCGTACTGAGGTATTGATCCAGCTCTTAGCATTTGTAAGGTGTTGAAGGAGCTCGGATTACTTGTAGAATGTTTGGAGACTCAGGAAAAATGGGGTCGGCATGATAACTGACACCACACAGGCTGGTAGATTTATATTTGGTAATGGGGTTAGCTGCGCGGGAACTGTGTGTGGCATTCATTTGGACTTTGTCTTTGTGCTGTAGTTTTATCATGCCCTTTCATATCTGTTCAATTCGAACATTGATTAGATTTGCTGCTGAGGTTTGATTGAGCTGGTAATTAGATTCTGTGGATTTATCTCCATTTTTGTCTGATTGTGCTTCCATGAAGCACCTTGCGGCATTGCTTCTACGTGATAAAGGAAGGTAAGAGAGAGTTGCATTTGTATAGTACCATTCATGGCCACCAGACCTCCCGAAGCACTTTACAGTGGAAGTAATTTTGTAATGTAGTTACTGTTGTAAGAGACAGGGCAGCAAATTTGTGCACAAGGCTCCCACAAACAGCAATGTGATAATGACTAGATATTGTTTTTGTGATGTTGATTGAAGAATAAATATTGGCCAGGATACCAGGGATAACTGCCCTGTTCTTCTTTAAAATAGTATCATGGGATCTTTTCCATCCACCTAAGAGGGCAGACCGGGCCTTAGTTTAACATCTCGCCTGAAAGAAAGCACCTTCAACAGTGCAGCACTCTCTTCAGTACTGCATTGCTCCAAATCATTATCACCCCCTCTGCAGCATATGAGAAGATAGATCTTTCACTCAACACTGGGGAAATGAAGATCCTTTTCCAACCAGCTCCCACTGCACAACACCTCCCCCCCCCCCCCTCCCCCCCCCCCCGCCCCCAATGTATGTGAAGGCATACTTGGAGCTGAGGAGAAGATTAGAGGAAAGTTCTGAGAAGTACATAATGAAAACATATGGCTAATGCTGACATTGCTGAAGTGTCTGAGATGCACGTGCGCTCCTTTAATGCAAATTAAGTGTCTTGTTTTTACAGAAGGATCCACTCTTGCTTGGCTTTTTCTATCAGTTTCACAAGCATTTAATATTTTATTACACTGTAGGTTTGATATTGTAAGTAGAGGCCATATTTTCTGCACACATTCCACAAATTTTAGTCTGTAGAGTGCCAGTTGCTCCTGCTGATGTCAGAAGTACAGGCTTGCAGCAGTCTTTTCTTTAACCACATGTGAAACTTTGAAGTAATTGATATTGCTGTTTCTTATATTTTAGACCAAATACCCACATGTCCAAGCAACAGGCAGACCAAAGGCCGCAAAGTATGGTCAGTGAAACCTCCACAGCAGTAACTACCTCCACAGTGGACGCTGCTCCAGTTTCAAAGGTGAGGTTAAGAGCTGGTCTTTCCATGTGTAGACAACAAAATATATGTCGGCCCTACTGTAATTTGCAGCAACCCTAATTATTTTGCTACTAAGATATATGAATTAAAAATATTATGGTATCTGTCCAATAACTCCTGTTGGGACTGCACATGTATGGCTGTCAGGTGATGACTGGATCAACTCTGATCAAATAACTTGCAGATAATCCTGGTTTGATTTTGTTTTGCTCTGTTAAGGACCCACTTCAGGTGTTAATACAATCCTAATAACCCCTTGTCCTTACTTCTGAAAGGCATTATAAACTCACCAATAAAAACTGTGTGTGTTTATATGTTTATATATAAGGCATATTTTTATTAGTGTATGTATGCAGCAAAAGGACTAACATGCGAATGGTGAACAGAAGCAGAAAAATACAGAAGTGTGATCGACGATCACAAATCTGACCGTGTGGAACCTTATGGGTTCAGTGCTTTTAAGTGAGCAGTGAGACGGGGGGAAGAAAATGAACATAAAAGTTTAAAAAAAAAAAAAAATAAAAGACTTTGAATTTGACCACTTCTATAATGCTTTCCGAAAAGTACTGTGCTCATCAACATTTATTGTAGGGGTTAAGAAGGAATGTTTTCGTGTTGACTATCTCCCAAATAGTCTACTTTTATGGCTGAGATAGCCCAGCAAATCACAAGCCACTCATAAGGCTTGGCAGGGCCAATATAAAGTAAATGAGCAGTGCTGCCTGTGGAGGCATTAAAACCAATTAATTGCTGCAGTCTGCGATGCCAGCTGCCTTTTGTCTCATTGCAGGCAAGCTGAGTGCTCAGGCAGCCTTGTCCACTTCATCAATGTGGTTTTCCACTTCCTGACCCACAAACAATGTGGAAAATCCTCAGTCAGAAATGCGATTGTATGTAATACGCATTGCAATTTAAATGGACTGAATTCCACAGCACATGGAGCTGTAGCACAGTACTGACCAGCATTGATTTTCAACATTGGGTAGGCTATTTTGTGTCATTTTCATTTGGGTCCTTTATATGATGCTTTATTGAATGTTAATTATCACCTCAAAATTCCTGAAAGGTGTTTGATTAGCTTCTCATCAAGCTTACTGCCTCAGACTCATGTTTTTTTCCAGTTTTGGATGAGAAGTGTGAAGAGGGGATGAAAAAGACACAGAGAACACACAAAGGGATTGTTATTAGAAAAAATTTGTAATTCTCATCAAATAATTTCTTATCGCTTGTAGAAAATAGTGTACTCAACTTCATTAAAGATGCTTGGGCTTAGGTAGAATTTTTTGCTTTCTGTTTCTTGCCTTCACAAATAAGGACCAGATGATGGGATTCCATGGGACAGTATTTGCATCCAGACGGAACCAACTATATAAGCATGAGTCATGATAATTAGAGGGTACAGATAAGAACATACAATTACCCACACAGCCTCTGCACTATATAGTTTCTTGCAAACTTAACGCTTATTTGGCATCTCTCAAAATGCACAGCATAGCAATTTTCTTGCTACCTTACTCGAATTCTGTATGATTTAAGCTATTTTTATTTTTGGTGGTGTTGCCGGTTGCCTTTCCTCAATGTTTTGAAGTATTATGAGATATATGTGTATTGAGATAATTGTAGCATCAATTTACCGCATTTTATAGATTCTCTCCACCTGACCTCCCTATAGGTTAGAGCAGAAACACGAAGAGCTGCACTCTGATTTTATCTATGTTCTGTATTATGACTTTAATAACAGGGAGATGGGTAACTATTGGCTTTCTCAAAGTATTGAAAATCTTAGTTTAATCTCCTTCATTACTTGTCATCATTTTTCTTCATGTGTGTGTGTTCCCTCACTCACCTCAACCCCCTCCATCCCTTGCCTGTCTTCATTCTTTTCCCTTAGTTCAGGGCCTGCACACAGCAGAACTCTAGTACTTCTATTTTGGATTACTTACAGTTCACTAGCATCAGTTAAGCCTAAACTTTTTGATGAGATTAATCTCACGTTTTACTTTTACTTGTACATAGTATTTATGCGGTCTTAAGAAGGGATTAATGTTAGTCTTTGTAAACCTCAGGAACTGATTTAACAGGCACCAGTGCAAATGTGGTTTAGCTAGGGTATTAGATTTTTTGTTTCAGAAATTGTTAATCAATAAGTACTACTATGAATTAGTAATTTAATACTAACTGGTGAGTTCTATCCACCATCTTGTGAAATGAGATATGGTAATGGGTGTCTCCAAGTGCAATATTATGGCTTTTCAGTGCTCAACAGGGGAGCGTGATGATCTTGAATGGAGGATACGTGGGCATCTATTACGAGTGTTGATTCTTATCAGTACATGCGGGCACTGGTGGATGTCAAATTCAGCCTGGATACAGTTTTTTGAGATTGTACTGTGAAGAGGTGAAGGGTACTATAGTTTGTCTTCAATGATTTAAAAAAAAAGTCACAGGTAAAGTTTCTAGCACATTAGACATGTGTCCAAACAGTTTTTCATGATTCAGAATTCCTAAGCATGCAGCGGAGGGACTTCTTCCACCTTGGGTGAGATTCAGGAGAAAGCTGCAAATTGGATTTGTGGCCAAAGAGGAAACATCTGCAGGGAGAGAAGGCTCCAGCCTAGCCCGATCAGTCACAGAGTACCTTGGAGGAGTAGAAAGCCTTGTAATGGGTATGTCTTTCTGGTAAGGACCCTCATGGACCTAGATTAAATATTTGGAGCCACCAGGTGTGGTGTTATGCTCGTTACAGTACTGGACTAGCAACCCAGCAGTTGAGATTTCAAATCCCACCATACCAAGTTATAATCTGGGACAGCACCAGAAAAATGACTATGAAATCAATGTCTTTTTTTTTAAAAAGTAACTGGTTCACTAATAACCTTCAGGGAAAAGAACCTGCCTACACTGTGACTCTTTATCACATTGGTTGACTTTTAATGCTCTCTGAAGTGATATAGCAGCCACTTACTTGTACAAGCAATTACCAAGAAGATGGGGAATAAATGCAGTCTTGTTGACATTGTGCGTATCTTGAGAAGAAATTAAAAGAAAATTAAGCTGGCTGGCATGATGCATTCTCCCATGTGTAGCTGGTTCCAGTATGTCCGTAGTCTAGTTCAGGACGTTCTGAGACTTCGGTTGACGGCTGCTAGAAGGCATTAATGGGAGACTAAACATGAGCAGATGCTTTTCTGTCCAGGACTCTGTACCTAAAGATGAAAGCAGTTATTTAAATTCCACAGTCCCACTTGGTGCAACGGGTTTTTGACAGGTCGTGGTGTGTGTCCATATTTTAGTGAGGAAAACTGTGGCACTGGCACTCGTACATTTTATGCTGAGCTGTGCTGCCCATCAGGGGAACTCCCAATGGGTGCTCAACACCTTGGAAGAGCTCAAATTGTTAGTTACCATATTCCCTGATGGAGAAGTGAGGTAAGCATTGTCTCTTTGGGGTCCATGTTGTTCCAAGTTGGCCTGCCTCGTGATGGATGGTGGTAAACCACTGTGGCAGGCATGATAATCCAATACTTGAACAAGGCAGATCTACAGTACGCCAAGTCACTGTATTGATCAGCCTACCTGGCTTGCTGTTGGAATTGAGGACGGGGGCTAACTCTGCCACCTACAGTCGGGATTCTTTTCACTCAACTTGGATAATAGTTCAAGGAAATGCACTAATGTAGTCCTAGCTAGACAAGTGGTGGTCTTAGCTGATTTAATCCCCCCACGAGTAACCGTGGGCATACTCGGAGGTCCCTAGGACTTGGCTCTTCTAAACTGCACCCAAGTTGTCTGGACTTGAGCAGTATGTGGATTGTGCCTCTGAGTAGAGACTGTGTCCTCTATATAGAGCATGTGTTGATTTCTCTGTAGTTTGGTTTAGAGATGATCTGATAAGTTTATGCACACATCAGACAAAGCAGATCAAAAAGTGAAATGAAAAATGTTTGTAAAACTTAAAACACTTTGAGAGTCTAGTGATTCAATGAGATGCAGATGTGTACACTTAATTTTAGATGGTGTTCTGCATTTAAACTATCAGTGTTGTGTAGGCTTAGAAAGTGATTATTTTGCTATAAATCAAAAAAAAACTAATGCTGAAAATCTGCAATAAAAGTTGTTAAGTACTGGAAATACTGTTTGGTCTTCGACCTGGAAAGAGATGAGACTGGTTAATGTTATTGGTGCTGACTTTTCATTAAACTGAAAACATGAATACGAGGAAAAGGGAAGAGGAGAACAAATAAAAGTCATAAATCAGGTACAGTAACTGCCATTTCAATTTTGGCTCGCTCAGATGCCAGTCTAGGTTTTTTTTCCAAAAATATACTTGATTCATAAAAATCTGTTTTTTTTTAAAAAGTACAAAACAGTTCAAAACAGCTCCAAGTTGACATTCCAGAAAGTGAAAAGGAAATCAGTTTTCTTCAATACAGAAGTGAGTTGCCTCGCAACCCTTCCATTCCGTTTTATATGCAATGTACATTTTACACCAAAACCATGTTTTAGTACATATTGCCTGAGGGGTGTTCCATGGGTTCCAGCCCCTTGGGTTCACTGTGACGGGAGGACCTTGCACAGCGGTCTTTCCCCATTAAGCCTTTGCGGCGGCTGCCCCAAGCTTTAGTGTGTCCCTCAGCACGTAGTCCTGGACCTTGGAATGTGCCAGTCTGCAACATTCAGTCGTGGGCAACTCCTTGCACTGGAAGACCAGCAAGTTTTGGACATACCAAAGAGCGTCTTTCACCGAATTGATGGTCCTCCAGTGCAAAGAGTTGTCCACTCTTTCCAGATGTTTATCGTTGTGTGCATCCCTGGGAACAGACCGTAGAGCACAGACTCCAGTGTTACAAAGCTGCTCTGGATGAACCTTGACAAAAACCACTGCATCTCTTTCCACACCTGCTTTGCAAAGGCACATTCCAGAAGGAGGTGGGCAACAGTCTCTTTCCCCACCACAGCCACCTCGAGGGCAGCGTGCAGAGGCAGAGAGATTCCGGGCATGCAGGTAGGATCTGACTGGGAGGGAACTTCTCACCACCAGCCAAGCTACGTCTTGGTGCTTGTTTGAAAGTTCTGGTGATGAGGCATTCTGCCAAATGACTTTGGCAGTCTGCTCGGGGAACCATCCGACAGGATCCACCATCTCCTTTTCGCATAGGGCCTTGACATTCCGTGCAGACCCCTGCCTAATGGATTGGTTGGTCAAAGGTGTTTTTCTGCACAAACATTTTCACGAAGGATAGGTGGTACAGCACGGTCCAACTGGATGGAGCATTCGTGTCAATATGGCCAGACCCATCCCTCGTAACGCCGGAGACAGATAGAACCTCAGCAAGCAGTGACGCTTGGTGTTTGCATACTGGGGTTCTATGCACAGCTTGATGCAGCCGCACACGAAGGTGGTCATGAGGATGAGGGTGACGTTTGGTACGTTTTTTCTGCCTTTATCCAGAGGTTTGAATATCGTGTCCCTCCGGACATGGTCCATTTTGGATCTTCAGATAAAGCGGAAAATGGGTTGGGTGACTGCCACGGCGCAGGAGCGGGGCCAGACCTGCGCCACATACAGCAACAACGTGAGCGCCTGGCACCTGATGACCATGTTCTTACCAATAATGGAGGGAGAACGCTGCCCCCACATGCTCTGTTTATAGTTTACCATGGCTGCTCACTCCTTCCAGGTTTTCGCGCACGCCCTGGCCCTTCCAAACCATATCCCCAGCACCTTCAGGTAGTCTGACCTAATGGTAAAGGGGACAAAGGATTGGTCGGCCCAGTTCCCAAAAAACATGGCCCTGCTCTTGCCGCGATTTACTTTGGCTCCCGAGGCCAGTTCGAACTGGTCGCAGATGCTCATCAGTCTGCGAATGGACAGCGGATCCGAGCAGAAGACAGCGACGTCGTCCAGATACAGAGAGGTTTTGACCTGAGTGCCTCTGCTGCTTGGGATTGTCACTCCTCTAATGGACTCAGAAAAAGGTTTGATACAGCAAACAAGACAGGGGAGAGAGGACAGCCCTGTTTGACTCCTGATTTGATCGGGAAACTTTCTGATTCCCATCCATTGATTGAGACTGCGCTGCTGATGTTTGTGCAGAGCAGTTTGATCCAATTGCGGATTCTCTCCCGAACCCCATTTTGGAGAACACGTCCATCATATATGTGTGCGATAGTCTGTCAAAAGCCTTCTGCTGGTCTAAGCTGATGAGGCAGGTGTCCACCCTCCTGTCCTGTACATAGGCAAAAAATCGTATCCCTGAATAGCACGAGACTATCAAAGATCTTCCTGCTGGGTACAGTACAGGTCTGGTCAGGGTGAATCACCAACTCCAGAGCAGACTTGACCCGACTGTCGATGACTTTGGCTAGGATCTTGTAGTCTGCATTAAGCAGTGAGATGGGCCACCAATTTCTGATTTCCACCTTCTCCCCCTTGTAGATGAGGGTGATGATGCCTTTTCTTATGGATTCTGACATGTTGCCAGCCAGAAGCATACTCTCGTACACTTCCAGCAGGTCTGGGCCGATCCAGTCCCACAGAACTGAATACAACTCAACAGGTAAGCCGTCGTTTCCAGGAGTTTTACTCATCTCAAAGGATCTGACGGCGTTTGTCAGCTCATCCAGAGTTAGCGGTTTGTCCAGACTCTCCTGCATACTGTCATCTAAGAACTCCGTGATAGATGACAGGAAGGACTGGGAGGACGTGCTGTCCGTGGGCTTCATGTCGTACAGCCCAGCATAAAAGGATTTGCTAATCCTTAGTATGTCAGACTGCAAAGACGTTACCGAGCCATCCTCTTCCTTCAGGCTGCTGATCACAGAGCTTTCTCTCTCTAGCTTTTGGAAGAAGAAATGTGAGCATGTCTCATTGTGCTCAATGGAGTGGACTCTGGACTGGAAGATGCTCTCGGAGGCCTCTGTGGCAAGGTTTGCTGGCTCTTCACCTATTAGAGATCCTCCTTGATCTCGACCCCCATCGACTGCAGCTGGAGCAGATTTTACATTCTTTTCTGGAGTCAGGACATTTTCCTCTGTCTCTCTCTCGCCCTCTGAACACCTTTGAAGATAAAGAACCTCTTGATGTTTGCCTTGATCGCTTCCCACCAGTGTACCGGAGACTCAAAGAGGGGTTTCACAGTTCACCAACCTTTGTAATCCCTTTTGAGTTCCTCAATGTTCTCTGGGGTTAGCAGTGTAACATTCAGCTTCCATGTCCCCCTGCCAACCCGCTGGTTGTCCTGCAAGTGACAGTCGGCCACGAAGAGGCAGTGGTCAGAGAAGAACACTGGCTTGACATCGGTGGATCTGACAGTGAAATCACGGGACACAAACAGGAAGTCAATCCCGGAACAGGCAGACCCGTCCGGTCTTGACCAGGTGTCTGTACGCTGCGTTCCGTCTGCAGGTTTGCTGAAGACATTGTGCAGCTTGGCACCTTTTATTGTTTACATCAGTTATCTGGACATAGCATCCAGTTTGCTGTCATCACTGCTGGATCGTTCAGCTGCGTTAATGCAGTTGAAGTCATTGCCGAGAATGACCGGCCTGGACGTCACCAGCAGCAGTGGGAGCTGCTGGAGGACAGTCAGTCACTCGCTGCATTGAACCGGGGCATACACATTGATCAACCGGAGCGGAGCATTGTTATACATTACATCTGCTACGAGGAGGCGACTGCCCATCACCTCCTTAACTTCGGAGATGGTGAAGTTACCTCCCCACAGCAGAATACCCAGGCCGGAGGAAGGGGAATCATTTCCCCCGGACCAGATCGATGGCCCGTGGGACCACCATCGTGACCATTGCCTGTAAGCGCTGAGGCGTGGAAATCCACACTCCTGCAGAAACAGCAGGTTGGCTTTGACCTTGGTGAGGTAGTCCAAGGTCGAAACACATCGCGTAGTGTATTTAATGCTAAGCACATTAATTGAAGCAATCTTTATACCCATTTTCAAGTTGGGTGTTGCTTACCACACCAGTTGTCCTTGCTAGTCCCAGTCCTTGGGTATGTTCCTACATACCAATAGTGTACACAAGCTGTTTCCCATTTGCTGGGCTCAGAAACCCCTCCTGGTTGCTTATGGAGCGTTTGTACCACTGGGGTGACATCGGGGGGCTCGTGTAGGCAGCAAGACTTGAGCTGTCCTCTGCTGGTGGTGTGTTTCCCCTCTGTCCCTCCTCGAAGACATCACTGCTCCCAGCTTCCCGGAGCTGGACTGTGTCAGACACTTCACTGCTCTTGGTGTCCCGGAACTGGGGTGCACTGGGCATCTTGCTGGGTTTGGTGCTTTGGATTTGGGGCACGCTGGGCCCATCACAGATTCCAGTGCCCTGGAGCTTGGGGTCTTTCTCTTCTAGCTCCTTTTGAGTTCTGTCACTTATTTTGCAGGTGCTTTCTTTCCAGTCCTTCCTCATCAAATGAGGAGGAGCTGCTGTAGTCTGTCTCAGACGATCGCCTTCTCTTGCCACTGATTTGGGTGGTGACCTGTTCCTTTTTTGGAGGCTTCTACTTTGTGGTTTTCCTTTTTACCACTTGCCACTGACCAGTTTGTCCATCTGCTGCCTCCTCCTTCATTGATTCTGTCTGTAGGGGAGGAGTTTCCGGGCATGGGGTAAGTGTTGGGTCACCAGTTGCAGCTGCCTCTACTTCTCAGATAGGCTTTCCTCGCTGCGGGGAGGGTTTCCTGTCTCCTTCCCAGCACCAGACGTGTTTGCAGTTCCTTTTCCCAGCCTTTCTTTGGACATTGCAGCCTGTGCATTATTGTGGTAACGTTTGGGGCAGGTTTTGTAGAGGTGGCCTGCCCCACCGCACAGGTTGCAGCACTTGGGGCGGCACAGTGGCGCAGTAGTTAGCACCGCAGCCTCACCGCTCCAGCGACCCGGGTTCAATTCTGGGTACTGCCTGTGTGGAGTTTGCAAGTTCTCCCTGTGTCTGCGTGGCTTTTCTCCGGGTGCTCCGGTTTCCTCCCACAAGCCAAAAGACTTGCAGGTTGGTAGGTAGTTTGGCCATTATAAATTGCCCCTAGTATAGGTAGGTGGTAGGGAAATGTAGGGACAGGTGGGGATGTGGTAATAATATGGGATTAGTGTAGGATTAGTATAAATGGGTGGTTGATGGTCGGCACAGACTCGGTGGGCCGAAGGGCCTGTTTCAGTGTTGTATCTCTAAACTTATTCTGCTTACAGTCCTTGGTTTGATGGCTTCCTTCTTGCAGACGACTGTGCTGCAGTTGACCGTCACGTGACCAGAGTTGACAGAGGTGCGACAAACTCTGGGCTGCCCTGCATAGACCAAGAAGCCTCGACTTCCCCTGATAGCGAAGCTGGAGGGAGGATGGATGATGGCTCCATTGGCATTGACCTGCAAGGTCACCTTGACTTGCCGTTTGCTGGTCCAAATCCCAAATGGGTCCTTGACATCAGTGCCGCCGCCGGCCACCTCGACATACCTGGCGAGGAAGGTGAGTACATCCAAGACAGGTACATGGGGGTTGTCGGGGTGGATTGCCACCACCCAGTCGCGTTGCGACGGCAGCATGAAGAGTGGCTCCACTGTGAGGATTGACAACAGCACCTGGTTCCCCCTCTCCTTGAACACCTTCAGGAATTTGATACATCCCGCCACATTCTTGAATGTCACATCGAAATATCCACTGCTGGGGAAGTCCTTCAGGCAGAAGATGTCCGCAGCTTGGAATCCACAGCAATCAATAAGGATTTTCTCAACGAAGAAGATACGGTCAACAGGTACACCTCTTTCATTATCCTTCACTACCACCCAAAAGGTGTTGTGCACTCCCTGGCCTGAAGCTCCAGAATTTAACAGCCATTTTGCTCAAAACTTAGCTAGCACAGGTTCAAAATCAAGGTTTTTTTTTTCCAAAATGTACTTTATTCATAAAAATCTGTATAAAAAAAAAATACATGATCAAAGAGTTTCAAACAGCATCAAGTCAAAAATTACAAACAGTGCAAAGGAGGTCCGTTTGCTTAAATACAATCATGAGTTGCCTCACAACCCTTCCATTTCACATTTGTCGTGCCAGATACATTTTTACATTTACAGCACACAAAATTTTCCCGATACAGTTCGAGGGGTTTCCCATGGATCCAGCCCCTCAGTTCAGCTTGGTGGGGGAACCTTACACTGTGGTCTTTTCCCATTGAGCCTTTGCTGCGGCTGCCCCAAGCTTTAGTGCGTCCCTCAGCACGTAGTCCTGGACCTTGGAATGAGCCAGCCTGCAACATTCGGTCGTGGACAACTCTTTGCGCTGGAAGACCAGCAAGTTTCGGGCAGACCAAAGGGCGTCTTTCACCGAACTGATAGTCCTCCAGCAGCAGTTGATGTTTGTCTCGGCGTGTGTCCCTGGGAACAGCCCGTGGAGCACAGACTCCTGTGTTACAGAGCTGCTTGGGATGAACCTCGACAAATACCACTGCATCTCTTTCCACACCTGCTTTGCAAAGACACATTCCAGAAGGAGGTGGGCAACTGTCTCTTCCCCACCACAGCCACCGCAGGGGCATTGTGCGGAGGGGGTGAGACCTCGGGCATGCAGGAAGGATCTGACAGGGAGGGCTCTTCTCACCACCTGCCAAGCTATGTCTTGGTGCTTGTTTGAAAGTTCTGATGATGAGGCATTCCAAAGTCAAGGTGCACAGTTAAGTTCAGGGTGCGAAGGAAGTGTGGGCTTGCAGCAGCAGTAGTATTAAAGTGATACCTCCTGGTGTCACATTAAGGTAATGGTTAAAAAAAAAATCTTACCTGCAGGCTGCTTTCACAGTCTGTAAAGGTTAGAGCCAGAAAAAGTAATTGTCAATACAAGTGCCGAACGTGTTTCAACAATTTCAGGAACAAATCGAGAGTTGGTTGCAAAAGCCTTGTTTCAATATTGAAATGAAGTCTGCACTGATTTTAGGCAACTTTTTTTTTCCAAAATATACTTTATTCATAAAAATCTGTAAAAATTACATTGCCAAGCAGTTTCCAAACAGCACCAAAAAATACAAACATTGCAAGGGAGATCAGTTTCCTTCAATACTGTCATGAGTTTCTTCCCAACCCTTCCGTTTCACAATTGTCATGTCAATTACAGTTTTACATTTACAGCAATTGAGAATATTAACGATACAGTTAGAGGGGTTTCCAATGGATCCAGCCCCTCAGTCCAGCTTGGTGGGGGAACCTTACACTGTGGTCTTTCCCCATTGAGCCTTTGCTGCGGCTGCCCCAAGCTTTAGTGCGTCCCTCAGCACGTAGTCCTGGACCTTGGAATGTGCCAGTCTGCAACATTCGGTGGTGGACAACTCTTTGCGCTGGAAGACCAGCAAGTTTCGGGCAGACCAAAGGGCGTCTTTCACCGAATTGATAGTCCTCCAGCAGCAGTTGATGTTTGTCTCGGTGTGCGTCCCTGGGAACAGCCCGTCGAGAACAGACTCCTGTGTTACAGAGCTGCTTGGGATGAACCTTGACAAAAACCACTGCATCTCTTTCCACACCTGCTTTGCAAAGGCACATTCCAGGAGGAGGTGGGCGACCGTCTCTTCCCCACCACAGCCAACGCGGGGGCACTGTGCAGAGGGGGCGAGACTTCGGGTGTGCATGAAGGATCTGACGGGAAGGGCCCTTCTCACCACCAGCCAAGCTACATCTTGGTGCTTGTTTGAAAGTTCTGGTGATGAGGCATTCCGCCAAATGACTTTGACGGTCTGCTCGGGGAACCATCCGACAGGATCCACCGTTTCCTTTTCCCGTAGGCAACTGCCATAGCTACCTAAAAAATAGGCCCTGCTGACTTTCTCAGCGGCTCAGGCACACCCGCAAACCAGGCGGTGGCCTTCCCACTGCAAAATCGTTGCAGCCGTTTGCCAGTCAGTGGTCAGCTTGTGTAATTGTAGTGTGAAAATGTTAACGGGCAAAACCCATAGTAAATGTGGATGTAGTTAATAGATAAAAAGTTGACAAAATTGTGACAACATGAAGTGCATAAATAAGATTTTTAATAAGATGTAGGTAGAACTTACCTAGGATAGGTGGCAACATTTTTACTAAGATCATATTCAGTGCAGAAGGTTTGAGTGATTTGGTGCGTCTGAGCCAGTTTGTGTCCTATTGATCACAAATGGCATAAAATGTTTGTATGATGTCAGCCAGCTAAGTTTTGCAGACGGTGGGAGTTTTGTTGCTGATTTAGTGTTTGCATGGGTATTCTGGCTGCTTTATGGATTATTGGGTTACATTGACAGGAGGGGTAATGTGCAGTCACTGGTATAATACAGATTAACTTTATATAAACAGTCTGCTTCATGTTGAAAGTCTGTAGATGCCATGAGTGATCAGAAAATGTAACAACTTTTTCCATTCCAATTTTCTCCCCCCACTGAAGTTGGAGACTTGCCCTGGGCAAGGTTTCACTTGTGCTGAGAGGTCTAGATGACTGGACAGAGCTTCACAACTGATCCAGGTCCTGCTCTTGCCTGCTTCCCATTTATTTATTTTATTTTTATTTATCTAGAGATACAGCACTGAAACAGGCCCTTCGGCCCACCGAGTCTGTGCCGACCATGAACCACCCATTTATACTAATTCTACACTAATCCCATATTCCTACCACATCCCCCTACCTGTAATAGGGGCAATTTATAATGGCCAATTTACCTATCAACCTGCATGTCTTTGGCTGTGGGAGGAAACCGGAGCACCCGGCGAAAACCCACGCGGCTCACAGGGAGAACTTGCAAACTCCACACAGGCAGTACCCAGAATTGAACCCGGGTCGCTGGAGCTGTGAGGCTGCGGTGCTAACCACTGCGCCACTGTGCCGCTCTAAGCAGCAGTTACTAGATAGTGCGCAGGAACAGAAAACTTAGCATTGCTTTTTCCCTTTCCTAGTGCAGATTTGCTTAGGCCAACTGTAGCCCCCTATTGTAGCATCCTTGATGAGATCAGTGAACTTGGCAGCAACCAGAATTGTAATTACCTCACCACTGACTAGATTGGTAAATTCACAACCTGATGTGGTCTTCAACTGATAAAGAAAAAGAAGATCCCAATTGTTCACCAATATTTACAAAGCTGTCTGCAGTGATATCATTCTTCTTGATGACTTAACTTCTTCACATCTTAAAACTTAAGACAGATGGTCGATAAATAGGAGGAATTGTAATTCTGTCGAAAACCTAGGAGGAAAGGAGTGGGAACAGAAACGGCCATTCAATACAATGATCTCTCTTTATGTTTAGGAGCTTCTCCCATGCCTTGTTAAATCAATAATATATCTATTTCCTTTTTGAATGCAATTTATAGACTGGTCATTCTCAAATGTATTTCAATGAGCATTACAGAAACTGGATCAAACCTGTTGAGATAACTACAGCATTTTAACTTTGATTCCTTGAAGGACATCGCCAACTTTTTTTTCCTACCTCCTAGATTTTTCTATTTTTCACATATTGCCTTTCAAACATTTAGTATTCGGAGTGTCAGTCTAAGTTTTGTGTAGAATGTGCTACTTCCCAGTCTGGAAACGATCAACATTTTCAAATGTTTGTGGGCTTTTCTACACTGCATAGCAGAAAGAAAATGGAAGCACTCCATACATTGCTTGATGCATTGACAATTTAATACAAGAACATTCACAGCAGTAATTTAATTGCAGTGAATTATCACTTCAGAGTCTGTGCCCTGAAGGAATGCTCCAATAAAATAAAATAAATGGAATGTTGTATAATTAATGGTGTGATTTTTCACTATTGGAAACTTGTTCTCTCCCTCACTGTTATGTATCATTTGTTCAAAGCACAAAAACAGCATATATAATAGCTTTATACACTTTTTGGTCCTTAAAATGTCTTTGCACAGTTTATAGTGCAGAGCTTTCTAAGGAAGGAAAATGGAATACAGGGATATAGTTATGAAAGTAAGATTTGCTTTGAAATTGTGCTGCACAATATGGTGAAAGTGTGAACTATATTAACTAAGGTGCTAACGAAGTAAAAATGATTTGTTGCACTCAGAAGTGAGGTGGTAGTGGAACCAAAATCGCGTGATAGTTAGCCGTGCAGAGTTAACATCATATTGACGTTTGTTCTGACTTTTGGACAGACCTATATTCTGCCAGTCGGAGGTCTCACCTGAAATAGGCAGTAACTGCATGTATAAATGTGGATAGGGTCAAGTGGCATTGTTTAGTTCCCGATGCTAGTTTTGTCTTTGCCTGCATGATTTGCGCCAGTTCCTGATCCTGCCCACCAACTTGGGTAGTGCAAGTCAGGAGGTGACCATTTGGAGCGATCGGTGAAGGCATCCTCACCCAGTGCCAGGTAATGCTGGACATAGTTTTTCGACACATTTTTCTGGCAGTCGCTTGTGGGTTTTGTACCAGTGAAAATCTTGCTAAGTCTGTGCTGTAGATTCTGCAGTCATGTTACCTGCTCCTCCGCAGTGTTGCTTTCTCCTATTCCTGATGCTAAATACACCTCTGTTGCACCTGCAGGGATTTGGTAAGCAACCACACCACCCAATTTCCTGTCTCCAAGTCAGTAAACTCCCTGTGGGGGCACATGTTTCATGCTGGCAGCTCACCGCTGCATTATGTTGAGGGATAACTATGGAAATCAATCGCATCCCATGCTGGCTCCTCCGGGGGTGGCGGGGTGGGGGGCACTGGGCATATTTTGTTCACTAAATACCTCTTTACCAGTCACACATGAAAATTACCCCACAGTATTACCTTTGTTAAAATAGCAGTCACAGGAATTTCAATTGAATGTGTTCACATGATCATTAATAATATTCCACAATGACTTCGACAGTTGTGCCCATTGGCTCTTGCAAAGTATATAGGTGCAGCAAAAATACATCTATAAGAGAGTGAGTGAAAGATCTTTTGTGGCCTACACATTCATGAATCATGTTCCACTTTCCCTGTATGAAAAGCTCTGCACTGACTGTTGATGCACAGCAGTTGAAGGATTAAAAGGTACGTGATTCTTCTATTAAGTCCTTATGTTACATAAGAACCATCAATAACGAGTTTTTAAAAAATTCATTCATGGGATGTGCGCATCGCTGACCAGGCCAGCATTTATTGCCCATCTCTAATTGCCCTTGAGAAGGTGGTGGTGAGCTGCCTTCTTGAACCGCTGCAGTCCATGTGAGGTAGGTATACCCACAGTGCTTTGAGGAAGGGAGTTCCAGGATTTTGACCCAGTGACAGTGAAGGAATGGCGATATAGTTCCAAGTCAGGATGGTGTGTGACTTGGAGGGCAAGTGTGTTCCCAATACTGTTCCCAGTACTGCCAATAAGGGGAGAAATTTCATCATGCAACATCATGGCTGCTGTTAGGTCAAAGTGTTAAAAGAAATAAAGACAAATATAAAGCCCATCATTTCATGCTTACTTTTCTAACCTCTATTAACCTAGCCTCTCCCAAGGATAGTAGTCAGTGGTTTACAGGAAATTGCTAATATATAGAAATTTCCTTCAACAATTGCACTGTAATTGACTCCAAAGAATTGCCTATTTCGATTACGTTCTCGCATGGAATACTTGAGCAGTGCGAAGTGGCAGACAGAGGTTTAATACAACTCCATCTCAGCAGCGAATCATCTCAGCTGCGTAACTAACATTAGACTAGTCATTAGGAACACCATGGGACCTCAGCTGATACTTGAAAATTTAGGCCTGAATTTGGTGTGCAGCTGTATTGGGCATTATTACAGTATCAATATTTTAAAATGTTTTTCCACATTTACGAATACACAAGTAATTGTTAATGCTCTGTTCTTGTGCTACTCTACAATGTGTGGAGTGAAACATGTGTGTTGGGCTCTGAAAAGTGCCCCCCCTGCATTGACCCATCTTAGCATATAGTTCCTTGGTTGATGGGTGTCCTCTGTTGCCTCCCCCCAGTTTCTGCTAGCCTTCCCTAAAGATGCTGCCATCTGCTTGGTTAACCTCATTCCCATCATCCGAGATGATCATAGATGCACACTTGTGGCACGGACCATTGGATAGTTGGAAACCTAACTTATTTTTCCCTCCTAGTTCCAAGACCGCTGAAATCAACAGTAACACTCCACCACTGACTAGACTTAGATCCGTTATCCTGGGGGAGACCAGGAGCCAAGCCTAGCATCTTCCTGGTTTGTGTAATCAGAACCAAATCAGAAGGTTCAGTTGCTAGTTGGGGAAGAGAGGAGTGGCCATTTTGCTTTCATATTTGAAAGAAAAAAGGCAAAGAGTATGAGAAAAGATTAGCAAATAATATAAAATGGAACCCCAAAATCATTTAGGAACATATTAAAAAGTAAAAGGATAGTTAAAGGAATGTGGGGCTGATAAGCGACAAAAAAGGAAATCTTATGGAAGCAGAGGGCACAGCGGAGGTACTGAACAAATACTTTGCATCTATATTTACAAACGAAGAGAATGTATTTAATATTGGAGTAGAGTGGGTTGAGTAGAGATGATGGATAGGATATAATTAGAGGTGGGGCATCACAAATCTTTGAAGATAGCTGGGCAAGTTGATAAGGTGGTTAAGAAAGCATTTGATTTTGCAAATTAGGGTATTGAATGCAAAAACAAGGAAGCCATACTAAAACTCTATAAATCACTGATTAGACCTCAACAGGAATATTGTGTACAACTCTGGGTACCGCACTTTAGGAAGGATACCCTGGAGAAGGTACAGAGCAGGTTTTCTAAGATGATACCAGGGATGAGGGTCTTCAGTTATGTTAGATTGTAGAAGCTGGGATTGTTCTCCTTAGAGCAGAGAAGCTTAAGGGGAGGTTAATAGCAGTATTCAAAATTATGAGAGGTTTTTGATAGAGCAGGGAGGGAGAAACTGTTGCTTCTAGCAAGTGGGTCAGTAACCAGAGGTCATAGATTTGAAGTACTTGGCAAAAGAATTGGAGGGGAAATGAGGAACATTATTAAGATCTGCAATGCAAGGAGGGTTTAAGTTCAAGGCAGACTATGAAAGAAGCAGAAAGGAAGGATAACTCAGGAGTTATTATTAGAGATGTTGGAAATCATGAGGGTAAGAAAGCTAGCATAAAGGCACTTTACCTGAATGCTCGTAGCATTCGTAACAATGTTGATGAGTTAACGGCACAAATCATTGCGAATGAATATGATTTGGTAGCCATTACGGAGACATGGTTACAGGTTGGTCACGACTGGGAGTTAAATATCCAGGGGTACCAGACTATTTGGAAGGACAGACATGAAGGTAAGGGAGGTGCTGTAGCTCTGATATTCAAGGACGACATCAGGGCGGTGCTGAGAGATGATATAGGTTCTATGGAGAATGAGGTTGAATCCATTTGGGTGGAAATTACAAACTCTAAGAAGAAAAAGTCATTGATAGGCGTAGTCTATAGGCCACCAAATAATAACATCACATTGGGGCGGGCAATAAACAAAGAAATAACTAATGCCTGTAAAAATGGCATGGCAATTATCATGGGGGATTTTAATCTACATGTAGATTGGTCGAACCAGCTCAGTCAGGGTAGCCTTGAGGAGGAGTTCATTGAGTGTATCCGTGATAGTTTTCTTTAACAGTATGTAATGGAACCAACGAGGGAGCAAGCTATCCTAGATCTAGTCCTGTGTAATGAGGCAGGAATAATTAATGACCTCATAGTTAGGGATCCTCTTGGAAGGAGTGATCACAGTATGGTTGAATTTAGAATACAGATGGAGAGTGTGAAGATAAAATCCAATACCAGGGTCCTGCGCTTGAACAAGGGGGACTACAATAGAATGAGGGAGGACTTGGCTAAAGTAGACTGGAAACAAAGATTTTATGGTGGGACAGTTGACGAGCAGTGGAGGACGTTCAAAGCAATTTTTCAAAGTGCTCAGCAAAAGTATATTCCAGTGAAAAGGAAGGACTGGAAGAAAAGGGGTAATCTGCCATGGGTGTCTAAGGAAATAAGGGAGGCTATCAAATTGAAAGAGAGGCATACAAAGTGGCCAAAAACAGCATGAAACTAGAAGATTGGGAAAACTTTAAAGGTCAACAGAAAGCCACAAAAAGAGCTATAAAGAAAAGTAAGATAGAACATGAGAAAAAACTAGCACAGAATATAAAGACAGATAGCAAAAGTTTCTATAAATATATAAAACGAAAAAGAGTGGCTAAAGTAAACGTTGGTCCTTTAGAGGATGAGAAGGGGAATTTAGTTATGGGATATGATGAAATGGCCGAGGCATTGAACAGGTATTTTGTATCGGTCTTCACAGTGGAGGACATTAATAACATGCCAGTAATTGACAAAGAGACGAACGTAGGTGAGGACCTGGAAACAATCATTATTACGGAAGAGGTAGTGTTGGGCAAGCTAATGGAGCTAAGGATTGATAAGTCTCCTGGCCCTGATGGAATGCATCCCAGGGTACTAAAAGAGATGGCGGGAGAAATAGCAGGTGCACTGGCGGTAATTTTCCAAAATTCGCTGGACTCTGGGGTAGTCCCAGCAGATTGGAAAACAGCAGATGTGACGCCACTGTTTAAAAAGGGAGGTAGACAAAAGATGGTGAATTATAGACCGGTTAGCTTAACCTCTGTAGTGGGGAAGATGCTTGAGTCTATTATCAAGGAAGAAATAGCAGGGCATCTCGATAGAAATTGTCCCGTTGGGCAGACGCAGCACGGGTTCATGAAGGGCAGGTCATGCTTGACAAATCTTTTGGAATTCTATGATGACATGACGAGCAAGGTGGACAATGGGGACCCAGTGGATGTGGTGTACCTAGATTTCCAAAAGGCCTTCGACAAGGTGCCGCACAAGAGGCTGCTGCATAAGATAAGGATGCATGGCGTCAGGGGTGAAGTATTAGCATAGATAGAGGATTGGTTGACTAACAGGAAGCAGAAAGTGGGGATAAATGAGTGCTATTCTGGTTGGCAATCAGTCACTAGTGGTGTGCCTCAGGGATCGGTGTTGGGACCACAATTATTTACAATTTATATAGATGATTTGGAGTTGGGGACCACGTGTAGGGTGTCAAAGTTTGCAGATGACACTAAGATGAGTGGCAGAGCAAAGTGTGCAGATGACTGTGAAACTTTGCAGAGGAACATAGATACATTGAGTGAGTGGGCAAAGGTCTGGCAGATGGAATACAATGTTAATAAATGTGAAGTCATTCATTTCGGTAGGAGTAACAGTAAAAAGGATTATTACTTGAATGGTAAAAAGTTGCAGCATGCTGCTATGCAGAGGGACCTGGGTGTCCTTGTGCATGAATCGCAGAAGGTTGGTCTGCAGGTACAGCAAGTAATTAGGAAGGCAAATGGGATTTTGTCCTTCATTGCTAAAGGGATTGAGTTTAAGAGCAGAGAGGTTATGTTGCAGCTGTATAAGGTACTGGTGAGGCCGCACCTGGAGTACTGTGTGCAGTTTTGGTCTCCTTACTTGAGAAAGGATGTACTGGCACTGGAGAGGGTGCAGAGGAGGTTCACTAGGTTGATTCCGGAGTTGAGGGGGTTGGCTTATGAGGAGAGACCGAGTAGATTGGGATTATATTCATTGGAATTCAGAAGGATGGCGGGGTGGGGGGGATCTATTAGAAACATATAAAATTATGAAGGGAATAGATAAGATACAAGTAGAGAGGATGTTTCCACTGGCAGGTGAAGCTAGGACAAGAGGGCATTGCCTCAAGATTAGAGGGAGCAGATTTAGGACTGAATTAAGAAGGAACTTCTTCACCCAGAGGGTTGTTAATCTATGGAATTCCTTGCCCAGTGAAGTAGTTGACGCTTCTTCAGTAAACATTTTTAAAGCTAAGGTAGATATCTTTTTGAACAATAAAGGAATTAAGGGATACGGTGAGAGCGCGGGTAAGTGGATCTGAGTCCACGAAAAGATCAGCCATGATCTTATTGAATGGCGCAGCAGACTCGAGGGGCCGGACGGCCTACTCCTGCTCCTAGTTCTTATGATCTTATGCAAGGGCAGTGGAATCAGATTCCATAGGAACTTTCAAAAGGCAATTGGACATGTACTTGAAGCGAACTAATATGTAAGATCATGGGGGAAAATTATGGGGTGTGGCACGAAACTGGACAGCTCTTTAAAAATTGCACAGGCGTACTGGGCCAAATGATCTCATTCTGCCCTGTGAGATTCATGATGATTCATAATCAAAATAAATTTTGTTCTTTTGATTTAGATTTTTTTTAGATTTTAGAGATACAGCACTGAAACAGGCCCTTCGGCCCACCGAGTCTGTGCCGACCATTAACCACCCATTTATACAAATCCTACACTAATCCCATATTCCTACCACATCCTCACCTGTCCTTATATTCCCCTACCAATACTAGGGGTAATTTATAATGGCCAATTTACCTATCAACCTGCAAGTCTTTTGGCTGTGGGAGGAAACCGGAGCACCCGGAGGAAACCCACGCAAACACAGGGAGAACTTGCAAACTCCACACAGGCAGTACCCAGAATTGAACCCGGGTCGCTGGAGCTGTGAGGCTGCGGTGCTAACCACTGTGCCGCCCCACTGTGCAGCTACAAGGATGTAGCTTTTACAGTAGTAGCATTTTGTACTACTGTGTATGGTGGCTGCAAATTCACTGTTTAGGAAAAAAAGATGCATTTAATCCCAATTTAATGAGAACAAATTCATGAGAAATGTCAGGAAAGGGAGTTAAATCAGGGCATGAACTTTTAAAGAATGAAAATAGAGATTGAGAGTGCAAGGGGGAATAGTAAGGCATAAAATGTTGAACAACAAGGATGAACAGTCATTGAGAAATGGATATAACTGTGGAGGTAGAGAAAGTAAGGTGGAAAGAAGAAGACGGCTAAAAAACGTAGGGGTGGATTAAAGTTAACAATGGAAGAAGTAGACATGATATCTTTGATCCATGAGCAATGCCATGGAAGATCAATTTGTGTTCCTAAAATCAATTTAAAAAAAAAGACAAAATAATCTGTCATGTCTATGCGGATTCATAGATCGCAGCCAGTAACCATCACAGTAAGATTCTATATATGTTTTTTCTCATAAATACTCATAAGGCTTCCAAAAATGCAATAAATATGCCAAAAGAGACCCTATCCATTAAGTTAGCTCTGCTCGAGGTGCGGTTGCCTTTTATACTCATAAGTTGTGCACAGTTTTGAGGTAGATGGATTTGTATGAATAGTGTATTGGTTCCTCAACGCTGATATTGAAGCAGCCCCAGGGATTATCTCAGCAGGAGTATCTCATTTTATTCATGGTGTTCAATCAGCACAGTCATCTTTCACGTAAGACATAGGATAGGTATCTATTATTTCTGTTGTACCAGGTTAGAAAGTAAAAGGAAGCTGCTCAATGGTGTGCACTAAGTTGCACAACATGAAATTCTTGCATGTTTTGGAGCTGGATGGTCCAGTGTCTTGGCACACTGATTCATATTCAGCCCAGAATGATGGAATAAAACTTCTGTCTGTTAACTTCTAACTTTGCCTTGAGATTTGGTTCTTCAAATATTGGTGTATGAGCAATTAACACATTGGTATTCTATTGCTCTTTCCTATCCTGAGTGGTGTGAAACAGGGCTGTGTTCTCGCACCCACACTTTTTGGGATTTTCTTCTCCCTGCTGCTTTCACATGCGTTCAAATCCTCTGAAGAAGGAATTTTCCTCCACACAAGATCAGGGGGCAGGTTGTTCAACCTTGCCCGTCTAAGAGCGAAGTCCAAAGTACGGAAAGTCCTCATCAGAGAACTCCTCTTTGCTGACGATGCTGCTTTAACATCTCACACTGAAGAATGCCTGCAGAGTCTCATCAACAGGTTTGCGTCTGCCTGCAATGAATTTGGCCTAACCATCAGCCTCAAGAAAACGAACATCATGGGGCAGGATGTCAGAAATGCTCCATCCATCAATATTGGCGACCACGCTCTGGAAGTGGTTCAAGAGTTCACCTACCTAGGCTCAACTATCACCAGTAACCTGTCTCTAGATGCAGAAATCAACAAGCGCATGGGTAAGGCTTCCACTGCTATGTTCAGACTGGCCAAGAGAGTGTGGGAAAATGGCGCACTGACACGGAACACAAAAGTCCGAGTGTATCAGGCCTGTGTCCTCAGTACCTTGCTCTACGGCAGCGAGGCCTGGACAACGTATGCCAGCCAAGAGCGACGTCTCAATTCATTTCATCTTCGCTGCCTTCGGAGAATACTTGGCATCAGGTGGCAGGACTATATCTCCAACACAGAAGTCCTTGAAGCGGCCAACATCCCCAGCTTATACACACTACTGAGTCAGCGGCGCTTGAGATGGCTTGGCCATGTGAGCCGCATGGAAGATGGCAGGATCCCCAAAGACACATTGTACAGCGAGCTCGCCACTGGTATCAGACCCACCGGCCGTCCATGTCTCCGTTATAAAGACGTCTGCAAACGCGACATGAAATCGTGTGACATTGATCACAAGTCGTGGGAGTCAGTTGCCAGCATTCGCCAGAGCTGGCGGGCAGCCATAAAGACAGGGCTAAATTGTGGCGAGTCGAAGAGACTTAGTAGTTGGCAGGAAAAAAGACAGAGGCGCAAGGGGAGAGCCAACTGTGCAACAGCCCCAACAAACAAATTTCTCTGCAGCACCTGTGGAAGAGCCTGTCACTCCAGAATTGGCCTTTATAGCCACTCCAGGCGCTGCTTCACAAACCACTGACCACCTCCAGGCGCGTATCCATTGTCTCTCGAGATAAGGAGGCCCAAAAAGATTCTATTGCTATCCTAACAGTGGCACTAACATAATTATCATAAACAATATCCTGCCCATGTTAAATAGCAGAGGAATTTCATATAAAAATGAGTTAAACACGCTTGTATGCTAATAGTTATAAAAAAAAAACCCTCAATCTCTATTTTCATTTAATTAATTTTCGTCCATTTGAAGGAGTGAGGGCCCTGCATAAAATGAGATGGAATGGTGTCGATCAGTTATTAGCTGCTTTAGACGCACAACACTAATTTCGCACAAGGTTGGCAGTATCTCTCCGAGACCATAAAGTGGCTGGTATGAGCAATGGGAAATTTCATAAAAGCTTGATTACAATTGAAATGTTTTCATGATATTGTTCACATGCTTGCAGATATTACATCAGCGAGGTGGAAAATAACTGAAATTCGTGATTCCAACACACCCCATAGTGCCCTTAATTACTGAGCCATACATTGTGGATAAAAGAATTTAAAGTTAGTATGCTTGGGATGGGTTGCGAGTTTTTTTTTTGAAGCAACATTGTAGCTTTAGTATTATCGAATTAGTCACCTGTTTCTGCAGTATATTATCCACTTGTGGTAATCACAAAAACCTCAGTGTTTTTCTTAATACTGCATTGCAAATGTAATGCAAAACATTTTAATTAAAAGATTGATCTGCTAACCAAGAGATTTTTTAAAACTTAATGCAAGTGTATTTATTTCTAATCAGGTTTCAAAACCAACTGGCAAAGTCCATAGCTTTGGAAAGAGGGAGCAGTCGAGCAGGAGGAACCCAAATGCACCAGTCGTGGTGAGAGGATGGCTTTACAAACAGGTACAGCAATGTGCACTCTTATCATGATAACTGATTCTCCAACAACAGATGGCACAGAATACATAATGACAGAGTTAAATAGTGACCAAGTTAGGTAGAAAAACTACATTCAATGTGTTGTAATTTCTTCTCCCTTTGCCCTCAAAGAAATGCATATTTGATTAACTGTGTAACGCATGGGCACAAACATGTTTACAGTGGCCTGGCACTGAATTTGAAATTCAAAATAATATGTCTCGATGGGTAAGGAAGTAAAGACTAATTTATCTCCTCACCCATATGTTTTTTTTCAAAAAAACACCCTATTTTTATAACACATAGGGGAAGGAGGAGTATCACAAATTGAAAATACTTCTCTCATGCACATCATCATCTTTTACCTCCATCCTATGAATCAAGCATTCTAAGTTGACTTTTTGGACAGGTCTTGATGAGTGACCAGGCATTTCAGATATACATTTAAGATATTCCGAGCAAGGTATATAGCAGCATTGCTGGTCGTTCTGCTCTATAACCACAATAGCGAAGGATCTTTGGCGAATGAATCTGTGCAGTCCAATGTTTATTGGGCTGTGATCAAGTGCCCTTCCAAAGTACTTAAGTTCTTGCCTTTTTCTTGTAGAGAAGGTGGGGAAAAAAAGACATCAGTTGAAATTCACTTTTTTTATGTGCTCCATGCTAAATTAATCTGAATTATTGAGGAAGCAGCCCAGATGATAAGATTACTGTGCATGCCTTTGGACAGTTAAGCAATGGTTTTCAGCTCCTGCGTTGGCTGGGATAGTTCCTTTGTGGCTGGTGTCTGTTCCAGTGGAATGATTTAAGATAGGGGTGTGCAGTGTCTTGTTTTGCAGATTGAAACAGTATGTAGCAAGGAGCCTGTAGGGCCAAGTGTAATGTTTAAATCCATTTAGTTGCTTATTTTCAATTGCTAATATTAACAGATCCTGGTGTTCAGAATTAGGACCATAGAAAATACAGCTCGGATCTAACTGGTAAATCAAGTAGCTGATGCTTATTCTTGGCTGTGGTGAACACAATCAGGTTTTGGTCAAGGTATGACCAATCAGTGGGTGAAATTTCATAGTTAATCAGTTGGCCTCAATAACAACAAAAAAACTTGTATTTGTACAGCGTCTTTAACATAGTAAAATATCTTATAATGCTTGTGTAAAGCATCTTAAAGCAAAATTTGACACAAAATTTTGACATGAGATATTAGGGCAGCTGACCAAAGACTTTATCAAAGAGGTAGGTTTTAAGGAGCATCTTGAAGGAGGAAAGAGAGGTAATGAGGTTTAGGGAGGAAATACCAAAGCTTAGGGCCTTTGCAGCTCAAGGCAGGGCCACCAATGGTGAAGTGATTAAAATTGGGATGCTTAAGCGGCCAGAATTAGAGGAGCATAGGCATCTCGGATGGTGGTGGAGCTGGAGGAAATTACAGAGATGGGGAGGGGCAAGGCCATGGATAGATTTTATAATTGAGATGTTCCGTAACTTGGAAGCAATGTAGGTCAGCAGGCACAGGGGTGATAGGTGAACAGGACTTGGTGTGAGTTATGACATGAGCAGCATAGTTTTGGATGACCTCCAGTCAATTGAGGATAGAACTTGGGAGGCCAGCCAGGATTGTACTAAAATAGTCAAGTCTAGAGGTGACAAAGGCATGGATAAGGGTTTCAGCAGCAGATGAGCTGAGGCAGGAGTAGAGTTGTTACGGAGGTGAAAAAAGGCGGTCTTTGTGACTTCATGGATATGTGGTCGGAAGCTCATCTCAGCGCCATGTATAACACCAAGGTTGTGAACAATCTTGTTCAGCCAGTTGCCAGGGAAAGGGATGAAGTTGGTGGCTAGGAATGGAGTTTTTAGTGGGTTGTGAAGACAAAGGCTTTGGTTTTCCCAATACTTATTTGGAGGAAATTTCTGCTCATCCAATACTGGATGTCGTGCAAGCAGTCAGACAATTGGAGGTGGTGGTGAGGTTGAGCTGGGTGTTGTCAGTGTACATGTGGAAACTGACATGTTTACGGATGATGTTGCAAAGAGGAAGCATGTAGATGAGAAATGGGAGGGGATCAAGGATATATCAAGGTGGGCATCAGAGGTAACTATTTGGGAACGGGAAGAGAAGCCATTGTAGGTGATTTTCTGGCTACGATTAGATAGATAAGAATGGAACCAGGTGAGTGCAGTCCCACCTAGCTGGATGACTGTAGAGAGGCATTGGAAGACGATGGTGTGGTCAACTGTGTCAAAAACTGCAGACAGGTCGAGAGAGACGAGGAGGGATAGTTTACCTTTGTCACAGTCACATAGGATGTCATTTGTGACATCAGTAAGAGCCATTTTGGTACTGTGGAAAGGGTGGAAACCTGACTGGAGATTCAGGCATGGATTTCTGGGAAAGATTGGCGTGGGTTTGGAAGGCAACAACACCTTCAAAGACTTTGGGGAAGAAAGGAAGGTAGGAGATGGGGCGGTGGTTTGCAAAGATGGAGGGGTCAATGTTTCTGTATCAGGAGAGGGGTGGATAGGGCTGATTTTGAAGGAGAGGGCAACAGTAACTGAAGAGAGAGAACTGTTTAACATCAGTTAACATGAGAGCCAGAATGGCAAATTGATCAACAATTTAATAGGAATAGGGTTGAGGGAGCAGGAGGTAGGTCTCATGGACAAAGTTAGTGAGGCAGAATCTCCATGTCATGAAATCCTGTTGCGAATTAATAATAACTACTGGATATGCAAAAGAAGGAAGAATTTGCTTTATAACACTCTTCACAACCTCAGCACATCCCAGCCAATAAAGTACCTTTTGATGTGTGGTTACAATTGTAACATAGAGAAAAATGGCAAATAAATTATGCACAACAACATCCCACAAACAAGAACAGCGAGGAGGATAGCTGTAGACTGCAGGAAGATATCAATGGACTGGCTAGGTGGACAGAAAAGAGGCAAATGGAATTCAGCTTTGCGAAGTCTGAGGTGATGCATTTGGGGAGATCAAACAAGGCAAAGGAATACACAATTAATGAGAGAATACTGAGAGGTGTAGAGGAAGTGAGGGACCTTGGAATGAATATCCACAGATCCCTGAAGGTAGCAGGACAGGTCGATAAGATGGTTCAGAGGGCATATGGAATCCTTTCCTTTATTAGCTGAGGTATAGAATATAAGAGCAGGGATGTTATGCTGGAACTGTATAAATCATTAGTTAGGCTACAACTTGAGTACAGTGTACAATTCTGGTCACCTATTTACAGAAAGGATGTAATTGCACTAGAGAGGGTATAGAGGAGATTTATGAGGATGTTGCCAGGACTGGAAAAATGCAGCTATGAGGAAAGATTGGATAGGCTGGGGTTGTTCTCCTTGGAACAGAGGAGGCTGAGGAGAGATTTGATTGAAATGTACAACATTTTGAGGGTCATGGATAGTGTGGATGTGAAGGGTCTATTTACCTTAGCAGGGACGTCAATGATCAGGGGGCATAGATTTAAAATGATTGGTAGAAATATTAGAGAGATGAGGAAAAGTTTTTTCACCCAGAGGGTGGTAGGTGTCTGGAACTCACTGCCTGTAAGGATAGTAGAGGCAGAAACCCTCAACTTATTTAAAAGGTGTCTGGATGTGCACCTCAAGTGCCGTAACCTGCAGGGCTATGGATCAAATGCTGAAAAGTGGGATTAGGCTGGGTGGCTCATTTTTCAGACAAAGTGGCCTCTTTCTGTGCCATAAATGTCCTATGATTCTATGAAAATCAGCCTGATAATCTGCACTGGTGTGTGCTGATTGAGCAATAATATGGGCCAGACACAATATCTGGAAATTGCCATGGCATATTTTGCATCCAAAAGGGCAGATGTGTACTTAGTTTCATAGAATTATACAGCATAGAAGAAGGCCATTCAGTCTCTTGTAGCTATGCCAGCTCTTTGAAAGAGCTATCCATTTAGTTCCACTCCTCTGCTGTTGCCCCATAGTCTTGCAAATTATACCTGTTCAAGTGGTGTTTATATATAACTTTCATTTTGAAAGTTAGTATTGAATCTACTTACGTCACCCTTTCAGCAGTGCGTTCCAGATCATAACAATTTGCCACAAAAAAGATTTTGCCTCTGCTCCCCTCTAGTTCTTTTGGCCAGTTATGTTAAATCCGTGATAAAAGCAAAATACTACAGATGCTGGAAATCTGAAATAAAACCAAAAAAGTGCTGGAAGTACTCAGCAGGTCTGGCAGCATCTGTGGAGAGAGAAGCAAAGTTAATGTTTCAGGTCAGTGACCTTTCATCAGAACTGCTAAAGGTTAGAAATGTAATAGGTTTTAAGCAAATAAAGTGGGGGTGGGGTAAAAGAGAACAAATGGGAAGGTGTTGATAGGACAGAGGGTCACAGAGGATTAAAGTCTATTACATTTCTAACCTTTACCAGTTCTGACTTGAACTCATAACCTTCTGACTTAGAGGTGAGAGTGCTACCACCTGAGCCAAGTCTGAGTGATCATAATTCAAACTGCTGCCTGCTAGGATAAGCAGCATCTTGATTGTGCAGTCTACTGCCTGTAAAAAACATGATTTGGAATCTGATCATTTTTGGCATGTGATCTTGATGCAAAATAGTGCTATGCAGTATATATAAAAGTAATAAAGCCTCCTTCTGTGACTCTGACTCTTGTTAGGACTGAGGCGGGAGGAGTGCATTGATTATTCTAGTTCCACTTCTCCACAGGTCACAACATATATTTAAATTTTCTCACTTACCGATACGGTCAATCATATACTCTATTTTTATCCCAGAATTAAACACACTGATCAACTATCTTTAAAGAAGAACAAAATTATCAGTTTATTATAAAACAAGTCTTAACCAGTAATGAAGTAAAGCCTAAACACACAGATTGAAATTTTAAAGTTCCCTTTTTACCTTAGCCACACACACACAGACACACACACAGACACACACACAGACACACACACAGACACACACACAGACACACACACAGACACACACACAGACACACACACAGACACACACACAGACACACACACAGACACACACACAGACACACACACAGACACACACACAGACACAGACACAGACACAGACACACACACAGACACACACACAGACACACACACAGACACACACACAGACACACACACAGACACACACACAGACACACACACAGACACACACACAGACACACACACAGACACACACACACACACACACACACACACACACACACACACACACACACACCGGTTAACTGGAAAAATAAAAGGGATTTTTAGTCAGAGTTATGTTGCAGACAAAAAACACTTGGGCTGGATACTTGCTCATTTTTGAACAAAATAGCAAATGAGATATGTTGTATTCCAAAGCTGGCTTACAGTCTAGCCTCCGAGTTAACATAGACGGGTCACTGAGATCTTTTAGAACAGTTCTTTTCAGGCGGCGTTGAGAATTAATTTAGCAGGCTTTTCATTAAACATTCAGCAAGAGTCTGGTCTCTTCCTCCATGATGCTTCTTCAGCAGGCTTGTGCTGAAATTTTCTCATTCCAGAAGGTAAACACTGACACTACAACCAAAAGCTTGTGAATCTGCTGCTCCCTTTCAGGTGTGTGCTGCTGCTCCAGGGCTTGTCCTGTCAAGGGGCATGACTGTCACTTCTCTGCCCACATCTTTCGCACTTACCAGGGTTTCTGTTCTATTTTTAGCTTTTCATGTGACAACCAGTAAACACTGTTGGCAAACTAGTTCTTTCGGTGTCCTCTTGTTGACCCTCTTGGGGGGGAAAAAAATGGTCCAACATTTATTCAGTTTGACTGATTCCTCAAAAAAATATTTTAACAAAAAACAGAAGCACATTCATAACACTCTGAACTGCAAAGTGAAAGTTTGGATGTGTTGGGTTACTTTGATAAATTAGGGCTGGAATTTTACGCCCCCCCTGCAGGAGCGGTCTGGTGGCAGGGGCATCGTAAAATTGATTGGGAGGCAGTGGGGAGCCAGTGGGTGCGGGGGGTGGAGGGATTGCATTCCCGATGCCTTCCCACCCCCACTGCAATTTTATGAGGGGTGGCGATGAGGAACGGCCTGCCCGCCCCAAGCCAATCAAAGCCCTTAAGTGGCCAATTAACTGTTATTTAAGGGCCTCCTCCCACTGCTGCTGGTATCTTACCAGCGGTGGGCAGGCGGCTCAGACCCTCCAGGAGGCCATCAAGTAAAACCAGGCGGCCTCCTTGTGGGGTGGGGGGGCCCTCCTGATCGGGCACCCGGTGCCTGACGGAAGATCCACGGCCCAACTGTCCCACTGCACAACGCTACCCACCCCCGCCCCCTTCTTGCCTTGCTGATGCCTGACTGATTGACCCTGGCGAGGTTCCAGAGCCACCTTTTCTCTGGGCCTTTCCACAATCCTGCTGTGGCTGGGTGCAGTCTGAGCATTGGCCACTGCCACCAGTGGTGCTGCTGGGACTGAGAACTGCTGGTCTGCTGATTTCCTGGCAGCTCCATTGGGTGGGACTTCTTGCCTGAGAGGGGCGGAAGTCTGACCCAAGGCCAATTAAGGGTCTGGGGAGCATAAAATCCTGGTGTAGCTCCCCAGGCCCGGCAGAGGCGGGCTCGCCCCCTGACCTTTTGACCGGTGAGCAGGGCCTGCCACCCAACGTACAATTCTGGCCTAAATATTTCAGGTTAACCTGTCCATTTTAAGTATGTGCTCCAAAAGGACCTTTTGTACATCCCAATAAACCTTTCTACTGTCAAAATTTTTTTCCTACTGATTGGCCAATATAAGGATTGTATTTGTTTGCTGAGGTGGGGAAGAATAGTATGGACGGGCAGGTAAGTGGTGTGATGGTGGTAATCCTATGGTGCTGATATGTCTGTTGAATCACTGAAAGTCTATTGGAAAGGAGAGAAGCCTCATTTCAGTGCAGCATTCTTCAGAGAAGGATTGCTGCCGAGACTTCAACTCGCCCAAGCTCATTGGATAAGTATCCATGTCCACATGCCATTAACCAGTCAGTCAGATGGCACAGTGCAGTGCAGTAGAGCTGAACCTATTATTTCACAGGAATGTTGTGGTCTCCAGCTTGCTTAGAAACTGGAAACAAATGGTATTAGCTTGTAATAACCTGAGATTGTAAGAGTTTTTAGAAACTTGATTGAATAATGGAAAATCATTGGATATTTTTACTCAAGGTTAGGATCTCTTCAATTGATTATTGCAACTGCTCGAGACATAGCTGGGGGGAAGGAGATGCAGTTAATTAGGTATTGAAACAATGAATTCCAACACAATCTGCTCAACTGAAAGGTGCAACATGACCAGCAATATTTAGTTCAGGAAATTAATTGTTCACTGTCAGGAATAATTGTATTAAGATAGCAGGCAAATAAAAATTCAAGCCACTTGAGGTTTCTAATAATAATAATGTGTGCTAGTTTCAGGTTCCATTTCTCTTTGCCTAATAGTTGTGCTTTTTAGAAACCCAACCTGAGGCCTATATTTTTTTTATTTCATGAAGATTAAATTTGTACTGATGTTTGCAAGATTCTATTAAGAATGCTGCTTAAAATAATAGTGATCGTAAAGATGAATTCGGTTGAAGGAATAGGCATGCCACATTATGTCAAACAATTGCCTGTTCACCTCTGAGACCTAGAGGACTGTTATATCACGCTAACTATTTGATTTGCACCCGCTATGGTGCAACTGCAACTAAAAATCAGTTCAGTGAAGGTTTCCTTTGTGTCTTCAGTGAAACTAGTTTGGGCACACTCCATGTGAGATGAACTGGTAGATATAGATTCAGAGCACAAAACCTCTTTTAGAACCAACCCGTGCCTATTTAAATTAAATGTTCCTTCAGGAAATCGTGAGCATAAATAATTTACAAAAGATTTAGACATGGTAATGAAACCTCATCCTTATTACTGCTTCATGCTTTACAAAGCCTAGGAGGGCTCCTGCTCAATGTAAAAATTGGCTGATGGAAAGCTCCATTTGTGGGAATGAAGAGCAAGTACAGGGAGAGGAGTTGATGCTCATAATGCTTCATTTATATCATTGGAATAGGTGGTGCACATATTGGGCTAAATCTTCTTGGTAAAATAACTGGCATGCCAAACGAAACATGCCATTATTAAAATGCAAATCAGCCAGGGGCTTAAGAGAAACCATATGAGTTGCGAATCTCCAGAATTTGCTGATCGGTTTATGCTGTTCCAATGTTTTTTTTTGCTTCACACATACGGCGCCTCACCCTTAGCCTTGACATTATTTTAAAGAATTTCCTGGTTTTGCACATTAGTTGCCCATTAAGGTCACCACAGAATGTTAAACCTCATAATTAATAGTGTAAGCACCTGTTTAATTGTGATAATTGTTAATGCAATACCAGTTAATCCCTGCAGCCCAGAAAGGAAACTGTTTAATTCCTGCAAGTAGTAAATTGTTGTTAGAGATTTAAAATGCCAAACTTCAATTTTTTTTCTTTGTCTCTTCCTCACTTTTCTCAATCCAGTCTTTCCCCTCGCTATTTTTCTGTACCTGATTTGAGTCTAATGCACCCTCCTCTATCATTCCTCTGTTTTGTTCTCCATCTTTAAATCCCATTGTTTAAGGAGATACGCTCTTGTTCCCTATATTCACCAAGGTCCCAAATGCCCCTTTGCCATCGTCATGCCATTATAAGTGTACACTTTCAGGAAGTTACTGCACAAAAATTATTTTTTCAAACTGTAGGGTGCAAGAAAAAGTCAAACACTGAGCCCTGCTCCAGCAGGATTCAGCCTGATATGCAATTACACATTGGACCAGAAGTTACTGTAGGCAACGAATGAATGGTGCCTGCCATTCATTAGGCTTGTCCTTGCCCATTTAATTTCCATTATCTTTTGCATGGCAAGTTTCTTTAAGTAGGAAATCAAAATGGTGCAGCATCTGGAACCTGTTAAGAGCGCAAGCCACTGTGAAGCATCTTTAACAATCAAATTGAAGCATTGTTAATGAACACCCCAGAGTCTGAACTAGAAAGTGCAAGTTAGAATAGTGAATTCAATGTCAGATCAGGTACAGAAAGCAAAATAGAGGAAAAGAAAGATTACATTGACAGGGGAAAGAAGAGACAAAAATAAATTTTTTTTAAAAATCAACGATTAAAAGGTGAAAGAGAGTTAATTTTCAGTGTTAGAGAGGTTGTTTATCAGTAATTAAGACTTATCATGCTGTTTAAAAGGGTACTTAGATTGAAATGAACAAGGCTTGACTTATTGAAATGCCTTGACTTTCTGTGGCGAGTTTAGTTTGTATCTACCATGCAAGTACAGGAATTTCATGAAGTCCCAATACATTTGAACAATGAGTCAGACAGCAAGATGTGGGCAGTGCATCTCAGCCAGCAACTTCTGGATTTTGTGTTGAACCATGCATCTGTGCTCACCTGAAGTTTATGTATGATTTGTGCATAAATAAGTAAGTGTCATTAGCCTCACAGTGACTTTGACAGTACATTTTGGCCCAATTGAAAATATCTGTAACTAGTCCATCTGTTCTCATGCACTTTCTAACAGAAAACCTTATTATGTGTGCCTTTTAAAACTGCCAAATGTATCTCGAACTTGTAAGTTTCAGTTCTGTTTAGTATTCTTCACTGAGGCTAAGTTCTATGCAGCATAAATATAGCTCATCTATTTGTCTTTTCAGTGCTTCAAGCAAATAAATGCTGTATTGAGCAAGATTGAAATTCCTGTCACCTAATGCAGCTTTGAAGCATTAATCATATAATGAAGGAAGGGGTAATAGCTTAGATAAAAATGATTGGGGTTATAAATTAGTGTGTACTTTACCTGTTAGGATGTTGTTTACTTTTTAATATTTGTGCAAAACATTGAGATATACATTAAATACATGAAAAGGTATGACAGTGCATAGACAATGGATAGTCTTCAAAGAATTATTACATAGTTTACAGCAAGTGTACATTCCTTCAAGGCACAAGAACCCCAAAATGAAAGGCAGTCAACTGTGCTAACAAAGGAAGTTGAGGATTGTATAAGATTAAAAGAAAAGGCCTATACGGTTGCCAGAAATAGTAGTAAACCTGAGGATTGGGAGGAATTTAGAATACAGCAAAAGAGAAAGAAAGGAGAATAGAATATGAATGTAAGCTAGCAAAAATATAAAAACGGACTGTAAAAGCTTCTATAGGTACCTAAAAAGGTAACATTTGGCTAAGCCAAATGTGGATCCATTATAGGCAGAGTCAGGAGAATTTATAATGCCTGTCTTCACTGAGGAAGATGCAAGAAATCTCCCAGAATTAGAGATCCAAGGGATTAGGAAGAATGAGGAATTGAAGGAAATTAGTATTAGTAAGAAGGCTGTATTGGAGAAATTAATGGGGTTGAAGTCCCAAGACCTGATATTCTACATCCCAGAGTGTTGAAAAGGTAGCTATGGAGATAATGGAGGCAGAAAACAGAGAGCAGGAATAAAGGGTCATTCTTGCATTGGCAGGCTGTGACTAGTAGGGTACTGCAGGGATCAGTGCTTGCGCCCCAGCTGTTCACCAAATATATCAATGATTTGGATGTGGGGACCAAATGTAGTATTTCCAAATTCATGGATGACACAAAACTAGGTGGGAATGTGTGTTGTGAGGAAGATGCAAAGCAGCTTCAAGGGGATTTGGACAGTCTTCGTGAGTGGGCAAGAACATGGCAGATGGAATATAATGTGAAAAAATGTGAAGTTATCCACTTTGGTAGGAATAGATGTGCAGAGTATTTCTTAAATGGTAAGAGATTAGAAAGTGTAGTTGTCCAAAGGGACCTCGGTGTCCTTGTCAATAAGACACTGAAAGCTAATATACAGGTGCAGCAAGCAATTAAGAAGGTATGTTGGCCTTTATCGCAAGAGGGCAATTATGAGGGCATGAAAGCAGAGCTAGCTAATGTGAACTGGCAAATCAGGTTAATTTTTTATTTTCATTTTTTATTTTCATTTTTTATTTTATTTAGAGATACAGCACTGAAACAGGCCCTTCGGCCCACCGAGTCTGTGCCGACCAACAACCACCCATTTATACTAACACTACAGTAATCCCATATTCCCTATCACCTCCCTACACTAGGGGCAATTTACAACGGCCAATTTACCTATCACCTGCAAGTCTTTTGGATGTGGGAGGAAACCGGAGCACCCGGCGAAAACCCACGCAGACACAGGGAGAACTTGCAAACTCCGCACAGGCAGTCCCCAGAATCGAACCCGGGTCCCTGGAGCTGTGAGGCTGCGGTGCTAACCACTGCGCCACTGTGCCGCCCATAAGGGATAGGTTAATAGAGATGCAGTGGCAGACGTTTAAGGGTATATTTCAGAATACATTCATTTCAACGAGAAAGAAAAATTCCAAGGGTGGGACCCACCATCCGTGGTTAACTAAAACAGTTAAGGATAGTATCAAACATAAAGAAAAAGCCTATAATTGTGCAAAGATGGGAGGCAGGTCAGAAGATTGGACAGAATATAAAAAACAGCAAAGAATGACTCAAAGATTGATGAGGAATGTAAAATTAGAGTACAGAGAAAGCTAGCTCGAAATATAAAGACAGATAGTAAGAGTTTCTATAGATATTTAAAAAAGAAAAATGTTAATAAAGTGAGCATTGGTCCTTTAGAAAGTGAGTCTGGGGAATTAATAGCTGATAATAAGGAAAGAGCAAATGAATTGAACAGATGCTTTGCACTGGTCTTCATAGAAACATAGAAAATAGGGATTGTGACATCCCAGTATTGGCTGTAAATCAGGAAATGGAAGGGAGGGAGGAACTGAAGAAAATTACTATCACCAGGGAAGTGGTACTGAACAAATTTTTGGAACTGTGGGCTGACAAGTCCCTGGGTCCTAATGGACTTCATCCTAGGGTGTTAAAAGAAGTAGCTGGTGAGATAGTTGATGCATTAGTTTTAATTTTCCAAAATTCCCTCGATTCGGGTAAGGTTCCGTTAGATTGGAAAATAGCGAATGTAACTCCTTTATTCAAAAAGGGAGGGAGACAGAAAGCAGGAAACTACAGGCCAGTTAACTTTACATCTGTCATAGGGAAAATGTTAGAAGCTATACTTAAAGACATTATAGCAGGGCATTTAGAAAAATTCAAGGTAATCAGGCAGAGTCAACATGGTTTTATGAAAGGGACATCATGTTTAACCAATTTATTGGAGTTCTTTGAGGGAGTTACATGTGCTGTAGGGGAAGGGGAACTGGTGGATATATTGTACTTAGATTTCCAGAAGGAATTTGATGAGGTGCCACATCAAAGGTTACTGCAGAAAATAACAGCTCATGGTGCAGGGGTAACATATTGGCATGGTGGAAGTTTGGCTAGCTGACAGGAAACAGAGTAGGCATAAATGAGTCATTTTCTGGTTGGCAAGATGTAACAAGCGGTGTGCCATAGGGATCTATGCTGAGGCCTCCACTTTTTACAATTTATATAGATGTGTTAGATGAAGGGACCACAGGTATGGTTGTGAAATTTGCTGATGACACAAAGATATGTAGGAAAGTAACTTGTGAAGAGGACATAAGGAGGCTACAAAGGGATATAGATAGGTTTAGTGAGTGGGCAAAGACCTGGCATATAATGTGGGAAAGTGTGTAATTGTCCACATTGGCATGAAGAATACAAAAGAAGCATATTATCTAAATGGTGAGAGATTGCGAAACTCTGAGATGCGAAGAGATCTGGGTGTTCTAGTGCATGAATCGCAAAAGGTTAGTACACAGGTATAGCACGTAATTAGGAAAGCTAATAGAATGTAATTGTTTATCGCGACGGGAATTGAAAACAAAAGTAGGGAGGTTATGCTTCAGCTCTCCAGGGCATTGGTGAGATCACATCTGGAGTACTGTGTACATTATTGGTCTCCTTATCTAAGGAGGGATGTAAATGCGTTGGAGGCAGCACAGAGAAGGTTACTAGACTAATAGCTGGAATGGGCGGGCTGTCTTATGTGGAAAGATTGGACAGGCTATACTTGTATCCGCTGGAATTTAGAAGAGTGAGAGGCGACTTGATTGAAAGATACAAGATCCTGAGGGGTCTTGATAGGGTGAATGCAGGATGTTTTTCCTTATGGGAGAATCTAGAACTAGGGGTCTCTGTTTTTTAAAAAAAAAAGGGGTCACCCATTTAAGACAGATGAGGAGAAATTTTTTCTCTGGGTTTGTGAATCTTTGGAATTCTCTTCCTCAAAAGGCGGTGGAAGCAGAGTCTTTGAATATTTTTACGGCAGAGGTAGATAGATTCTTGATAAGCAAGGGGATGGAAGGTTATCAGGGGTACGTGGAAATGTGGAGTAATCAGTTCAGCCATGAACTTATTGAATGGTGGAGCAGGCTCGAAGGGCCGAGTGGCCTACTCCTGCTTCTAATTCGTATGTTCGTAGGATTTGAGTACAGTGGTTCTGAAGTCTTGCTTCAATTGTATAGAACCTTGGTTAGACTGCACTTGGAGTACCATGTGCAGATTTGGTCCCCTTACCTTAGGAAGGATATTATTGCTATAGAGGGAGTGCAGCAAAGGTTCACCAGCTTCGTTCCCGGGATAGCGGGACTGTCCTATGATGAGAGATTGGAGAAACTGGACCTGTATTCTCTAGAGTTTTGAAGAATGAGAGGTGATCTCATTGAAACCTACAAAATACTTAAAGGGATAGACAGGGTAGATGCAGCTAAGATGTTTACCCTGGTTGGGGAGTCTAGGGGACACTTTCAAAATAAGGGGGAAGCCACTTAAGTCAGAGATGAGGAGAAATTTCTTTACCCAGAGGTTTTTGAATCTTTGGAATTCTCTACCCCAGATGGCTCTGGAAGCTCGGTCATTGAGTATGTTTAAAGCAGACATTGTCAGATTTCTAAATACCAATGACAAGGGGATATGAGGATAGTGTGGGGAAAAAGGCATTGAAGTGGATCATCAGCCATGATCGTATTGAATGGTGGGGCAGGCTCAATGGGCTAAATGGCCTACCCCTGCTCCTATGTTCCTGTGAATCGCATAATAGTACCATAATCGGTACATGATTGCACTATTATATAGTGATAGTTAAAGTGCAGCAGTCATGCTGCAAGGAAATATTTATTTCTCCTGATCATATGATGGGGCATCATCAGTTTGCTTGTGCCATAAAACACTTGTAATTTATATTCACTGCATTACAATATCTGAAACTGTTCAGGGACTAATAAATCAGCTGGAATATTATGCATATATCACATAAAAATCGCATTTGTACTACAAATTGCAGGTAGAATGGAATTGATGGCAATGTTATAATTTCTGGGATGAAGTCATAAAATACTGGAAAACAGGGCAAGTCTCAGCCTCTATAAAGCATGTTGATCTTCTTTGTTGTTTTTGGTGCTATATTTTAACATTTATTAACCTATTTCTAACTTTTGCCCCTCTCCTCAGTCCTATGAGGTCACCTGTGTTCCTTTAACAGTTCTAGTTGAGAGTCTGTACTTGAAGCATTAACTTGTCTATTTTTTACAGATGCTAATAAATCTGTTACGTATATCCAGCATTTTCTTTATTTCAGATTTTCATCCTTATGACCTTGGGGTCCTTCTTTAAGGCACTCACCATTATTTCACGATGTTGACACGATCTGGATTCTCAGTTACATCTTACAGTAACTTCCAGCTGCTCTTATAATCTCTGTTATGATGCGGTGCATATGAGCTATCGACACCTTTTGTTGTGCTCATTAAAGCCACTCTGACTTAATGGATGATTGTTGGTTTGTACTTGTAGGACAGTTCTGGAATGAGGCTGTGGAAACGCCGGTGGTTTGCACTATCAGAATATTGCCTGTTCTATTACAAAGGTGAGTACTGGACTGGCACTTACTTATTTTAAAAGACTTTATTCAACATGTTGGATAAGCAGAAGCCAGACACTGACTGACTGTCACCATTAAAACTAAGTGTTAACTCGCTGTAATGCATGTCAACTCAGTCCTTGCCAACAGCGATACTCAATTTATTTTTCATTCGTTTGTGGGATGTGGGCTAGGCCAGTATTTACTGCCCATCCATAATTGCCCTTGTTAGACCATTTCAAAGGGCATTTTTGAGTCAACCACATTGCTGCGGGTCTGGATTCACATGTAACCCAGACCAGGTAAGGATGGCAGATTTCCTTCCCGAAAGGACATGAGTGAACCAGATGGGTTTTTACAACCATCGACAATGGTTTCATGGCACCATTAGACTAGCTTTTTAGTTCCATATTTTTTATTAATTGCATTCAAATGTCACCAGCTGCCGTGGTGGGATTTGAACCCATGTCCCCAGGGCATTAGCCTGGGCTCTGTGCAATGCTGATTTACAATCTTTCATTTTCTATCCATTCTAGCAGTTATAAGCATGGATCATTATCCAATTAATTAGTTTGTGTGCATTCTCCTCATGACTCAGGGAAGATATACCACCTATGTGCTCAGTAGGTTAGAAAGAAAATGTAGGCCAGGGCTACTGCATTTTGTCACTATTCAGTAGCCAGCTTTTGGAAAATGTTGGAAACAGGTTCAGGTTAGGTTGTAAAGTGTGTTCCATTGGCGCCCATGGTCAACTAGGCTGCAGACACTCAATGAATGTGTTCACACATGAACACGGGGCTGAAATCCTGGAGGTGTGCTGGAACATGTGGAGTTATATTCTAGAGTACTTTCAGGGGTGGAGGAGAGAGAAGAACCAGCACTACAAATTAATTCAGCAATTCATTTCATTTGAATGTTGTTAATCTGGTACCATGATTATATTTAATTGCAGATTCTGTCTCTGATAAACAGACATTGCTAAACTAATGACATGAGTAGATCTTCTGTTATCATTGCTATGCTAGTATTTAATTCTGTTGAATGAATTGAAGAATAGGATAGATAATACTGATATCAAATAATTGTAACACTTGATTTGAAAGGAAAAGTGATTGCTAATCTGATACTGTTCAGTGTTTAATAGAATGTGTTTTTAAGTTTGTCTAAATTTGTGTTTTCATCAATGAAAATCTACTTAACTTTGACTTCAATACTTCATGGTTGCCATTTAAATATGTATTTCAAAGCTTTTGAATGTTTCACTTGTATGTTACCTTTATAAATTGATTAATTGGAAAAAGAATCTTTGGGTTGAGAAGAGGAAATCAGCCCCAGTTTCTACTTCTGATTGATATCAAATAGCAACAGTTGCAAACTGTGTGCCTCTGTATGGTTGTTGAACCAAGGTCACCCCAACCTCTGTCATTGAGCTGCAGTAAGCTGACGGCACTTGCCTCAGTACAAGCTCAGAAGCCGAGCTTCAAACCCTCGTCAGTGCATTCACGGAGGTGTATGAAAGAATGGGCTTTAACCTAAACATCCGGAAGACTAGGGTCCTGTACCAGCCTGCTCCCGCAGTACAACACTGCCCCCCTGACTATCAAGATCCACGGCGAACCACTGGACAATGTGAATCATTTTTCAAACCTTGGGAGCCTCCTGTCAGCAAGGGCAGACATCGACAATGAAAGTTAGCATCGCCTCCAGTGTGCCAGTGCAGCCTTCTGTCATCTGAGGAGAAGAGTGTTTGATGACAAAGACCTCAAATCTGGCACCAAACTCATGGTCTACAGGGCTGCAGTGTTACCTGCCGCCCCCCCGCCCCCCACCGTATGAGTCAGAAATATGGGCACTGTACAGGAGACATCTCAAAGCCCTGGAGCGATATCACCAGCGGTGCCTCCTCAAGATCCTGCAAATTCAGTGGCAGGACAGACGATCCAATATCAGTGTCCTCAGACCAACGACCCCAGTATCGAGACACTGGTCATGGCTAGTCAGTTACATTAAGTGGGCCACATGCCTTACACAAGACTCCCAAAACAAGTTGTCTACTCCGAGCTCCGTCATGACAAGAGGCTACCAAGAGGGCATAAGAAGTGCTAAAGGATGTCCTTAAAGCCTCCCTGAAAAAAGGGGACATCTCCACTGATTCATGGGAATCTCTTGCCTGAGACCACCTAAAATGGAGAAGAAGCATCCGTGAAGGTGCCAGCCAACATCGACATACCCAGGCAGCGACCAAGCGCAAACAGCGGAAGGAGCGTTTGGAAATTCGAGCAGTCCATTCACTCGCCTCACCAAACACCACCTGTGGCAGACTGTGCGGATCCAGAATTGGACTATTCAGTCACCTAAGGACCCACAACCCTGGAGTAGAAGAAAGTCATCTTCTATTCCGAGGGACTGCCTAAGAAGAAGCAGGGTTGTTGAGTGATGACAGAATCAAGCTTGTTTTGATGATCTCCATGTTTGAGTAGCATACCGACATTCCCTGTCTGGAGTCATGCTTGGGTGATGTTCGGGATGGCTGTTGGACCCATAGAATTGTACCCTGACATGCGTCACTGACCTCAGAATATGTGGAGATAATTGGATGGGGAAGGGAAATAAGCAATCAATATTCCTCTTTTGCTGAAAATTTGTCTCTGTACAATAAAGAACTGTGTGTTGAAAATTTTTCATCCTGTGAATGTTGTGAAGTCTGAAGTATGCGAAGTAAATGAAAATAATTGTTAATGTTGTAATTTGTTTTGTATTACACAGACAGCAGAGAAGAGACTGTGTTGGGCAGTGTTCCTTTGCCCAGTTATGTAATCTCCCCAGTTGAACCTGAAGATCACATAAGTCGCAAATATGCTTTCAAGGTAGGACTCTATGCAATAAATTTAGCACATCTAGAGATTAAAAAGCTCTTATTGGTCGAGGAATTTGTAAAGTTATCAATTATAGCTTTGAAATGCTGTTTGTAAATGCAAAGATCTCATAGCTAATTTGCCCATTTGGTACTGAACCATACAGATCAGTAACTAATTGATGCCCATGATGTGCTTCTAGCAGTCCAGTCTATTCCCTTAATCATCTGTCAGCCTTAATTCGATCACCTCTAAATCTACAATTCTCTGAAGTGTAGAGTCCCAGCTCTTTCAACCTATCTTGATAACTAAGATGCTTTAAACAGAGAGTGATCCTCCTTTTCAAATCCTCAATATCACCCACCATTTGAGGAGACCAAAACTGGTCACAGTTACAGAGGCTTGACTGAAGTATTGCACAAAAAGTGAATATTACGTTTAATAAATAAAAACAAGAAATGCTGGAACCACTCAGCAGGTCTGGCAGCATCTGTGGAAAGAGAAATATTCGAAATGTCAAAGGTTATAAGCAAGTGAGCCGGGGGTGGGGCAAGAGGTAACAAAGGAGAAGGTGTAGATTGGACAAGGCCACATCTGGCAGGCTGTCGTGTGCCTAATCGGAAAATGAGATTCTGTTCCTCGAGCTTGCGTTGATGTTCAGTGGAACACTGCAGCAAGCCCAGGATAGAGATGTGAGCATGAGGGAAGGGGGGAGTGTTGAAATGGCAAGCAACTGGAAGCTCAGGGTCATTGAGGTGGGGGCATAAGGGGATAAAACTGAGACCTTTGCTGAGTACAGAACGTTCAGCATCAGAGTGGGGGAGGTCAAAGGGTATAGTGAATACACGGCAAGGTGTCAGATCAGAAGGGGTGGGGTCAGAGGGAAGTGAAGCGGAAGGAGGATCTGGAGGAGCATTCGTCCCCATCAGCTGCTGGAGCTTGCGTTCCTTGACATCTGAAAGGAAGAAAAAAAAGTTTTTTGTTAATGCGTCAGATGAGACGAAAGATGAAGTGAAACTGCGGAGTAGAACAGCTTTGAGATAAGGTGAGCCGGTGCTGCTGGAGAGAGAGGTTCAGTGTGTGCATGTGGCGGCGCATAGCACTGAGTGTGGATCTCAGGATGAGGCGAGAGTAGCTGTCCGGGGGACGTTGTATTTCTCGGAGATACCTGTAATCCTGGGTGGATTCAAAGCATGATGGGTGAAAATGCAGTTGGAATCCACGTGGAATAAGTCGGAGCCGGCGGCAGTCACTGAGGAAGGAGATGTGGCTGTGAAAAGTATGCTTTGTCTTGTAGTCAATTGTCCTATATATGTATCCAGCACTGTATTCACTCTAGCTATTGCTTTCCTGCATTGTACATTAAATTTATGCACTAGAATACCCACATCTTTCTTTTTCCACCTCCTTTAATGCTTTTTCCTGAAGAGTATATGTATGTTCAGCATTCATCCTGTCCACAAGCATAACACTGCACTTTTCCAAGTTAAGCATCATTTTCAGTCGTGAACCTAATCCCCCAACACATCAAGATCGTCCGTAGCACTTGAACATCAGCTACTGCCTGACGCTTGCACAAATCTTAGTATCATTCTGAAAATTTGCAGATCATGCCCCCAAACACCTACATTTAGATCAATAACAAAAATATTAGAGAAATACAGTAATTTTTTTTGCTGACCAACCTAGGCTGTATTTCAAAACAACGAACAATCACATCTACGCTTCTGCCAATAAATGTAAACTTGTCACAGCTCCACACCATTATTATTCGCTGTGCAATGGCCCTCACTTCCTTACAGTGTTACAATGTACCATGGAGTGATGGAATTCGGGCATGCACCTGTAGTTCCCTACATAGCGAGTACCTGAGTCGTGGCTGAGTGGAGGCCAGATACATCCCACAGGGGAAGAAGAATGAATCCACTTGTTTTAATGGAACTGTTGGACCGTTGAACTTGCCTTGTTTTCTCCAATTGGGCAACAAGACCAGGAGAGGGGGCAGAACTGAATCCCTGCTCTGGCAACCACCCCAGATTTGAACAGGCCATGAGTGGAGGTTTATGGAACAGCAAGCCTTCCAAGGACCACAGCTGAAAGGATCATAAGTGACATTCAAGCCATTTTATAAATACCACAGTCCTACGTAATGAAATGTCACCAACAAGTTAATGTATAAAGGAAAAAGAAGTGACCCTCGATAGTTTCTCCCACTAAGAGTAGAAGTCTGTAGAATAACAAGCGTGTGCATTAGCTGAAATAATATTTAAGCAATTATAGTGGTAGCGAATCAACAACTGAAGCTTTTACAATAAACTTAGCAACCATAACCTGCCAGAGCAGATAGAATGCTATATCAATGCTGAGTATAGTGAGACTGCAGTGCTTATAAATTCCTTATGTGGATTGTTCTCTGTAAAGACAGCATATTTCCGGCTAGCAAAAAGTCCAACCTGGGAGTGTTGCTTATTTAAAAGATTACTTTTAAGTTGTATAATATATTTATACCTTTTCCTTTTTATAATAATTCAGCAACAACAACTTACATTTATAGCATTTTTAACATCGTGAAATGTTCCAACATGCTTCACAGGAGCATTATCAAACAAAATTTGACACTGCCACATAAGGAGATATAAGGCCAGATGATAAAAAGCTTGGTCAAAGAGGTAGATTTTTAAGTAGTGTCTTAAAGGATGAGAAAGATTTAAAGAGACAGTGAAGTTTAGGGAGGGGATTCCAGAGCTTAGGGTCTAGGCAGCTGAAGGCACAGTTGTCACTGGTGGAGGGATTAAAATTGGGGATGCTCAAGAGGCTAAAATTGGAGGAGCACAGAGGTCTTGAAGACTGTAGGGCTGGAGGATGTTAGAGACAGGGAGGGGCAAGGCCATGGAGGGATTTGAAAACAAAGGTGCAAATGTTAAAAATTGTGGTGTTGCTGGACCAGGACCAATCTCGAGTTGATGGATGAACAGGACTTGGTGCAAGTTAGGACATGGGCAGCAGAGATTTGGATGAACTCGAGTTCACAGAGGATGGAAGGCTAGCCAGGCGAGCTTTGGAGTAGTTGCGTTTAGAGGTGACAAAGGCATGATTAGAGTTGCAGCAGCAGATGATCTGAGGCGGGGGCAGAGATTAACTATGTTACGGAGGGAGAAATGGGCAATCTTGATAGTGAAGAGGATATCGGGTCAGAAGCATCAGTTTTGTGAAGGACTGGTTGTGTTTAAAGCAATAGTATCCACATGTACAATACGTTATGGTCCAATTGTTTCATTAGTTGAATTTCTTGTCACTTTCCAGCTTCTAGAATGATGCTCATTTCTTAGAATCGTGTTGTTGGACTAAAGGGGCTGAATTTTACTAACCCTCCGGCATTGGGGATCATTTGGGGGGGGGGGGGGGGGTGGGGTCCCGGAAAATTCTTCCGGGTGAGGCTCGCCATGACCCCTGATGCCGAGAAGCCCCCACTGCATTTTACCGGCGGCAGCGAGGCCTCATTGCCACCCCCATGCTGCCTTCATTTCAATATGTTAATAAAGATTAATGAATGCAAATGAACTCACCTTGTCCTGGCGCCATCCTGCGCTGATATTCCAGTCGCCCACACCTTAGGAACTCCGGGGAGGGCCGAGGAGTGAAATTATCAGGGTGGGGGCTGTGTGGATGGAGCAGGAAAAACACTTTGTATTGGCTGTGGGGAAGGGTTTGAAGGGCAAATGTGATGAGGTTGGGGGATAAATTATGTGTTGTGAATAAAGTTAAGTTTCGTGATGTAGGCCAAACAAACATTGGGGGCGCAGTTGGGAAAGGGCCTCCAGCTTTTAGTTATTTTTTAAGGAAATGCACAATAATATGACTTTAAAAATTCAGTTTTTTTCTAAGGGCTTGAAGCCCTTCAAATATGGTGCCAGCGCCTGTGCTGTAATGCTGGGCACTGTTGCTGGGGATGGAGCGGTCACCCCTTCTATGTCATTGGGGGTGGCAGTTCCACCCATCCATTTAAATGAGCCCCAAGCGAAATATCACGGGGACTCAGTGGTGTGCAAGTCGCGCGTGAGCCACGCCTTCTTTTAAGCTTGCCACCGAGAACGGCGATGAGCTTATAAAATTCAGCCCAACTTGTATGTGGCTGATAGTTTTGGTGTATGTTGTAATCTGAAACTATGGGATTGTCTTTTTCTGCTGACTAGCTAGTAATCTAGTTTAATTGCTGAATTGCTTTGATACTCTTTTCCTTTTGCAACACACACTGTAGAAACTACAAAATTCTAAGATAGATGTTATGTGTTCTAGGAAGCAATATCCTAATGCTAATTTCGCCCTTTCTCGCCACTCCCTCCCCCGCTCCAGTTATTGAGTCTATCTGGACAACAGTTCTGTGAACTCACACATCTCTCTGAGCCATTATTCAAGTGGTGGCAGTTTGTTTGTTTGATTGTGGAGTACATCCTCACCGGACATCCATTCACATGTACTGTCTCCCCACACAACCTTATAGTCATGGAGTAACAAATCCAGTGGTACTGTCTGAGATGCAAGCCAATTGAACAGCCAACTGGCAAAAAATAAAACAAGCTGAACCTGGGACCTTCTGGCTTGTATGGTTTAGTGTCGCATTTCATTGTGTAGTTACCCACAAAGCCATTAGGGAATGCCATAATTCATTCTTTAAGTAGTGTAATTAAGAAAAATCCACTTTTAATGTAGTCTTACAGCATTAAATTGAAGATTATGCACTGAATGGAATATTTTAGAAAAAACTGTTATTAAATGTTCATGCTTTTGAAATCCATTCCAAAAAAACCATTAACAAGAGTTGTGATGTGTCTACTGATGTAGTGAGATGAATTCTAAGGAAACAGTTGTGGAGTAAACTCTTTTCATCACTTGTCTGATATTGTTCTTATCTGATTCCGCTGGTCTTTTCCCATAATGACTGCTCTTTATCCATTCTCTCCTGTCATTTGGGAGAGGATATTTATACTTCCTTAGATGGCTTCCCTGAAAAGAGAATCTCTAAAATGAATATATTTTTAATAATTTATTGTGCTTTATACATAGTTGGAAGGTTCTGCAGGGATATTTGCGCCTTGTGCTAATGTCTCTTTGTGTATGCCACAGTGCAAACATGCTAAAATATCTCTAATAGGAGAGAGAGTCAAATTCAAGAACAAAATAATGGAATTGAATGAGTCTTACAAATGCATAGAATGTTTTTTGCAAATCACCAGAAATTGGTTAGTTTCTTCCATTTTGTTAGCTTTTCCCCTTCCACTTCCATTTTCTTCCCTCCTCTCCTGACATTCTTGACTCATGAAAAGGTATTATTCTTTAGACACTTGGCCTACAGTATTTTCCTCTGATCATTCTTTACATGGAAGCCTAGCTAAGCAGTTCTTTCTATGGGGTCATTATAGCAAATTTTGATCTGGTCTCACCTGCTATCCGCATGCAATTTTCAACAGGAGTCACTGAATAGGGGCCTTGGGGTCCAAACATGGACAAATGAGCTGAACTCAAGAGGTGAGGTGAAAGTGACTGCCATTGACATCAAGGCAGCATTTGACTGAGTGTGGCATCAAGGACCCCTAGCAAAACTAGAGTTAATGGGAATCGGGGGAGAACTTTCCACTGGTTGGAGTCATACCCAGCACAAAGGGAGATCATAGAGGTTGTTGGCGGCCAATCATCTCAGTCCCAGGGCATCACTGCAGGAGTTCCTCAGGATAGTGTCCTATGCCCAACCATCTTCAACTGCTTCATCAATGACCATCCCTCCATCATAAGGTCAGAAATGGGGATGTTTGCTGCTGATTGCACAATGTTCAGCACCATTTGCGACGACTCAGATACTGAAGCAGTCCGTGTCCCTATGCAACAAGGCCTGGACAACATTCAGGCTTGGGCTGATAAGTGGCAAGTTACATTCATGCCACACAAATGCCAGGCAATGTCCATCTCTAACAGGAGAAAATCCAATCATCTACCCTTGGCATTCAATGACATTACCATTGCTGAATTCCCCATTATCAACATCTTTGGAGTTATCATTGACCAGAAACTGAACTAGACCAGCCATATAAGTACTGTGGTTACAAGAGCAGGTCAGAGGCTGGGAATTCTGCAGCAAGTAACTCACCTCCTGACTCTTCAAAGCCTGTCCACCATGTACAAGACACAAGTCCAGGAGTGTCATGGAATACTCTCCACTTGCCTTAATGAGTGCAGCTCCAACAACACTCAAGAAACTCAACACCATCCAGGACAAAGCAGCCCACTTGATTGGCACCTCATTCACCACCTTCAACAATCACTCCCTCCACCACCAATGCATAGTAGCAGCAGTGTGTACCACCTACAAGATGCACTGCAGCAACTCACCAAGGTTCCTTCGACAGACTCCAAGCCACGCACCATCTTCACGGAACTATATTGCCGTTCCTTCAGTGTTGCTGGGCCAAAATCCCAGAACTCCCTAACACCACCTACACTGGAGGGACTGCAGTGGTTCAAGAGGGTGGCTCATGACCACCTTCTCAAGGGCAATTAGGGATGATCAATAAATGTTGGCCTAGCCAGCAACGCCCACATCCCGTAAAAGAATAAAGAAATAAACCCTGGCTAATTCCCAGTCCTTATTCTAGGCAGTCTGATGCCAATTCTATTTGTGCCTTTTACTATTGCATATTTAGAGGGATAGAATTGAAAAGAAGAGAAGTTATGTCAAACTTCTATAGAACCTTGGTTAGACCACACTTGGGGTGCTGTGTACAGCTCTGCTCTCCATATTATAAAAATGTTGCAGAGGCACTGAAAAGGTACAAAAATCTACTAAAATAATACCAGAACTGAGGTTATACCTATTGGAAATATTGAACAGGCTGTGTCTGTTGTCTCTAGAAAAGGCTGAGGGGTGACCTGACGGAGGCCTTTAAGATTATGAAAGGGTTTGATAGGGTAGGCACGAATATGTTCTCGCATGTGGGGGCGATCAGAACTAGGGACCATAAATATAGGATAGAAGCAAAATAAATCCGATGGTGAATTCAGGAGAAATGTCTTTGCCTCGAGAATGGTTAGAATGCGGATCTCGCTACCACAAGGAGTCACTGATACATCTATCATAAATGCATTTAAGGGGAAGCTAGAAAAACACGAAAGAGAAAGGAATAGAGGGATATGGGGTTAGATGAACAAGGGTCGGAGAATGCTTGTGTGGAGCATTAGCATTGTCATGGACCTGTTGGGCCAAATGTTCTGTTTTTGTGTTGTAAATACTATGTAAGACTATATATTGTCCTGGCTGAGATCAGCTAAATTAGTACAGAATTGGGGTTCAAAGCTGTGATGCCATACTCCTACCCTAGTCCCCTCGTTGTTTCAATGTTTATTGTCACCTTCACGGACGTGCAACATTTTCCGCTGGCTAGGGAATCAATGGCATCACTGAGTTCCGATTTGGTTGGCTGTATGTCCAGCTCATCCATGACTGGTAGAGGCTGGGCTGCATTGAGGGCAGTCTCAGTGACAGCATTCTCCCTGGAGTACAGTTCTAGGTAGTGCTCAACCCAGCGGTCCATCTGTTTGCGTTGGTCAGTGATTATGTCCCCTGATTTAGATTTGAGGGGGGTGATCTTCTCCAACTGAGAGGGAAAATAGGTGTTCAAATCCAGATTTGGCAATATCACTCTGCTGGGAGGTGCAGGACAGTCTAGTTTGACTCAAACTTTGCTTACTGCTTTCGTTTTCCCTAAAGCAACTTGCCCGAGGTTCGGATTTTGCCATATTCTGTTGCTGCGGTAGATGTAATCAAATTTTTCATGATTATTCTGACTGACAACACAAATAAAGGAAAAAGAAAAATTGAAATTACTAGAAATTCATTTCTTTCTGATACTGAATAAATTATTGTGTATTTCTGGCATACACTTTTTATGTCCTCCTTTAGACTTGTTTGTAGCTAGCTGTGGGAATCTGCAGCACTCTCAAACTTTAAAAATAAAATAGCTAAGCTACCTGTTAACTTGTGACCCTGGAGTGACATTTGTGAAAGTTGTGCTCTTTCTTATTTACATTGTTTCAGTATTTTATTCCCTAGAATTCTGCAAAAATATTACCGATCGACAAAAGCAACAATGTTCTTCTCGATTATGCGCCGTAATATTTTGTGGTTTTGTTTTGTGTTCAATGACTATCCTCTGATTTATTGTGAAGAATCCAGACTTGGAATACATTTAAATATGAGCGTGCATGAATCATGTGTGCACTGTCCACCTTCAAAGTCTGTAGATATAGTGTGCAGAAATTTGAACAGTGCTGACAAATATATGAACAAAGAGCTGAGTAAATCATTTTTGAAACCAAATTAGAAATTATAGTTGATATTCATGTTGCACTCGAGTCATACTAAGACTAGATCACAAGATTATTTCAGATGAAGAAGGCCATTTGGTTCCATCTTTCCACAACAGCAACCCCACCATAATCTTGCAATATCCAGTAGGCTGCACATTAACCTTTCACCTCTGAGACTTTGGTTCAAATTCTGCCTAGATTGATGAGATGAGAGCCTCTGTCAATTCCTTGTAAGGGCTACATGTGAAATAGGGCAACATGTGAAATGGGAAGCCTCAACCCAGTTCCTATTATGTATGAACCTACAAACCAACACTACCCACTAAATTGGCAGTCACACCTAAATTGGTAATCTCACTCTGAGATGGTGAATAGAACAATTGACATGAGAAATACAAAATATTGCATTGATCGCTGGTCAGTGTAATGAGTTCTTTATGTTGTCTGATGCAACATAAATGAGATGCATGGAGTCCAATTTGTTGAAGATCTCAAACAGGTTCATTACAGCTAAATACTATATACAGTACAGAGCTAACTATTTACAGAAGCTTACTCTGGGTGTTACAGTTGCAGAGTGACTCTGGCTCTGAGTCACAAGACTGCATCCTGGTAGCTCATTAGCCTACGCAGCTCTTAAAGACAGTCATACCACATCCCTTTCTTTCCAAAGATAAGTCCTGTATGCTAAAAGTAAAAACATGCAAAATTAGATAACATCAAAATTATTTACACGTGGATAGAGAGTGTGAAATTTATCCATGCAGAAACTTAAGAGTCCACATCATTTTGGTGGTTTGACAGCTCTTGCTTGGAGAATTTGCATCTCAGCTGTTTCTGTTTTTTTACGGAGATTTCTTCTTTTCTGCATTCAGTTTCTGTTTCTCTGCCTTCAGCCTGCTAATGTACTCTGTTGCTTTTCTCAAGATGATAACTTTTGAGGCCTTGTCATTCTTGGAAAATTCTGGCACCTCATCTTGAAGAACCAACAGACAATGCTTCAACTCATTCCTCTGCTGGCTCCTCAGGGCATTGTGTGTCCATTGCCTCGCTCTCATCCTCCACGCCTGAAGGTATTGGGCTCAAGGTCAAGGACTTGTTGGGGGAAGAGTATTTGGTCTCATAGAGGTCCCTGTCTGTTCTGGCTCATGTTTGTTCTCACGGTTCTCTGGATAGCAGAGTTGAAGGTGCGGCATAGTTGTGATCTTGCTGGGTTTCCAGACTGCACCGTTTGATGCTGGCCAGAGTCTGGCAGCGGGTTTTGGTCCATGGATATTTCCCCCTGGGAATGCTCCCCATTGTCCACCTTTGTTTCTCAGTAGTGACACCGTCAATCTCCTTTTCTGAATCGCTAGAGCACGAAGAGACACTGCCTGTTGACAGAGAACTTTCACCATCTGAATTTGGATCTTGGTTCTTTTGATGTGGTATCTCTGAGAAGGGACTGATACTCTCCAAACCAGAACTATTTCGATCCTGGAGGGACTGTGATTCAATGTGGGTACCCTTGGTCTCTTCTGCTGTAATTGGTGACCTCGTGGATGGTCACTATGTTGAAGTCCTTACACGCTGGTAATCCTGCCACTGCTGGTCCGCTTGTGTCTACAAGGTAGAATGTTTGTGGTTTCCATGCTGACTTATCATAGCTGCATTGCATTGTTAGTGTGCCACTGCAAGGAATGGGTGACCCATTGTATGCGGATAACTTGGCAGTTTTCAGTTGTATCATTGATTTCCAATGACTCCTATACATATCTGAGTATTCGGACTGGTAGGATATTTGCACTAGCACCAGTGTCAATCTTGACCCTTAGTGTATGTTTGCCAGATTTCTTTGGGCATATGATGTTAATGGTGCCGAAAGCTTCCAGTTGTTTGACTTCTTCAACATGATGTGTCAGGTTCACAATGTGGAACATCTGTTTGTCTTCTGGCTGAGAATTATTCCTTGTTGAGTCTTGTCTCAGGTCTGTTTCACTGTGGACTTCATGTATCGGCTTGCGTTTATGCAGGTCACTGGCACTCTCCTTGCTGCTGTTGCCCTGTTGCTGCACCTGTCTTCTGTTTGTCTGTGCCCTGCTATGGCTTCTGGCTGCATCTTTGGAGCCAGATTTCATGCATAGGCAGGCTCGGTGTCCTTTTGCACCGCTTGCCTTGCACAGATCAAGAAATGTGGGGTAATGTCACCGTGAATGAGACAGACTGCACTTGCCACAAAGCCTGCTTGCTCTTTTCGACCTGGTTATGGTCCTGATACTGTTGGCTGCACCTAGTGCTTGCAGGTGCTGTTGTCCAGCTACAATGGCTTCGTATTTCCTGTGGCTGTTGCCTGTAGGACAGGCGGTGAATTGTAAAATCCACTTGTAGTCGGAGTTGATCATCTAGCATTTTCCATATCTTTGCGGGATCTTTCTGGTCATTGTCAGATAGTCCAGAGGTGTTGTTTCTGTGTAATATCTCATTTCCAACTGCTATTAGTATTTTTACAGCCTGCTTTTTCTGATTCTATAATTCTTTGGTCTGTGAAGAATAACTGCATTCTTTGTTTGAACAGTTGGAACTCGGATATGATATCCAAGGCCTTCCAGTTCATGCTGGAAAATTTGGTATCCATATTTCTGCCCTTTTGCTTTAAAACTTGTTTTAAGACTTGTTCTATGACTCTGCACTGTTAAGAGAAACTCTTATTTATACTAGCTGCTTTGATTGACAGGTGCAGGTGTTTGCTCGTGCTGTGTGTTTATCATGCTTCCAGCACTTAAGCCTGTTCTGTTTACACAGCTGTTCCAATAGGCAATTCAATGGTTTTGTTTTAGTTTGTTCTTCACACTTGAGTGGTTTTATGTTTTTTTTACTGTGGCTTCATGAATGTAAGCTTTTATTTATGCATGCGTAGTGTAAAGGTTTTTTAAAAAAAACTTTGGCTGCATTGATCTCGGTTTTCCAGCTTTTTTTTCTCATGGACGCCTCCTGTTATGGCACTGACCTCGATCAGCTCGGGAAAGGCGTCATGTCTTCACTGTTTTTTTTTCTGCATGGAACTTTTGAAAAAAAAAAGTCTTTTGAAAGACTTCAAAGCTTTGTTTTTTAAAGCTGGTTCCCTTGACCGCCGGCACAGTGACTCACTTGATTTACTTGCCTGTCGTTCTGTGCTCTGTCTTCTATAGCTTAAGGTAAGTTTTTCTTTTTTCACTGTTTGAGCCTGTATTTTTCTTGAACCTTCTCTACTGGCTGTAGGAAAGGTTGTTTTCAATGCTGCTTTATCTGTGGTCATCAACCTCAGACATGGCCTTCTGACCACAGCTGCCACCATATAATGAGTTCTTTACACTGAGGCAACATACATGAGATACGTGAAGTCCAGTTGGTTGAAGATCTCAAACAGATTTATTACAGCTAAATACTATATGCAATACAGAGCTAACTATTTATAGAACCTTACTCTGGATGTTACAGCTGCAGAATGACACTGGCTTTGAGTCACATGACTGCCTCCTGGTACTTGGCTCATTAGCATATTAAGAACTTCAAGGGATATCACTTTTAAAGACAACCATACAACAGTCAGTAGCTGGAAATGGAGGCTATTGAGAGTGGAGAGAGTTTTATCCTATATTTAACTACTATACTTGACTTGGTTTGTTTGATGCTGATACTGGGTGCCTGAAATGGTGGAAGCTATTTCCTTTTGCTGATAAGCACAAAATTTACATAACATATTTTTAAAAATGTAAAACAAAAGTACAGTAAGGAATAATATCAAAAACCTAAAGAGCAGCAAGAAGAGAGCAATATGTGGGATTATAACATATTAAGGATAATGTAACAAATGAAGGCCAGGCACTTAAGGGAATGTGCTGCAAAGACCAAAAGTTACCTGAGACCCTTAATGCCTTGCTAACAAACACAGTCTTGATAATGAGCTTAGCTGTCAGAGTGGGGTTTGTTCAAAACAAACCGAAGGAGCTACAGCTTCGGGGGCAACTAAATCACTTGGATAAGTGTTTCGGAGTAAATCAAAAAAGGCCAAAGTAGTTTGCTGTGCAACACAGTCTATCGGTTCTTGATAATTTGTTATCCACAGCTTCCTGGTTGATTTTCATTACAATAGATTTGTGTGCAGGTGACCAATATAAATTAACATTTAGACCCCAGTCTTTCTAGCGAGTTAATTTGATATGATTGTTACAATTGTGGTCAACTACAAACTGGTTGAGTGGTGTTTAGATGTTTGGGTCAGTCGAATATCAATCTCCAGCAATTTGCTGCCACTTGGTCTGTGCATTGGGCTGGTAGCTAAGTGCTGCATGGTGCATGAACTGCACTGAGCAGAGCACAATGTCAATCTTACAAAATATCATTCTGTTTGAATCATTCTGATCATAATCAGCTATGTTGTATGCAGGGTCAAAAGTGGGACAATTAAAATTGAATTATTAAGAGCCTTTTTTAAACTAAGGCTGGGAATCTATGATGGATTGTGTATATTGTGAAGGACTTGCATAGGAACAGGAATGGGCCATTTAACCCCTTGACTTGGGTGCAAGAGATCAAGCATCCTGAAATAGTACATTCTAATGGAGATGACCCTTTTGAACTCGTGTTGGCATTCTATTAGAATACTTATTCAGCAATTTTACTCAGTTTGTTAAATGAATGTTTTGGATCCTGCGCATCAGATTAAGCAGATTTCATTGTTGATAACGGCTCATTGTGTCTGTAATGACAATGACAATAATTATTTAGTTTCTCATCAGCATTTCTTTTTTTGGAGGGAGGGAAGGAAAATGGATTCATTTAGCAAATATAATATATATACATATATTGACCGAAACGAGAGCTTGTGACAATAGAATTAAAATCTCAAAGATTGAAACAGGATAGTTGAATCTGTTTATAGTTTGGAATGTGTATGTTATTACTGCATTACATGAACTAGATTTTAGAAGTTTAATCTGTAATTTGAGCTCTAAAAATGTGCTTTGATTTATGCAAATGTAGTTAAAATTAATCTTGGGCTCACATTTTACAAAAAAAATGTTTAAAGTATTTAAATTGTAACGTCACAAGCAGGAACACAATTGACTGCTGACCTTGGTTGTAATTTCCTGAATGACTGTCAGTTCACGTTAACAATTTCCCTGTGGAGATTAGTTTTAACTGTGTGTGATTATGGGACAAGATCCAATTGTAGGACAGGGGCATGAAACATTGCTGCAGTCCAAGCTGTAGCATTGAGGTGAGGTAGCTGCCAGTGGTATGTGTATCATAAGTACACATTATGGACTAGCTTACTAAATGATGTGCAGGAAGAAATTGTAAAGCCGTAGACAATATTATAGCAGCAACCTATTAGGAAATGAAAAGACTGAATCCATTGTCAGTCAGAATATGAATGTATTGTGCAGCTTTTATGGCATCAGCATTATAGTTTGGTTCAGCTTGTAACGTCGCAGTGAAGGCTTATCAAATATTCAACACAAGCAGTGAATGTTGTTAATGCAAGCAGTGGATGTCAGCAGAAAGTATGGAACAGGTAAGCAAAGAAAAGGCTAGAGAATACCTAGGTAATTGAAATTATTTCTGAGGGCAAAGTGATGCTTGTGTGCTATGCATTGTATTGCTTGCAGTAGTTTTTTTTAGTTTAAAATACCAAAGGTCTTTTCCTTATTGCTACTAATAGGCCTTCAGTGTAAAAAAAATTTATTTTTAACCGGTTCCCTCTACCTTTTTCCTCCTTTTAAAGCTGATTCCTGCTGGGGTACAGTTCCGTGGCTGATTTCTGGCAGTGTACAGTTCCATGGGTGCCAGCAATCGTCCAGTATCTTGCCCGTGTGCCCACTCTTCATATGGGAGAGTTGGATAGCTATTTGATCATGGAAGACAACAGCCGAGCCTGATCTTGTCCTCACCCAATGTTCACACATTTGCACCTTTTCTGTTGGGATTCACCAGATTGCAATTAGAGGTTCTGGCTATTTTCTCTGCTCTTTAGTATTTTGAAATGAGCTGCCATTTTGTTCAAAATTTAGGTTTTTGACTTTAAATTGCATTTGCATTGATCTACAAAGTTCAGATCAAATACATTTTTAAAAACCACCTTGCCCCTCCTCTGTTTGCCCCCCCCCCACCCCCAGCAAACACCCAGCATTGTTAGAGCTGTCCTCATTTCAGATGAAAAGAAGTGTGGAAATTAGATGCAAGGTTACGATTCTACAGAATTTATTTGCAGTAATGAATTTAAGTGAACTGAAAATTCAATGAAACACTGGCTGTAATCTTATTCTGGTAAAGTTGTGGACTATGAAAAAGTTTCATAAAATGTAGATCAGTTGATTCAGTTAGTTTTGTAAATAAACATTGTCAATTATTTTTATTCTTAAAATTAAAAAACGAAGGTACACAAGGGAGTCACTGAGGGATGTTTATATCTATACTTGTCATCATGCTAATAATTAATCTCTTTTTTTTCTGGAGCCATTAGTTGCAGGTTGGTTACAAATCAGGCTAAAAGTTAACATGTCAGGCTGCAAGGATCTTGGTTTGGATGAGCAGGATGTAGAATCAGTATGGGTGGAGAAAAAAACAAAGGTCAGAAAATGCTGGTGGGAGTTGTTTGTAAGCCCATAAGAGTAGCTATAACTTTTGGACAGAGAATTAATTAAGAAATAAAAAGGAGCTTGTAACAAAGCAATGTTATAATCGTGGGGGACTTTAATCTTCATATAGACTGGACAAATCAAATTGCCAAAAGTAGTTTGGATGACGAGTTCATTGAATGCATTCGAAACAGTTTCCTAGAACAATACATCATGCCACCAACCAGGGAAAATGCTCTTTTATTTAGATCATGTTTCATATAATGAAGCAGGGTTAAAAAGCAAAGGCTGTGCCACATCAGTATGTTAAAACGGTATCACAGCTGGGATAGGGACAAACAAGCACAGGCAGTCAGGAAAGAGGAGGGTGCAAGGGACAGTAAGACTGAGTTAGAGGGAGGCCGGGAGGATTTGCAAATTGAACCTCCTACCATCTGGATAGCTAACACTGAAATGTTAGCAAAATTAGACACCATATTCTCCTATTTAAACACAGAACAGAGAGGAGACCTAACAAGGCTGCTCACAGTGTTTAAAAGAATCTGCAGGGACAAACCAGGATGTACAACCCTAACCCTACATAATGTGGATGTAGGAGGGACCTCTCCCATAAAACAAAATCCCTATCGCCTAGGTCCCAGAAAACTGACCCAGGGCCGGGACGAAATTCAGACGGAAGACCTAGAAATTAAAGATTTAAATTCTGAAGGGAGACACAGAAAAGCTTACAATCCAAAGGAAAACCCTAAGCCCAAAAACATTTCTGTGGCAGATTTGGAGGGTGGTGGTGACTGCAAGTGAGGAGAAATTGTGGGCCAGGTTGGATGAGCTGGAACAACAGGAAGAGATGCAGGATGAAATTGATAAGTGGTCTCAAGCTGCAAGGAAAATAATCCAGCACTGGGTTAAAGTACAAAATGACTATGAAGCTATTCAAGGCAGTCTTCAAACTTTGCCTGACAAAGTGTCTTATGATATGGTGCCATTTGACCCACTTGTATTTATGCCAGGACAGCTAATCCACACAAATGAAGTCACCATTTTCCTAGGTGACAATTGATTTGCAAAGTGCCCTGCCATGCAAACTATTGGCCTGGTGGAGCACAGTAAAACCATCTACAAAAATCACCAAATGATCTTCACAACATTATGAATCCAGGCATGAGTTCACTGATATAGACAAAATAGAATATGGAGATGCAGTCTAACAGGGAAGATATATCCCTGTGTCCCAAAAACCTCTCCTTGATTAGTTTTAAAGGACCTCTCCCCTCGTGTCCATAAACTAATTCAAAGTGAATAAAGCCAGTTGACTCATTGGGTGTCTCAAGTAGAAAACAGAAGAAATCCCAGCCCTTTGTCCCAGTCATGGGCGTACTCATAGCAGTATGCCCTGATCATTGTCTTTAGCATCTGGTGGCACCGCTCCAAAGCCCCTTGTGAATATGGGTGGTGGGCTGAGGACTTTAGCTGGATTATGCCCAGATTACCCATGATTTTTTGAAAAATACTGGATGTAAAATTTGTGCCCTGATCCGATTGGACCTCAGCAGGCAGCCCATGTCGGGTGAAGAATTGAGTTAGCCCCTCCACTGCTACTTTGGCAGAGATAGTTGTTAGAGGGATAGTCTCCAGAAATCGGGTAGCCACATTCATAATGGTGAGAAGATACTGGTAGCTCCCTTTTGTTTTCAGCAGGGGTCCCACACAGTCTAACAGCACTCTGCTGAATGGTTCCCTAAAACCCAATAGGGGAATTAGGGGTGCAGGTTTTATTGCAGGTTGAGGCTTCCCCACAACCTGTCACATGTGCCAAGTCTTACAGAAAGCCACCACATCCTTGTGGAGGTGTGGCCAGTGAAAATGCTGTCTGATGTGGGCTTGGGTTTTTCTGATACCGATATGTCCAGCCATTGGAATGTCGTGGGCTACTCTCAATATTTCTCTTCAGTACCTCGGCAGCACCACTACCTGGTGAACCACTGTCCGCTCTTCGGTTGCAGGTCTGTGAGGAGGTCTCCACTTCCTAATCACCTCATCCTTTAAATAGCGGCACTCTGGAACTCTCTCTGCTTCAGCTTCAGTTTGGGCAGTCTCTGCTACCTTTTTTAGCCCTGGGTCGGCTTGCTGAGCCTCGAACAAGGAAGACCTGTTTAACCCATCCTTTGGATCCTCTAACTTCCCAAAGATGGTTTTAGATAAGTAGACTGTAGGGTCATCTGTCTGCATTGCCAGTTTGATAGAGCTTGTTTGGCCATGGACTGGGTCACCACACAGTCAGGAAAAATGCCAGGACCTTCTCCTGTAACTTCTCTGTCTCCCAGTCTTTCAGTCTCTCTCCGCTCTCTCAACCTCTCTAAAACTACTGGGGAAGCTACCAACTTTGCCCCTGCCAGATCATTACCCAGGAGAAGGTCGACCCCTTCCACAGGTAAGTTAGGGACAATCCTCATGGTTACTGGTCCTGAATCTAGGTGCACTGGGTATAAAGGTAGGGGCATATACTTTCCTCTGATACCGTTTACGAGCACTTTAGCATTCACTGCACTCTCTGGGGGAAAGGTAATTTCTTTCCCCAGCAGAAGGGATTGGGTGGCCCCTATATCCCTAATCTTATTTGCCTCACTCGAGGGGTATAAGGTCACTTTTCCTCTGGACACGAAATCCTCGGAACTCTCAGGGATTTTAAGTTTTCCTGCACTCTCAGCAATAGGTTTACTGGGTTTTACTGCCGCAGTTAAAGATGCAGCCTGGTCTGCCGTGCTTTCCACCAGGGCCCCTTTTTCCGCACGGGTCTGCTATACCCTGACTAAACCTACGGATTTTTCCCATAACTTCCAGCAGTCAGTTTGAAGGTGATCTGCCTTGTTACAATGGAAACATACAGGCTTTTGGGCATCACCCCTGTTCTCCTCACCTTCCTTTTTGGCCCGAGGAGGGCCTCTTGTGTTTCCAGCTCTCCCTTCTTGCCCATGGCTGTTTTCACTCCTATCACCCTCCCACTTTCTATCCTTTTCAGGTTTTTGGAGATGACTAGGGAAGAGTTTTCCTTGGGATAAGGGCTTGTGAATAAGTGTATAATCATCATCCAGGATTGCCTCCTGCCTGGCTCTTGGAACCTTTTGTTCCTCCATGTGGTTTCTTATGAAAAGGGGAAGCAAGTTTTTGAACTCCTCAAGGAGGCTCACCTCTCTAAGGTTTTCATAGGTGAACTCTATCTTAAGTGCCTGTATCCAGTGGTCAAAAGCAGGCTGCTTAACTCTTTCAAACAAGAGGTAAGTTTGTTCAGGCTGCTTTTGGGGGTTCAGAACTTTGGGCAGTACGCCACTCGTAGCAGCTCATATGCACCCATGATAGCATTTTTAGTCATCTCATTGTCTGATTAATTCTCATGAGGCAACATTGAATAAACTTCATGGGCTTTTCTGGCTATTGGCTTTGCAATAACTGTGTCCAGCTCTCTGCTGGTCACTTCAGCTGTTTTGCAAACTTTTCAAAAGTGCTGTAAAATGTTTCCACATCCCCTCCTCTCCTTCATTGAATTTTGGTATCAACTGAGAGAACTTTAAGAGTTCAACACCTGGTCCTGAGCTAGGGTAACTCCCTCACTAGCAGTGCCTTCACTGGGTACATTGGGTCTTCCCCTATTTAGTTTGAGCTTCCTTTCCTCCCTTTCCTGGAATTCTTTCTCCTCTTTCTCACTCTGCAAAACTCTATCTCCCTTTCCTGAAACACTGTCTATTCTTTCTCCTTCTAGAATTCTAATTCTAGTCTCCTCTGCTCTAGTTGTACCTTAGCGAATGTTACTTAGTCTGTTTCAGATTATATGCCTGTCTCTGGTTCTTCAGTGTTGAGAGCAAGGAACCTAGTCACATAGAAAGCCACATATGCAAATTTGCTGATGATACAAAGATAGGCAGCATTGTAGACGTAAACACAAAATGGAAAGAAATATTGATAGATTAAGTGAAGGGGCAAAACCTTGGAAAATAGATTATAATGTAGGCAAATGGGAGACCATCCACTTTGGACCTAAAAAGGATGGAACAGTACTTTCTAAACAGTGAAAAGCGAGAAACAGAGTAGGTACAAAGAGACTTGGGGATCTAGGTACATAGATCATTAAAATGTCATGAACAGGTACAGAAAATAATCGAAAAGGTTAATAGAATGCTGACCTTTATATCGAGAGGACTAGAACAATAAGGGGTTAGATGTTATGCTACATAACACCTAACTGTCAGTAGTTCTGGGCACCACACCTTATGGAGGACATATTGACCTTGGAGGGAGTGCAGCGTATGTATACCACAATGATCTCTGGACTGCAGGGATAATTTACGAGGAGAGATTACATAAACTAGGGTTGTTCTCCCTGGAATTTGGATGGTTAAGGGGTGATTTGATCGAAGTTTTCAAGATATTAAGGGGAACAGATTGGGTAGAGAAAAACTATTTCCACTTGTTGAGGAGCCTAGGACTCGGGGGCATTTTCTAAAAATTAGAGCCAGGCCTTTCAGGAGTGAAATTAGGAAATACTTCAACACACAGAGGCTGGTAGAAGTTTGGAACTCTCTTCCGCAAACAGCAATTGTTGATAGATTAATTGTAAATTTTAAATCAGAGATTGATAAATTTTTATTAACAAAGGATATTATGGCATATGGGGTAAAGGACACATATCAGCCATGATCTTATTGAGTGGTGGAACAGGTTTGAGGGGCTAAGTGGCCTACTCCTGTTCCTATGTTCTTAAAGTAATTAATATTAGTAAAGGAAAAGTATTGGATAAACTAATGGGACTGAAAGCTGACAAATCCCTTGGATCTGATGGCTGACAACCTTGGGTTTTAAAAGAGGTGGCTGCAAAGATACTTGATGTGATCTTCCAAAATTCCCAGATTCTGGAATGGTCCCTGTGGGTTAGAAGGTAGCAAATGTAACACTGCTATTCAAGTAAGCAGGGAGAGAGAAAACAGGGAACAACTGGCCTGTTAGCCTCATATCAGTCTTCAGGTAAATGCTGGGATCTATTATTAAGGAAGTAATAACAGGGCATTTAGAAAATCATAACATGATTGGGCAGAGTCAACATGGTTTCATGAAAGGGAAATTGTGTTTGACAAATCTATTAGAATTTTTTGAGAATATAACCAGTAGGGTAGATAACGGGGAACTAATGGATGAAGTATGTTTGGATTTTCAAAAGACATTCGACAGAAGATCACACAATACGTTGTTACATGATAAGGGGTCTTGGGGTTGGGGTAATATATTAGCAAGAATGGAGGATTGGTTAAAGGATAGAAAACAGAGAGTAATAAATGAGTCATTTTTGGGTTGGCAGACTGTTCCTAGTGGGGGCCTGCAAGGATCAGTGCTGGAGCTTCAGCTATTTACAATCTGTATTAATGATTTAGAATGAAGTGACCAAGTTATCCAAGGTTGCTGGTGATACAAAACTGGGCGGGAAAACAAACCGTGAGGAGGACACAAAGAATCAGCAAAGGGATGTAGGTAGATTAAGTGAGTGAGCAAGAAGGTTGCAGATGGAATATAATGTGGGGAAGTATGAGGTTATTCCCTTTGGTAGGAAGAATAGAAAAACTGAATATTTATTAAATGATGAGAAATGATTAAATGTTGGTGTTCAGAGGAATTTGGGTGTCCTTGTACAAAACATGAAAGCTAACATGCAGGTACAGCAAGCAATGAGGAAGGTAAATGGTATGCTTGCCTTTGTTTCCAGTGTTGGAGTATGTTATGAAAGCGCTTCCATTTAAAAAAAATATTTTTTGAGGACTCGTGTTTTAGAATTGTGGAAATGGATTCATTTGGAGGACTGAAATGATTCCATAGATGCTGGACTTAGTTGTTTTTTTTAAAAAAAAGTCACTGGAAGGACTTTGGGACTTGAGCTTTCTGTTTAAAAACAACCCTTACTGGATGTCACATGTCTTAAGCTAAATAAACAACAGGAGCCTTGGTGACTGGGAGAGTTGTTTACAGAGAAGTAACATGTCAGGATTTATGGTGGTTAAGAGTTGGTTTCATTTTGGTTTGCTTTGAGTCAATTGGGGGTCAGCCTGCTAAGAGAAGCAACCAGCTCATCCTTTTCTCCACCTCTGAGAAACCCTGAAAATCCAGTGTGTGATAGCTGAAACCCCTGATGCTGCATTTCTCCTGGAAAGCCTGCCAGATTAATCCTCAACATCACCTGAAGAGAACTGCCCCAAAAAGATCCCAGTGACAGCCGTCTATGTGTATTTGAGACACCAGAAAAGGGACAACTGATATCATTACATATCTTATCCTTTCCCTTCAAGAATGAACAAAAACAAATATTTGGCCAAAGTATTTTTTTTGTAAAGCAATCTCTGCAGAGAGAACTTCTTTATTTTTTCTTTAGCTGGGGTGTGTGTGCACGTGTGTGTTGGGCTAATTTAGAAGGAAACTTTCATATTTCAATCTGTGTGTTAATGCTTTGTATCTTTAATAAGTAAGTCTTTTAAAATAAATTAATAATTTTGTTGTTTATTAAAGAATCCTGGTAGGTAAATTTTATTCTGAAATAAAAATAGAGTATATAATTAGCCATATCGGTAACTGGGTAAAGATTTAAATATATGTTGCGAGCCATGGAGAAGTGGAACTAGAGAAAGACAGTGCACTCTGTTGTGCCTAATAAGCACTTACTCTTAAAGAATCCGCGGAATCCAATTGGTGAAAGCTATATCAATATTTTATTCACACACTAAATCATCAAATACAAGCTCTCACTACTTGTACAGTATCAAAACTCATCAAAGTACAAGCTCTCACTGCTTGCAGTGTACTGTTGTAGGCGGTGGCGTAGTGGTATGATCACTGGACTAGTAACCCAGAGACCCAGGGTATTTCTCTGGGGACATGGGTTCGAATCCCACCACAGCAGAAGGTGGAATTTGAATTTAATTAATAAATCTGGAATTAAAAGCTAGTCTAATGATGGCCATGAAACCATTGTCGATTGTTGTAAATACCCATCTGGTTCACTAATGTCCTTTAGGGAAGGAAATCTGCTGTCCTTACCTGGTCTGGCCTACACGTGACTCCAGACCCACAGCAATGTGGTTAACTCTTACATGCCTTCTGAAATGGCCGAGCAAGCCACTCAGTTGTGCCTAACCACTACGAAGTCAATAAAAAGGAATGAAACCGGACGGACCACCCGGCATCGACCTAGGCACCGGAAATGACCACGGCAAACCCAGCCCTGTCGACCCTGCAAAGTCCTCCTTAGTCACATCTGGGGGCTTGTGCCAAAGTTGGGAAAGCTGTCCCACAGACTAGTCAAGCAACAGCCTGACATAGTCATACTCACGGAATCATACCTTACAGACAATGTCCCAGACACTGCCATCACCATCCCCGGGGATGTCCTGTCCCACTGGCAGGACAGACCCACCAAAGGTGGCGGGACAGTGGTATACAGTAGGGAGGGAGTTGCCCTGGGAGTCCTCAACATCGACTCCAGACCCCATGAAGTCTCATGGCATCAGGTCAAACATGGGCAAGGTAACCTCCTACTGATTACCACCTACCGCCCTCCCTCAGCAGAAGACTCAGTACTCCACCATGTTGAACACCATTTGGAGGAAGCACTGAGGGTGGCAAGGGCACAAAATGTACTCTGGGTGGGGGACTTCAATGTCCATCACCAAGAGTGGCTCGGTAGCACCACTACTGACCGAGCTGGCCGCGTCCTAAAGGACATAGCTGCTAGACTGGGTCTGCGGCAGGTGGTGGGGGAACCAACACGAGGGAAAAACATACTTGACCTCGTCCTCACCAATCTGCCTGCCGCAGATGCTTCTGTCCATGACTGTATTGGTAGGAGTGACCACCGCACAGTCCTTGTGGAGACGAAGTCCCGCCTTCACATTGAGGACACCGTCCGTCGTGTTGTGTGGCACTATTACCGTGCTAAATGGGATAGATTTCGAACAGATCTAGCAATGCAAAACTGGGCTTCCATGAGGCGCTGTGGGCCATCAGCAGCAGCAAAATTGTAACAATCTGTAACCTCATGGCCCGGCATATCCCCCACTCTACCATTACTATCAAGCCAGGAGACCAACCCTGGTTCAATGAAGAGTGCATGAGGGCATGCCAGGAGCAGCACCAGGCATACCTCAAAATGAGGTGTTAACCTGGTGAAGCTACAACACAGGACTATCTGTATGCCAACTGTGTAAGCATGCGATAGACAGAGCTAAGCGATCCCATAACCAATGGATCAGATCGAAGCTCTGCAGTCCTGCCACATCCAGCCGTGAATGGTGGTGGACAATTAAACAACTAACTCAAGGAGGTAGCTCCACAAATATCCCCACCCTCAATGATGGGGGAGCCCAGCACATCAGTGCGAAAGATAAGGCTGAAGCATTTACAACAATCTTCAGCCAGAAGTGCCGAATTGATGATCCATCTCGGCCTCCTCCTGAAGTCCCCAGCATCACAGATGCCAGACTTCAGCCAATTCGATTCACTTCGTGTGCTATCAAGGAACGACTGACGGCACTGGATACTGCAAAAGCCAAGGGCCCTGACAATATTCCGGCAATAGTACTGAAGACCTGTGCTCCAGAACTTGCCGCGCCCTAGCCAAGCTGTTCCAGTACAGCTACAGCACAGGCATCTACCCTGCAATGTGGAAAATTGCCCAGGTATGTCCTGTGCACAAAAAGCAGGACAAGTCCAACCCGGCCAATTACTGCCCCATCAGCCTACTCTCTATCATCAGTAAAGTGATGGAAGGTGTCATCAACAGTGCCATCAAGCGGCACTTGCTTAGCAATAACCTGCTCAGTGTCGCTCAGTTTGGGTTCTGCCAGGGCCACTCAGCTCCTGATCACATTACAGCCTTGGTTCAAACATGGACAAAAGAGCTGAACTCAAGAGGTGAGGTGAGAGTGACTGCCCTTGACATCAAGGCAGCATTTGACCGAGTATGGCATCAAGGAGCCCGAGCAAAACTGAAGTCAATGGGAATCAGGGGGAAAACCCTCCGCTGGCTGGAGTCATACCTTGCGCAAAGGAAGATGGTTGTGGTTGTTGGAGGTCAATCATCTGAGCTCCAGGACTTTACTGTCGGAGTTCCTCAGGGTAGTGTCCTGGGCCCAACCATCTTCAGCTGCTTCATCAATGACCTTCCTTCAATCATAAGGTCAGAAGTGGGGATGTTCACTGATTGCACAATGTTCAGCACCATTCGTGACTCCTCAGATACTGAAGCAGTCCGTGTAGAAATGCAGCAAGACCTGGACAATATCCAGGCCCTGGGCTGATAAGTGGCAAGTAACCTTCGCGCCACCCAAGTGCCAGGCAATGACCATCTCTAACAAGAGAGAATCTCCCCTTGACATTCAACAGCATTACCATCGCTGAATCCCCCAGTATCAACATCCTAGGGGCTACCATTGACCAGAAACTGAACTGGAGTAGCCATATAAATACTGTGGCTACAAGAGCAGGTCAGAGGCTAGGAATCCTGAGGCGAGTAACGCAACTCCTGACTCCCCAAAGCCTGTCCACCATCTGCAAGGCACAAGTCAGGAGTGTGATGGAATACTCTCCACTTGCCTGGATGGATGCAGCTCCAACAACATTCAAGAAGCTCGACACCATCCAGGGCAAAGCAGCCCGCTTGATTGGCACACCATCTACAAACATTTACTCCCTCCACCACTGACGCACAGTGGCAGCAGTGTGTACCATCTCCACAATGCACTGCAGCAATGCACCAAGGCTCCTTAGACAGCACCTTCCAAACCCGCGACCTCTACCAACTAGAAGGACAAGGGCAGCAAATGCATGGGAACACCACCACCTGCAAGTTCCCCTCCAAGTCGCACACCATCCTGACTTGGAACTATATCGCCGTTCCTTCACTGTCGCTGGGTCAAAATCCTGGAACTCCCTTCTTAACAGCACTGTGGGTATACCTACCCCAAATTGACTGCAGCGGTTCAAGAAGGCAGTTCACCACCACCTTCTCAAGGGCAATTAGGGATGGGCAATAAATGCTGGCCTGGCCAGCGTCGCTCACATCCCATGAATGAATTGAAACAAAAATACTACCTGTCGAGACACAAGATGATCAGTCTCGAACTTGCAGCTGCTCTTCTGTTCTGTGAGCCCCTGGCTCAGGGTATCATCTCGAGTGTTCTTCCCCGGGGTTCTCGTACCTTCCTCAGTTTCAGTCAGGGGTTAAATCTTGTTTCCAAGACCCACCCCTCTTACTTACTCAGGGGTCTGGTATAATGACATAATGATAATTCCTTATTTGGCTCAGTGATAACCTGTTTAAAACTTCACAGTTTCCCATTGTCTACTATGAGTCAAATCTTATCTGGTATCCATGATGACTCCCTTTATCTGCTACGTGTAAGGACAGGGTCTGGTATCGTCAATATGTCTGATCTATGCTGTCTACAATTCCTCGGCTAGCTGTGTGCTTTTGCTCCTTTCTACTCATCCTCCCTATGCTTTAACACATTGTTCATTGTTGTGTGACTAGCCCCTTTGTTTTAATTAAGTTTTTATGTGTTTTTGCTATGTGTTTTTACTGGGTCTACAACTCCTGCCTTGGTTGTAACATGTACAAGAGTATGGAAGGCTTGCTGCAATTGTGCAGGGCTTTGGTGAGACCACACCTGGAGTATTGTGTACAGTTTTGGTCTCCGTACATAAGGAAGGATATATTTGACTTGAAGGCAGTGCAACGAAGGTCCATGAGATTGATTCCTGCGACGAGAGGGTTGTCCTATGAGGAGAGATAGGGTTGTCTGAGACTATACTCACTGTAGTTTAGCAAAATGAGGCATACTCTCATTGAAACATATAAATTTCTCAGAGGGCTTGTCAAGTTAGATCTGAGAGGCTCTTTGATCTGGCTGGAGAGTCGAGAATAAGGGGGCAGTCTTGGGATAAAGGTTTGGCTACCTAAGACTGAAATGAGGAGGAGTTTCTTCACTGAGGTGGTTGTGAATCTTTGGAATTCTCTATCCTGAGGGCTGTGAATGCTCAGTCATTAAATATATTCAAGACTGCAATTGATTGGTTTTTGTCTTCTAAGGGAAGCAAAGGATATGGGATCGAGCGGGTAAGTGGAATTGAGGTTGAGGATCAGCCATGATCATATTAAATGGCTGAGTGGGCTCAAAGTATGGCCTACTCCTGCTCCTATTTTCTATGTTCTTATCTTCTTGGCTCAGTCTGGTATGCTCCCAACACGCTTTACTTGCTCCCCATAAAATGCACTTTCAAATAAACTAAGATTTTATTTTATATGTAGTGAGTCAGACATGGTGTCCCTCAGGACTAACAAATCTATCTTTTTTAATACTTGGTGATATTGGATTGTCCAGTGTATTTTTCTGACCTGTCGAGGCTCACTATATTTTAACTTTTCCAGACAGAGAGTGCTTAGAATGTGCAACTTGCTGCCTCATGGATTGGTTAAGTTGAATAGCGTAGATGCTTTTAAGGGGAAGCTAGATAAACAGATGAGGGGCCTAGAAATAGAAGGTAATGCTGATAGTGTTAAATGAAGAGGGAAGGAAGGAGCTGATATGGCGCATAAACAGCGGCAGGACCAGTTGGACCAAAAGGACTCTTTGCTGTTTATTCTAAATAATGCTATGTATTTTCCTCATCCTTCCAGTAGAAAAGCATCATACTTTTCTATTCATTCAAGGGTGTTGCTTATTGCTCATCACTAAATGACCTTGAAAATGTGATGGTAAGCATCTGACTTGAACTGCTACTGTCCATGTGCTGTTAGGTAAGGAGTTCCAGGAGTTTGACCTAGCGACAATGAAGGAATGGAGCTATATTTCCAAGTCAGGATGGTGTGTGATTTGGAGAGGAACTTGCAGGTGGTGGTGTTCCCATGTGTCTGCTGGCCTTGTTTTTTGAGGTGATAAAATTTGCAGTTTTGGAAGGTGTTGTTGAAGAGGCCTTCGTGAGTTGCTACAGTGCATCTTGTAGATGGTACTGTAGCAGTGGTGGTGGGGGGAATAAATGTTTAAGGTTGTGGATGGGGTACCAATCAAGGGCACTCCTTTGTCCTGGATGGTTTCGAGTTTCTTGAGTATTGTTGGAGCTGCACTCATCCAGGCAAGTGGAGAGTATTCCATCATACTCCTGATTTGTACTTTGTAGATAATGGACAGGCTTTAGGGAGTCCAACAAACACAGCCATCTTCCTTTGTGCTAGGTATGACTTCAGCCAGTGGAGACTTTTCTCCCATTTCCACTGACTTCAATTTTACAAGGGTTCCTTAATATCACAGTCTGTCAAATGCTGTCTTTATCAGGGCAGTCACTCTCACCTCACCTCTGGAATTCAGGGTTGTAGTTGGATCTGGAGCCAAGTAGTCCTGGCAGAACCCAAACTGAGTGTTGGTGAGTAAGTGCCACTTGATAGTACTGACGACACTTTCTTCACTTTACTGAAGATTGAGGAATAAACTAATGGGGCAATAATTGCTGAATTGGATTTGTCTGCATTTTGTGGGCATACCTGGCCAATTTTCCACTTTGTTGATTAGAAACCAGTGTTGTCGTTGTACTGGAACAGGTTAGCTAGGGCGTGGCTAGTTCTGGAGCACAAGTCTTCAGCACTACAGCTGGGATGGTGTCGTCTTTGTATTCTGTAGTCTATAGCCTTTGCTGTATCCAGTGCACTCAGCTATTTCTTGACAGATGGATTGAATCAAATTGGTTGAAGTCTCACTTCTGTGATGTCACACATATCGGAAATGTGATGATCCAACAATCGTGGAATAACTCTGAAGAGTTATGAAAAATGGACTTTGTCTTTAAAAAATGAACCTTTATTTTAAAGTGTCATCAATGGTCCAAAATGACTGTCAAAGAAAAGGGGTTTGGCTTTTTGTGTATTCATACTGTCTGACAAAGACAAAGGACAAATCTTCGAATTTCAAAAGGTGTTAATGTTACACCTATCTTAAAACATTTCTGAATTGAATGTCTTCTTCTGAAACAAAGGAGGTGTGAAGTAGCCACGTCCTGGGCTATTGTGCGATCACCATGGGGAGAAACCAATGTGTCTCCTAACAGTAGGTGAGAGATGATAGATTTTCCTTTTTTAAAAAAAAAGAGACAGCTATAGAAGGACAGAGACTCACCCAGGATAGAGCAACATCTAAAGCTTGCGTTTCCAACGAGCCAGAAAGGACATGCCCTGCTGAAAACATCCAACATTTATATTATACAGCAGTGAGAGCTAAAAGTAAACCACCATCTTAAACAGAACCTTCAATCAAGAGAGAAATCTACAATTATCTGTAACTTGATTCTCGATAGAATTCATCAGATTTATCGTAACCTTTCCTCCCACTGAAAGCCACCTTCCTTTTTCCCTTCTCTATTTGTTTCCTTGCGTGTGTGTGTGTATATGAATGCATGCACGAGTGAATGTGTGAGTGGTTGCGGTTGCAACGATTTCAGGATAAGGCATATTGATCAATAACGAATTGATTTTCTGTTTTTTAAAAACCTACAAGAAAACCTGTCGCTGTCTGTTTATTTGAAAAATAAAACACCAAGGAGCTAGACTCTAATACAAATACACTTGCTTCAGTCAGGTGGGGATTTGAACAGTGGGAACTACCCACATCACACCTTGTGGACATAACAGATGGTGGAGACCTCGGGGGATGCCAAGATGTATCACCACTTGGCATTTCTGGCTGAAGATGGTTGCAAATGCTTCAACCTTGTCTTTAATGCTCGCGAGCTGGGTTCCACTATCATTCAGGATGGGAATGCTCATGGAACCTCCGCCTCCCATTGGTTTAATTGTCCACCTTCATTCATGATTGGATGTGGCACAGCTGCAGAGCTTTGATCTGATCTGTAGATTATGGGCTTGCTTAGCCCTGTCGATAGCATGCTGCTTCTATTCAGCATGCATGTATTCCTGTGTTACAGCTTCACTGGATGGGCATCTTATTTTCAGGTACATCGAGTGCTGCTCTTGACATGCTTTTCTGCACTCCCAATTTGAACCAAGATGATCCCTGGCTTGATGACAATGGTAGAGTGAGCTATATGCTGGGTCATGAGGTTTCAGATTGTAGTGGAATACAATTCGTCTGTTGCTAATGACACACAGTGCCTTGTGGCTGCCCAGTTTTGAGCTGCTAGATCTGTTTTGAATCTATCTCATTTAGCACAGTAAAATCATACCCATGTAGGTCAGGCCAGCAGTAATCCATGCTTATTTGATTTTCAGGAATTGACCTCCCAAAATAGTCTGCAGAAAGTCCTTAAAAAAAAAAGCCATACTTAGTCTTCCAAAAGCATTTGGCAAAGTTTCAAATAAAAGGCTACTAGTTAAGTTCAGTGCTGTGGGATTTGAAGGAAACACATGTAATTGGATAAGAAATTGGCTGAACATATAAAACAGTGGCCACTCACTGAAGGAATTATGTTCAGGTGGAGAGAAGAACTTAGTGTTACTTTAGTGACCAGTCTTAGTATAACTAGCATTTCAAATTCATTAATGGCTTGGATTCAGAAAGTCAGTGTAACTTTGTTAAATTTGCAGATCATACCAGAATAGAAATTGGAGGCAACAAAACAAAAAATAGAAAATGATTTGGACAAAATATATGTGGGTAGAAAAAATGGCAGATGAAACTCACTACTTAGGTTAAATGAAGAGTGCTGAAATAACTATGGATGAAACTGAAAGAGACCTCAGAGTCTCAGAATACTCAATGCTAAACATGGTCCAACTAATGCAGAACAACCAAACAAAGCCAATTTAGCACTGAACTCGATAACCAAAACAGTAAAATACAAATTAGTGGAAGTTGTGATCAAACTGTACACTTCTAATCACCAAGAAATAAGGGAGACATTCAAGCACTGCAGACAGTATAGAAAAGAGTCATGAGGCTGGTCCTTAATGTCAAAGCTCTGAGTTATCAAGCAATACAAACAGAAAATGCTGGAAACGACACAGCAGGTCAGGCAGCATCTGTGGCAAAAGAAACAGAGCTAACGTTCCAGGTCTTTGACCTTTCATCAGGAGTTCTCGGATTTGCATGAATGGGGTGAATGAAAACAGATTTGAACTAGTAAAAGACAAATTTAGGACTGTTATCAGGAGGTTCTTTGTGCAATGAGTATTCAGTACATGGAATAGTCATCTAGAAAGTGTAGTAGAAGTGAAAACCCTGGAATCAGTTAAGAAAAAATTGGATGCAGCGACTTAGGATTTCTGATTGTCTTTGGATGGATTAAAAACAACAGCAACAAAAAGTTGCTTTTGTAATTAGTAGAACCTTTAACTTCGAAAATGTCCTAAAATGTTTCACAGAAGTGTAATCAAAAAATTGCACATCAAAAAAGTAACTTATGCAGTTGCTTAAAGCTTAGTCAGAGAGGTGGATTTTAAGGAGTGGAAGGTGAAGGAGCCAAGAGTTGTAGGGAGGAAGTTCCAGAATATAGACTCTGGATGGCAGAAAGCATGGCAGGGCACAGGAGGCCAGTGTCTGAGGAATTTAGATTTTTGGGGGTGTTGTAGGGCTGGAGTAGGTTACAGAGATGGAGAGGCACAAGGCTATGAAGAAATTTAAACATGAAGATGAGAATTTTGTATTGGGAATATTGATGGACCTGGAGCCAGTGTACTTCAGCAAGGACAGTGTGATGGCTGAGCTGAATATGATATGGGCAGGAAGGTTTTGGATGAGATGAGTTTTACAAAGGATGGAGGATGGGAGGCTGGCCAGGGGAGCATTCGAATAGTCGAGTCCAGAAATCTCAAAGGCACAGATGAGTATTTCAGCAATGGAAATCATGTCCAGAAAGTAGTTAAAAACAAAGTACAGTTTAAACAGCTACGGTACCGGGCCTAGCTACAGATTTGTAGAAAAGCTATATATATTTTAGGATATGGAACTATTGATTTTCTGTACACAATCCATCTCTATTGCCTGACTGAAGGAGAATTGATCTATTTGAATCTCTTGATTTATGTGCCTGCCTATTCATATTCCACTCTTTTCAATGGCAACCCTGTATTTCCTGTTTATTTTTTCATCTTCCTTCGGTGAATAAAATTGGGAGAGTTGAAGCCTCTTAATAGAACATGTGGTGAAAAGAACACGAAAGCAAAAATACTGTGAGTTCTTGAAATCGGAAATAAAAATAGAAAATGCTGGCAATATTCATCAGATCAAGCAATAACTGTGGAGAGAGAAATAAAGTTAATGTTTCAAGTCGATGACCTTTCATCAGAACTGGAAAATGTTAGAGCTACAACAGGTTTTAAAGTCGGACAGAAGCAGGGAAAGGGGGGAGGGGAAGAACAAAAGGGAAAGTCTCTGACAGGATGGCAGGGGAGATTAAATGAGAAAAGCGATGAAGGTGCAACACGAAATTCAGTGGTATTGGGACAAGTAAAGAAACAAACAATGAGGCCAAAGGAGGTGTGCAATGAGAAGATTTTTATGTTGTCTAATGCAACATAAATGAGATACTTGGAGTTTAGTTGATTGAAGATCTCAAACAGGTTTATTAACTGCAACAAGTCTATACAGCGCAGAGCTATCTATTTACAGGGCTTGCCTCTTGGTGTTACAGTTACAGTGTGAGACTGGCATGTAGTCACATGACTGCATCCTGGTACTCCGCTTATTAGCATGCTAAGATCTTAAAGGGACATGATTAGAAGCTCGGAGCACACTTCCAGACTGAACAGAGGTGATCCCCAAAGTGGTCAGCCAATCTGCACTTTTCTTTTATTTATGGGATGTGTGTTTCACTGGCAAGACCAGTATTTATTGCCCCTCCCTAATTGCATTTGAGAAGATGATGGTGAACTGCCTTTGTGAGTACCACTGAATGGCTTGGTGGACCATTTCCGAGGGCAGTTTAGATTTAACCACATTGCTGTGGCTCTGGAGTCACACTATAGCCAGATCAAGTAAGAAGAGCAGAATTCCTTCCCTAAAGGGTATTAGTGAACCAGATGGGTTTTTACAACAATCAGGTGGTTCCATGGTCACCATTATGGATACTGACCTTTAATTCCAGATTTATTTTATTAACTGAATTTAAATTCCCTAGCTGCCGTGACAGAGTCATCGAGTTACACAGCACAGAAACAGACCTTCGGCCCATCGTAGTGGGATTTGAACTCATGTCTCCAAATCATTAGTCCAGGCTTACTTTTTTTTAACATAACACTAAGCTATTGTATCCTCAATGTACAGGATATCGCATTGTGAGCAGTGAATATGGTATATTAAATTGTTAGAAGTGCAAGTAAATCGCTGTTTCACCTGGAAGTAGTGTTTGGGGCCTTGGATGGTAAGAAGGAAGTAAAAAGTTGACTGGAATAGTTCTTTTGTCTAACTAACTTTGCTACTAACAAATGAATTTGCAGACGATATACTACAACTACCAACAATTTTCATGCCAGCTTACTGATAAGCCAATAATGATAAGTCTTGGTGTTTAGCCTATTTTGGGTGATGTTTTACAACAGTTATCAAATTCTAGCTTCTAACCTTTCTATTGTCTTTATATTCCTGCACTTTTTTTTTTAAGTTCTTTGTTAATAAATGTTCAAAAGGACACTGTATTAAAAAAGTAATAGGGCTAAAAATATAAACGTAACCATATTCAGTTGGTATGTATCCCAAAGTATGGAAGCGATTTGTGGAAGAGAATTGGAGATAATCAGCATAATTTTCTAAAAGTCTTTGGGAATGGGAATTGTACATAAGGGAGGCACACAAGCGATCATTAGCAAAGATGACAGTGCATGGAATTAGAGGTAACCTGACCTTAGGACGTGGTTTGAAAATTGGTTGGGAGGTAGGAGACAGAGCCAGGATAAAGTGAATGCACTCTGATTAGTGGAATGTGACATGGGGTGGTCCCCAGGGATTCATACTAGAGCTTCAGCTTTTCATCATATCAATGACTCGGGTTAAAGGAATAGAGAGTTGTACATCCAAGTTTGCAGATGACTCTAAGTTAGGAGAAACAGTAAGTTGTGTAAATTGGAGTTGAAAATTGCAAAGGAACATAGACAGATTAAGTGATTGGAACAAACTCTGGCAGATGGAGGTCAATGTGGGTAAGTGTAAGAGAATCCACTTTGGATCCAAGAAAGCCAAATCAGAATATTTTTTGAATGGGGAGAGACTGGAAGCTATGGAGGAGCAAAGGGATTTGGATGCCTAGGTACACAAATCACAATAGGTAATCAAGAAGGTTATTATCTCAAGTGGGTTGGAATACAAATGAGAGGAAGTGTGCTTCAATTGTACAGAGCCCTGGTCAGACCTCACCTGGAATATTACATTCAGTTCGGGGCAACACATCTCTGGAAGAATATATTGGCCTCAGTGCAGGTTTACCAAAATGATACTGGGGCATAAAGGGTTAAATTGAGTACAGGTTGCATAAGCTTGAGATTAGAAGGTTGAGGGATGATCTAATTGAGGTCTTTAAAACAATGAAAGGATGTGATAGAATAGATACACTGAAGCTATTTCCTTTTTTGGGGGGAATCCAGAACAGAGGGTGCAATCTTAAAATTAGAGCTAGGCCACTCAGGAAGGGTGGTGAAAATCTGGAATTCTGTCCCCCAAAAGGCTGTCTTGAAATCTTCAAGACAGAGATCGATTTTTTTTTTATTAGGTAAGTGTATCAAGGATATCAGCCAAAGGCAGATAAATGGAGTTGATGCACAGATCCTCCTGTTGCAGGGGTTCAGAGGATTGCGCCTGATACTGAATTTAGCTGCTCAACCCCGTCCCAGCCCGCCCCCCCTCGCACCATCTTCACCCCGCACCCCCTTCCCCTGCACCCCCCCCCCCACCCCCTCCCTCTACCCCTCCCCCTTGCATCCCCTCCTCCCACCGGCACCATCCTACACCTGTGTAGGGGCCCCAACAACCCCACTGCCTTGTGGGCGTCTCGGGAGAGACCAAGGCTAAGGGAGTAAACCCTAACAGAAAATCCGGAGCGGAACCCCGTAGGCGGTCATGTGTCACCTTTGGCATGTTTCCGGCAGTTCCTGCAGCCATACTGGTGCCAAACGTCGTGTCCTGCACTCCTTTGGACCCCACCAGAAAGGCCGAGAGGGGGGTTTTGACGACTGGGCAACTCTCAACCTCCATAAATTTGCCCAGGCATGCGCCATGGAGAGGTCACTCCATAGTTGCCTCACAGCGACTGAAACAACACGGAAGGCAGCAGTTACGGGTTATAAGTCCAGATAAATTGGCGTAGAAACTGGGCGCCACGGGTTGCCTTTGTCGGTGGGAGAGGTCATTGCACCTCACTGGACAGCTACCGCCCGCCTCAAACCGGGCAGCCCCCGGTCAATAAGGTTCTGTCCCGCCACAGTCTGCCCGCTTCAATGGGTGCTTGGAGCTCAGGGTCATTGCCCGAAAGGTGGACTGATACACCGCACCAAACAACATGAAAAAAGGAAAGAAGGTACCAGCCCTTCGCTTTGCAAGCTGGAACGTCAGAACTATGTGTCCTGGCCTGTCGGAAGACCTTACACAAATCAACGATTCTCGGAAGACCGCCATCATTAACAACGAGCTCAGTAGACTCAATGTGGACATTGCAGCACTTCAGGAGACTCGCCTCCCCGCGAGTGGCTCTCTAGCAGAGCAAGACTACACCTTCTTCTGGCAGGGCAGGGATCCTGAAGAACCAAGACAGCATGGAGTGGGCTTCGCCATCAGAAACTCCTTGCTCAGCATGATAGAGCCTCCCTCAAATGGCTCGGAACGCATACTGTCCATCCGACTGCTCACCACCTCTGGTCCAGTACACCTACTCAGCATCTATGCTCCAACACTCTGCTCCGCACCTGAAGCTAAAGACCAGTTCTATGAACAACTCCATAACATCGTTAGCAGCATCCCCAACACCGAACACCTATTCCTGCTGGGGGACTTTAATGCCAGGGTTGGGGCCGACCATGACTCATGGCCCTCCTGCCTTGGGCACTATGGCGTTGGAAGGATGAATGAGAACGGGCAGAGACTGCTTGAGTTGTGTACCTATCATAACCTCTGCATCACCAACTCGTTCTTTCACACTAAACCCTGTCACCAGGTTTCATGGAGGCACCCAAGATCACGTCGTTGGCACCAGCTAGACCTCATTGTCACAAGGCGAGCCGCCTTAAACAGTGTTCAAATCACACGCAGCTTCCACAGTGCGGACTGCGACACCGACCACTCCCTGGTGTGCAGCAAGGTTAGACTCAGACCAAAGAAGTTGCATCATTCCAAGCAGAAGGGCCACCCGCGCATCAACACGAGCAGAATTTCTCACCCACAGCTGTTACAAAAATTTCTAAATTCACTTGTAACAGCCCTTCAAAACACTCCCACAGGGGATGCTGAGACCAAGTGGGCCCACATCAGAGACGCCATCTATGAGTCAGCTTTGACCACCTACGGCAAAAGTGCGAAGAGAAATGCAGACTGGTTTCAATCTCATAATGAAGAGCTGGAACCTGTCATAGCCGCTAAGCGCATTGCACTTTTGAACTACAAGAAAGCCCCCAGCGATTTAACATCCGCAGCACTTAAAGCAGCCAGAAGTACTGCACAAAGAACAGCTAGGCGTTGCGCAAACGACTACTGGCAACACCTATGCAGTCATATTCAGCTGGCCTCAGACACCGGAAACATCAGAGGAATGTATGATGGCATGAAGAGAGCTCTTGGGCCAACCATCAAGAAGATCACCCCCCTCAAATCTAAATCGGGGGACATAATCACTGACCAACGCAAACAGATGGACCGCTGGGTTGAGCACTACCTAGAACTGTACTCCAGGGAGAATGCTGTCACTGAGACTGCCCTCAATGCAGCCCAGCCTCTACCAGTCATGGATGAGCTGGACATACAGCCAACCAAATCGGAACTCAGTGATGCCATTGATTCCCTAGCCAGCGGAAAAGCCCCTGGGAAGGACAGCATTACCCCTGAAATAATCAAGAGTGCCAAGCCTGCTATACTCTCAGCACTACATGAACTGCTATGCCTGTGCTGGGACGAGGGAGCAGTACCCCAGGACATGCGCGATGCCAACATCATCACCCTCTATAAAAACAAAGGTGACCGCGGTGACTGCAACAACTACCGTGGAATCTCCCTGCTCAGCATAGTGGGGAAAGTCTTTGCTCGAGTCGCTCTGAACAGGCTCCAGAAGCTGGCCGAGCGCGTCTACCCTGAGGCACAGTGTGGCTTTCGTGCAGAGAGATCGACTATTGACATGCTGTTCTCCCTTCGTCAGATACAGGAGAAATGCCGTGAACAACAGATGCCCCTCTACATTGCTTTCATTGATCTCACCAAAGCCTTTGACCTCGTCAGCAGACGTGGTCTCTTCAGACTACTAGAAAAGATCGGATGTCCACCAAAGCTACTAAGTATCATCACCTCATTCCATGACAATATGAAAGGCACAATTCAACATGGTGGCTCCTCATCAGAGCCCTTTCCTATCCTGAGTGGTGTGAAACAGGGCTGTGTTCTCGCACCCACACTTTTTGGGATTTTCTTCTCCCTGCTGCTTTCACATGCGTTCAAATCCTCTGAAGAAGGAATTTTCCTCCACACAAGATCAGGGGGCAGGTTGTTCAACCTTGCCCGCCTAAGAGCGAAGTCCAAAGTACGGAAAGTCCTCATCAGAGAACTCCTCTTTGCTGACGATGCTGCTTTAACATCTCACACTGAAGAATGCCTGCAGAGTCTCATCGACAGGTTTGCGTCTGCCTGCAATGAATTTGGCCTAACCATCAGCCTCAAGAAAACGAACATCATGGGGCAGGATGTCAGAAATGCTCCATCCATCAATATTGGCGACCACGCTCTGGAAGTGGTTCAAGAGTTCACCTACCTAGGCTCAACTATCACCAGTAACCTGTCTCTAGATGCAGAAATCAACAAGCGCATGGGTAAGGCTTCCACTGCTATGTTCAGACTGGCCAAGAGAGTGTGGGAAAATGGCGCACTGACACGGAACACAAAAGTCCGACTGTATCAGGCCTGTGTCCTCAGTACCTTGCTCTACGGCAGCGAGGCCTGGACAACGTATGCCAGCCAAGAGCGACGTCTCAATTCATTCCATCTTCGCTGCCTTCGGAGAATACTTGGCATCAGGTGGCAGGACTATATCTCCAACACAGAAGTCCTTGAAGCGGCCAACATCCCCAGCTTATACACACTACTGAGTCAGCGGCGCTTGAGATGGCTTGGCCATGTGAGCCGCATGGAAGATGGCAGGATCCCCAAAGACACATTGTACAGCGAGCTCGCCACTGGTATCAGACCCACCGGCCGTCCATGTCTCCGTTATAAAGACGTCTGCAAACGCGACATGAAATCGTGTGACATTGATCACAAGTCGTGGGAGTCAGTTGCCAGCATTCGCCAGAGCTGGCGGGCAGCCATAAAGACAGGGCTAAATTGTGGCGAGTCGAAGAGACTTAGTAGTTGGCAGGAAAAAAGACAGAGGCGCAAGGGGAGAGCCAACTGTGCAACAGCCCCAACAAACAAATTTCTCTGCAGCACCTGTGGAAGAGCCTGTCACTCCAGAATTGGCCTTTATAGCCACTCCAGGCGCTGCTTCACAAACCACTGACCACCTCCAGGCGCGTATCCATTGTCTCTCGAGATAAGGAGGCCCAAAAGAAAGAAACATTGGTGCTGCCTTATCAATAAAGAAACCCAACTTCTATTCAGCGAAAGCAAAATATTACAAATCTGAAGTAAAAACAGAACGACACGGCCTTTCAGAAACACTAACTCTTTCTCTCTTCACAGATGCTGTCTAACCTGAGTGTTGCCAGCATTCTGATTTTATTTCAGCCTCTGTTCAGTGTCATTCCTGTGACATTGTTGATATATTCTAACAAGTTGGTGCAGTTTCCAGCTGGATCAAGTGCCGTTTGGGTGCTGAACTGTAATTACTGCAGCAGGGTAGTTGCTGCATCTTGAAATTAATGCTGCTTCTGGCTGGAGGTACTTGAAAGCAATTTGACACTGAAATTTGATCTAAAATATTTAACTTTTTCAATGGGATATTGCTTTCAGTATCTGTGCAAAGTAAATATTTGCTCATAGATTAATATTCTTCTTCTTTGGTCTCCTTATCTCGAGAGACAATGGGTAAGCGCCTGGAGGTGGTCAGTGGTGTGTGGAGCAGAGCCTGGAGTGGCTATAAAGGCCAATTCTAGAGTGACCGGCTCTTCCACAGGTGCTGCAGAAAAATTTGATTGTCGGGGCTGTTACACAGTTGGCTCTCCCCTTGCGCCTCTCTTTTTTCCTGCCAACTGCTAAGTCTCTTCGACTCGCCACACTTTAGCCCCGCCTTTATGGCTGTCCGCCAGCTCTGGTGAACACTGGCAACTGACTCCCACGACTTGTGATCAATGTCACAGGATTTCATGTCGCGTTTGCAGACGTCTTTAAAGCGGAGACATGGACGGCCGATGGGTCTGATACCAGTGGCGAGCTCGCTGTACAATGTGTCTTTGGGGATCCTGCCATCTTCCACGCGGCTCATATAGCCAAGCCATCTCAAGCGCCGCTGACTCAGTAGTGTGTATAAGCTGGGGATGTTGGCCGCCTCGAGGACTTCTGTGTTGGAGATACGGTCCTGCCACCTGATGCCAAGTATTCTCCGGAGGCAGCAAAGATGGAATGAATTGAGACGACGCTCTTGGCTGACATACGTTGACCAGGCCTCGCTGCCATAGAGCAAGGTACTGAGGACACAGGCTTGATACACTTGGACTTTTGTGTTCCGTGTCAGTGCGCCATTTTCCCACACTCTCTTGGCCAGTCTGGACATAGCAGTGGAAGCCTTTCCCATGCGCTTGTTGATTTCTGCATCTAGAGAAAGGTTACTGGTGATAGTTGAGCCTAGGTAGGTGAACTCTTGAACCACTTCCAGAGCGTGGTCGCCAATATTGATGGATGGAGCATTTCTGACGTCCTGCCCCATGATGTTCGTTTTCTTGAGGCTGATGGTTAGGCCAAATTCATTGCAGGCAGCCGCAATTGGTATGTATTACTCTGGGTGTGCTTTAGACTGTTTGGCCCCCTGTTCTGAGTTAATTCATGCTGGAAGAAATAGAACATTTTTCCTGTCTGTAGTGGAACTTCAAATGTATTTAAGATAATTCCTACAAATATACACAGAATATAATACAGGCCTTAGTGAACACTAATGCTTTATCCATAGATTTTCAGGTTCTAATGTTAAGTCTGTAACTCGGTTCACCTTTGCTCCAGTATATAATTGTAGGTTTCAGCAACACTTAACAGCTTGTATTATGTCTCAAGGGAAGCACAATTTTCTCACGGGAATTAAATGTTGCTTTCGTGGACAAGTTTGTGATTGAAGTGTTTAAGTGAAAAGAACAATAGATATTTGTCTTATCAGAGTAGAAGTGTTGGTAAACTTGCACAAGTACTTTAAATCTGTGGTATACGGCATTTGTACTGGGAAGCACTGATAACTGCTAAATTTCTTTGCTTATTTATGACTAGATTTGACTCCTCTTTATTATTGCCCTTAATGTTATACCTTCCTTTTAATGTATCACATTTAGAATGGTGCTTCTATTAAGATTTGTTAGAAAATCTAATGTATTCTATCCTAAGTCATATATTTCATTCAGATGCCATGTTGAATAAAAGTAGCATCACCTTGGAGTGAAATATTAGTATAAATGCAGCATGCGATGGATGTTATGTAGGCACAAGAATAATACATTCCGTTGTGATAGCTTCTTCAAAGTCCTCCCACCTCCAGCAGCTGGATTTGAATCCAGTCAGAATGGAAGGAGGTTACGCTCCTTTGGCTGCTGAGAGCTCTAAATGAAGTGATTTTCACCAGCATTAACCAGGGTAGAGCAAAAACATCCCATTTGTCAGCATTGATATCACTCTTTCTAATTTTTTTTCGCTCTCACTCTCACAGCACAAAAACGCACATAAATAAAACTTTGTGACACCACTCTTACATTGTTGAAAAGTAGCTTACAGTTTTTTTGTAAACGTCTCATTAAATCACTTTTTATTTTCTCTTTTTCCTTTCAGGCTACCCATACAGGCATGCGGACCTACATTTATAGTAAGAACTCTATTGGCTCACAGGCAGACCATAGCGGCATGAGAACGTACTATTTCAGTGCAGATACACAGGAGGATATGAACGGCTGGATCAGGGCTATGAACCAAGCGGCCCTTATGCAAGCATACTCTTTAAAGAGGTCATTCTGAATTTTTATTCAACTCTTAAACATTGTTAATTTATATGTATTAACAATATAAATATATATTTGATTTTTTTGAAGAGGACGCAGAGAGAGCAGACGAGGGTAATGCAGTAGATGTAATTTATCTAGATTTTCAAAAGCCTATCATAAGGTACCACATAATAGACTAATGAATAAGGTTAGAGAACATGGGGTCAGAGGACAGGTAGCAGAATGGATAGCTAGCTGGCTTCATGACAGAAAGCAGACAGTAGGGCTAAAGGGTAGTTATTCAGTGTCACAGAAAGCAGTGTTCCACAAGGATCAGTGCTGAGACCACTATTCATAATTTACATTAATGAGTTAGATTTTGGAATCAAAAACACAATTTCTAAATTTATAGTTGACACCAATTTCTTTTGGTGGGAACAGTCAATACTGAGGAGGACTGCATAAAATTACAAGACTATGGTAACAAACTTGCAGGATGGGTATATTTGGCAAATGAATTTCAACATAGATAAATGTAAGGTATTACATTTTGGCAAGAAAAATAAGGAGGTTGCAAATTGCTTAGAAAGTAAGAATCTAAATGTGGTAGAGGAGCAAAGGGATCTGGGAGTGCAAATACACATTACTAAAGGTAGCGACACAGATTAACAAGGCCATTTAAAAACAGCAAACCAAACACTCGGGTTTCTTTCATAAAGGTTAGATTTGAAAAGTAAAGTTGTACTAAACTTGTATCAAGTCTTGGTTAGACCACACCTGGAATACTGCGTATAATCTGGTCGTCATATTATAAAAAAGGTATAGAGGCAATGGAGAGGGTGCAAAGAAGATTGATATGAGAAATGTGGGGGGTATACCTATCAGAAGTGAATGAACAGGCTGGGTCTCTTGGATGGAGAAGGCTGAGGGGTGATCTAATAGAGTTCGTTCCAATTATGAAAGGTTTTAATAGAGTCGACACAGAAAGAATATTTCCACTTGTGGGGAAGAGCAAAACTGGAGACCATCAATAAAAGATAGCCACCAAAAAATCAAATGGAAAATTCAGGAAAAACTTCTTTATCCGACAAATGGTGAGGACATGGAATTCACTACCACAGGGAGTGGTTGAAGCAAATAGTGTAGATGCATTTAAGGAGAGGCTAAATAAGTAAATGAGGGAGAAGGGAATAAAGGTTTATGCTGATAGTTAAATGTGGAAAGGTAGGAGGAGGCTCAAATGGCATATAAATGCCAGCATGGATTGATTGGACTGAAATGTCTGTTTCCCTGCTATAAATCCTATGTAATATGTAAGCATTGTGTTGATATTGGTTCCAGAGGAGATTATGTATCTTAACCTTTGGATGTGACATTAAACTGAGATCCTGTTTGCTTATTTTGATGGTTCAGATGGGTTTTGACGATCCCAAGCCACCAATCAAAGAAGAGCAGAGAATTCTCGTGGTCTGGCCAATATTATTCCCTCAACCAACCTCACCAAAACAGATGAATTGGTCACTTATCTCCATGCAGTTTGTGGGAATTTTCAGCCAGAGAATGGCTGGTTTGTTGACTATATAACAGTCACTAGGTTCCAAAAAATACAAAATGTTTTGAGATGTTTTTGCCTAATATGCTGCTTCCTTTTACCCCATTGGAGAGTCTGCCTGTCTGGTGGATGACTTAGGATAAATTGGTTTCGGTTGTGATGCCTTCTGCTGTATTACCTACTGTCTACGCTCATTTGTGAAAAATGGTCGTATTAGGAGTGTACCAGAGGACACCCAACTCCAGCTTGAGGTACCAGTAACCGAGGAGAGAATGGTACATTCATTGTATGCACACAAGTTAATTTTATTACTGAACATTTCAAACAAAATGCAGATAAATTTACCAGGAATTTCTTCAATTAGAATTCCCATTATTGGAATGAAATGGAATGTTACATTGGAATTCTGTACTTGGACAGCTAAAATGCAATTACTCAGATCTTACCATACCATATTATTAAGCACAAACCATTTTATTAGTGTACCTGTACTTTTTATAAAATGCCAGGTCATTTCCTGCAAATTGATATGGTACAATAGTACTCGTGCACTGAGGGAAGCTTGGCAATATTATTGATTTGAGCACTTGAACTGTCATAAGGGGGTTAAGACATGAAACTAATTCATTATTTCAAAGAGAATTGGGCACTGATTCAAGTGCAAGTTAGGGCTGAATTTTAAGAGAACGATGTGGATGGGTATGGAGAAGTTGGGGGACAGAAAATCGGGATGGGCCAAATCAGTCAGGAAGTCCAATACCGATTTTGTCAATGGCGGCAAACATGGATGGTGGAGGTCCAACGGCGACATGGTGGACTGGTAATTAGGTTAGAAAAGTGGCCAATTGAAAACTGCTTTGTGTCCATGGTCAGGACGAAGGTATGGAGGTCTGTATGAATATCTAGCAAACATTGAGTGCTCTGCTGGATGTGGTTCTCCATCAGATCGGCCAACCTCTCAATGGAGGAGGCCACTTCTGCACCAGTCAGAGACATTGCCGGGGTCAAGGCTTCGATGGGCTCCTCCATTGTCTGCGCTTTGGCATGAATAGCCCTCTGGCATCACTGCCAGATGTTGCCACACCTGTTGCTGCAGCTCCAGCATTTCCCTTGTTGCTCCCGAAATCAGAGGCACATCATGACCCTGGGGTGCAGCATGGGCCTGACTTGGCCTCCCACAATCCTCCTTCTGTCACATGCATGGGCTGTCATCGCCTCCATCAGCTGCTCGGGCACGTGTGTGCTTTTCTCACCAGCTTCTGTGTCCTGATCTAAATCAGTGCATAAGCTCACCAAAGTGCATGTATCTGCACTGGTGGAGGGTGAAGGAGTATAAGTTGCCGATGGACCCTTCGAGGCTCCTTCTTCCTCCTCCAGAGATGACAGGATCCGCATCATTTTCCACTAGTGTCCGATTTGGCATAGCTTGACCTGCATTACAGAACAAAGACATGTAAAGGTCAAGGACTTGCTATCCCTCCATTCCAGACACACCTACAATGCAGACCACTGTGTGCACCAGCTGCTTGATGAGCAGCATGTCTCCATTGTTGCAGATACAGCATTGTGCCTCACGTAGACCATACTTACTATCCTGGAACGGCGCGCCAGACTCTTCGTCCGCACAGCTCCTGCCATCCTGCAGTCCGGCAAGCTCCATGGCCGCTGCCTCCATTGGCGTAAGGACATGTAGCAATGGCAGCCCACCTCCAATTGTCACCTGCTCCCTACGATATGCGCTTTCTTCTCTTGCAGACAGAGGGAAAGAAGATGTTGGATCCCTAGCAACATCAGTCCTACCATACAGGCTGATAGCAGTCCAGTTGCCACTGATGGGGACACACAGACACCTCCTGCATGTGTTCCCTTCCCAGGGACCTAGCTAGATTCAAATACAACAGGGGGCCTGCTTTCAGGGCTACTGTGACAGGCCACTGACAGACATGTTTCATCCCCTGTCCCTTTGCCCATGTCTGGTGGGGTAGCCTGCTCTCGTCCCAATGCAACATCCTACCTGGACAAATGCGCGGCTCAAGTGGATGAAAGGATTAAATGATGTTCATTTTCACGACCCAGATTAGGTCATTGAGCCGCTTGCAGCACTGTATCCATGTGCACGAGGTTATACCCTAGCTACTGACCTCCTCAGCAATCTAGAGCGAGGTCTGCTTGGCTTGACTCACCGGTCTCCTCCTCTCATCCCTTGGGAACAAGATGTCCCTCCTCTCCCTGATAACCTGTGGTAGCACCTGGAGGGAGGCATCAGGAAAGAGTGGGGCCATACAGGATCTCCTGTCAGCCATCTCTAATCATCCAGTGTCTCCTTCTCCTCTTCCAGACCTTCCCAATGCAGAGTTCAGTGCAGGGCTGCCAGCCCTTTATAAATGGCGCCAGACCTGCCAAGGCGTCACTTGATGCCCTGCTCCCCGCCTCCGGGTTCGACTCCGACCACATAATTGGTCAGAAATCATGACTTATTAGTCTTAATTAGCCGGCCACTGAATCGCATGCGTGCGGCCAGCCACTCCATCCCCCGGCTTGCCTTGCATCCGATGGCAGGACCGGCATTCAAAGCATAAAATTCAGCACCTAGACTTATCATCTGTGAGGATCCTGTGTAAAATGACATTGGACAGTCTCAACCTAATTCCTAGTGGATGTGATTTCATTGATCAAAACTCAAAGGGGGGAACTTTTCCAGCCAAGGAGAGGCAGATTTGGGTGCGTGCGAAAGTTATAGCCACTGAAATTGACTTTAGTTTGGGATCCTAACATCATCCTGCCCTCCTCACTTTCCTAGGGTGGGATTGAAGGCAAGTGGGTGACCCCCTTGGATCTGTCTGATAAGTATTTAAGGTAGGTAAGAAGTCAGTTAAGAACTATTTTAAATCTCAATTCTGCATTTCCCATCAGGCGACCTGTTTCCTGACCTGTCAGCAACTCACCGAGGTAAGTGCACAGTGGGAAGAGCTTCTTCAGTGAAACTGACAAGCTGGGAAGGCTTTGATCAGTGAACTGAAGAGCTCCAGCCACGGCCAGTTGAGAGGCTGCTGTTCAAAGCATCACTTCTGAGTGTTGTCATTTTTTTGGCAGGTTTTTGCCAACTTGGAAGGCACTTCACCTGTCTTGCACTTCATTCACCTTCAGCTATACTACCCTGGTGCCACTCTTCACCATGGCATGGGAGCAGCTTCTGCAGCTGCACCTTGCACCTCTGATGAGGGGCAAAAGCAGAAGCCACACCACTGACAACATCTCCAGGAGCAACACCTTCTCAGCCACATGCCCTCCACAGGGCAGAGGGGTGCGACTTCCAACACAGAACTACAAGCAGATAATCAGCTCTTCAGACATATCTGAGCACCAGTGCATCAGGAGGCTCAGGCTCTCAACCAAATGAAAGCACATCTGATAGAGCTGCGTCCCCTCAGTACTGCCATCAGGACTGTCAGCCTCCTGGATCACATCTGCCGTCCCCAGATCAAGACCACCTGTGGGCCAGGTAGGTATACATTTCCAGTGGCTGACAAGGTGCCTCTCACTGGAGGGTCACTAGCCCCCACCCCAGGTCTCTGCCTCTTGTTAAGTTGTGTGCTCTCTCCTCCTGCAAAGAGAAAAGCAGAGAGGTGTGAGTCTTCATAATGGTTGTGTGGAGAGGAAGGAAGGACACCATTTGTAGAGGGTGACTGAGACATGGGTGCGAGAGGACAACAGGATGAGGGTGAGTGAGAGTGTTAGCTGCTCAGATGAAGATGTGAGGTGCCTGCAGAGAGAGGAATGGGTGGAGCTGCAGGGAGTGTTGGCCTGAGGAATGCTATGCAAGAGACTGTTGGACAGTTAGTGTGTGAGGCTTGGCACCTGAAAGTGTTATGCCAGTCATCTTTCCTGCCCTCCAGAGGTCCTGGATCCTCTTGGTGCACTGTCTCCAGGTTGGAGGGACCACACTTTTGCTGACTTCCTTGACCACTGCTATCCATGCCTGCTCCGTTGAAGAGGTTGCCCTCCTCTGCTCTTGTCGTCTTTGGGAGAGCTCACCCCATTGCAGTTCCTCATCCCACAGCAGGACCTCCAGGTAAAAGTAACACACCAGGGGAGCAACCTTCCCAGGTCTCCTATCCACGCCTGTGGTTACTGCAGCCTCAAAAATCTAAGTGCTGGTGAGTCCTTGCAATCTGTGCCATGGCCCCATTAATTAGTCCTTTGACAGAATGGATATGTTATCTTGCCCACCCTCCCTAATTGTTTAGGGAAGCAGGATGCTAATGCTGTTGATCTGGGAAAGAGCCTTGGCAAAGGCTGCCCATTGGAAATTTGGATCCCTGACCCGCAAATGGTCCTACTGTTCTGGCAGGGACTAAGTGCAGAAAATTCTGCCCACAAACTCAGACAAAATGGAAAAGTCGTGTCAGGGGAGGGTGTAACCCTGATAATGAAGGGTGTCATAAGGACAGTAGTGCAGAAGGATGCTGCTTGGGAGAGCATCTAGTAGAATCAGTATGGGTGGAGATAACAAAATACATGGTTCAGAAAACACTGGTGGGATTCATTTACAGGCCCCCATCTGCAGCTACACTGTTGAACACAGTATTAAACAAGAAATAAAATAAACTTATAACAACGGCTGTGTAATAATTGTGGGGGACTCGAATCTTCATACAAACTGGTCAAATTAAAATGGCAGAAGTAATTTGGAGGGCGAGTTCATGGAATGCATTTGAGATAGTTTCCTAGTACAATATGTCATGGAGCCAACCAGGGAAGAGGCTATTTTAAATCTTATTTTGTGTAGTGGGTCAGGGTTAATTAGTTAGCTCATAATAAGGGATTCTTTGGGCAAGAGTGATCATAATATGAAACAAGTTCACGCTGAGTTTGAGAGTTGTCATGCTAGGCCCCCACCTGCCAAGAATGAGACACGCTAATTTTGTCATGAACATTGATTTTAAACTGTCACTGGAGCGAAGAAAGGACCTGTTAAACAGATCAGCCATGACTGGAAAAGACATTTGCATATCAACAGATAGTGTTTGGAAGGACAAAGCAGCCATTCCTCGACACATTCAACCCACAATGGACTTTTGATCACTGGATGTTGAAGGTGGGGGAGCTCGCATTCCAGTTTGATTGCTAAGATGGCTGAATACACAGACACACAGCTGGTCAAACCAGCTAATCACATGACTAACCTGCTGGGCAATCTGAATTTTTAGAATTTGTACAAACAGTTTTGGGAAGAAAGTCTGTTTGCTCCTGGGCTGAGAAGATCTCTCTCATGTCTGATCCCATCTCTTTCTCACAAGCCTCTGAATTCACTGAAGGCACATGAACCCCAACAGAGAAAAGTTTCCTACAGTGAACAAGGTTTAAGAAGAAACATGGGCCCTAACGAAAAGCAAGAGCTACCTACAATCAAGGACTCGACTGTGAGCTCGAAGCAAATTGACAAAAACTGTTCCAATATTGCCTCAAACTTTTCCACTTTATTTTTCTTCTCTTTTCTATCTCTATTTACATGTATGTATTGCGTATGCATGCTAGCGTGGGCGCGTCATGTATCCGTAGGCGTCAACCGAATTAGAGTTTAAGTTTAATAAATTTCAACTTTTCTTCTTGAAACCTAAGAAAGCCTGTTAGTGCTGGTGTCTTTGCATTATAATTGGAAAGTGGTGAACAAGGATTCACCAAGGGGGAGCTAAAAACATGGTGTGTTTAAAATTAAACCCTGTTACGGTAAGACCAGGTGAAGGCTGAGAGGGACCCCTAGATACCTTTCTCACCTGATCGTAAACAGAGTGTTTAGTTTAGTTTAGTTTAGAGATACAGCACTGAAACAGGCCCTTCGGCCCACCGAGTCTGTGCCGACCATCAACCATCCATTTATACTAATCCTACACTAATCCCATATTCCTACCACATCCCCACCTGTCCCTATACTTCCCTACCACCTACCTATACTAGGGGCAATTTATAATGGCCAATTTACCTACCAACCTGCAAGTCTTTTGGCTTGTGGGAGGAAACCGGAGCACCCGGAGAAAACCCACGCAGACACAGGGAGAACTTGCAAACTCCACACAGGCAGGACCCAGAATTGAACCCGGGTCGCTGGAGCTGTGAGGCTGCAGTGCTAACCACTGCACCACTGTGCCGCCCAGTATGAAACTTGAGTATTGCAATTAAATAAAGCCAAACACATTGGTATGAGGGGCAAGTTGATAAGGTAGATTGGGAAATCAGATTAAAAGCTATGATTGTAAACGAGCAATGGTGAACATTTGAAGACATATTTTAAAATTCTTAAATCTACATTCCATTGTAAAATGGCTGACTAAGTATCTTAAGGATAGTATTAGATGGATAAAAAACTTACAATATTGCCAAGAAGCATAGTAAGCCCAGTGATTGGTCTTTGAAAACAGTGAAGGGTGACTACAAAGTTGATGAAGAGGAAGAAAATAGAATGTGACAGTAAACTAGCCAGAAATGTAAAAACAGATTGTAAGAGCTTCTACAAGTATGCAAGAGGTAAGAGAGCAGCAAAAGTAAACTTGGCTCCCTTAAAGGTTGAGACAGAAGAAATGATAACAGGGAGTAAGGAAATGGTAGAAATGTTAGTTATTTTGTGTGCCTCTTCACAGTAGAGGACACAAAACAAATGCCAGAAAGGTAGGGAACCAAGGGTGTAGTGAGAACAAGGAACTTAAAGTAATTAATATTAATAAGGAAAATGTACTGGAGAAGTTTGAGACTGAAAGTCGATAATACTCCTGGACCTGGCAGTTGATATCCGAGGGTTCTGAAAAGGTGGCTACAGAGAAAGTGGATGCACTGGTTGTGAGATTCCAAATTCCCTAGATTCTGGAACGGTTTCAGTGGATTGGAAGGTAGCAAATGTAACACTGCTATTCAGGAAAAGAGGGACAGAGAAATCTGGGAAGTGCAGGCCAGTTAGCCTGTGATAGTCATCTGGCAGATGCTGGAATCCATTATTAAGGAAGTGGTAACAGGACATATAGAAAAGCAAAATATGATTAGGTAAAGTCAAGATGGTTTCACAACAATTTATATTTATATAGCGCCTTTAACGTAATATAGTGTCTGAAGGTGCTTCACATAAAACAAAATATGATAGCCACATAAGGAGATATTAGGTCAGATGACCAAAAGCTTGGTCGAAGAGATAGATCTTAAGGAGTGTCCAAAAGGAGGAAAGCAAGGTAGAGAGCCGGAGAGGTATAGGGAGGGTATTCCAGAGCTTGGGGTTTAGGCAACTGAGGGGCTGCCCACCGATAGTGGAATGATTAAAATCGGGGATACTCAAGAGGTCAGAATTGGAGGAGAGCAGCTATCTCGGAGGGTTGTGGGACTCGAAGAGTTTACAGAGATGGGGAGGCGCCTGACCATGGCCATGAAAACAAGAATGATTATTTTAAAATCAAGAAGCACAGGGGTAATAGGTGAATGGGATTTAGTGCGAGTTGAGACACAGGCAGCAGGGTTTTGAATGACCTCAGGTTTATAGAGGATTGAAACATAGAAAATAGGAGCAGGAGTAGGCCATTCGGCCCTCCGAGCCTACACCGGCATTCAATATGATCATGGCTGATCATCCAAACTCAGTACCCTGTTCCCACTTTCTCCCTGTATCCCTTGATCCTTTTAGCCCAAAGAACTATATATAACTCTTTCTTGAATATATTTAATGATTTGGCCTCAACTGCTTTCTGTGGTAGAGAATTCCACAGGTTCACCACTCTCTGGGTAAAGAAATCCCTCCTCATCTCGGTCCTAAATGGCTTACCTCTTATTCTTAGACTGTGACCCCTGGTCCTGGACTACCCGCCATCGGGAACATCCTTCCTGCATCTAGTCTGTCCAGTCCTGTTAGAATTTTGTAGGTTTCTATGAGATCCCCTCTCATTCTTCTAAACTCCAGCGAATACAAGCCTAATCGACCCAATCTCTCTTCATACGTCAGTCCTGCCTTCCCAGGAATCAGTCTGGTGAACCTTCGCTGCACTCCCTCCATAGCAAGAACATCCTTCCTCAGATAAGAAGACCAAAACTGCACACAATACTCCAGATGTGGTCTCTCCACGGCCTTGTATAATTGCAGCAAGGCATCCTTTCTCCTGTACTCGAATTCTCTCGCTATGAAGGTCAACATATCATTTGCCTTCTTAACTGCCTGCTGCACCTGCATGCTTACTTTGAGCAACTGGTGCACAAGGACACCCAGGTCTCGCTGCACCTCCCCCTTTCCCAATCTATCGCCTTTCAGATATCTGTATTTCTGTTTTTGCCACTACCGTGGATAACCTCACATTTATTCACATTAAAGTGCATCTGCCATGTATTTGCCCACTCACTCAACCTGTCCAAATCACACTGGAGCCTCTCTGTATCCTTCTCAAAGCTCACACTCCCACCCAGCTTTGTGTCGTCTGCAAACTTGGATATATTAATTTAATTCCCTCATCTATATCATTAATATATATTGTGAATAGCTGGGGTCCTAGCATTGATCCCTGCAGTTCCCCACTAGTCACTGCCTGCCACTCGGAAAAAGACTCATTTATTCCTACTCTTTGTTTCCTGTCTGCCAACCAGTTCTCTATCCATGTCAGTACCTTACCCCCAATCCTATGTGCTTTAATTTTGCACGCTAATCTCTTATGTGGGACCTTATTGAAAGCCTTCTGAAAGTCCTAATACACCACATCCACTGGTTCTCCCTTATCTATTCTACTAGTTACATCCTCAAAAAATTCCAGTAGTTTTGTCAAGCATGATTTCCCTTTCTTAAATCCATGCTGACTTTGTCCGATCCTGTCATTGTTTTCCAAGTGCTCTGCTATTACATCTTTTATAATGGTCTCTAGCATTTTCCCCACTACTGATGTCAGGCTAACCGGTCTCTCATTTCCTGTTTTCTCTCTACCTCCCTTTTTAAATAGTGGGGTTACATTAGCTACCCTCCAATCTTCCAGAGTCTATAGAATTTTTAAAAATGACCAGCAAAGGGGCGGTACAGTGGCGCAGTGGTTAGCACCGCAGCCTCACAGCTCCAGCGACCCGGGTTCAATTCTGGGTACTGTCTGTGTGGAGTTTGCAAGTTCTCCCTGTGTCTGCGTGGGTTTCCTCCGGGTGCTTCGGTTTCCTCCCACAGCCAAAAGACTTGCAGGTTGATAGGTAAATTGGCCATTATAAATTGCCCCTAGTATAGGTAGGTGGTAGGGGAATATAGGGGCAGGGGACAGGTGAGGATGTGGTAGGAATATGGGATTAGTGTAGGATTAGTATAAATGGGTGGTTAATGGTCGGCACAGACTCGCTGGGCCGAAGGGCCTGTTTCAGTGCTGTATCTCTAAATCTAAAGAAATCAATGCATCTACTATTTCAAGGGCCACTTCCTTAAGTACTCTGGGATGTAGATTATCAGGCCCTGAGGATTTATCAGCCTTCAATCCCATCAATTTCCCTAACACCATTTCCCTCCTAATACTAATTTCATACAGTTCCTCCTTCTCACCAGATCCTATGTTCCCCAACATTTCTGGGAGGTAGTTTGTGTCCTCCTTTGTGAAGACAGAACCAAAGTATGTATTTAATTGGTCTGCCATTTCTTTGTTCCCCATTATAAATTCCCCTGTTTCTGACTGTAAAGGACCCACATTTGTCTTCACTAATCTTTTTCTCTTCACATATCTACAGACGATTTTACAGTCAGTTTTTATGTTCTCTGCAAGCTTACTCTCATACTCTAATTTCCCCTTCTGAATCAATCCCTTTGTCCTCTTGCTGAATTCTAAACTGCTCCCAATCCTCCGGTTTGCTGCTTGTTCTGGCCATTTTATATTTCTCTTCCTTGGATCTAATACTATCCCTAATTTCTTTTGTAAGCCACACTTGAGCCACCCTTCCTGTTTTATTTTTGCACCAGACAGGAATGAACAATTGTAATTCATCCATGCGCTCTTTCAATGCTAGCCATTGCCTAGCCACTGTCAACCCTTTAAGTAAAGCTCCCCAATCTATCATAGCCTCATACCTTCATAGCTTCCTTTATTTAGATTCAGGACCCTAGTCTCAGGATCAACTTTCTCACTCTCCATCTTAATGAAGAATTCTATCTTGTTATGGTCGCTCTTCCCCAAGGGACCCCGTACAACATGTTTGTTAATTAATCCTTTCGCATTACACAATACTCAGTCTAGGATGGCCTGTTCTCTAGTTGGTTCCTCAACATATTTGTCCAAAAAAACCATCACGAAAGCACTCCAGGAATTCCTCCTCTACATATTATTGCTAATTTGGTTTGCCAAATCTATATGTAGATAAAGATCACCCACAATTACAGTTGTACCCTTATTGCATGCATCTCTAATTTCCTGTTTAATGCCATCCTCTACATCACCACTGCTGTTTGGGGGTCTATATACAACCCCCACCAATGTTTTCTGCCTCTTGGTGTTTCTTAGCTCCACCCATATAGATTCCACATCAGGATTCTCTGAGCTAATATCCTTTCTCACTATTGTATTGATTTCCTCTTTTACTAACAACGCTACTCCACCTCCTTTCCTTTTTTGCCTGTCCTTCCCAAATATTGAATACCCCTGGATGTTCAGTTCCCATCCTTGGTCACCCTGTAGCCATGCCTCCATAATCGCAACTATATCGTATCCATTTACATCTATTAGCGCGGTTAATTCACCTACCTTATTGCAAATACTCCATGCATAGAGACACAATGCCTTTAGGCTTGTCTTTTTAACATTCTTAGTCATCATAGCATTATTTCCCACTATAGCCCTATTTGTTTCTTGCCCTTGATTTCTATGCCTTCCACTTTTGCCTTTTTGTTTCCTCTCTTTCGTTTCTATCCTTGTTTCCTGCTCCTCAGTCTCCCTGCTCAGGTTCCCATCTCCCTGCCATTCTAGTTTAAATCCTCCCCAAAGCATTAGCAAACGCCCCTGCAAGGACATCGGTTCTGGTCCTGCCTGGGTGTATCCCATCCTGCCTGTACAGGTCCCACCTTCCCCAGAACAGGTCCCGATGTCCCAGGAATCTAAATACCTCCCTCCTGCACCATTTCTCCAGCCACACATTCACCTGGTCTATTCTCCTGTTCCTTACTCACTAACACATGGCACAGGAAGTAATCCTGAGATTACTACCTTTGAGGTCCTGCATTTTAATTTAGCTCCGAACTCCTTAAATTCATCTTGTAGGACTTCATTCCTTTTTCTACCTATGTCGTTGGTACCGACATGTACCATGACCACTGGCTGTTCACCCTCCCCCTTCAGAATGTCCTGCAGCCGCTCCAAGACTTCCTTGACCCTTGCACCAGGGAGGCAACATACCATCCTGGAGTCTCGTTTGCGGCCACAGAAACGCCTGTCTGTTCCCCTTACAATTGAATCTCCTATCAATATGACTTTCTGAGTCTTTTTCACCCCTCCTGTGCAGCAGAGCCATCAGTGATGCCATGAACTTGGCTGTTGCTGCTTTCCCCTAAGAGGTCAACCCCCCAACGCCCAACAGTATTCAAAGCGATATATCTGAGAGGGGGATGGCCACAGGGCACTCCTGCACTACTTGTCTGCACCTACTACTCTGCCTGGTGGTCACCCATCCCTTTTCTGCCTGTGCAGCCATTACCTGCAGTGTGACCACCTCGCTAAACGTGCTATCCACGACGTCCTCAGCATCGTGGATGCTCCACAGTGAATCCACCCGCAGCTCCAGCTCCGTAATTCGGGTAGCCGGTCGCTGCAGATGGATACACTGGAAGTATCCCTGATTTCCCACATGGCGCAGGAGGAGCATATCATGGGTGCGAGCTCGCCCGCCATGACTTACCTTTTGATTACTTGGTTACTCCCTATAAAAAATACCAATTACAGTAGGGGCTTTATTCTACTCCAAACACAACCCACTACAATCTAATGTCCTTAACAAATTACACTAATTAAAAAAAACACACTAGTAGTACTCGCCTTATCACTTGAGTTTTTTTTTCAAAAAAAAACATTCCCCTTTTTTAAGCTGTTTAAATGCACTAACATCTGTTACTTATCCAAACAATCAGCTTACAGATTTCCCGTGATTTCACGGTAAGTCTTTTTTTTTCCTCTGTTGAATCTCAGCACGCGCCGAGAGACAGAGCCCGCCGCCGTTTCGTTTCTCAGGTAAGTATGGGCCTCGAACCCCGCTCTCTCCTTTTCAGGTGCCGCTCAGGATACGATTCCTCCCAGGTCCACCTGTTGACACTCTGGTCCTCAGGTAAGTAATGTGGGAGACCAGCCAGGAGTGCATTGGCATAGTCCAGTCTAGAGGTAACGAAGGCACGAAAGAGGGTTTCAGCAGCAGGTGGACTGAGACAGAGCGATGTTACGGAGGTGAAAATAGGCACTCTTAGTGATGGTGCAAATATCTGGTAGGAAGCTCATCTCAGTATCAAATGTGACACTAAGGTTGCAAACAGATTGGTTTCATCTCAGACTATTGCCAGGGAGATGGATGGATTCAGTAACTAGGGACAGAGTTTGGAGCAGGGACTGGAAATAATCTTTTCAGTCTTCCCCATATTTATTTGATTCTGCTCACCCAGTAATGGATGTCGGACCAGGAAGAGATGTTGGGTGGTCAACAGTTTCGTGGGAATGGGGTCGAGGGTGCAGTTGGACAAGGCTCATGGACAAGATGAGCTCAGAAAGGACATGAGGGGAGTTAGGACAGAAACTAGAGAAAGATGTGAGTTCAGGTTTAGGGAAGGGGGAAGCATTATAGGAAGTTTAGCCAGGTGAGCTAGTGGAAGGAAAGGATGCGGCAGAGGCAGCTGATTGGATGGTCTCGATCTTATTCCCAAAGAGGTCCATGAGATCCTAACACTTATTGTTGAAGGTGAGGGCGGAGGGGACAGGAGACAGGGGTTTCAGAAGATGGTTTGCAGTGGAGAAAAAAGCCGGAGGTTATCTTTGCATTCCAGGATGATCCTGAAATAGTGGGCTGGATTTTATGGGCCCCCTTGAGGCGGGGTCTGTGGTGGGGATGTCCCATAGAATTGCAATGGTGGTGGGGGGCGGGTTGCTGGAGGGCCCATTGTAAAGTGTTTTTCCCAGGGGCGGGACTCACAGGTCTCTTCCCCACAACCCCCCCACATGCAGCCATTGGGATAAAACGGGGCCCTTCCTGCAGGCTTGAGTGGTGTCCCTTATCTGTGGGCAATCAGCGGCCCACGGAGGGCACCAGCCGGGCAACAATGTATTTCCCGGGGCCCCCCTCCCTATGGACTTTTTGACCATCCCCCTCCTTGCAAAGGACCTTCTGGCGTGGCCCCGACCACCCCGCCTCACTTCCTGAGGTCCAGGACTCTACTGCTGGGCCTGGGTCCAAGACATCTGCAGAACTGGCAGTGGCCACCACTCCCGGTGATGCTGTGATTGGCTGACATCTCTTGGAGGTGGGATCCCCATCTCTAAAGGAACAGGGATCCCAGTGCCAGCTTTTCCTCCAGAACAACGGAGGATCGCACTGGGAGGGGGTGGGTGGGGAGGCGCGAGAAGGCTGATGTGGGGTTCCCCCGCCTTTTTGGCCTGGCGCTGGGAGCCCCACTTTCTCCACAAAATCCAGTCCAGTTAGCAGTTTTAACAGACAAGAGCAGGACCCAATGGTGTTTTGTGTGGTCCAGCCAGATCTGGCAGTGAATGGCTAAACCAGTTGTCCAGCATCTTCATTCAAGTCTGTGTTCCTTGGACTTAAGGTAGCAGAGATGAGGACTGTACCAGGGGAACGGCCAGGGTGAGAGAGAGTCATGGTTTTATTGGGGACTCGGGCATCAAAGATGGAGGTGAGGGTGCGATTGAGTTAAATCAGTAGCTGCAGAAATATTGTGGCAAACGGAGGACCAAAGTCTAGATATTTGGGATTTTGAAAGTGCAGTTTTAAGTGAGTTAGGGAAGAGTTTTTTCCAGGAACGGGTGCAGAAAGAGGTAGGATTGGGGCATGGAAGGGGTATGTGGATGGAGACTGATACAAGGAAGGGAAAGGGAAATAGTGTTTGGCAGATCTGTTGAAGTTTTTTGAGGATGTAGCTACCAGGCTAGATTTTGGGAAAACAGTAGACGTATATTTGCATTTTCAGAAGTCGTTAGATAAGGTGCCACATGAATGGTTATTGCACCAGATAAGGGCTCGTGGGGTTAGAAGTAATAGGTTAACATGGATAGAGGATCGGCTGAAGGAGAGAAAACAGAGAGGAGGAATAAATTGGTTATCAGGTTGAAAGGCTGTTGCCACAAGGATCTGCTGGGGCCTCAGCTATTTGAAATCTATATTAATGACATAAATGAAGAGACCGAATGTAATGTATCTAGGTTTACTGGCAATACAAAGTTAACATGCAGGTATAACAAGTAATTAGGAAGGCAAATGATATGTTGGCCTTTATTGCAGGGGGTTGGAATACAAGAGTAAACAAGTTATGTTGCAATTGTACAGCACTTTGGTGAGAGCAACCTGGAGTACTATGTACAGTTTTGTTCTCTGTACCTAAGGAAGGATACACTTGCCTTAGAAGGGGTGCAGCAAAGGTTCACTAGATTGGTTCCTGGGATGAGCATGCTGTCCTACAAGGAGAGATCGAGTAGAATGGGCCATTATACTCTAGCGTTTAGAAGAATGAGAGGTGATCTCGTTGAAATATACAAGATTCTGAAAGAGCTTGACAGGGTAGATGCTGCAAGGCTTCCCCCGACTGCAGAGTCTAGAACTAGCGGGCATAGTCTCAAGATAAGTGGACAGCCATTTAGGACTGAGATGAGCAGAAAATCCTTCATGTGGAGGGTTGTAAATCTTTGGAATTCTCCATCCCAGAAGGCTGTGGATCCTCAGTCATTGAACACATTCAAGGCCGTAATTGATTGTTTTTTGGACTGTAAGAGATATGGGGACAAGGTGGGAAAGAGTGGTTGAGGTGAAGGATCAGCCATAATCTTATTAAATGGTAGATCAGGCTCAAGGGGCTGCATGGGGTATTCCTGCTCCTGTTGCTTATTCTCTTACATTCACCCATATTTTGACAATTTGTTTGGCAAATGGCACAAAGTGGGAAAATGAATGCAAAGCAAATGCTCCTTTTTGGTTGATGCAAGGATATCATGAAGCATAATAAAAAGTACTTTATTCTGTATTTAACCCACAGTATTTTCAGGAAAGCTAAATGGAGCCAAGTTCCCCACAACCAGTCTCTCTCATTTAAATTTTAGAGAATAACTGTAGTTGATCTGGTAGAATAATATTGATGTACTTGTACTGCATCCTATTATAGGTAATGGACTCTGTCCTACGACTCTGCAAATCAATAAGCTTTCCCTGCAACAGGAAATGGAAAGAGGTGGGGAAGTAAGTCCCTAAAGAAAAAGAGGTTCAAAGAGCATGTTAGCTCCCACACACTACGCTATACCTTGAAGCTATAGACTCAATGCACAGTCTGCGAATATAATTCATTATAAATATCAGGTTTTCAAGTTTTATACCTTTGATAAAAACTTTATGTTGGGAATCACATTTTGAGGAAAGTCCAAGTCTAATTTATGTGCCAATTCCTAATGGTTTGCAATAAATTTGAATCAAGAACCAAGTGTGGAAAAGGAATTAATAGTAGTCTTTTATCATCCTTCAAATGTATTCTTTAGCCTGTGCTTGGGTTGTAAGGGTAGAGTTAGTTTGATATTTTTATCAGTTGGCTGCTGAAAAATGCATTAATTTTAAAAAGCTATAGCATTGAGAATGGGAGCAAAATGAAGTTAGGAAATTAATTCTGTCACAATGATTTATATGTATGATGTGAATGTCACTTTGTGAAATTGTTAGGTGAAGTGTACTGGACATAGCACTTGCATAATAAATTGATGCTAGTTTTTAGGGCGCGCCATATAACGACTGCTGAAAATTCAGTTTGAAAATATGGTAGTGTCTTCTGTTGTGAATTATTGTGCTGTGCAGAAATGTTTGACTTGTTTAAATGCAGATGGAGCTTTAAGCAATACTTGTTTGTGGGTTATTTTCAGAAGATTGATATGCTTTCACTAACTTTTATGGAAAATTTATATTCAGGTCAAGTGTGCAACTTCACTTTACATGGTTTTCCCTTGTTGCTTGAGGCTGCATCTTCCACATTTATAAATGCATCAATGAAATGAGATACTTTAACTTAATTTATTTTAATTAACAGCACATGTAAGAAAGGATTAGAAGTTTTTTAGTGAAAGAGCTGATGAGGTGTGAGCGTATGTATATAAAGCCTAAAAATTAACTTGCCTGATAGCTTAGTAATTAGCTGAACCATGTAAAGCAAGAAGTTGCCAGTTCTGATGAAGGGTCACTGACCTGAAATATTAACTCTGCTTCTCTCTCCACAGATGCTACCAGACCTGCTGAGTATTTCCAGCATTTCTTGTTTTTATCCCAGATTTGATCCTTGATTTGCACAGGTCCCAGGACAGGTAGCACTAGGAGTGCTACAATTGGCCTCAGCGCTCCTGGGAGGATCAAGCGGTTTAAAATCCATGGGTATCAGCTGAGGACAGGATTAGAATTGACTGTGATGCCTCTGCAAATGGATAGCCTACTGACACAGTCAGGGCAATGCATGTAGAATGGTCACTTGTTGTGAAATATGGAAATACAGCCATTGGCCCTAGAGTTTATACCCTAACAACGATAAGGGGAAAAAAATAAACTTCTATTTTGAGAATAGAAGTAGTCTAGATCAGGCCATTGATAGGAATTAAAAACCTTTATGTACAAACAGAGAATATTGGGTTAAATTATGAAATCCTGAATATTTGGATTTAGTTCTTTTCAATTCAAATGATGACATGGTCACATGTCGAGCAGACTGCGTGTGTTATTTGCTGTGACACAGCCTTGTTCTACAACGTTTATTTAACTTTTTTTGTTACTGACCCTACTTTGTACAATAATTTTAAAGGTTTTCAATATTTATGAAACCTCAATGTATTTTCTTCCATTTTTCTCCCTTCCTCCTCTCCCGTCTGTCTTCCAGGCAGGAGCCTGGAAGTGATTATGAGAAGCACTAAGAGCTGAGCCTGACTGCCTCTCAATTAGCATCAGCACATGCACATTTAGAATAGAGGAGACAGGGCAGTGTTTGGAAGTGGTTGCTTCCCTGTTTCTCCCCTTGCCTAACCCCTCCCCCCAAATACATTCCTCCACCCCAAAAACATGTGTAACTTAGACTATTTTGTAGTTCTCCCTCTATTGTTTCAGCACAGACCAGGATGCTGAATGGCTCCTGTTTTGCATGACTTCACACCATACCATGTAGTATACCTACTCTCTGAGCTATGGCCAGGCAGGGGAGCAGACGTGATACCTAATGCACAAATATTTCTAAACCTATCATCTTTCAGATAATCTTGCAGAATTTACAGTTGTTCGATCAGAAGACTAATTCTAACATCCTCACAATAATGGGAACCCAATGACAATTTAATTAGCACCTAAGAATTAGCGTGCAACTGGGGTAGAATAAATGAATTCAATTTCATGTCCACACACAACAAAAAAATTGTTATTTAATTAGGGTTTTAATCCCAAAAAATCAGGGCAGGAGTTTTTCTCTCTTTTGTGATTGGAGCAAAATTGTAAACATGCTTATAAGGAATATGTTGACAACTTTGCTCTAAATGGCAAACAGTAGCGATATTGCACCCTCCCCTCACCCCGAACCCCACTTAAAAAAAAATAAATCCAGAGATGATTTAGAAGTGAAATGTGAATAGTTGTTTCTATTAACTTGATATTGGAGAATTGTGGTGTACAGACTATATCAGAGACAACAATTACAACTTTTTCTAGTTGTCAGTGACACTAATTTCTACAAACAGTTGCATGATAAATTGAACATAACCTTATTACTGAGTCAGATTTTACAAAACTATCTCAAAATAGACCCTATTTTTTTTCCAATTAACTGTAGGCACAGAAATAGCAGTAGAAGTACAAAAAAGCCGAAGAAACACAGAATTTTGGGGAGCTGGGGTGGTGAAAGAGGAGAAACAGGGAAACAACCACTTCTGATCACTACCCAGTCATTGCTGTTCGAAATGTGCATGTGACAATGCCTGGTCAGGCTTAGTTCTTCGAGCGTCTCAGAACCACTTCCAGGCTCATTCTAGGTAAAGGTGGTCAGGAGAAGAGGAAGGGAGTAAAATGTCAGAAAAATACATGATTGAGGTTTCATAAATACTGGAAACCTTTAAATGTTATTGTGCCACTCATGACAGCTCTAAAAAGAGAGGTTAAATTGTTGCAAAACACTTAACCTGCGTTCTTTCCCATTCTCCAATCCCTTCTCCATCCTCCCTAAGCACTTCGAGCACCCAAAAAGACATTGATTAGGCAGCAATTAGAATATGGTGTCTAGTTTTGGCTAGAATGGAAGGATGTGAAGACTTTAAGAAGGGAATGGAAGAGATTCATTCAGGTGATTTGTGAGGTGAGAGGCTTTAGTTATGATGACAGACTTAAAAAACTGGGATTCTTCATTAGAACAAACAAGATTATTCTTTCTGAAAGAGCTGCTCAAAATTGTGAGGGTTTTTAAAAACATAAAAGGGGGAAATCTATTTCTGTTGGTCAGTGAGTGGATAACTAGAGGGCATAAATTTAAAATCATCAGTAAAAGAACAAAAGGTGAGATTAGAAGTATTTTTTAATGCATGTAGGATTCTGTACCAAAAATTGGTGGAATCAGGATCCATAAGTCGTGAAGAGGAAGATGATAAATAGCTGAACAAGGAAAATTTAGAAGTGTATTGGGAAAGAGGAGGGGAATAGAACTGTCTTTGAGAACAATGGGTCACATGGCTTCCTGTTATATTGTACAATTCAATCTGAGGAGCACTATAGAATACTTTCTGAGCAATTTTGTTACTTTACGAGCTTTGTGTGTTTTTTTGTTATTACAGAGATCCAGAAAAAGCAGAAAGGCCTCGCCTTGCTCAGAGCAACCATATTAATTCGCATAAGGGCTTTACCAAGGCAGAAGTGCTTTGGAGCAGAGAGCATGCTGGGAAAGTAGGTGAAAAGATTGGGTTTGAAAAACATGAAGAATTGAAGAAAGAGTGGGATGATGAAGAGAGATATGGTTTCCAAAAGGATCCTGTCAAGATAGTGGCCAGAAAAGGGAATAAGAACAAGGTGCAAGCAAGTTCCATGGAGAGCGATAACATGTTCACAGAACATCGTCCTTTGTCTCAACCACAGCCCATTCAGCGCAATGGCACAGTTCAGCCTCCCACTCTGGTAGACCAGAATGGTGCCAATGTTTATCGGAGGGGGTTTGTGCCCCGAACTGGAACAGAGAAGAATGTTCAGCGGAAAAGTTCCATGGTACAAGTGGAACACTGGGTGAAATCACACAAAGGAGATGGCAAAAGGTCAGAATGTATTTTTGTTAATTTAATGGCCTACATTCATTGCTTGAACATCAAACCATAACCAAAAAGAACACTAGCCCCAATCTGATAAATGGGGAGCTAATTGCTTGGTTCACAAATACTTCTATTTAATCACCATTTTATATCCTTAAGCTTCAAAGGTCATAAATAATTAAGATCCTCATTGAGAATGGTTACAACTTAGTACACTGTAGTTTTTTGCAATGTATTTGGAAATGATGAAAATTCTGCAGACTATTGCATTTTTTGGAATTGCTGTACCTTTACTGATTTAGGATCAAGGAGACTGGTCAGTATTTTTCAAAGAAAAACAGATTGAATCACAGAATATGATCCCCAAAACTTTGATTAAAAATCCCATATGACCGAATAAGTCAAATTCAATCTTTGGCACTGTAAACTAGGATCTGCTTATATAGCAACCCTGTTGTCAATTATGGCAAATCCACTGGTTTTCTGCTTTAAACAAGAAATGGACAGATTTGCAGAATACGATTCTTTAAAACCCAAGCCAAAGGCCCCAAAACCCAAGTAATTAAAATGGAACTTGACTGATTTGGTTAAAATCAACCAGCAATCTGCTTCATGACACAAAAAAAGACACTGGAAATCTCAGTGTTGCTGTACAAGTAGAGGGGAGCAGTCCCACCTATTTAGGGGAATGAGCAACTGCTCTTTGTAATTGATATGAGATTATTACCTTTGACTCATTAGGCAGCAGTCTAATTACATGGATTGAAATATTCTGTGCTTCAGGGAGTCCTAGTGAAATCTACAGGTTTAATTGGCTGCAGACACATAGATAAGTATGCAACTGCTGGCAGGTTCTGCCAGTAAGTTTGCCCTTGATCCCTTTTGGCTTGCATGGGATGTGGTGCCTGTGGACTTCATTGAATCATAAAATCTAAAATCTTATAGCACAAAATGAGGGCATTCAACCTGTCGTACCTGTGCCAGTTCTTTGAAAGAGCTGTCACTTTAGTCCCACTCCCCTGCTTTATCCCCATATCCTATCCGAGTGTTGTTGTAAGCCCAAGCAATTGAATGTAGCTGGATACTGTAGGTGGTTAGAAGTAGATCTGATAAAAGTGTTGAAAGTTGAGAGTTCTTGTTGAGTTAAATCAGAAAACCTATTTCGATTGGTTGGTGCGCTGATAATTAGAGGATGTAAATTTAAGGTGATAAGTAAAAGAATACTTGGCATCAGGTGGCAGCACTATATCTCCAACACAGAAGTCCTTGAAGCGGCCAACATCCCCAGCTTATACACACTACTGAGTCAGCGGCGCTTGAGATGGCTTGGCCATGTGAGCCGCATGGAAGATGGCAGGATCCCCAAAGACACATTGTACAGCGAGCTCGCCACTGGTATCAGACCCACCGGCCGTCCATGTCTCCGTTATAAAGACGTCTGCAAACGCGACATGAAATCGTGTGACATTGATCACAAGTCGTGGGAGTCAGTTGCCAGCATTCGCCAGAGCTGGCGGGCAGCCATAAAGACAGGGCTAAATTGTGGCGAGTCGAAGAGACTTAGTAGTTGGCAGGAAAAAAGACAGAGGCGCAAGGGGAGAGCCAACTGTGCAACAGCCCCAACAAACAAATTTCTCTGCAGCACCTGTGGAAGAGCCTGTCACTCCAGAATTGGCCTTTATAGCCACTCCAGGCGCTGCTTCACAAACCACTGACCACCTCCAGGCGCGTATCCATTGTCTCTCGAGATAAGGAGGCCCAAAAGAAAAAGAAGAGTAAAAGAATGGAAGGAGAGGCTAGGAGAACTTTATTTAAAAAGCAGAGAGTTTTTAGGACATTGAATGTCTTGCCAGAAGCAAAATCCATAATAGCCTACAAATGGGAAGTGGATAACTTTTGAGGATAAAAATATTACAATCAGGGATTTACATCCATAGCAGGAGTTCGATTGTCCTTAGCTTCCACAACAACTGTGCCCAGCCTCCCTCACCCGCTTCTAACTCCCCCAGTTTACGCTGGCAATCTCCTCTCCCTGGTCCTTCCTTCCCACCAAAATGATGCAGCCAAATTCAGTTTTGTCAGATTGCAGCAAAAGCAATAAGACTTAATTAAGAGTCACAGAGCACTGTTGAGTGGGACAGAACCTGGAGCGGACCAGAGTGGGAAAGAGGAGAGTGCCTGCATGAAATTTGGGGGTGGGTGGGTATGTTGGAAAGGACCAGGGAGAGAATGCCAGCTTGAACTGGGTGGTGGGGCAAGAACTGCGGGGATCATGAATTTGGGATGAATAAAGGAGAATGCCTACATAAAGAGGGGGGAGGAGGGGAGTGCCAGCATGAACTTCAGGGGCAGGTAAGGGAGAATTTCAGTAGAAACTAGGGGAGAGAGAGATGAGTGCATTGTGAACTTGATCCAGGGGATGAGTGTGTCAGTATGTATTGTGGGGAGGGAAGTTGGGAGAGTACATCAATGTGAATATAGAAAACCTATATGATGCATTGTATCATATGTAAAATAACAGTGAGCCTACCCCACCTTAATGTCTCTCAAATAGGTTTTCTATTTCCAACTTCGAGGTAATCTTTGCTCAGAGATACTATTTTACATAAATATTAGGATCAGTATAATATGAATATGGCAAATAAATTTGTGAAATAATTGTGCATTATTTTATAAGAAATAAAGGACAATAAGATTGATTTGCAGTCATTTATTATGTCTAATGTAGTTAGCTCCAATATATGCAAACTCCATATATTGTCAGAATTTCTTGTACCACGATTTCAAGTAACTGTGTTCTGTATTCCGAGTGCAGCTAATGCCTCAGTCGGATGCTTTAATAATGCTCTTGCCAGTCGTATCATTTTATTTCCATTTGGCAATATTCTGAAAAGTCTACCCATAAAAATCTGTTTTGCCATGACAGGTTTTAGGTATGCTTTCCTTATACTTTTAGTATCCTTAGAGCACCTATGTGCTTCAGTATTCCTAAACAAATGAGTTTATTAAATAATTCTATTTTCATAACTAAGTTTTTAAGATAAATTTTATTATTTTAGTCTCAAGTTGCTTGAAGCACATGGCTATTCTGCAGTTCCTGAGCTTAATTTCTTTAAGTAAAACAATATCTCTTTTTACTGAGTCGTGAGGCTTGCATGAATTAAACACATCATCCACGTAGGGACCATTTGCCTTTGTATTGAGTGGAGAATTATTTTGCAGGCCAAGGTAACGCCCTTGATTTTGTTCCTGGCTCTTTATGGGGAAGTCCTTTGCCATTGTTCAGTACTTTTCCTGAGGCTTCAACTAAGAATAGAACTTCAAACCTTGGAATCCAGCCCCAAACTGCACGTAATTATTGCACCAGTGTATTGCACCAATCTAGAGAACATAAGTATCTTTCTGAACACTGCAGTTACAATATGAATGTGAAATCTGTGCAAAAGACACTCTACACTCCTGTGCTTTGTGAATCAAACATTAAAAAAAAGCATGTTTATTTCAAATAAGTATTTCGGAGGGCCAGTGCAGACACAACTGGCCGAATGGCGGCCTCCTATGCTTTAACAATTCTGCGATCTATTTATATAGGTTTATTCCAATCATCTGTGCAGTTTAAGTGTCTGATTCTGCCACTGTTTTAGCCCTTGAGACGTAAAGAAGCTTCTCTTGGTGTTCTGACTTCCTGTGAAAGTGCTGATGGCTGCTGCAGATTTGAAATGCTTAACTTCTACTGCATGCTTAAATTTTCCAGTTTTTATCAATAATGGTGCTGGAGCAGTACAGAAATGGAGTTAGAAAATTAGGCGAATGGTCAAGCTAGATTTGTCCCATTCTGTGCAGTGTACAAACCTCTGGTCAGATTTTTAAGGCGAGCCAAAGGCGCTCTTGCTGAAAAGAGGAATGAGCTTTATTTAATTTTGAAATATATTTACTCGTGATTTTCATCAATAGAAAACACGATGGGACAGTATTTTCTTGACTGAGAGGAACATAGGAAATAGGAGCAGGAGTAGGCCATTCAGCCCCTCGAGCCTGCTATGCCATTCAACTAGATCATGGCTGATCGTCTACCTGCCATTTTCCTGCACTATCCCCATATCCCTTGATACCTTTACTTTCTAGAAATCTATCGATCTCTGTCTTGAACAGACTCAATAACTCGGCCTCCACAGCTCTCTCGGGTACAGAATTCCAAAGATTCACCACCCTCTGAGTGAAGAAATTCCTCCTCACCTCAGACCTAAATGGCCTACCTCTTATTCTAAGACTGTCTCCCCTGATACTGGAGCCCCCAGCCAGGGGAAACATCTGCTTCAACCCTGTTGAGCCCTGTAGGAAATTTGTGTGCTTCAATGAGAACATCTCATTCTTCTGAACAGTGGAGAATACAGGCTCAGTCTCCTCAATCTTTCCTCATAGGACAATTCTGCAATCCCAGGAATCAAGAGTGGTGAACCTTCATTGCACTCCCTGTATGACAAGTATATCCTTCCTTAGGTAAGGAAGTCAATATCTGAAGAGTCTTGAGAATATATTTCTGAAAGTGGAATTTGTTTTTGTCTTTTGACTCAGCATTATTTTCCCTGCTACTTGTTCTTGGGGTTTTTGTTTTAGGTTTTGGCCAAGGGTCTCAGCTGCCAGATTTTTCACTTCACTAGTTACCATTTTGAAAATAAAGCTTTTTTTTTTAAGAGGATGAAGAAGAGAATGATAGTAACCACATAGTTGTGTGGGCCCCTGCACACAACTGGATAGCCTTCATGAGCTTTTTTATTTATTCATTTACTCAGTTGCATGATGCAGGTGTTGCTGGCAAGGCCAATATTTAATCCCTAATAGCCAGTGAAAAGGTGATGGTGAGCCATTTTGAACAGTTGTAGTCCACGTGGTGAAGATATTCACCACAGTGCTGCTAGGTAGAGTGTTCCAGGATTTTGGCCCAGCAATGATGAAAGAATGGTGAAATATTTTGGATTTAGGGTGGTTATGACTTGGAGGGCAACTTGGAGATAGCGGGGTTTGATGCCCTTGTTTTTCCAACTAGTCAAGGTCATGGGTTTGGGAGGTGCTGTTGAAGAAGCTTGGGCGAGTTGTTGCAGTGCATCTTGTGGATGGTACACACTGCCACCATGGTGTGCTGGTAATGGAGGGAGTGGAGGAAAGGGAAAGGAACAATTTTAGTAGTTTAAGTAATTATTTCAGGGAAAGCTTTTATGAAAAGATATTAAAGGTTTAAGAGGCCTTTTAAAAAAAAAAACAGCCAAGTGAAAAGTGACCAAATTCTTTGTTTTCCTTTGTATGGAGTGTTCTGAGGATCCTTTCCCAAGTTCACTGCTGTGATAAATAAATCTAACTGCAGAATGAAGTTTGCTGACTCTGAAGTCAAGTGCATGTGTGTTCGATGAGGTGAATTTTGCTGAACTTCCCAAACCATAGTTTAAATTGGTGGATGAGGTGTTAATCAAATGTATTGCTTTGTCTTGGATGTTGTTGAGCTTCTTGAGTGCTGCTGGAACTGCACACATCTAGGAAAGTGGAGAGTATTCCATCACACTCCTGACTTGTGGGTGGTGGAAAGGCTTTGGAGAGTCAAGGAGGTGAGTCACTTGCTGCAGGATACCCAGTCTCTGACCTGCCGTTGTATTTATGTGGATGGTCCAGTTACGTTTCTGGTCAATGGTGATGCCCAGGATGTTGATGGTGGAGGATTCGACGAAAGTGACCATATTGAATGTCAAGGGGAGGTGGTTAGACAAATGTTGGAGAACTTCACTCCCTCACCACTTACTCCGTCCCTCTCCATGGCAACTGTCTGAGGCTGTACCAGGCTGTTTGCAACCTTCCTGTCTACTTTGACTGTTCTAACATCTCCTGAATCTGCCCCTGCCTCAGCTCTTCTGCTTTAACCTTTATCTATGCCTTTGTTACCTCCAGATTTGACTATTCTGAAGCATTCCTGGCAGGCCTCCCACATTCAGTGCTCCATAAACTTAAGGTCATCCAAAACTCTGCTGCGTTTGTCCTAACTCACACCAAATCCCATTCACCCATCGCCCCAGTGCTCACTGAACTACACAGGCTGCCAGTTAAGCAATGCTTCGATTTTAAAATTCTCATCCTTATTTTCAAATCCCTCCTTGGCTAGGTCCCTCCCTATCTCAGTTATCTTCTCCAGCCCTACACCTCTCCAAGATAGCTGCAATACTCTAATTCCACCCTCTTGAACACTCCCGTTTTAATCGCTCCAACATTGGTAGCTGTGCCTTCAGCTGCCTAAGCTCTAAGCTCTGGAATTCCCTCTCTAAATCTCTCTGCCTCCCTACCCTGCTTCCCTCTCTTAAGACTCCCAAAACATACTACTTCTTTGACCAAGCTTTTGATCATCTGCCCTAATTTCTCCTTATGTGGCTCCCTGTGATATTTTTTCTAATGCCTCTGTGAAGCAATTTGGGACATTTTATTATGTTATAAGCACTATATAAATACTAATTGATGATGTAGTTGTTGGAGACACTTGTGGCATGAATGTTGCTTGCTACCTATCAGCCCAAGATGTTGTCCAGGTGTTGCTGTGTGCAGGCATGGACTGTTTCATTATCTGAGGAATTACAAATAGAACTGACCAGTGTGCAATCATGAGTAAACATTCCTGCTTCTGACCTTATTTTGAAGGGATGGCCATAGATGCAACAGCTGAGGATGGTTTGGCCTAAGACACTGCCCTGAGAAACTTGACAGTGATGTCCTGGGCCCGAGATAATTGGCCTCCAAAAACCACAACCATCTTCCAGCCACCAACGGTTTTCTATCTGATCGCCATTGACTTCAATTTTGTTAGGCTTGGTGATACCACATTCAGCCTTGATGTCAATGACAGTCACCTTCACCTCATCTCTGGAATTCAGCCCTATTGTCCAGATGGCAGTACTGCAGAGCTGTGATTTGGTCAGTTGATTGTGGAATTGCTTCGCTCTGCCTATTGCATGCTGCTGCAGCTGGTTAGCATGCTTGTAGTCTTGTGTAGTAGCTTCATCAGTATCATTTTCACATACTACTGCTGCTACTCCGAGTCCGAGTGTATCAGGCCTGTGTCCTCAGTACCTTGCTCTACGGCAGCGAGGCCTGGACAACGTATGCCAGCCAAGAGCGACGTCTCAATTCATTCCATCTTCGCTGCCTTCGGAGAATACTTGGCATCAGGTGGCAGGACTATATCTCCAACACAGAAGTCCTTGAAGCGGCCAACATCCCCAGCTTATACACACTACTGAGTCAGCGGCGCTTGAGATGGCTTGGCCATGTGAGCCGCATGGAAGATGGCAGGATCCCCAAAGACACATTGTACAGCGAGCTCGCCACTGGTATCAGACCCACTGGCCGTCCATGTCTCCGTTATAAAGACGTCTGCAAACGCGACATGAAATCGTGTGACATTGATCACAAGTCGTGGGAGTCAGTTGCCAGCATTCGCCAGAGCTGGCGGGCAGCCATAAAGACAGGGCTAAATTGTGGCGAGTCGAAGAGACTTAGTAGTTGGCAGGAAAAAAGACAGAGGCGCAAGGGGAGAGCCAACTATGCAACAGCCCCAACAAACAAATTTCTCTGCAGCACCTGTGGAAGAGCCTGTCACTCCAGAATTGGCCTTTATAGCCACTCCAGGCGCTGCTTCACAAACCACTGACCACCTCCAGGCGCGTATCCATTGTCTCTCGAGATAAGGAGGCCCAAAAGAACTGCTGCTACTCCTGACATGCTCACCTACATGCCTCATTGAACCAGGGTTGATAATGCAGTGGTCCTGGAGGAACCCAGACTGAGCATCAGTGGGCAGGTTACTGCTGAGTATGTGCTGCTTGATAGCACTGTCAATGACATCTTCCATCACTTTCCTGGTAATTGATAATAGGCTGATGGGGCAGTAATTGGCCAGATTGGATTTGTCCTGCTTTTTGTGGACAGGACATACCTGGGCAATTTTCCATTTTGTTGGGTAGATACCAGTGTTGTAGCTGTACTGGAACAGCTTGGCTGGAGAATGGCTAGATCTGCAGCACAGGTGTTCAACACTACAGTGGGATGTTGTCAGGGCCTACAGCCTATGCTGTTTTCAGTGCACTTAGCAGTTTCTTGATATCATATGGAGTGAATCGAATTGGCCAAAAACTGGCTTCTGTGATGCCGGGAACCTCAGGAGAAATGCTAGATGGATCATCCACCCAGCACTTCTGGCTGAAGATGGTTGTGAACGCATCAGTCTTGTCTTTGACACTTAAGTGCTGGACTCTGCCATCACTGAGAATGGGGATGTTCACAGAACCTCCTCCTCTTGTTAGTTGTTCAGTTGTCCACTTTCATGACTGGATGTGGCAGGACTGCAGAGCTTTGATCTGATCTGTTGGTTGTGGGATAGCATGCTGCTTCTGCTGTTCAGCATGCTTGTAGTCCTGTGTTGTAGCTTCACCATGTATCATTTTCAGGTACGACTGGTGCTGCTCCTGACATGCTCACCTATACTGCTCATTGAACCAGGATCTGGCTTGATGGTAATGGTAGAGTGAGGGATATGCCAGGCCATGTGGTTACAGATTGTGGTAGAATACAATTCTGCTGTTAATATCCCACACCACCTCCTGGATGCTGAGTTTTGAGCTGCTAGATGTGTTTTGATCGACTCTGTTAGTGCTGCAGAACAAGATGGAGGGTGTCCTCAGTGTGAGGACTGGACTTCATCTCAACTCTGTGATGGTCACTCCTACCAATACTGTCATGGACAGATGTAACTGTGAAAGGTAGACTGGTGAGGATGAGGTCAAGTGGATTTTCCCCTCAAGTTGGTTTCCTCACTGCTTGCCACAATCCCAGTCTGGCAGCTATGTCCTTCAGGACTCGGCCAGCTTGGTCAGTAGTGGTGCTACCGAGCCACTCTTGGTGATGGACATTGAAGCCTCCCACTCAGAGTACATTCTATGCCATGCACAAAACGCCACTCCATTAACGTGCAGGTTACCTGCAATCATCAAAACTGGTTAATGCAAGTGACACTTCTTGGGTCGTAGTCATGGCACCTTCATTTTAAGGCAATCCACCATGCCATAATTATGTGACATGAAAAGAAAACAATAAAAATAGTTGCTTGGTAACTTGCATTAGACAGTGAAGCCTAAAGCTTGACACCACTGAAACAGCCCTGAGCAGCAGTGGAGTACGAATGCAATAGGGACACTGCAGCCAGCAGGATCATTCATGATTGCGATAGTGCATTCAATAAACTGTGGGCAGATTTTTTACTGCCAAGCTGGTGTGGTTGCAGGTTGAAGGGGGGAGGGGGTTAAAGGAACCCAACATGATTTCACTTGCTTCCAGGATTAACCCAGGCATGTTTGCAGGCAAGCAGGAAACTCCCATGGAACTGTCAGGTAAATAATTAAAATATTTAAATCCCGATTAACTCAGGATTTAACTCAGATTTCTGTCTTTACCAGTTAGCGCACGGGTTTCCCAAGCTGTATGTAACTTACCAGGTCAACCAGGCTGGAGCACAGCAGGGAGTCCTTGTTCAATGAATCTGACAGGCTGGGAAACCTAAAGAGTAAAACTGAATGGCTGCAGCCCTGCCAAGGTGAGAGGCTAGTGCTCACAGCATTTCTTCTGAGAATGTGCTTTCACTGCTTGACGGGTGATTTCCAACTGCTTGAAAGTCAGTTCACCTGTCTTGGACTTCACTCATCTTGACCTGCATTTACCTGCTGTCAACCTTCATTACGACTTGGGAGCAACTTATGCAGCTCTACCACGGACCTCTGCTGAGGGATAAGAGGAGCAGCAACATCAGCATCGGTAGCAACAGCAGCTACCTTCTCCTCAGGTATCGGCTGCTCCACAGGGCTGAAGGGAGGGACACCAAGATCCAGCTGGAAGGAGGAAAGAACCCAGGCACAGGCTGTACAAGCAGAGAAACAGCTCTCCCGAAATGTCTAAGCACCAGTGCTTCAGAAAGCTCAGGTTTTCACGGCAGGTTGTTGCTGATATCTGCAGCCTCCTGGAACAAGACCTCCTTCCCAGGTGGGCCAGGTAGGCACGCATTGCCAGTGGCTTTTCAGGTGCCTGTCAATGATCGGATCTCTGTTCATTTTGCCCTGGGGTTCTGTGCCCTCTTCTCCTGAAAGGACAGAAAGCCAAGAGTTGAGAGTATGAGAAATGCATTGGACAGAAAGGGGGGGTGGGGGAAGGTCATATTTTTGGAGGGTGACTGTGAAACGTGAGATGTTAATAACACGAAGGTGAGTGTTGGCTGCTCAGATGGGATATAAGGTGCCTGGAGAGAGAGAATTGTGTGCAGCTGCAAGTTGTGTTGTCAGAAGGACTGCTGTGCAGGAGAATGCTGGGCAAGTCAGTGTGGGGCTTGGCACTTGAAAGGGTTCGGCCACTCACTCTTCCCACTCTCCTGAGGTCCTTGAAATCTTGGATCACTCTTTCAGCTTTGAGGGACCACACTCCTGCTGCTGAATTTCTCAGCCACTTCCATCCACACCTGCTTTTGGTTTGAGAGACTGGCCTCTCCTCGTCTTTGGCAAACATCACCTCACTTCAGCCTCTCCAATCCCACCGCAGGATCTCCAGGTAAGAGTGAGAGACCTGGGGAGCAGCCTTCCAATGTCACCTCCCCATTCCTGTGGTTGCTGAAGCCTCAGGCTTCAATGTATTGTTCAGCCATTCTGACCCCTGCCGGGATCCCTTTAACCGGAAATCCAGCCTTTGACAGATTCAGCACTTCATCCCGCCCATTCTCTCTGGTTGGTTGGGAAATCTGGAAGCTGGATACTAATACCCTGGTTGAAGAAGTCTCTTTAGTTCAATGATAAACAGGTTCCCAACCTGATACTTTCCTCCCTGCAACGTACTGGTCTATTTAGATAGAATTCCACCCAACATTTCAGATGCTTAGGCAAATTGGGTGCACCTTAGAATTCAATACTTATATAGTTTCCACGATCACCATAATCTGTTCCATGCTGCACAATTTCACTATCCAAAGAGATCAGCATATAAGGAGGACCCCAATACAGCTAAGATTGAACCAAGATAAAGAAAAGGAGCCAGAATATATTCCATTCTTGGAAGCAGAACAAGCCAGACAGCAGGCACCCTCATCCTTTAAAAGCTGCAGCTGTGCACTATTTTCCACCTATCTAATTCCCACAAACAAGTCCAATTCGAGCTGGGAGCTTGTTATGAATAGCTAATGAAACTAACCATGGGAAATTCCAAAAATCGGCCAGATGCAATTTCAATGCGCACTGCACTGGCTGCTCTGGCATCTCATTGCTTTAGTGTTGTGGCCACAAATGTTGGTTCTTAATGTGATTCACTGTAATGACCTTGAAAGAGGCCATTAAAAGCTGCAATCTTAAGTATTCGTCAACCTATAACGTCACAGGGAGGAATGAGATACTGGAATGGTCCCAATACCCATAAAACTATGGTGAGGATGTTTCTGGATGCTAAAGTGATTTGGAGAAAGACTTGCATTTATGTAGCACCTTATTGCTTCTCTCTGGAACATCTCAAAGTGCTTTACTGACATTAATATACTCTGAAGTGCTTTGTTGTTATGTAATTATGTATTGCAATCTTCTTGCGGACTGCAAGATTCCACCTAGGGCATTAAATGATCAGTTAATTTCCTTTAAATGATGTTGAGGGAGAAATGTTGGTCAGGCTACACGGAGAACTCCTTGCGCTTCAAATAGTACCATGAGTTCGCTACAATTCATTTGAGCCCTGGAAAAGCCAGGTGGAATCTTCGGTTAGTGCATTATCTGAAGGGTGGAACCTCTGACAGGGCAACACTGCTCCAGTACTGTACTGGAATATCATCCTAGATTATGTGCTCCAGTCTCACAGTGGGGCTTGACCGAATCATAAATATTAACCATGTAGAATTCAGTGGTGTGTAAATTAGATCAGTAGCGCCGGATGTTTGGGCACTATGGGTGCCATTTAATGTACAAACTGGTGTCTGCGGCACACGTGCACTCGTTTGGGGTGAGTTGTTCGGACACTATATTGGTAAGGATGTTAGTTCGCACGCATTGAACAGCCACCAGAAGTATGCAGAGTCGGCAAATTGTAATGCTGATTTCATACCACTGGTGTCATTTTGGAACTCAATGCTCCAGCTAATGCCCTTTCTTAACTATGCGCAGCTGAATATACATTCAGCAGCAGGAAAGACCCCACCCCAGCACCATTTAAGGGGATCATCAACTACTTGCAGCTTAGCTCTTGCTTGATTTCTTCTGGTTGTTGCTTTGAGTTAAGTGTTATGGTGCTTTCTATAGTTGTTTAAAGTTTCCAAGGTCGACAGAGAGTGGTGTGGCAGGTGCTAACTAGTTTTTGCTAACTCCAAGGCTTCTGCACAAACGAGTTAAAATCATAGAAAGTTTACGGCACAGAAAGAGTCCACTTGACCCTTCGTGTCTGTGCTGGCCGAAAAACAAGCCATCCAGCCTAATTCCACCTTCTTCCATTTGGTCCATAGCCGTGCAGGTTGCAGCCCTTGAGTTTCATATCCAGACACCTTTTAAATGAGTTGAGGGTTTCTGCCTCTACTGCCCTTTCAGGCAGAGAGTTCTAGACCCTTACCGCCCTCTGGGTGAAAAAAGTTTTCCTCATCTCCCCTCTAATCTTTCTACCGGTCACCTTAAATCTATGCCCCCAAATCACTGACCTCTCTGCTAAGATAAATAGGCCCTTCCCATCCACTCAATCCAGGCCCCTCACAATTTTGTACATTTCAATCAAATCTCCCCTCAGCTTTCTCTGTTCCAAGGAGAACAACTCCAGCCTATCCAATCTTTCCTCATAGCTGAATTTTTCCAGTCCTAGCAGCATCCTCATTAATCTCCTCTATACCCTTTCTAGTGCAATTACATCCTTTCTGTAAAGAAGTGGCCAGAACTGCACACAGTACTCAAGTTGTGGCCTAATTGATGATTTATCCGTTCCAGCGTAACCTCCTTTCTTTTATATTCTATACCTCGGCTAATAAAGAAAAGGATTCCATATGCCTTCTTAACCATCTTATTGACCTGTCCTGCTACCTTCATGGATCTGTGGACATTCACTCCAAGGTCCCTCACTTCCTCTACATTTCCCATTAATCTTGTATTCCTTTGCCTTGTTTGACCTCCCCAAATGCATCACCTCACACTTCTCAGAGTTGAATTCCATTTGCCACTTTTCTGCCCGTCTGACCAGTCCGTTGATATCCTCCTGCACTCAACAGTTATCTCTCTTGCTATCAACCACACAGCCAATTTTTTTTTCATCTGCAAACTTCTTGATCATGCCCCCTACATTTACGTCCAACTTGTTAATATATAACACAAAAAGCAGGGGACCTAGTACTGAGTTGCTCCCAGATATGGGTGCACTAGTAGCCATTCCACTTGGAATACTGCATGTCTTGGAGAATGAACAGAGATCAAGCAGAGCAGGACAAGCTTCTAGAAGAGGAAGGAGGGGGAGAAGGGCTGTTATCAGGAGGCCATATCCAGCAAGGGTGTTCAGAAAGCTGTTCCCCTACCTGAACCTCAGTGAGGAACAATGGGTGCGAGACCTGCACTTCAGTAAGGACAAGCAAGGAACTCATAGCCAATGGCTGTGAAGGCAACCATGGCGATGAACATTTATGCGTCTGGCTCCTTTCTGGCTAGAAATGGAGATATTTGCAACATCTCACAGTTTGCTGTCCACTGTTGCATGAGGGAGGTCACTGACTATTTATATTCATTGAGGGCTAATTACATTTCATTCTCTCTTGTCAGAGAGAAGCAGGCGGAGTGACTACGTGACTTTGCTGGAATTGCAGGTATCCCATGGTGCACGGTGCCATTGACTGCATGCACACTGCTTTGCGGGCACTGCATGTCAACTGTATCCTATAGGGGAGCCAAAAGGGATTCCACTTGCTCAACATCCAGCTGGTGTGTGACTATACTCAAAGAATCATGCAAGCCAATGTATGTTCTCCTTGCAGCAGTCGTGATGGCTTCATTCTGTGGCAGTCACTGTGTCAGCTGCCTTTGAACCACTACAGCAAACCAAAGGGTGCTACTGCATGACCAGGGCTCTCCGCTGATCACATTATTGATGATTCCAGTTCACAACTCACGCACATGTACACAACATGCATACAATGAAAACCATGCTGCCTCATTAAATATGTTAGAGCAGATCATTGGCATGTTGAAACAATGCTTCAGCTTCCTGCACCGCTCCGGAGGAGCCCTACAGTACTTAACAGAGTGGGTATCAAGATTCGTGGTGGTCCGCTGCATACTGCATAATCTCACCACCATGAGGGCATCATGGGCTGTGCCACCAGCTATGTGGCAAGCAGCTTAGGTGGAGGAGGAAGAGAGGAGGCAACCTAGACAGCCTCTTTTATCCTTGGCTGTCCATGAAGTGCTCAGCCGAGTGCCATACCAGTAACCGCAACTTCCATACCCATTCACGACCAGTCCCACACCTTGTTTTCCCTCTATCACTAACCATCACAGTGTCTCCTTGGCCACAATGCAGAAGTAAAAGTCACCACAAAATAAACATTCCAAACCAAATTTATAAATGAAATCATTCCACAAATTTTACAAAAATAAACTAATCATCCTTGTGCATTCCCCTAGTGCTTATCTTCCATGTGCCTTTGCCTGTCCTAGTGGAAGGCTGCAGATTGCTGATTTTCAGTGGAGGAGATTGGAAATGGCCGTGCAGGATGCCTTGAAACCGCTCTGGGCCAGAAAGCCTGGCTTCAGACTACATCGCCTTGCCATGGATGGCAGCAGTCTTGGTTGGCTGACAGGCAACAGCAAGAGCACTGGCACCATGGCAGTGGTGGGAGAAGAGCAGCAGGTTCATACTCTATGGAACCACTGCCACTCCAACGGGGCGGTGCCTCAGCAATCCTAGTTATCTGTTGGAAGATTGATTGCTGGACTTCTTTGACACCCTGCAAGCACTTTAGCAGACTATAATCCACAGCTATGATAGCAGTAGTCTGAGCTTGCATGATAGCAAGCTGACATTGTATGACAGCAATCTGAGCTTCCACTGCAGCACTTAGCTTTCTCATGGAAGCTGTTTGTGCTGCAATGGAAGCTGACACAATAGCCATCAATGCTGTATTGAGGTTGGATCCACAAGTGTGCTGATGGAGTTGGCCACCACCTCCACACTGGAAAGAATGGGGTCCAGCCTCTGCACAAAGCCCGGAGGCAAGTTTGTACTGGACTTTTCCATACTCCTTGACGGTGATCGCTCGCTTTCTGGCACACTTCCCAATGCACCAAGCACCAAACCTTCAGTTTTCTTCTGCAGCCTGCCCTGTCAAACCCAGAGAGGGCAGAACTTGTGTATGACCTCACCCTCCACCCTCCAGTGAGCTGGCACCTGCGCTATCCTTGCCCCCTGCCCTGGTTGCAGCCCGGTGTCTCAGCACATGCAGATCCACCTCCATGCTTTCCTCTAAATTATGTGCAGTTTGGATATCTGAGCTGGTGGCTGCGAGTGTGAAATCATGTGCTGTGTCTTCATCATCACTGTCTCCTTGCTGTTCCTCCACTAAATGGCCAGGTTGCACTTCTTTGGTATCTGAAAGGAGAAAGGGCACAAGAGTAAGGTTGTGTTGTAGGGAGGGGCGGTGGGGGGTGCAAAGAATAAGAGGTGCATGCTTAGATCATCTCCAGCTTGTAAATCGGAAGATAGCGTAGGATGTGAGGAGGAGGATTAGGTATCAGGACACCATCCTCTTTAATAGTTTCAATGCCTCTGCTGGCCACATTCTCAGCAATAATGGTCAACACTGTTTTGTACATTGGGGCGGGTGGTCAGGATTTACAGGTGGGTCTGTACCCCTCTGGTTAGATCCTGCAGCCTCCAGTTTTGCACCACCTTGCCCTGTAAGAGAGATAGAAATGTGTCATTGAGTGTTATGCAATCTGGATGGGTGATGTGGCTGTCATGGATGATAGCTGGAAATGTGTGCAACTGTTGAAATGAGGTTGAGAGGCTTGCAGCATTGCTAAATGGGTGAGGTGAGGTTATGAATGTCAGGCATGAGTTTTGATTGTTCAGAATTGATTGCTGGTAGGTGTGTGATGGGGCTCTGGTGAATTGAGCAGTGTCTGAGGCTACTAGTTCAGTTTAAGAATATGGCATTTGAAATGTATTCACTGACCTCGACCACTTGTGTAAGGTCATTGAACTTTTGCAGCATTACGTCCAGGTCCTCTGAGCTTAACTGGGCATTGACCTGCCTGGCTGTCTGCTCCCACTGCCTTTTGAGCATGTATTTGAAGGGTCTCCTGGCCATCTGTGGATACAGGACGTGTCTCCTACTTTCCACTTCCTCTTCCAAGGCCTCCAGTGCTGTGTCCAAAAACTTTTCAGCCCGAGCTTGAGCTCTCCCAAGTTGTGCCATTTTTCTCTTTTTTTTCCAGATCAGATTCAGCTGCCACAGGCCTGCCAGCACTTGCTCCAGCCACAATTCTCCATCTCATGATTGAGAATTAGTTAACAGACAGAAAACAGAGAGTAAGAATAAGCGGGTCATTCTCAGGTTGGGAGGCTGTGACTAGTCGGGTATTGCAAGGATCAGGGCTTAGGCCCCAGCTGTTTACAATCTATATCAATGATTTGGATGTGGGGACAAATGTAATATTTCCAAGTTTGCTGATGACAAAACTAGGTGGGAATGTGAGTTGTGAGGAGGATGCAAAGAGGTTTCAAGGGGATTTAGACAGGCCAAGTGAGTGGGCAAGAACATGGCAGATGGAATATAATGTGGGAAAAATGTGAAGTTATCCACTTTGGTAGGAAAAACAGAAATGCAGGGTATTTCTTAAACGGTGAGAGATTGGGAAGTGCTGATGACTAAAGGGTGTTCGTGTTTATAAGTCACTGCAACCAACATGCGGGTGCAGCAAGCAATTAGGAAGGCAAATGGTATTTTGGCCTTTATTGCCCGAGGATTTGAGTACAGGAGTAAAGAAGTCTTGCTGAAATTGTATCGAGCCTTGATGAGACTGCACCTGGTGTATTGTGTACAGTTTTGGTCTCCTTACCTAAGGAAGGGTATACTTGCCATAGACGCAGTGCAACAAAGGTTCATCAGACTGATTCCTGGGATGGCGGGATTTTCTTATGCGGAGAGATTGAGAAGACTGGGCCTGTATTCTCTAGAGTTTAGAAGAATGAGAGGAGATCTCAGTGAGGCATACAAAATTCTTAAAAGTGCTCGATAGGTTGGATGCAGGAAGGATGTTTCCCCTGCCTGGGGGATCTAGAACCAGGGAGCACGCTGTCAGAAAAAGGGGTAGGCCATTTAGGGCTGAGATGAAGAGAAATTTCTTTGCTCGGAGGGTGGTGAATCTTTGGAATTTTCTACTCCAGAGGGCTGTGGACGCACAGTCATTGAGTGGGCTGGATTTTGTTCTTCCGACGTCGGGATCCAGAAGATTGGAGCAGCAGCAGCCTGCCACGGAACCTGATGCAGGGATTGCCGGGCCCGAACTTCCTGGCGGTGGGGAAGCTCCATGGCGGGCCCTCTGCTGCACTGCAACAGGACCTGACTTTACATATTTAAATTAGCTGTTTGCATTAATTAAAATCTAATTCGCAGCAATTGCACCTGCAGGTTCGGATCTTCAGCGCAACGGGCGACACTCATGCGCCTTCACTTTCCTGTCCAGGGATAGCTGGTACCACTGAGGTGGGGAAGCGGGGAATTCTGCATTGTTAGTGAAATGGTGGTAGTGGGGGTAAGGGGTGAACTCTGCACTTTGCGCAGTTGTGGGGTGGGGGAAAAGGTGTCAACACTGCATCGGTAGTGTAGTGGGGGAGGCAAATATGTATTTTTGGTGTATTTGGGGGGGGAACGATGGCAATTCTGCAGTTTCTTTGCAGGCTGGCAGCCCTTTGAAAATGGCGGCAGCACCTGTGCAGAAACCGTTGGTGCCGTTGACGGTGTCGCCAAGGCCGCCCCCTCCACATGATTGGGGATCGTTGGCTACCCTGCATATAGTAATGAGCCAGACTCAAGATCATGCTGCGCGGGGCCCGTGCATACCTGCTGCCATTTTTTACGCCGAATGACAAAATCCAGCCCAGTATATTCAGGACAAAGCTCAATAGATTTCTAGATATTAAAGATATCAAGGGATATGGAAATAATGCACTAAAATGGTGTTTAGGTATAAGATCAGCCATGGTTTAGTTGAATGGTGGAGCAGGCTCAAGGGGCCGAATGGCCGCCTGCTCCTATTTCCTGTGTTCCTTTAGTTGTTATAGGCTAGCTTTAAGCAGTGCAGGCTTTAAATGGTGTGGGCCTCTCATGATACCGGCTCCCTGCTCAAGCATCCAGCCATCAACGGCATGGTTAATGCTGATTGGAAATTGATTTCATTTAAAACAATTGACAGGACAAAGTTCACATGCTTCCTGCATTGCAGTCAACAGGCGAAGGTTAATTGTGTATAGCAATCCGCACGCCTGGTTTTGGGGGCTATTGACTTTAGTCCCCTAGGTGTCAGTACCTGCATGATTTTCGTCACCTCCAGCATTGTCTGCAGACATTCACTCCTATTACATAGGGCCTGCTCAATACTTTTTGTCTTTTTATTAAGTATGGCTATGAATGTTTAATATTCACACATTACTGCTGAGCTGTGCGTCGTAGATGATTTAAATCCTCTTTTCCCCTGTTGTGTCTGGATTCTGGCATTTTCATTAAAATGTTTAATAGAATTCTAGTGCTGAGTGTTGGCTTGTTTTGTGCCTGTTTAATATTAAACACTAAATTGTCAGAGTTGCTCCAGTTGATTATTGAATGATTGTAGCTGTGCTGTAAAGTGGTTCTGTAATGACAAAAAAAACATACCCAGATGCAGGCATTGCTTTTTCAATTAAGCTACAGTTATAAAGTTTAACAGAAGTGGTAGATTATGTTTTATACAGTGGCTCTGTCTTTCTAACAAGTAGTCTATTATGGTTCTTGTTATTTCTAATTAGTTATTCATTGAATACAATCATATGTTAACTGGTATAAAATTGCTTTATGCAATTATTTTCCTATTGTAGTGGCCTAAACAATTTTTCTCTCCTGAAGTACACTTTTGGGATATTCACACAACAGATTGATATTTAAATATACTGTGTGGTCTGAAATTATTTTTTGTATGAGTATTGAATGGGCTTTGGAAAAAAATAAGTGTTTTATTGCACAGCATTGAATTATGGAAACAATTTTTAGTTTTAGACTGTTTGAGTGTGACAAGAGTACACAACACAATTTTATCAGGATTGTTGTTGTGGTGGGGGAGGTGGATGGTTTGGATGAGACAGTTGTTCGGGATCAGGTCAAAAACAGCCTCTAACTGAGGCCTCACTTGGTGAATGCACTGCCCAGTATGCTATTGAGCCATGCAGACCAGGACAGTCCTAAGTTTGCTTTCTGACCTGTTCTGAAATAACTAATGTGAGCAGGTATGCCAGTAGGAGCACTTAGTGACTCTTTCTGGAGAAAAGTGGAACTCTGATAACAATGGGAATGGGCTCTGCTGTGATTCCCTCCACGTTCAAATAGGCTATCAACATCCATTGTACAGGCTTGTACACAAAGTAGCTATTGAATTCAATGCAAGGGCAAGCTGCTGTGTCCTAGATGCTGACACTCCTGAGCCTTGTAAATGGTGGAGAGGCTTTGAGGAGTCATGATATGAGCCTGTTGGCAAGTACCCAAACCTCCATTCTGCTCTTGCAGCCAGCGTGGTCTAACCAAACTCTAGTCGATATTGACCCCCAAAATATTTATCTCCGGGGCGCATTCTGTGATTATGGTGCCATTGAGGTTCAAGGACAGGTGGCTGGACTTTCTCTTATTCGATAAGCTCATAACTCAGCACTTACATGGTGTGAATGTTACCTGCTGCATGCCAGTCACGGCCTGATGTTATCTAGGTTTTTTCCTTTGGCTGGCATGAATTGCTTTGTTATTGGAGGAGTTGTGAATTAAGCAAAGCACTGTGAAATCATCGGTCAATAGTCCCACTCCTGACTTTGAGGAAGGGAAGGTCATTGTTGAAGCAGCTGAAGATGACTGGGCTGAGTATGCTTCCCTGTAAAATTCCTGCTGCGATGTCCTGGCGTTGTGATGACTGATCTCTGAGAATCTTCCTTTACCTGAATGCTGCTTTGAGGTCAAGGGCAGCTAATTTCACATCTACTCTGGAATTTAGCTCTTGCATCTAGATCTGGATCAAGGTTGTAATATGGGTAGATCTAAGTGGTTCTGGCAGGACCTGAACTGAGTCTCAGTGGCCAGGTTACTGGTGAGTTCGTGTGACTTGATGGTGTAATTGATGACTCTTTCAGTCATTTTACCATTGATCAGGAAAAAACTTTTTGGACAGTAATTAATTGAGTTCGATTAATATTGTCTTTTGTCTCTTGCAATTAATTCACAACTGCTAAATATGCTACCTGCCTGTCTATCGGGTTGTATACATCAGCACCTTTAAAAATTTCTGCATCACCATCAAAAATGATCATTTTTATTCAGATAGTTACTTTACCACAGGTTGAATGTCTGTTGCCTATTTTTGTTGGTGAAGAGCAACCTCCGTTGATTAAGTTTTAAAAAAAAATTGAAGGCTAAAATTCATGCCTGCTGCTCAGTGCCTTGTTAGCTGATTTCAGCCAGCCAGAGGTAGGAGCAGAAACAACATAATTAGCTTTAGAATCCCTGGATTAGGGAGGGGCAGTTAGATAGGGGAAAGTTAGTCAGGTTTCTTACTCCTGACCATTAAATAGCAAAATCAACTGTAAATTGTGATATATGAATCTTCCACAGTCAACTAGCACGCTGATGTCTGCTGTCAAGGCTAACTCCTGAATACTCAGGAGAGGTGGCACATGCCAGTAGTAGAACCATACCCATGGTCAAAACCTTCAGATGAGGAGGGGAGGGGAAAGAGACAGATGAGAGAAAAGATGGTTGATCTAGTACATTGACTTAGGAACACAATGGAACGATGAGGTCAGTGAACATCACAGTCTGATGGCACAGCCTTTATTGAAAGGTTGTGAACACTTAAAATTGCGTAATCAAAACATACTTTGTTGCACAATATGACAATCATAATATTTAGCATAGTTGTGCCACTCGGTGACTGAGATTGTCCTAATTGATATTGTGCAATGTCCCTAACATGCTTGGACAAATATGGTGTTTGCACTTTTTTTGTGGGGGCGGGTCGGTTAGAATGTAAGCACTTTTTGTCGAAATTGCTCGAATTGTTATATACGTGGCTTATATGCAATACATTAAATATATTTTTGTGCACCTGTATTTACTCTATAATCACAAGATAACTATGGATGAGGAAGGCCATTTGGCCTATGATGATTTATCCATCCAGAGAGATCCTAATACCTGCCAGTGCTCTCACTCATTCCCTCCCCTGGTCCATACTAGTATCCTATAGTTTCATAGTGGAATTCAGGGTCTTTACCTGCACTGCCTTGTATGGAAGTTCCATATGTTGAACACTCTTGATGTGGAGAAAAATGTCTATTTTCATACCTTGCAACCAATGTCCCAGACTTCTCCATCACCGTCCTTGGCTATGTCCTTTCCTATCGGCAGGACAGACCCACCAGAGGTGGCGGGACAGTGGTAAACAGTCGGGAGGGAGTTGCCCTGCGGGTCCTCAACATTGACTCTGGGCTCCAAGAAGTCTCACGGCATCAGGTCAAACACGGGCAGGGAAACCTCTTGCCTCACCGCCCTCCCTCAACTGATGAATCAGTACTGCTCCATGTTGAACACTACTTGGAAGAAGTGCTGAAGTTGGCAAGGGCACAGAGTGTACTCTAGGTGGTGGACTTCAATGCCCATCACCAAGAGTAGTTTGGTACCACCATTACTGATTGAGCTGACCGGGTCCTAAAGGACATATCTACCAGACTGTGCCTGCAGCAGGTGGTGAGGGAACCAAGAGGGAAAAACCTGCTTGATCTTGCCTTCATCAATCTACCTGTGGCAGATGCATCTGTCGATGACAATATTGGTAGGAGCGACAAGCGCACAGTTCTAGGGAAGACGGAGACCCAACTTCACACTGAGGATACCGTCCATTGTGTTGTGTGGAACTACCACCGCACCAAATGGGATAGATTCAGAACAGATCTGGCAGCTCAAAGCTGGGCATTCATGAGGCACTGTGGACTAACAGGAGCAGAATTGTATTCAACCACAATCTGCAACCTCATGGCCCAGCATATCCCACACTACTATTAAAATCAAGCCGGGGGACCAACCCTGTTTCATTGAGGAGTGCAGGAGGGCATGCTAGGAGCAGCACCAGGTATACCTAAAAATTAGGTGTCAACCTGGTGAAGCTACAACTCAGGACTATTTAGTTGCTAAACAGTGGAAACAGAGCTAAGCGATCCCACAACCAATGGATCGGATCAAAGCTCTACAGTCCTGCCACATCCAGTCATGAATGGTAGTTGACAGTTAAGCAACTAACTGGAGGACGAGGCTCCACAAATATCCCCATCCTCAATGATGGGGGAGCCCAGCACGGCAATGCAAAAGACAAGACTGAAGCACTTGCAACAATCTTGAGGTGAGGTGAGACTGACTGCCCTTGGCATCAAGGCAGCATTTGACTAAGTGTGGCATCAAGGAGCCCTAGCATAATTCAAGTCAGTGGGAATCGGGGAAAATGCTCCACTGTTTGGAGCCGTATCTAGTCCAAAGGAAGATGGCTGTGATTGTTGGAGGTCAATCATCTCAGCCCCAGGACATTGGTGAAGGAATTCCTCAGGGTAGTGTCCTAGGCCCAACCATCTTCAGCTGCTTCATCAATGACCTTCCCTTCATCATAAGGTCAGAAGTGGGGATATTCGCTGATGATTGCACCATGTTCAGTACCATTCGCGATTCCTCAGATACTGAAGCAGTCCATGCCTGCATGCAGCAAAACCTGGACAACAAGCAGGCTTGGGCTGGTATGTGGTGAGTAACATTCGCACCACACAAATGCCAGGCAATGATCATCTCCATCAAGAGAGAATCTAACCATCTCTCCTTGACATTTCACAGCATTACCATCGCTGAAACTCCACCATATAAATAATGTGCCTGCAAGAGCAGATCAAAGGTTGGGAATTCTGCAGCGAGTAACTCACTTCCTTAGCCCCCAAAGCCTGCCCACTATCTACAAGTCACAAGTCTGGAGTGTGATGGAATACTTTCCACTTGCCTGGATGAGTGCAGCTCCAACAACACTCAAAAAGTTTGACACCATCCAGGGCAAAGCAGCCCGCTTGATCAGCACCCCATTTTAAACATTCACTCCCTCCACCACTGGCGAACAGTGGGCAGCAGTGTGCATCATATACAATTTGCACATGCAGCAGCCCACCAAACCTCCGTCGACAGCACCTTCCAAAATCACGACCCTTTCCACCTAGAAGGACAAGGGCAGCAGATGCATGGGAACACCACCACCTGCAAGTTCATCATCCTGACTTGGAACTATATCGTCGTTCCTTCACTGTCACTGGGTCAAAAATCTGGAACGCCCTTAACAGCAGGTGTACCTACACCAGATGGACTGCGGCAGTTCAAGAAGGTGGCTCACCACCACCTTCTCAAGGGGAAATAGGGATAGACAATAAATCTGTCTTCAAAAAGTGCCCTTCTCTAGTTTGAATTTGTGACTGTTTGTTCAACTCCTGCTTGGCCAGAAGTGGGTTTGAAGAAACTCCTTCAGGAGCAGAGTGAGGGGGAGAAGTGGAGGGGATTAGAGAGTAAATTCCAAAGCATAGAGCCTTGGCTGTGGTGTGTGCAGGAAGAGAAGGATGCACAAGAGGCCAGAGTCAGGGTAACAGAGCATATGATGGGGTGGCAGGGCTGGGGAAGGTTAATGAGGTAGGCAGGAGTGTGGCTGTGAAACAATTCAGAAGGATGAGAACCATAAATTTGAGGTGTTGGAAAACTGCAAGTCAGTGAGTTCAGGAGTGACAGGTGAGTCAGACTTGATGCAGGATAGGATATGAGCAACAGAGTATTGGATGAGATGAAGTTTATGGTGCATGCCACATGGAAGGTTGACCAGAGGAACATGGGAATAGTCATGTCTGGAGGTAATATAGAGGTAAAACCAGTTGTTATCAGTATATATGTGGAACCTGACCCCCATTTCAGTGGATAATGGCACCAAGTCACAGCAGCTTGATGAAGAAGAAAAGGGAGCCCAGGACATCCTTGGAGGACCCCAGAAGTAATGAAATGGGAAGAGAAGACATTACTGGAGGTATTCTAGCAATGAATGGATAGGAATGAGCAGAACCAAGCAGTACAATCCCACTAAGCTGGACAGTGGAAGAGAGGCATTGGAGGAAGATGATGTGGTCAGTTGTATCAAAGACTGAAAACAAAACAAGGATAAGTAACACCCTTGTCACTTTTGTGACTTGGGTTTGGACCATTTTGGTGCTGTTATAGGTGCAGAAAGCTGATTGGAGTTGAAGCAGGAAGTTTCCAGAAAGATGGGCATAGACTTGAAAAGAAACAATGCGTTCAAGGATTCTGAGGATGAAGATGAAGAGTAGTTTGCAAGGACAGAAGGGTTGTGGGATGTTTTGGGGAAAATGTTGAGTCATGGTGATTTTGAAATGGAGGGGACAGTACTTGAGGAAAAGGAACTATTTACAATGTCAATTTAAATGGGAATGCGGTCAAATGAGCAGGAGGTGAGTCTCATGGACAAAATAAGCTTGGAACAGGCAAGATGGGAGAGTGGAAAGAAATTAAGTGCAGGTTCAAGGCCAGGGCAGGGGCAGCCTGGGGGAGCTTCAACTGGTGGGAAAGGGGAAAGCAGGAAGTAACAGGGACTATATTTACATTTTAATTAACAAAGAAATCAAAATAAAATTCTTACATTTTTATGTTTGAGAATATTTCTTATTCACACCTGTAAGTGATAATGGAGAGTGATTCTGCACAACTGACTGTGATACTGGTGTTTGCAATTATAAGAATTTAGGAAGTTGCTTGTAAATTGTAAAATCTGGGTGAAATGCCAAGAGCTACCTTTCAGGCTGCCATCAAAGTTGTAAGAGTAGGAGAGAAAAGGTAAATCAAAATGGCACTAAGCTTATGCCAAGCCTTTATTTGTCCCTCAATTTTCTTGCCTTTTCTCCCAATGGCACTGACTGGTATTGGGGTACAGCCTGACAATGACAGTGAATGTGGGCAGACTGTTTGACTTTGCAAGGCATGACAACCAAGTCCAGTCATATTCTTTCTTGATATTCATGTATGTACACTTTGCATTCAGTACTGGGTAGCAATTGGGAACAGGAACCCTGAATGATTTTGTTTCCCTAGGGGCACTAATGCCAGTTGTAGCACTCTCAATTATTGCCTCGCACTGACCAGAGATTGAAGCTTGATCCTTCTGATCTTCAATACTGTACCTTGTGGTACATTTATCCAAGACATCAGGGAGCTGACGCCAAGGTTGTATAAACAAAAAAAAAAATTAGTGGTAGAATTGACCAGATGTAAAAGAAAGACTTGTGTTGACGCAGCAAATATCAGAAATGTCTCCTAAGCATTGCACATGGAATTAATTATTTAAAAGTGTTAATATGTAGGCATATGTGGCAACTGTTTAGCATACAACAAAATCCCACAAGCATCAATGAGATGAAAGACCAATTTACCCTATTTGTCACGTTAGTTGAGGTAGGAAGTGATATTTCCTGTCAAATGGAAAATCTGTGCCTACTTCAGAAATTCTGTGCAGCATGCATGACTTACCATTTACTTTTCTCTCTTTTTCAGCCTTGCATCCGCCCAGACCCTTCCACATCAGACACTAAGTCAACCGCAGCCTTACCCAGAGAGTTACCAAACTCTGCCAAAGAATATTGGACAACCTTCAGAAAGCTCCCCTCCTGCGAATCATAACCTACCAAGTGATTACAAGTATGCCCAGGACCGTGTTGTCCACTTTAAAATGTCAAATGAAGATCGGAAGGCAACGAAGGAGGGCACTGTATGGCAGCTGTATGAGTGGCAGCAGAGGCAGCAGTTTAAGCATGGCAGCCCAACTGCTCCACTCTATTCCTCACATACCACAGACTTTGACACTGGCTTACCAAAATCTGCCTTTGACATTCCTCGTTCGATCTCTGTCCCTCCATCTCCCTCAGAGATCCCACCACCAGGTCCTCCAAAAGTCCTGTCACCCAGAAGACCGCACACTCCTGCAGAAAGAGTCACTGTCAAGCCCTTGGAAGAAAGGCCAATTGAGATCTTATCATCAGGGTCTCCGAGAAGAGCACGTGGCTCTTTGACAAAGGTAAAATCTGTGGTTAACACTGTTTGGAAACAGACCAGACCTTTTTCCTTTATATGTAGTAATTAGTATGATGCATATAATCATTCGAATCAGGCTTGATCCCGCTAGTATGTCCTGAGCTAGCTATTCATGGATAGGTGTAGAGGCCTCACTTTACCCCAAGGTAGGGAGGGATAATCAATTAGGGTTCTAGATCCTGATCATTGATCCCAGGTTTAAATTGCCCAGCCCTCAACGTCAGATGAGTGTGATTGGCTGTGATGTTCATCCCAACCTGGAATCTGATAGCTGTCAAAAGCAGGAATGATGGCTGACTTATTTTCCCGTGCCCTTGTCCAGTAGTGCTATGGTCAGTGATGTCCCAGCTGCAATCAACTAACACACCACAGATCTGCTCTGTAGATATTTGAGGAAGGTACTGGAAAGCTGATGGCCCCTATGGAGTCATACTGTGCATGAATTGATGTGCTCAAGAGAAGGAGTAAAAGGGAAAACAGCAACTCCAGCAATAATTTGAAGGAGCACAGCTGTCAGATATTGAGTGACTTCATTTATAAGCATGAAAAGCTCGAGTATTTTTTAGTGAACCATTTTAGAAGGATAATGTCAGTAATTCATAAATATCAATGTAAAATCAGCATAGTCATCCTGCCTGCTTATTTGGTGTTATTTTTAAGTAACTTCTGTCTTTTTATGCAGAGTGGCAGGGAGTGAGCTGTCAGCCATAGTGACTGTTGTTACTGAGCAGCTCTTTACTCCATCTACCTTCTACAGTTTACGGACAGGGCAAAGGCATTGACTCCAATGGAACGGAAAATGGAGCATAGTGTACATTGGGTGGCTAATTCACTATCGTCCATTTTGCACCATTGCCCAAAGTTAAAGCTACCCCATATACTTTAACAATGCATCATGCCAATAGTTTTTCAAAGTCCTGATGCATCACTATTCTAAGCACTGGGAAAATAGAAGTTCATCATAACCTGTAACTCAGCGTAGGTGACATGAAGACACTTCCCCATTTCAGCTCCTCATTCAGTAGGTTGAGAAAGGCTACAGAATATGGATCTGAAGCAAATGCTGTGTATTACATACCAGTGTCTTAATGACCAAGGTCACACGGCAGGATTTTCCACCATTCACTTTAATGGAGGCTGGTGAGTGAGGAAGTGCAAAATATCAGCCACAATGTTAACAAGCTATTTCTGATATTTTTTCTTTCTTTCTTATTTGCAATGTCACATTATGGCGTATGGAGATTTTATTTCCCCTTTCTGGAAAGTACTAACTCATTCTTAACAATGGCTGCACAAGTACTAGCGCTCCAGTACCTCACCCAACAGTACATTCTTCAAGTGTCGGCCTAAACAGCGAGCATTAGCCAGCTATTTTACCATGAAAGTATCACAGTCAAGCTCAGTCCTGGTACAGCATAAATATTGTTCTGGGTTGTCCATTGTTAAACTGATTTTTCTATTAATGTGCAATGAAACCATGTAAACTTGTTACTTCGTGATCTGTATTTTCTGGCAGAGTTCAGCACACATTGACAGGCGCTCTCTGCCTCCCATGGGTTACATGACGCACACTGTCAGTGCCCCCAGCTTACATGGAAAGACGGTACGTTCAATTATGAATATATGTTGTCTATTTTCATAATTGTATTGCAAAGTTGAGGAGGGAGGGTTTAAATAATTAACATCTTTACATCATCATCTTTAGACTGCTCCCTAGATAGTTGTTATTGGTAGAGTAACACCCTGCAGTACTCAACATGGTATAATAATGTGTAATTGTAAATTATATTTCCCATTTACAGTTCCCAGTCAAGTATATATAACTTCACAGTAATCAAAACTAACATTTTGAAAAATCATTTCCATTTTTATTATGCTGCTGAGAATTAGATATTTACACTCTATGCATTAGAACAATTGTGCTATTTTCATTTGAGAGAGGATAAATTGAGCTGCAGAGGGCTGGATGTTTCTGTTGCTTTTGGCGATGGTCCTTTTTTGTACTCTTCCTAACCATTAAAAAAGCTCAAATATTTTGTACTGGCATTTAGGAGGTCATTAGGGCATTTCAGTGACTCAGAATTGAGCAGCATTCATCACACTTGATGCAGATGAGTTTACAAATGCATTGGAAACCTTGGTAATGACTCAAACATGCTTTGTATGTAGGACTTGTTAATTAGTCCCTATGCTCTTCACCAAGACCTCATTAATTGGCACTGTGTTATTCAGTCAGACTCTGTTAAGGTCCACATGTAGTCCTCGCATATGCTTTTCGAAATTGGTTATTGCTTTTTATGTAAACTCAATCATTTGTCACTCTGCTGTTGTGATTTTTTTTCTCATTCTAAAAGACTGAGCAAAAGTATTAAACATCACAATGGTAAAGTATGTTTACTCTATAGATACAACAAAACAAATCTGTTTTTTTGTAAATAATACAAATTTAGTCAACCAGTGTAATGCATTGTGACAGAATGATAGCACTGTATCTGTCTGCATATACACATATGTAATTAATTATTTTCATGTAGCATTCCCTGCTTTATTGCAATTAACTTAAAGTAATTCTCTGATTTAAAAATACTGGGAAACTCAAATTCAGATGAAGCTGTCCTTATTTTATTTTCCTGGTGCAGTCTTCACAAAGCATAGTCTTGAATATCAGAGTAGTAAATTCTGAACTGATTACCTCTGTGGGTCTAAACCAGTCAATAGCTTAGTTTATCCATGGGATACCTGTATTTGATTTTGCTGACCCTGAAGAAACTTGTTGCCAGTTCAGCCAAATTCATTTGGAATTTGTGAATGGGATTGTTGTCCAAAATTGTGAAGTGCACAATCTGTAGTGAACATCAGAGGAGATTTGAGATTAAAATTTAGTTTATTATTGAGACAGGATAAAATATTTCAAGATAAATTAACAATGCTTAACGCTTATTAGCCTGTTTCTAAAAATAAAAATTAAGTCATCTACATCACGTCATTGGGGTTTTCAGCATCATTTTTTCATTAGTGTCTTTTATATGTAAACTTTTAACAAAACTAATTACTTGAACATTAACTCTTCTGGTTAGGTCTTGATTGTCATGTGCTCGTAGTTAGGTATAAGTGCCTCAGGGTTTGAGTGACATGTTTTGATTGTTAATGCCTCCCTTTATGACCAACTATATTACCTGCAGCCAGAAGAACTAACTTTACTGCTCATCCGATTACGGAGACATCAATCCAAGCTGGCTAATGTTCGAAATCATACATTTACCCAGTTGCAACTAAACAAGCTGAGCCAATCCAACCATCAGGTCAGCTGCTGATTGGCTCGCATATGTCACCTGATGTGGCTGTTTGTCCCAGAATGCTTAATGAGGTTACTTGTCTTATGCTTTGTGTGGCTTATATTAATATTATTTTAAATGTTCACATTCACATACCAAAGCCAGAAAATCCAGCTTTTAACATTTATTCCCATTTGATATCAAGTTAGATCATTCACTTATATGTTTATGCCATTGATATATTTTAATATTTATAAATTGTATTCCGTAGATCCCACAAAATTTGCATCCATAACACCGCTTTTCTAATGTTGCAACAAAGTATTTGACTATAAATGGCTCCATTATAAAATTAAGTTTAAAGCAAAATCTAGAACTCCTCGATGGCTCACTTGGTAAAAAGCAAGGGAAAAATCGGTCAAGTTTCCAACTCGTGATTAGTAGCCAGTGATTGCTGTTTGAAAGTAGGGAAAGGATCAGTCTCTCCCAGTGCACCCTGTGTAGGTTCGCACATTAAAAACAGCGAACTAGTTGAGGTACTATTGGGCAGCATGTGCTCATGGCACCGAGCCCCAGTAGGAGTTAGTATCTTTAGAGAGCTGGGAGAAAATTGGAACAGTTTGACTGGGTGAAGGCAAAAATAATGTAGATATTTGCACTGTTCTTTCTGAGACCAGCAATCTGTTATCCATCATAAAATTCCCATGTTTGAACTTGAACCCAAATTATCCTGCAAGTTGATATAGATGACTCTTTATATTCTTTAATGTTAAATTAATTAACAATCAGATAGTTCGCCTGTGAAGTAAGCTAATTTCACAGATTTTTTTTTAAATTGTGAATTTATAAAAATGAATATTACTGTTAACTGTTTTAAATGCATTTTGTTCTGTAAGGAGAAATGTGCTGTCCGATCAAATCTTCTCATTTTTGCAGTGAATGACCTTGATCATTTATCTTTCATTTTTTATTTTCTACATGGTGATGAAATATTAACTTATTGCATTCAAATATTCTGGGTTATTCTCAGGTGATAAACTTTTTTTTAACTAATAAGTAAAATAATGCAACATGGTTTCAAAATTCTGATTTCCTGCCCGACTGTTCAGCATCTACCCTGTGAACTGTATGAACTTTTGGACTGTTATTTTTCTTATGGAAGAACAGATCAAAATACACTAATCTTTTACAACACACCATTTTGTTTATTCTCAAACCTTTGGTATAGAGGCTGTGGAAAGTGTGCATAGCATTGATGTATTTGTGTACAAGTCTGCTTGTGAATAGCTGAAACCCAGAACTTTGTACCTTCAACAACTGAAAATTTTCTTCTTTAAATTTAATCCAAATGTCCTTATAATGATTCAATACAGTAAATGTGAAAACATTGACTGTGGCCAAACCTGTACACAAGAAGCTGTTCTGTTCAAAGTTCTGGAGATGCATTATGCAGTAGATTTTAGTTTTCCTGTTGAAATGGTGCAAACTAAAAGGATAAAACGGAATTTGTGTAAATCTGATTATAATTCATTTTGATTTTGCTTGTTCATTCTCTTATCTACAATGTCAGGCTGACGACACTTACATGCAACTGAAGAAGAACCTGGAATACCTAGATCTAAAGGTGGGACTTGGCAATTATTGCCTCCCTCCTCTTCTGTCTCTGTTTTTCTGCTTCCCTCTGTTTGTTCTTAATCACTCCTGTGGTTTCCTATATTGCTCTCATTTACTCTCTTTTTTAGTTTCTCCATATTGTTGCCATTCACTGTGTTGGCTGAAGGTCATTTGTCCAAGAATATGTAGCTAGTCTGTAAATGTTACCAGTTTATCTTTTGTTTTAATAATACAGTACAGGTTTCAGAGAAGAGGCTTGTATAGTCCCATGAAGTGCAATAGTTTCCTGAACATTAAGTAATACAGGACATCAAATAAATATTGTGCTTGAGGCTCATTTTGTAGTAACTCAGCACATTTGCCAACATAAAACAGGTTGTTTGCCCACAAATGCCAACTGAATCACAGTTATGTCATGAATACTGTCAAGTAGATGATAGCAAAAGGCATTTAAATTTGAGTTAATTGTACTGGGGGATGTTCATGGAAGTTGGTAATTTAATTGCTCTAACCATGCCTGAAATATGTTTCCATGTTGTCACAAAACTGCTAACTTCTGGTAACTCTTATTTGTTCTCAAGTTAATGAGCTGACTTTCGGACTTAATTGAAATCTCATTTGTTTAGACTAAGGGTGAGGTTTTCAGTTTTCTACTTTAGCAGCAGCTGTGTTAGGAAAGATTATATGATTATGAAAGACTACAAATTTATATCTGTTCAGGAGACTGAACACATTCCCTGTTAAACTGCTTTGTGAATTACATTATTTTGAGACTGCTTTAGCTCCTACCATTTAGCCCTGTTTTTCTGTTCACAGTGAGTCGTGATAACATTAAACTCAGATGCACCAGTTTTATTTGTGAATTGCTTCTGATTGCTGTAACTTTCAAAGTGCAACTAACCATTCCCAAATTAATGACACTTTGCTGCCGGAACTTGCATCCTTTGAACGTTTTGGAGGATTGGAGCAAATTTGGAGTGTCTACAGCAGAAATTAAATTTCCTTCTGATCACCATAACTCTGAACTCAAAGCAGATTATCATGATATAAAATGTTACTTCCTGCTATCATAGTCTCTTCAAAATTGACATCCAAGGGTCACTTATATCACTTGTTAAAATATGCGTGAATTTCTCATTGATCAGCAAGATGCTGTCACTTGGGCCATGTCTCTTGCTGGACAGCATGAGCAGGAGATCCCAACCAATGGATTTGGTGCCTGAGGTGGGATTTATTGCTTGTAATTTGGTATGTAAATTATTTCATTCAGAGTGACTTTTTTACTTTTAGCCTTAAGAGGCTGATTTTCCAAATTCACGGTCCTGGTGCAGTTCCTTGCCTACTGGATGTGTATATTAGTAATTGTTAACACCCACTTAGATAGAAAAATCATGGGGGGGGGGGTGCTGGTGGTGCAGGGGGATGCCTGGGATTACCTGATAATTGCTCCCTGCAAATGAGGCTTCTCACTAGCAGCATGCATTCAGAAAATTGATCCTGCGTCTTTAAAGTAAAGCCTGGCTACCCGACCCGAACCCAACTAGACCTGACTACACGTATTGAGTTTGGGTTGGGTCCAAGTTCCAAGTCCAGCATTCAGGTCGGGTCGCTGCTTCTGGAAAGTCACGGGATCAGGCTTACCCATGATTCCCCACAACTCTAGCTGCAGGAATAGCCTGCTGCTGGAACAGATGAAGGAGATTCGTGTCGGGTCTGGTCGGGCGCGAAAAAAAGTTGAAGGGCTCGGGCCAGGTTTTAATTTTATACCCGAGCCAGGCTTTACTTTAAAGCATCACAATTGAACACCCAAAAGTTTTACTACAGAATGGATAATGTAGCCAAGGATATCCATGACTGCCTTGTTAGTAATTGCTGAACAGATAATTGCTCTGGTTTACTGGTTAAGGCAAGATTTCACAAATTATTCAGAGTTTGCAATTTTCCATGACATGTCTTTAGCTTTTTGTTGTTTACCTGTTTGTTATTTGTACCTGTGACTGCACTGATCTGCTGTGAATGGTATTGTGGTCTAACTGCCGGTAACTTTCAGCATCGTCACACAATACTGTAATCACAAACTTATTACATCATGTCTACAGTAAGAAACAGGCATTCAGCCCAACTGGTCTATGCCGGTGTTTATGCTCCACACAAGACTCCTCCCATCCCTCTTCATCTAGTCGTATCAGCAGGAGACTTGTTATTTTACTGAATGCTGTTTGAAATCTGCTGTGATGTAACAAATGGTACTTGTCAATGAGACTTTAGGAAAGGATTTGTCCTGGACTATACTAGCTGATCTCAACCAAAGCAACTGTGGAGGTGCTGCAGTGCCTCTACTTAATGGAGGAGAAAACAACCCTGGGACCTGCTGATTGCTATGCACTGATTCCTGCTGGAAGTTTATACATGTGCATGCCAGAAAGAATTGGGCTCAGCTAGGCTATCCAGATCAAATAGCCTACTGATTTCACTTGAAGCTCTTGGCCATTTGATAAGGTATTAGAGGGTAACCATCACTCATGAAACAGCATCCCGTAAGGAATCTATGTCTTCAGGATTAGAACATAGAGGAGAAATTTGGAGATTTTCTTTCTAAACTGAATTTGTCAGGGAGGAGTTTACTATCTGATTGATACATGAAGTGGAAGAATAAGTTGAGCTCCCACACAGTTGAGTCTTATTCCTGCTGAAATATGTTTGCTTGTGCTGTTTTCTTCTACTTGTACATTGCGATATGGTGTAGGTCAGATTGGTTTGGATATGTTGGTGCTTGTTGTCAGTGCTTTTAGATCCTCTTTCATGAATTGTTTGTGATTTTTACATCTCTTGTTTCTGTTCAGGCTGCTGTTTTTGTGTTGTGCATTCCCCAGTTGTAGTAATGTTGTGTGCACTATCATTGATTTTTCTGGTTAATGCATAGAAAAAATGTAAGCTGCTTTCGAATTAAGCTTATGAATTGCTGATAATTCTAAATAGATAACAATTAATGAGACATTTCTGTTTAACTGATAGATTTTCATTTCCCAGATAACTATCAGTGAAAATGGAATAACCTGAATACTTCTTGAAACACAGGAAGTGGGGAGGGGTGGGGGTCACTAAAATTACACTGTTGACATGGAGTTCCTTTCTTTGGTAATTTGATGTGTTAACCTAGTTAAAATAATAATGTACCATCCTAGTTAAATTAATAGACCCATAACATTTCGTACAAGTTAATCCTGCACAGAAGGAGGCCATTCAGTCCATTGTGCCTCTGCTGGCTCTTTGAAGAAGTTATCCAGTTAGTACCAATCCTCTGTTCATTTCCCATTTCCCAGCATTTTTTCCCTTTTCAAGTATTTACCCAATTCCCTGTTGAAATATATTATTGAATCTGCTTCCATCAACCTTTCATGCAGTGTATTCCAGATTATTTTATTTTTTTTAAAAGAACTCGTCACATTCTGGTTCTTTTGACAAATACATTAAATAGTTGTCCTCTGGTTACTGACCCTTCTGCCACTGAAAACAATTTTTCCTTATTTATTCTATCAAAACCCTTGGAGATTTTGAAGACCTCTATCAAATCTCTGCTCGAAGGAGAGCAACCCCAGTTTCTCCAGTCTCTTCACATATCTGAAGTCTTTCATTCTTAGTATCATTCTAGTAAATCTCCTCTCTGTGGCCTTGACATCTTAAAGTGCGATGTCCAGATTTGGCCACAGTTCTCCATCAGAGGCTTAACCAGTGCTTTATAAAAGTTTAGCATAACTTCCTTACTTTTGTACTCTGTGCCTCTATTTATAAAGCTGAGGATCCTCTATGCCTCTTTAACACCACCTCAATTTTTCCTGCTACCTTCTAAGACTTGTGTATATACACCCCTATGTCTCTGTTACTGCATCCCCTTTAAAATTGTACCATTTAGTTTATATTGTCTCTCCTCATTCTTCCTGCCAAAATGAATCACCATTTCACACTTCTGATGCCCCAAATACTAAAAATACATCTTACTTTTTAATGTGAGATATAGGACGTACCCTGCTTTCCTTGACAGCCCTATGCACTCACTTTATGCATTTAATCTCAGCTCTTTGCTTTGTCCAGTCACGAACAGAATTTATCGAACAAGGAGGGGAGTGCAATAACTTCAACTGTACAATATAAGGAGCAGATTCAGCATTTTCAACCATGGTACATTGAATTTGCAAATGAGACTCATCCTGTCAGCAGCATTTAAAAAGTTCACTGCGATTTATTAATGTAACTTTAATTTTAAAATTGCCGTCATTCTTCTATATTTTGTATTTTTATTAGCTCACTGAATAAAAAGTGATTTTTTAAATCAACTTTAAAATGAATACATGCATTTCCCTGGCATAAGATTCAGTTAAAAAGTTTAGGCCTGGACACTGGGAATGTGTTATTACCATTGTTTGTCCTTTCCTTTTCCTTTTCCTTTTGGGCCTCCTTATCTCGAGAGACAATGGATACGCGCCTGGAGGTGGTCAGTGGTTTGTGAAGCAGCGCCTGGAGTGGCTATAAAGGCCAATTCTGGAGTGACAGGCTCTTCCACAGGTGCTGCAGAGAAATTTGTTTGTTGGGGCTGTTGCGCAGTTGGCTCTCCCCTTGCGCCTCTGTCTTTTTTCCTGCCAACTACTAAGTCTCTTCGACTCGCCACAATTTAGCCCTGTCTTTATGGCTGCCCGCCAGCTCTGGCGAATGCTGGCAACTGACTCCCACGACTTGTGATCAATGTCACACGATTTCATGTCGCGTTTGCAGACGTCTTTATAACGGAGACATGGACGGCCGGTGGGTCTGATACCAGTGGCGAGCTCGCTGTACAATGTGTCTTTGGGGATCCTGCCATCTTCCATGCGGCTCACATGGCCAAGCCATCTCAAGCGCCGCTGACTCAGTAGTGTGTATAAGCTGGGGGTGTTGGCCGCTTCAAGGACTTCTGTGTTGGAGATATAGTCCTGCCACCTGATGCCAAGTATTCTCCGAAGGCAGCGAAGATGGAATGAATTGAGACGTCGCTCTTGGCTGGCATACGTTGTCCAGGCCTCGCTGCCGTAGAGCAAGGTACTGAGGACACAGGCCTGATACACTCGGACTTTTGTGTTCCGTGTCAGTGCGCCATTTTCCCACACTCTCTTGGCCAGTCTGGACATAGCAGTGGAAGCCTTACCCATGCGCTTGTTGATTTCTGCATCTAGAGACAGGTTACTGGTGATAGTTGAGCCTAGGTAGGTGAACTCTTGAACCACTTCCAGAGCGTGGTCGCCAATATTGATGGATGGAGCATTTCTGACATCCTGCCCCATGATGTTCGTTGTTTGTCCTCACATGTGATATGAGCTCATAACTATCAGTGTTGCTATAGAAGATCCTGCAGGACATGAGATGCTGTTTTTAAGCTTTGCTTGTCTATTCAGACTGAGAATAGGTGCCCCAGATCAATGGTATCTGATTAAAAATTCTTGTGATTTCACCACCTTCTGATGGTTACATGCCATGGACTAGAGGTACCCCCTGGTGGCAGATACTGTTACAGCACTGTAGCAGTTTTGCTCCGGTCTGGCGAGGATCCAGACAATAATAATCAGACTTGTCTTTCTAGAATACCTTATCCTGTCAAAATGCCTTAAAGTGGTTAGCACAAGCATTTACTTTTGAAATGCATTGTTAATTAAGCGAATTAAACCACCATTCTGCACCAGTAATGAGCTGAATGACCAGTTTTATTGACGTATTTGGTTGAGGGATCCAAAGTACATGGAAATTTCATGGGGAATTTAAAAGTATGACAAATTTTAGCAGGATGTTGGTGGGAACAATTAGCATATGATTTGCTAAAGGAGAGTTGATGAATCTTGAGGACTATTTACAGAATGGTGTGATTTGTTCATATTTTGAAGCATTGATTGGGATTGTGACATTTCACTTTGGTGGCTTTATATAATTGAGGAAGTAGTCCCCATTATTGTAATGAAATTTATTCCTCTTCTGTTTGGAACAGATGAAATCTAATGTACCTTTGATCAACATGGTTCACAGAATGGTAACGAAAATCAGACCAAGGTTTCGACCCAGTCTCCAAGTAAGGCTGCTTGTTCCAGCTGAAATTTTAAAAAAAAATTTCATGTGGCTATTCCATCAGCAGCTTGCTTTCCACCATGGTTATGTATTCAACATTTAGAAATCAGCGTGTTCCCTTTCTCAATAATTTGGTCTGTCCTGTCATTTCTGTGAAATTGAAGTATTGTTTTCAAAGAATGATCTTCCATTGCAGGCTGCAAGGCCGGGCTTATTTTATAATGTTCAAGATTTTGTTAAACTAATTGTGTTCATATGTACCTTGTGTGAGTGTGTATTTGATTTCATTAAAGGGGCACCATATATGGTTATAAAAATGCAAACTATTTAAAATAAATCTCATAAACTCATGAATTGCATTGAAATGCAACATTGCATCTCTTGTGCACGATATCCTAGAATAGTGTACAGTATATCATGCACACGCATGTACACATTCGCACACAGATGCGTGTACACCCACACTATGTGTTAAACACTTTTTCTTGAATATATTGCCCCTTTAAGGAAGGCAAGTTAAGCAACATAAAGCATGCTTGCAGTGGCAAAGTCCAGCATTTTAGTGTGTACCATAACAATTTGCAGTGTTTGTGTGATCAAAATTACCTGTAATAGTTTAGCACAAAGGTACAGTCGGTATAAAATTAGGAATAATACCAAGAGGCGCAATTCCTTATTCATTACAGTCCATTTGTGTTAATCAAGTTGGATAGTTCAGAATGCCACGGAAAGGTGTTACTATAGCTGAGTTGATTTGAGGTTGATATTGGTGAATTGTTGCACTAATTTGATGCCGTAATTAAATATCCATCTTATCCAAACAAAATGAATCCTATCTGAGGATGAAAATGATAGATTAATTTTAGCACAATTTCAGGTTCAAAGCACATACAGTGCTGTATGTAAAATAATGCTTGGCTCTCAAATACCAGCTAAAATACCACATCCTCCACTGTACTCATTCTTCTACTGTTTCCAATTCTGAGAGTGGGGTAATTTTGATAGTTCAGAACTTAAGGTACTCAATGTAGAGGAAAGATTATCTCATGTTTACTATGTATTTATCACTGATATTTTCTATTTATCAAACTAACTTTGTATAGATCACCATCGTTAAATGCTTATAATAGAATGGCCAGCGTGTGAGAAGTGCAACCCATTTGTGTTTTTTATTCTTCTCTTCACTACCGTCCCAATTTTCTCCCCTACTGAAGACACCAGGTCAATTTGGGCTACAATTCCATGGATATCAGCAGATTGTGGTACCTCACCTAACTGACCATTCTTCATATGATCATCCTAAATAGTAAACTGAAATTGGCAATAATGGCAGGGTTTATGCATCATGCCTCTATCCACTATCTTAACAAGGGTGTTAATATACTTACATCACCAACAGTCATTTCTTTGTTATTGATGCTGGTGGCAATTCATCCATGATGGGGGTCAGGCACCATATCTGAAACACATCCAGTCCTTACCAGTTGGTCTTAGGAATGCACAGGAGTTATTGGAAAATAATCAGGAGTGGGAACCTGGATTCATTCTTCACAACCCGCTCCCACCCACTACTGTTACCACCTGCCACCGCGCCACCCCCCCCTCCCCCCACCCCAACCAGAGGAACTCAGAACAATTGTAGCACTGATACCTCAGCTAACTACCTTAGCCTTCGTCACAAAATTTAGTGGCCAGTATGGGAGGGTTAGAAGAACTATTGAAGAAGTGCTTGTTCATATCTTAGTTACTCTGTGAACGCCGGTTTAAAGCTTTATGTGGTTTATTTGATCCTGAGGTTTTGCTGTCAATACTCTTTTAATATTCTGCTGTCCCTTTTTATAATTCCTAACTTGATCTTGCTTTACTTCTGTTCTTACTATACCTGCTTAATAAATAAACTTGAATATTCAGTTTTACTTTTATTAATATAGTACAGTATTAAAATACAATCTTTTTATTTTGGGGGAGAAAGTTAATTGGCTAAAATTGTTGTAGCTTTGTGTTCATCCTATCTTTTATCATTTTGTACTAGGTGACAGGACAAGAACCAATCAGACGTGTTGTGCAACCAGTTAAAATTGCAGAAAGCAATGCTGATGTAAGTCAAGTCCAATTTTTTTCTGCAATTTTCTCCTGAAGGCAACAATACATGATTCCATAGAGCTGGAGCTGTCCACTACTTTATCCTGTTTGATTCGAGACAATGAGTGCCTGGCAAGCTATTTGACTGTGGGGAATTCAGACTGATCCCATCTTCTCCAGAATTCCCTGGACAGTGAACTGTAGCAGAAATGCTGGCTGAATAACTTTTTGTGTCTCTGTTAACCAGGGGTGAGGACTGAGGTTACAGCTACTACAGCTGAGATCAGCAGAGATGGGGAGATTAAACCAGAAACATCCATAATCTATATGTCTTAATATCACAGCCAGTAGTGCATCTATCAACTGGTGTATCAGGGAGCTTGAATCAAATGCAATTGTAGTTAAACTTGCCTTGTTCCTTTACACTATTCAGGCTAGGTTTATACAGATTAGGCCTATACTCAGAATATGTAGCTAGCATAATATTGTAATTGAAATTGAGATAGATATACTAAAAACTGATAAAATCTGGTTACCATGGAGAACAGCACAATGGGATTTTAAAAAGGTTATTAATAATTAAGTATTTTGTAGTCAGTACATTGTCTTCTTCTGAGCTATGCTGCATATCAATTATTGACTTTCCATGTGTGATTTGTCCACTTGCTGTATACCCGGTCTCAACTGAGTTATCATTGGGAGATAGCAAGCATAGATCATGCTTTTCCAGAATATAGGTGCAGAAAATTATCGTGCAGATATTAAACTACAAATATTAAAGCTACTGTAATATCAGGAGCAGCTTTATTGTGGTAATATCAACCAATGCTCAAAAAAAATCAATTCTAGTTAGAACATTTTAAAGACCCTAATTCTACTCTCATGTTATGACTATTTTCCCTCATCTTCCTATTCTCCATTCTTTCTCCATTGCATTTCTGTTTTCTTCTCGTCAGTTTAAGTAGTTTTTCTATCTAACTTAATGTATCCTATCTTAACCCCTTTTTATTCACTTCTCAGCTTGATTTTATTTTCTTCCGCTTGGTTCCATTATCCTTTTGGTAAGTTTTAAGATGAGAACTTACTAAAAAAAAAAGAGAGAGAAAGAAGGGCTGGAGGGAAGCAAGAGACAAAGAACAAAATAACTTGCATTTTATACAGCTTGCAAAGAGTTTTTTTTTTAATGGGCTGGTTTTTAAGTCAGCCAACAGCCCTGATATTGAAGATGCATCAAAATACAGAAGAGGATGTTCAGTGAATATACTCAGTGATGGTCTCTGGAGCCCAACAACTCCTAGACTTATAACTTCATTTGTAGTGCTGGATTTAGTGAGAATTTGGAGGATGTTTGTCCCTCACAAGTTTACTGATTTTACCAAAATAGTTTTTTTTTAAAAAGAGTTTATTTGCTCAGTTAGAGGATAGTGTCCCTACCTGTTGGTCATCCGTAGCAACCCGTGATGATATTGCCCTCGTTGCACTGTTAACAGTGCATGTTACCTGGGCAACTAGCACAGGCTTGTGGAATGGTGCATGGAGAGTTCACAGTGAGCTCAGCCACCTTTATGTACAAAATGATGGTCCTTGTCAGGTAACTACTGTTTTGGTAATTAATTTTAAATGCAGTTATATATTTTTTCCCATTTGTTGGTAATATAATCACACTGTTCGCAATCCTCTCAACAACAATGCCAAAACATTGTGGACAATTCCATTACTGTTTAATAAATATTCATTCTTTCTGCCTCTAGGCTAAACTAAGCAGACTTTGTGAATGGGACAAAAGACTCCAAGATCTGGAAGCCAAAGTTCGGCAGCTGAAAATGGATAAGGTATACTGCAAGGAGAGGCAAAAAGAACAGCACATATTCTGAAAATGTGAAATAAGGACATAGGAATGTTAGAAATAGGTCAGGAGTATACCATGTGCTCCTCAAGCCTGTTCCATGATTCAATAAGATCATTGCTGCACTTCTGCATCAAATCTACTTTCCTGCCCTATTCTGATAACTCTTGATTCCCTTACTGCCCAAGAATGTATCTATCTCAATTTTGAATATATTCATCAACTGAGCATTTTCACAACCCTTTGGTGTAGAGAATTCTAAAGTTTCACAACCCTCTGAGTGAAGAAATTTCTCCATGTCTCAGTCCAAAATGGCTGACCCTTTATCCTGAGACTATCGCCCCTAGATCTAGATTCTCCAGCCAGGGGAAACCGCCTCTCCCTAACTTATATGTTTCAAGCCCTCTCAGAATCTTATCTGTTTCAATGAGATCACCTCTCATACTTCTAAACCCCAGAGAATATAGGCCCATTCTACTCAATCTGTCCTCATAGGACAGCCCTCTCATCCCAGGAATCAGTTTAGTAATAAAACATCTAATGCAGGAAATGCACAGCTGGGTGATCAAAATAAGTTAATTTTCTGTTTATAACTCTTTAGCAGAATATGTCAATCAGTAGCAAATGTTCAAGTACCCTATCAGCTCTGGTCATGAAGGACTTGTTTCATAAAAATGAAGGTTAATGGTTGCAGTGTCAGGTTCCATGGAATTTTTTTTTAAAACTATGCAGCCATTTTATTTGGCTCCCCTTTGCTTACCTCTTTTACTGAAAGGAGTGATTCATACTGAAATTCCCTTCAGGATACCAGCTTCCCTTGAGTACTTATAATATATTATAATATAATATACTTAGAATATAAGAGCAGGGAGGTTATGATGGAGCTGTATAAAATGCTAGTTCGGCCACAGCTGGAGTACTGTGTACAGTTCTGTTCGCCATTCTATAGGAAGGATGTGATTGCAGTGGAAAGGGTGCAGAGGAGATTCACCAGGATGTTGCTTGGGGTGAGCATTTCAGCTATGACGAGAGACTGGATAGGCTAGGGTTGTTTTCCTTAGAGCAGAGAAGGCGGGGGGGGGAACTTGATTGAGGTATACAAAATTATGAGGGGCATAGAGGGGTAGATAGGAAGAAACGTTTTCCCTTAGAGGAGGTGTCAATAACCAGGGGGCATAGATTTAAGGTAAGGGGCAGGAGGTTTAGAGGGGATGAGAGGAAAATTTTTTTCCACCCAGAAGGCGGTTGGATTCTGGAACACACTGCCTGAAGAGGTGGTAGAGGCAGGAACCCTCACAACATTTAAGAAGTATTTAGATGAGCACTTGAAATGCCATAGCATACAAGGCTACGGGCCAAGTGCTGGAAAACGGGATTAGAATAGATAGGTGCTTGATGGCTGGCACGAGCACGATGGGCCGAAGCGCCTCTTTCTGTGCTGTATGACTCTATGACTTTACCCAAGTGGCTATTTTCCATTTATAAGCATAGATAGCACAGCTGACAGCTGTTTGACTGTGAGGAGTTCCTTAGCCAAGCTTGATCTTGTTACCCAATGCCCACACATGTACTTTCCACGAGATTCAATAGAGCAGGGGTGCTGAGGGCGATTGCTGCTTGAACTGAGAATGTGTAACTTGGCTTAAATTGATGCTAGATGCTAGGCCTTCCTGGTATGTGTACCTTGACCACATTACATGCATCCAATGAATGACTAGGAAAGCAACACAATTTATAAAGCAGAATATCATCCAGTAGGAAGTGATAACAGAGATGGAGCAATGGTTCTGTCAACTTTCTGTCTGTGTTGGAAAGATCAGAGAGAGTTTGATATGGAGTGAGCTGAAGGGTCAGCAGTAGCATAGTGTTTATGCTATTGGACTATAGTAATCCAAGGCCTGGACTATGATCCAGAAACATGGCAGTTGGTGCATTTAAATTCACTTAATTAAATAAATATGGAATAAGAAGCTAGCATCAGTAATGCTGACCATGAAACTACCCAATTGTCGTAAAAATTCATCTGGTTCACTAATGCTCTTTAGGGAAGGTAATCTGTCGTCCTTACCTGGTCTGGCCTATATGTGACTTCAGATCCACAGCAATCTGGTTTCCTCTTAACTTGGAGAAGACTGCGTTGTGAGCAGCGAAGACAGTATATCAAATTGAGGGAAGTACCTATAAACCACTGTTTCACCATTCATCATTTTGCCAATCACACCTCCTCTGGACACATCTTTTGTCTCTTTACTCATCCGTTAATATCTCCCTTTGGATTTGCTCCACCAACTCTCTTTTGTCACTTAATGTCTCCCGTCTTCTGCCCTATCACAGACCTTCCCTTTTATTCTTTTTCCACCTCCCCCATTTGACCTACTTAAAACCTATTACAGCTCTAACTTTTTCCAGTTCTGATAAAGGATCATCGACCTGAAACATTAACTTTGTTTCTCTCTCCACAGATGCTGCCAGACCTGTTGAGCATTTCCAACATTTTCTGTTTTTATTTCAGATTCCGCATCAGCAGTATTTTGCTTTTGCTCTCTGAAATGGTCTAGCAAGGCATTCAGTTGTATAGGGACAGGCAATATTTTTAAAAAAATTTTTTTTTAAATTTTTTAATTTAGAGATACAGCACTGAAACAGGCCCTTCGGCCCACCGAGTCTGTGCCGACCATCAACCACCCATTTATACTAATCCTACACTAATCCCATATTCCTACCACATCCCCACCTGTTCCTACATTTCCCTACCACCTACCTATACTAGTGGCAATTTATAATGGCCAATTTACCTACCAACCTGCAAGTCTTTTGGCTTGTGGGAGGAAACCGGAGCACCCGGAGAAAACCCACGCAGACACAGGGAGAACTTGCAAACTCCACACAGGCAGTACCCAGAATTGAACCCGGGTCGCTGGAGCTGTGAGGCTGCAGTGCTAACCACTGCGCCACTGTGCCGCCCTATGTACTAGCCTTGCTGCCGAAGCCCACATCCGATGAATGCATTTTAAAAAAAAATCAAAAACAGAGCTGACCAGATTGAGAAGTTATATTTAGCCTGCATGTTTTGGAGGGTTACTGAAGTGAATCACAATAAGATTTACTATAAGTGTTATTGAATGCCTTTTTGACAAGTCCACAGTCTCCCTCTCTTCTACCATAGACCTTCAAGCACCGGAGGTAATGCAGAGAAACATCACAAAGCAGATTCCTAGTGTCAGGGATCCAAGTGATGAGAAAGGGCACACATGCAGAACCAATCCTGTGAACAGCTAAAGAAAGTGTTTGCTGTCTGAGCCACTGCAGAAACTGATTGTAATATATAAGGATGTCAGACAAAGACAGGACAGAACTCTGCTCTGGAGCTTTAAAAGAATAACAGACTTATTTGACCTGATGGTTTTTGCTTGCTTGCTCACCTACTTCAATTAGGATAGAGCAAAGCAAAAGTGCCACATTGGTAACAGTTCAGCAGCTGGTGAAGGCTGATGCTGGAACCTTCTGGGTAAATTGCAATGCTTCATTGTGCTGTTAGATAGAATGCAAGAATCCAAGCAAATGGAATCTGCATCAGGAAAGGATTGTATGAATCATAACTGTTAAGCCACAAACCCATTTTGACTCAGCACAGACAGGAACTTCTGTCCTGTCTCCCGCACTTCTTGTCACTCAGTCATACAAGCTTCTATTTCTAAGGTACTTTACACCCACCAAATGATACCCCGACCCTCTGCCTTCCCACTCTCCTACCACCATTCCAGCTTGAATTCCCTTTGATTAAATCCACAGCTACCCTACATGTGACTCTTTGCATTCCCCAATGGGCCCATTGTAGTTCCTGTTGCTGCATCCTTATGAACAGCAACCCCAGCACCTCATCCTCCTGTCTTGTTGATCTTCCACTCACTGGGTATCAACCGCCTTCCCCTCCTATCTGTCCTGAGTTAGATAAGATTTTTGATCGACAAGGGAGTCGAGGGTTATGGGGGGCTGGCAGGAAAGTGTAGTTAAGGCCACAATCAGCCATGATCTCATTGAATGATGGAGCAGACTCAAGTGGCTGAATGGCCTACTCCTGCTCCTATTTCTTGTGAGCTGACCTACCACTATCCCCTTGGGCTCTGCGAGTGGATCAATCATTGCCCCTCTCTGCATTTCCTTCCAAAATGTCCGTTCACTGGTGTATTTTAAATGGAAACTTGATTTACAGGGATGTCTGAGATAACTGCATCTTTGGTTTCATTTGGGTAGTACTAAGATGATGATTGCTGCAAGTTCTAATTTGTCATGTCTCTTCAGGACAAGCTTGAATCTGTACTAGAGGTAACGCACAGGCAACTGGATCAATACAAAGGACAGCCAACCCATACTGAGAAGATTGCCTATCAACAGCGGCTTCTGCAAGAGGACCTGGTTCAGATCAGAGCCGAGATTTCAAAAGTCTGCACAGTAAGTGCTTTCTACATACTTCATGTCACATCATTTAACCAGTTGTCATAATTTGTATCGTCTATTCTTAAAAGGAAAACTTACAAAATATCCGATATATTCAATAGTCAATTGACTGAAAGGTGACAGTATGATTTCAGTTTCTGACACACGAGTACTCTGAATTCCTCTCGGTACACAGAAGTCAAGCAGTATGCCAAGTGGTATTTGCTGATGAAGCAAAGATAGGTAGGAGAGTATGTTGTGAAGAGGACGTAAGGAGTCTGCAAAGGGATATAGATAGGTTAAGTGAGTAGGCAAAGATCTGGCAGATGGAGTATTAGGTGGGAAAGTGTGAACTTGACCACTTTGGCAGGAAGAATAGAAAAGCAACCTATTTAAATGGAGAGAGATTGCAGAACTCTGAGATGCAGAGGGATCTAGGTGTCCTAGTCCACGAAACACAAAAAATTAGTTTGCAGGTACTGCAAGTTATTAAGGCAAATGCAATGTTGTTGTTTATTACAAGGGGAATGGAATATAAAAGTCGAGATGTTTTCCTACAATTGTACAGGACATTGGTGAAACCACATCTGGAGTATTGTGTATAGTTTTGGTCTCCTTACTTTAGAAAGGATATAATTGCATTGGAAGCAGTCCAGAGAAGGTTCAATGGACTGATTCCTGGGATGAGAGGGTTATCTCATGAGGAAAGTTTGGATTAATTGGGTCTGTATTCATTAGATTTTAGAAGGATGAGAGGTGATCTGATTGAAACGTACAATATCCTGAGGGGACTTGACAGGGTGGAGGTGGAAAGGATGTTTCCCCCTGTGGGAGAGACTAAAACTAGGGGGCACAGTTTAAAAATAAGGTGTCTCCCATTTAGGACAGAGATGAGGAGAAATTTTTTCTGAGTGTCATGAGTATGTGGAATTCCTTGGAGAGCGGTCGAGGCAGGGTCATTGAATGTTTTTAAGGCAGAGGTAGACATATTCTTGACAAACAAGGGAATCAAAGGGTATCGGGGGTAGGCAGGAAAGTGGAGTTGAGTCCACAAACAGATCAACCATGATCTTGTAGAATGGCAGAGGAGACTCGAGGGGCCGAATGGCCTACTGCTTCTAGTTCATATGTTCGTACGAAACCAGTTTCACCAGGCCATATTGTATCAGTTTCATTTTCCATTGACTGCCGTGACTGGTGTGAAACCATATTTTGCAGGTGCTCATGCAGCCTGTTGGTTCCCATGGGAAAAACTTTAAAACTTTGTGTAGAATTTCTTTTAGTATGGTAAGAAAATGGATGCTTCCGCCTGCTGACCTGACCATAAAATTTGTTGACAGAGAGAGCAGAGTTGCTGGTCAGACTGCAGTTTTTCTGCAGTGGAACAGAGTTCTACCCTTCACCGCAGCCAGCAGATCAGAACGGGCAGTATAGCTGCAGTCTTAGTAGATACACTGGGTGCTGCCAAGATACTGTTACTGCTATAACAGGTATTCTGAGTAGTTGCTGCAGTTGTGCATCATCTTTAGGGAAGTGATGTATTCCTTTTGAGGCCTAACATTTGGAGTAATTTTATTCAAATAGTGATGTTTTGTTCTGAGAAGAATGTTGAAGGATCTGAATGTTGAATTACAGTTGGTCTTTGTTGGTGCTTCTGTTTGCTGCCCAATCCTTTTTGACCATGAAACACACACAGCCAATAGTATGTGCAGGAGGTAGGCAGGAGACCTGCTTCAAGGTCCCTGTCAACACAGGTTTGCCCCCAGTGTGAGGAGTACAATATTGGCCCGACACTGAATCTGAACCACTATGCACTGCATTCAATTAGAATTGATTATAAATTAAACATTTTATGGGGTTAAATTATATTAAACATCATGACCAATAGTATTAAGCAACAGTGATTTCTCCACGGTCAAACTCACACAGAGAATTAGCAAGGTTTTTGCTGATGAGGAAATCTCAAAAGATTTATGGTGTGGATTAGCAAACTGTTCAGGTGAAACTTTTTACTTGTCTTTTGAATTAATGCTTGCACTGTTTTTAGGAAATTCATGCAAGACTACAGCTAGAAGAAGCTCCTTAATAGTAAATATATAGAATAAATCACAAGGTCAAGCAATTGAAGCTGAGACGATAAGCTCCTTTAAAAAGGAGCTGGAATTGGGCTATGAAGATCCATACTTATTCTCTGGTGTGTCTAAGATAATGAAATTCAATCAGGCCAGTGGTCAGGGCCTTTCTCAGAATCATCTTGCGGAAAGTGACGCACTCCCTTTTGAGGCCAAATTGGAGTACTTTTATTCAAATAGTCATGCATGGTTGTCAGAAGAATGGGCTGGGGAGGAGAAACGAGTTTCTACTGTTGCCTCTGGAAGTCCACATATTGACATTGAATGAGCACAAAATCGGAGCTGAGGTACTCCCTTTCCTCCACAATTTAATCATCAGTGATATGTGAATTGGGGATCATTAAGGTCTCAGAGTGTTTGTTCCAGACATTTCCAAAAGCATTTAAGCACGCCTTTTTGCAGATAATATTGAGGAAGGTTCTACAGAGAGTGTCGGGAAACTGCAGATGGAAATGGATTGATAGGGAACAGAAAAAGCTGTAGTTGAAGTCATCTGGTATTTTATGAGCTCTGGGATTGGACAAATGGATTGCAGTTATGTCTGTTTCTGTGTTAAGAGTCCCTTATGGGATGATAATAAAGCAGTCCAGGAGATAAAACAATAACAAGACAGTTGTCCACTTTTAATCCATCTGAGTGTTTGTTTTCCATTGATTATACTGTGGGATTAAACAAACTCGTGCATCATTTCTCTCTAGGAGCTGGAGAATGCATGGAAAGAATATGAACAGACAGAAAATGACGTGAACCAGCTCAAGGAAGCAATCCTGGGACACATGAAAACTGCACCAAACCCCCAGGTAGGCTCAATGTGTAGGAGCTGTGCATTATTGAAATAATTAGCTTAAGGCTCAGTGCAAGACGACACTAAGTTTGAAAAAGGTATGGCAACAATTTGGTAATTTAAGGAGTAGGTGCCAAGTTTCATTTTAAAGGCACATAAATTGTAGGTGGAAGTTAGGAATTGGATGCTTTGAGTTCTTGGGAAAGAATAAAGTAGAGTAGGAGACAATAGGATACATGTTCTGAGCAAGAAAGCTGCAGAATTAGACAATGTATGGGATTCTATGCTCTCCTCCACAGCGACTTTGGAGGTGGGGAGAGCATATAATTTGGCGGGGTGGTGGTGGGTGGGACCCTGCCAGATTCCTGCCTCCACCCAAGTTAAGTCTAGGGCGGGAAGCCTTGTGAATGTCCTTCCTGCCCTGCCACCAATTGAGGCCCTTGAGTGAGCAATTAATAGCCCACTTAATGGACTTAGAGGGACCTGGCATCGGGAAGTGGGTGGGCCCGCTGAGAGACACCCCACCGGCCTTGCTACCCGCGACACCCACCCTGCAAAACCCTTCCTGCCCTGGCTTACCTGTGATAAAAACAAGAAATGCTGGAAATACTCAGCAAGTCTGGCAGCATCTGTGGAGAAAGAAGCAGAGTTAACGTTTCAGGTCAGTGACCCTTCATCAGAACTGGCAAATATTAGAAATGTAAAAGGTTTTAAGCAAGTAAAGCGGGGGTGGGGCAAGAGATAACAAAAAAGGTGTTGATAGGACAAGGTCACAGAGAATAACTGACCAGAAGGTCATGGAACAAAGGCAAACGGTATGTTAATGGTGTGGTGAAAGACAAAGCGTTAGTACGGAGAGGGTGTTAATTGACAGAAAAAAGAACAGCCCTGGCCCCAAGCACAAACGTGATAAATAATAGTGGGTAGGCACAGCAGAAACAAACTAAAATAAAACAAACAAAGAAAAAATAGCTAAAAATAAAAAGGGGGGGGCCTGTCATTCTCTGAAATTATTGAACTCAATGTTCAGTCCGGCGGGCTGCAGCGTGCCTAAACGGTAAATGAGGTACTGTTCCTCGAGCTTGCGTTGATGTTCGCTGGAACACTGTAGCAATCCCAGGACAGAGATGTGGGCATGAGAGCGGGGGGTGGGGAGGGGGCGGGGTGGTGGGTGGGTGTTGAAACGGCCAGCAACCGGAAGCTTGGGGTCGTGCTTTTGGACTGAGCAGAGGTGTTTCACAAAATGGTCACCCAATCTGCATTTGGGCTCCCCAATGTACAGGAGACCGCATTGTGAGCAGCAAATACAGCATACTAAATTGAAAGAAGTACATGTAAATCATTGCTTCACCTGAAAGGAGTGTTCGGGGCCTTGGATAGTGAGGAGAGAAGAGGTAAGTGGGCAGGTATTACACCTCCTGCGATTGCAGGGGAAGGTGCCATGGGAAGGGGATGAGGTGGTGGGGGTAATGGAGAAGTGGACCAGGGTGTCGCGGAGGGAACAATCCCTTCGGAATGCTGACTGGAGGGGAGGGGAAGATGCGTTTGGTAGTGGCTTTAAGATAACTGCTAATATTGGGCCATTCAATTTTCAAGGCCTGTGTATTGTTAGGAGGAAGAAAAATAAAGTCTCCAAAAGATATATTTTAAAATGTCAAATAAAACAGTAAAACCTGTGACCTGGTTCTGGTGCCTCAGTTGAGTCCATTACCGGCAGCAGCCACTGCCTCTGCAATGGTGCTGCTCAGTTAAATAGCTGCTGGCCTTTGATTGGTGGACAGCTCTCAACATGCAGGACTTCAGTCGCTGGCGTCCTTGATCCTGGGGAAGGCCCGCCACTGTCCACTTAAGTGCCTAATTGGTCCTTGATTTGTCAGGCCCAGAGGAGGCAACACGAGGATCTCGCCGGAACTCTAGCCCCAGTTGAGAGCCCCGTTGCCCAAATAAAATCCTGGCCTATATGTTTGCTTCAATTGGGACAAATTCCACTGATTTTCCATTAGTGGGCCCCACATTTGGTTGCAGGGAAGCAAAGAGTAGAATAGGGGCCTGGGGGAACATTTCAGTGAGGTAGTGGGAGGCGGGAGGCAAGTGCTGTATTTCCATTTATGTGGGACGGGCAGGCATTGGTGATGGGCCCACAGTGGTGCAGGCACCTGCCAGCCCCAGTCAAATTCTATGTATTTCCACTGACCTTACAAACACGAGAATGATCAGTGTTGGAGGGTGCCAGTGGGCACAACTTTAAGATAACTGCTAACATTGGGCCATTAGATTTTCAAGGCCTGTGTATTGTTAGGACGAAGAAAAATTAAGTCTCCAAAAGATATATTTTAAAATGTCAACAAAAAGAGTGAGTCAAATCTAACAATGTACTGGAAAACCAGAAAATTGAAAAAAGGTAAAACAGCTTCAGACCCTTTTAAGAGCTATATGGATTTGAGCTGCATGGTCCAGTCATCAGTGCCTTTTTGCTCCTGTGCCAAAAGCCTTAGACTCCAAAATATGCTCCAGTGTGTTTAGTTTTGATTAGATTATCTTCGAAGAGCCCTTACAGTTTGAGAATTTAATGACCTGTTTATTATACAAAAAAGCTTCCAATGGAAGTGGCTCTATTTTGTAACTGTTTTCATTGTGGCCAGCCATCTAGTGTATATGGGAAGTGGATACAGCAACAATGGAGAGCTGAAATTATGCACACTTAGTGTAGTCTAACTGAGACCATCTTCAATCTGTAAGGAAGTAGATAAATTCCCAGTACTGCAGTGGGAGATACAGTTTAGAAGTTACAATTAAAGCACCATGTTAAAGCAGAGTTGAAGCAGGTTTATTCTGAAATTTGACCTGTGCTTTAGCTGATCTTTAGGAGCATGATAATATATGGGGAATAAAATTGCACTGTCTAGGTACAACTGTGACGAGCACAAAATTCACCAAAAAATATGAACTAGAAAAGAAAGCCATGTAGAGTATGACATTTGCTTCTTTTAACATAGGAACATAGGAGCAGTAATAGGCCATTCAATACAATCATGGCTCATCATCCACTTCACTTCTTTTCCCCCCACGCTATCCCCATATCCATTTTTGTCATTTGTTACGACCAGGTGAGAAAGGCGTCTAGGGTGTCCCTTTTAGCCTTCACCTGATCTTATTAACAGGGTTTTGTTTTTAAACACTGTGTTTTGAGTTCCCCTTGGTGAATCCTTGTTCACCGCTTTCCAATTATAAGGCAAAGAAATGAGTACAAACGGGCCTTCTTAGGTTTAAAGAAGAAAAGTGAAATTTATTAAAATTTAAACTCTAATTCATCCAACACCTACGGATACATGCCGCACCCCACGCTAGCATGCGAATAGAGACAGAAGAGAGCAGAAGAAAAATAGTGGAGAGGTTTGAGGCAATCTCTGAAGAGGGGTTTTTGTTACTGTGCTTCAAGCTCGCTGTAGTCCTTCCTTGTAGGTAGATCTTGCTTTTCATTGGGGCCCAGTATTCTTCTTAAACCTTGTTCACTGTAGGAGACTTTTCTCTCTCGGGGTTCATATGTCTTCAATGGATTGTGAAGCTGGTGAGAACGAGATGAGAGCAGACAGGAGAGAGGTCATTTCCAGTCCAGGAGCAAAAAACTTTGAGTTTTAAAACTCTGTGGCAAGTTCAAATTCAAAAAAGTCTAACAGCCAGTTAGTCATATGACTAAACTGGTCTGACCAGGTCTTTGTGTGTATTCGGCCATTTTAGCAGTTAACCTGGAATGCCAGCTTCTCCACCTTCAACATCTGGTAATCAAAAGTCCATTGTGGATTACATTGGAGCAGGGAGTGGACTCTTTGTCCTTTCCAAGTACTGCATGTTACTATGCAAATGTCTTTCCAGTCAAGGGTCTGGTGCTTTTTTTTTAAAAGCAAGTTCTTTCTTTACTCCAGTGACTGTTTAAAAATCAATGTTCATATGGCAAAATTAATGTGTCTCATTCTTATCAGGTGGGGGCCTGCATGACACATTGGTATTTAGAAATCTGTCAATCTCTGCTTTAAGCACAATAACTGAGATTCCACAGCCCTCTGAGGTAGAGAATTCCAAAGATTCACAACCCTCGGAGTAAAGAAATTTCTCCTTATCTTGGTCCTAAGTGGCTTCCCTCTTATTTTGAAATTGTGTCTCCTGGTTCTAGATTACCACACCAGGGGAAACATCTTACCTGCATCTACCCTGCCTATCCCTTTAAGTATTTTGTAGGTTTCAATGAGATCACCTCTCATTCTTCAAAACTCTAGAGGATACAGGCCCAGATTCCCCAGTCTCTTCATAGGACAGTCCCGCTATCCTGGGAACAAGTCTGGAGAACCTTTGTTGCACTCCCTCTATGGCAATAATATCCTTCCAAAGGTAAGGTGACCAACCTGCACACAGTACTCCAGGTGCAGTCTAACCAAGGTTCTATGCAATTGAAGCAAGACTTCACTGCTCCTGTACTCAAATCCTCTTGCGATAAAGGCTAACATTCCATTAGCCTTCTTAATTACTTGCTGCACCTGCATGTTAGCTTTCAGTGACTTATTGACAAGGACACCAGGGTCCCTTTGTACATCTACACTTTCTAATCTCTTACCATTTAAGAAATACTCTACAAATCTGTTCCTCCTACTAAAGTAGATAACCTCACATTTTTCCACATTATATTCCATCTGCCATGTTCTTGCCCACTCACTAAGTCTGTCCAAATCCCCTTGAAGCTGCATTGCATCTTCCTCACAACACACTTTCCTAGTTTTGTGTCATCCGCGAGCTTGGAGATATTACATTTGATCCCCACATCCAAATCATTGTGAACAGCCGGGGCCCAAGTGCTGATCCTTGCGGTACTCCACTAGCCACAGCATGCCAATGCGAGAATGACCCATTTATTCCTGCTCTCTTTCCTGCCTGTTAACTAATCCTTAATCCATGCCAGTATATTACTTCCTATCCCATGTGCTTTAATTTTGCTAACCAACCTCCTGTGGGGGACTTCATCAAAAGACTTCTGAGAATCCAAGCATATTACATCCACTGACTCCCCTTTATCAATTCTGTTTGTAACATCCTCAAAAAACTCCAACAGGCTCGTCAAACATGATTTCCCATTCATGAATCCATGTTGACTATGCCCAAACAGATCATTATTACCCGAGTGTCCATTTATCACATCCTTTAGAATAGATTCTAACATTTTCCCTACTACTGATGTAAGGCTAACAGTTCTGTAATTCCCTGTTTTCTCTCTCACTTCCTTCTAAAATAGTGGGGTGTGCTTTGCTCTACATTCTCACCCCAAAACTGTGTTTTTAAAATTATATGTTTCTTTTATGTATTTTCCCTTCCTCCTTTTCTCTACCATTTTAGCCTTTCCTGAAGATGTTGAATTAGGCCCGGCAAAATTGTATAACTTCTGCTGAGACCTCCATTCATGCCTTTGTTTACCTCTAAATTTGACTTTCCAACACGCTCCTGGCCAGTCTCTATCTTTCGCCCTCTGTAAAATTAAGCTCATCCAAAACTCAGCTACCTGTAAACTAACTCGCACCAAGTCATGTTCACCCATCACTCCTGTTATGGTTGACCTACATTGGCTCTGGTTGAGCAATGCCTCGATTTTAAAATTCTTATACTTATTTTCAAATCCCTCCATGGTTTAACCCTTCCCGACCTCTGTAACCTCTTCCATCCCTACAACTCTCCTCTAAGTCTGGCCACGTGCACATCTGGATTCTAATGCCTTCAACTGCCGAGTCCCTAAGCTCTGGAATTCCTTCCCTAAACCTTTCCTCCTTTTAAGATTCTCTTTAAAGCCTACCACTTTGACCAGGCTTTTGGTCATTTGTCCGAGTATCTCCTTATGTGGTTTGGCAAGCACCTTGAGATGCTTCACTATGTTAAAGGTGCTATATAAATGCAAGTTGTTGTTGTTGTTGCTGTTGTTTGCCATCCTCCGGTTTCTTGCCACAGTTATCATTCTTCATGTGTAAGTTCAGACAGGATATGTTAAGCTGCTCAACTAATATGGGGCAGAGCATCAAAGCCAAGCCTAACCCTGTCTAGTCAATGCTTACACATGTACTTTCCAGCATGGGTTATTGGATAGCAGTCAGGGCTGGCGTGTTATAGGGCCTCAAGTAGTGGGCTGGGAGTGAGGAGAAGCGATCGATGGGGTGTGAAAAATCAAGTGGGAGAGCAGGGTTGGTAATGTGCCCGTTGCCTTCATGCTGCCATGGTATTTATCAGGAGTGGGAAGGTGGTGAATGGCCCTCCCACCCAGAGGCCAATTGAAGCTTTTAAGTGGCCAATTGAGGGCTTATTACTATCGCCACTGGCACTTTACTAGCAGCGGGTGTGCCCTCTGCCTCTTGGGGAGACTGCCAGGTAAACACTGGCAGCCTCCCTACAGGCTTAGGTTGGGGTGGAGTCCCCTTCTGATCAGACACTCTGTGGTCTCTCCCGGCCAACAATGGCTGTCCCTGTGGCAACACTGCCCCTTGCCCTTACCAACTGCACCCGCAGCACCCCGCCCCCCCCCCCCCCCCACCTTCCCCGTTTGACTGGCAGCTCTTGGAGGTGGGATCTTCACCCTGAAAAGTGTGAGCTCGTCAGCTGCCTGATAGATATAAAATCCGGTCCTCACTCCCCAGAACTGCCGAGGCAGGGTTGCCCCTGGCTTTCCAGCCCGACGTCAGGACCACTGCCACCCTGACAAAATTCCAGCCCAGGTATGGGATCTTTAGCTGACTTTTGCCTGAACCAAGATGGAATGAGGCCAATTGCAGAAGCCCTGCCGACACCCTGGCTGAGGACAACTACCTCTGCACAAACAAGAGATCAAACCTGGGATTTGCTTGGTTTGTATGGTGCAACACATTACCTTAACCAACTGAGCATCCAGGCTAATTTATCAACTTATTAACAAAGTCGACATATTGATCCCACTTTTGCTATCCATGGCTATGTTGTGCAGCTCCTTTAAATAACAGTTAGTTGCCTTGTACTGATAAAATTCCAGAGCAAAGGTTATTCTCAGTCTCTGGTCCCTGTGCCGAACCTAAGGGTTGCTTTGTGTAATTTGAATTTGTAAACTGATGATTTATTTTCTGGATTCAGGATCAAGAACAGATAAGAAAGGATCTGTGGAGGATTGAGGATGTTATGGGAGGCCTCAGTGTGAACAAGAACAACTATAAAATGATTATTGAATCCATACAGAATCCTGGTGAGTACAAGTTTAGGAACTTGTTTGTGTCTGGTTTCCTTTACCATTATGTAACAACAGCTTCCACCTGCCATCTTTTGACATTCACCTCCCCGTTTTTTTTTCAATTAAAATAAAATTGCTGGGAATCCTTTTAGCCTGGCTCTGTTGGTAGCACTTATGACTCTGGCTCAGAAGATTGTTATTAAAGTCTCTCTCCAGAACTTGAACCCTAGGCTGGCACACTAGTGCAGGACTGAACAAGTTGCTGTCTCTTTGTCGAGATCTTAAACTAAGGCTGTTTTCCCCTTAGGTAGCATGCACAATATCAGGGACAGGCTACAAAATTGTAACTGGGAAACAACACTGCAACCCCATATCCACCACCATGCAAACCTATCCCCTGAATGTCCCATGTGTCATTTGAAGAAAAGCAATGAGTTCTGACCAACACTCCTCCAAAGTAAAATTATGAGTCATTCATGTTACTGTTTGTGGGGTTTTTCCATGCATAAATTACTGCCTTGCTTGTTTACATAGCAATGTAATTGCATTCAAAGCAGCAAGGTACTTCAAAGTAATTTGTTGTGTGATGTTTTAAAACATTTACGAGAAATGTGATAGACATTTGTTATATTTTGGGATTTTTTTTGATCTCCACACAAAGATTTGGAAATGAGTGATATACATGTGTTGTACTGTGAAACAAAATGATTTTACCCAGGTTTAAGAAGCCACAATTCCCTATCAGTTATCAGCTGAACAGCATCCATGTTCCCTTACAGGCAGCAGATAAACACGTGTGATTCCAGATCCTTTACTGAATCAGCGTGGTTCAGTTGGTGGCACTCTTGCCTCAGCAGCAAGGCTGTGGGTTCAAGTCCCACACCAGAGGCTTGAGCGCAAAAGTTTAGACCAGCACTTCAGTGCAGTAGTGAGGGAGTGCTACCCTGTTGGAGGTGCCGTATCTCAGATGAGAATTTAAACCAATGCCCCATCTGATCTTTCAGCTGGCATTATTTCGAAGAGAAAGGGAATTCTCCCTGGTGACCTGGCCAATATTTATTTCAATCAACATCACCAAATCAGATTATCTCATTATCACATTTCTATTTGTGGGAGCTTGCTGTGTGCAAATTGCAGCCGTATTTGCTACATTACATCATTCAAAAGTACTTCATTGGCTGTAAATCGCTTTGGGACGTCCTGAAGTCATGAAAGGCACTATATAAATCCAAGTCTTTTTTCTTTTAGTTAAATGTCAACAAGTGATTCCAGCCCCCTTACAGTCGGCAGCTAAACATTATCTAAGAGATCCCCAGCTCCCTTACTGTCTTAGCCCAGGCACTTTGTACTGACAGAAGTGCTGTGCTCAAAGCATTAACTTTTTAAGACTGTTGGCAGATTGCTAATGTATTTCCAGCATTTTCAGTTTTTATTTCAGGGCATCATTATTTGAAAAAAAAAAATATTTTTATCTATTTCTTACCATCTTGGCCTTTACATTGGACTTTACTTGGAAATAAAAAAAACTTGTTTACCAATCTCATCAGAAGTTCAGCCATATTGAAGTTAAAAAGAGAGAAAATCCACCGAACCAGGAATTAAGCATATTCAATCACAAATACAGGTCTTTTGGTTTGGTGATCTTTGCTAGTATTCCGTAACTCTTGCTTCTCCATTGGGATGTATGCAGATTTACTTGTAACTCAAGTTTTGATGGTTCAACATTATGTCATTTGTAACCCAGAATGAAATAACATGGCAGAATGCAACTCAAAAAGGCAGCTATTTTTATCCATCATCTTTAGCATTGTTGAAATCTCTCATTTAGTGTACAGTTTGGCAGCATAATTGAATCACCACTCGAGATTGTGACAAAATGAAGCAGGACAGTTAGCTATTATGTATGTGTCAGCTCAAATCTGATGTACCTAAATTGAAGCAAGTTCCTAATTTTGGTAGATATTAGCTGAGCTAATTCAATTTACATTAATTTGGGTATGAAATTGGTTTTAATAATTATCTTGAGCAGCCTTTTGAAGGTTCCGCTATATGCTAATTTAATGCCTTTAACTTTGATCAATTGATAGTTGGGGGTTATCACCTGATCCCTTGGCAGTCCAGTGAGGGGAAGATAGAACATCTATCACCAGTTCATGGCATGCAAGACAATAATGGTGACTGCCGTTAATCTTTCTCTTATGCAGATCAAACAATGTTGCAGTCTTACATAATTTCATTTATGCAAAGGACTGTGATTATTGTTTGGCAGTGTTAAGTTCAAATGCCTGTTTCTGTAGAACCTGAATTTTATCCCCTTGAGAACTGAATCTGAAGTGGATATTTATCACTGCTAACTGTTGAAGGTAGCGACAATACATCTTAGTTCAAGCTGGCTTTGGCAGTAGTTGACTAACTCCCTTCTTCACTGTCTATTTAAAACCCTCACTCTTGACCTTGACCTCATACTGAGGTACTGGACAGAACCTATTTGCATTCCCAGATCAAAAGAGAATCATTCAAGAGGGAGAGAAAGTCAATGGACATGTCAGTCCAATTGTCTTTGTGTCTTTCCAAACAAAGGGAGCAAAGTGTGAAAATGTGTTCTTTGGTTACCCCAAGCCAAAGTCTGTCATGTGGGGAGGACAGCTTACATATTGTGATCATCCTGTGCTTGCTGATGTGCATAGGCTTCTGGTCTGGCAATGCCTCAATTTTAAAATTCTCATCTTTGTTTTCAACTTCCTCTATAGCCTTGTCCCTCCCTATCTCCATATCCCCCTCCAACCCTACAACCTTCCAAGATCTCTGTCCTCGTCTTGCCTCTTGCACATCCCTGATTTTAATTGCTCCACCATTGAGGTTGTGCCTTCACCTGCCTGGGCCCTAAGCTCTGGAATTCCCTCCCTATACCTCTTCACTTCCCTCTCCTTCAAGATGCTCCTTTAAACTACCTCTTCATCTGTTCTAATATCTGCTTATGTGGCTTGGCGTCAGATTTTGTTTGATAATGCTCCTGTGCCTTGGAATGTTTTACTAAGGTAGACATGCTATATAAATGCAAGTTGTTATTGTTTAAAATTTTCAGGAATTAGCCCAATCATTAATGCTGCTAAATAAAAGCAAAAGCTAGCCTTAGATTAATGTTGCTCCTTTCCTGATTGAGACTAAGACTTTAATTGTTTGTTCTGTGTAGAGAGAAAAACTGTGCCTTCAGTGCCTTCCTCAACAGTGCCTTCTGTAATAAATACACTCACAATGCAAGAGGGGAAAACTACTACCCAGCTGAGTCCCCCAGTCAGTCCAGTGCTACCATCTCTGGGGCCTGTGGAAACACAACTTCAACCTCAGCAACAGTCTGTTCGTCTGCCAGTGTTCAAACCTCAACCCCTGCCTCAGTTCAGACAACATCCAAAGGTGGTAAGTCTCTCTCTCTAAGTTTGCCAAGGCCAGAATGACCTTTCTTTGGGTATGAAATAATTGAAATTTTCATTTCAAAAACAGAAGGCTTTACCAGTGTCTTGTACAGATCTACCATCATCTTAATATCTCTTTCTTAAACTCGTTAATCCTATTTTTAAAATTCTCATGTAGCTGGACGATCAGGCACCTCCTCGACCACCTCTCCCTGACATGTACAGTCCTGATGACCAGCCACCAGCTGTACCGCCTCTTCCAAAAGATGCTACAGTCATCCGACACACATCAGTCCGGGGACTGAAACGCCAATCTGATGAAAGGAAGAGAGATCGGGAGTATGGCCAGTATGTGAATGGAGATTACAAGGTAAGCAAATGAAGTATAACTTCCTATCAATATCAGGAAAATGTCCATTTGCATTCGATGACTGCATATAGTGAAGACTGATTGAATTTTCTTCACACCAAGTCATTGTAGTAATTGTTTTTTTTACAACTGCAAAGTACTTGTAGAAGACAATTTTAAGATGTAGTGCAGTACAAAATGAAATTCAACTTGTCTAAAGAAAGTAAAATTTTGCACACCACAAGGCAATTATGGATGAGAAAGGCTATTTGGCCCTTCTAAATCCATCCATCCAAAAAGATCCAACAGTTTTCAATTTCCAGCATCTAATTGCTTCTTAAATGGTTCAGGTTTCTTGCCTCCATTGCTGTCCTGGAAGTCATTTCACATGTTGATTACTTTTTTTGTGTAAAGGTGAGGTGAGAGTGACTGCCCTTGACATCAAGGCAGCAGTTCACCCAGTGTGGCATCAAGCGGCCCTAGCAAAGCTGGAGTCAATGAGAATCAGGGAAAACTGTCCACTGGTTGGAGTCATACCTAGCACAAAGGAAGATGGTTGTGGTTGTTGGAGGTCAATCATCTTAGTCCCAGGACATCACTGCAGGAGTTCCTCAGGGTAGTGTCCTCGGCCCAATAATCATCAGCTGCTTCATCAATGGCCTTCCCTCCATCATAAGGTCAAAATAGGGGATGTTCGCTGATGGTTGCACATTGTTCAACACCATTCATGACTCCTCAGATACAGAAGCAGTTCGTGTCCATATGCGGCAAGATCTGGACAACATTCAGATGATAAGTGACAAGTAACATTCTCACCACACAAGTGCCAGGCAATGACCATCTCCAACAAGAGAGAATCCAGCCATCTCCCCTTGACATTCAGTGGCATTACCATTGCTGAATCCCCCACTATCAACATCCTGGGCGATACCCCTGACGAGAGACTGAACTGGACCAGCCATTTAAGTACCATGGCTACAGAGCAGGTCAGAGTAAAGGTCTGCTCGGGTATAAAATTGAAACCCGATCCGGGCCCAACCCAACCATAGCCAACCTGACCCGGGCCCGAGTCCTTTAATTTTTTTTCACGCCCGACCTGCCACAAATATCACAATAAGTTTAATGATATCAAACATGTTATTGTGCTCTACCTTGTCCAAATGGTAATACTTGAGATCTTGTTCATCCGTTTCGGCAGCAGGCTATTCCTGCAGATCGAGCTGCGGGGAACCATGGCTGAACCTGATCCCATGAGTTCCCGGAGGCAGCACTGTCCAGCCCGACCCAACACAACCCAAACCTGAATGCTGGACTCAGAATATAGATCCAACTTGACCCGAACCCGACACATGTAGTCGGGTCAAGTAGAGTTCGGATCGGGTAACCAGGCTTTAGGTCAGAGGCTGGGAATTCTGCGGTGAATAACTCATCTTCTGACTCCCCAAAGCCTGTCCACTGTCTGCAAGGCACAAGTCAGGAGTGTGATGGAATACTGTCCACTTGCCTAGATGAGTACACCTCCAACAACATTCAAGAAGCTCAACTCCATCCAGGACAAAGCAGCCTGTGCGATTGGCACCCCATCCACCACCTTCAACATTAACTCCCTCCACCACCAATGCACAGTGGCAGCAGCATGTACCGTCTACAAGATGCACTGCAACAACTCACAAAGGCTCCTTCGACAACACCTTCCAAATGCGTGACCTCTACCACCTGGAAGGACAAGGGTAGCAGATGCATGGGAACACTACCATCTGCAAGTTCCCCTCCAAGCCACACTCCATCCTGACTTGGAACTGTATTGCTGTTCCTCCACTATCATTGGGTCAAAATCCTGGAACTCTCTTCCTAACAGCACTGTGAATGTACCCACACTACATGGACTGCAGTGGTTCAAGAAGGCGGTTCACCACCACCTTCTCGAGGGCAATTAGGGATGGGCTGTAAATACTGGCCGAGCCAACATTGCCCATATCCCGTGAAAGAATAAAAGAAAAGAATGGGGACGATAGCATGGTGTTAATGTTACTAGACTATTAATCCGGAGGCCTGGACTAATGCTGCAGATACATTTGCTCAAATCCTGCCATGGCAGCTGGGGAAATTTAAATTCACTTAATACATTTGGAATAAAATGTTAGTCTCATTAATAATCATGAAACTACTGGATTGTCGTAAAAATCCATCTGGTTCACTAATCCCCTTTAGGGGAGGAAATCTGCTGACCTTACCCGGTTTGGCCTCCATGTGACTCCAGACACACAGCAATGTGGTTGACTCTTAAATGCCCTATGAAATGGCCGAGCAAGCCACTCAGTTCAAGAGTAATCTGGGATGGGCAATAAATGCTGGCCTTCCCAGTGACGCTCATGTGCCAAGAATGAATTTTAAAAATCCCAATGTTCATCCAAATTTACTTTTTATTCATTTGGCTCCTTGTACTGCTCCCACAACTCAATTTAAATAATATTCCAGATTTATCTTTCCCATTCATTTAACTAACCTATATATGAAGTCGCCTCTCGGGATCCTCCTTTCCAGGCTGAAATCCTAAATTTCTCCACAAGTCAGATCATTGACTCGATCACTTTAGTTACCAGACTGCACACAGTACTCAAGCTCTGGGCTGACCAGTGAATTTTACTGATTGATCAGATGGCATTGCGGATTGTGGAAATACGGCCTGTCATTTGGATATCATCTGTCAACTGACTATTGATATTATTTATGGAATAGTTTGTACTGGAAATGGTTGTGGGAGAGTTCTATGGATGGATTCTTAAGTGTTATATTTATTGTTTTCTTCCAGTCCGAGCTACGTACTTATATGAGCGAACCTGAACTCATATCACTGGGAAGTGGGCTCAACAGGACCACGGCTGGAGCCTTGGGTCTAGACGGTGGATTGCAGACACTGCTGGGCAGAGGTAGGTTAGGACAGGTAGCAAAGTGTTCAAGATGTTTTGTTTCCTTTTACTGCTAGTTTTTTCCACTCCTGAAGGCTTTGGTTTCTTGCTTGGGCTTGGTTCAACATGTGCCTTCCACTGCCTAGTCCATTCTTCTTGTGTTGTGAGCCTAAGCAGTGAGTGTAGACAGCCAATTCCACAGGGAAAGGAGTCACAGCTGAACCCAATTTTGACTGCATTCCAGATGACTAGATATAAACACTTCTGTATCCTAATTAAGGGGATGGTCTGAAGCTAATTATTGCAGCCTGCTGCTGCTTGGCCAAGGTCAGCTAACTCTACATGGACAGGAGATCAGGCCTGGGACTTTGCTATTTTCCATTGCTTAGCTAGTTACAGCCATAACCAGTTGAGGTATTGGGGGAAGAGCTGTTTCAAAAGACATGTAGTGGGGGGTGGGTGCAACACCAACAAATGGGTGCATGTTTCACATACATTCATGCTGTGGTGAGGTTCACAGCAGAGACCAGGAGCTTCTCAAGGGGGAAAACGGGAAGGTAAAATTCGCACATCACGGTCGTGGTTCCTAGCACCTGGGTTTGCAAAGTGACATTGGCAGAAGTAGGTCATTCATATGCCATCTCAACGATACCTGGCACTTCCCAGGAGACCAATGGAAAGATTTTCACTGCATAATATTTCATCAGGAGTCATAAGCAGATCTCTGATATTGCTTATGTGTGTCAAAAGGTGAGGTCTGAAGTGTGATACCTAAAATGTGAAAGGAGGTAAGCGGGAAAATGAATGCAATATGCAAGACTTAATAGATTACGGATTACAATTCAGACATATGAATTTCTGATTTATAACAATGAAGGCTATTTCAACTCAAGTATATCATCCTGCAGCCAGTGCACACTGGGCATTCTGATGGTCAGATTGGGAACCCCCCTCTCCCTGGAATTGTGGAAAAAGATCCAGATTTTTTTACAAAATAATTTTTCTTGCTCCAAATTACTCCTCCAATTTCTGTACCTTGCTTCCTCTCCTGAAGCTCTGGGCTGACTCGTAACGCCCATGGTTAACTTGCCCAAGTGGTCACGATGCGCATGTAAGCTTTGAAACTGAAAGTGTCAGCAGGAAACCCGACTGTGAGGACACTATAACTGAGCCCAATCTTGTCCTCACTTGATAGTCATACACCTTGCCACATCAGGACTGGTAACCCTGGCCAAGTTTCAGCTTGCCTAACTTGAGAGTGACTAATTGTAGTGCATCTACCAGTAACCCTGCTGAGATCTGCTAACTCATCAGAGATGGGTAATTGAGCCTATATGTCTCTGTATGACTCAGATAGTCTCCTTGCCTCTGAGCTATTAAATTTGAGGAAAGTCAAATTCTTAACGCTGGTGCAACATGTTGGTAGGATAATGCCCTGCACACTTGTGCAACTAATGCTTGGTATTTACTCCTTTTTACTTATTATAAGGTACGGAGAAAGTCCTTTTCAGAAAAAGTAATCTCTATTTTAATGTTTTCAGGGTTGGCATCATCTAATTCAGGACTGCAACAGTCTTCGACCATAGCGTCTTATGTCACACTTAGGCGGAAAAATACTGAAACCAGCTCTAAGGTAAAAACATTCCTTTAATCTATTTCTAATTTGACTTGCACTTAAATTCCTCCCTATACAGCAAGTTAATTTTCCCTTAAGTTGTAATGATGGGCATATTAAGTTTTCATATAATGTTTGCTTGAAGCACTTAGCAGTGCAATTATAGGTTTTGTTTTCCCAAACGTGAGAGAGAATTTTGAGTTGTTTAATACGAAGATTAATTGCAGAGAAATGTCAGGTGGTGCTCGTAATTTCAGATGTTGAATTAAGAGCATTGAACAAGAAATCTGTTATACCACAATAAAAAATATTGCCTGAGGTACATTTTTCCTTTAATGCATTGAAACTAATAGATTAAGTATGCACATTGCTAACATTGAAAACAGTTCTGAGTACTGAGATATTAAAGCAATATGGTCTGTTCCCAATGAGCCCTCTCTATTTTCACAAGATATGTAAATTTAAAAAGTCCTTGTGCATTGAGGAACTTAGTCCAACTTTAAGGCCTGCTCCTTAAGTAGAATCACATAGCGACATTTCTATTCCCACTGCAATCTGTATTATGCTGTTCCACTTCACTGCCCAGGGTAGAAAGAATCTGGAAAGACTGAAGCTAATGTCGCCTTCGCTAAAGTGAGTTAATTTAAAGTGCTGCAATAATGGCTTAATCAATTTTAAAAATACACACATTTAGAATAAAACAATTCAAAATGTAATTGCTAAAAATGTTGATTTGTGTTATTGACCTAGAAAAATAACTTCTCATTCCCTCCCTTCCCTATGGTGTTGTTGGTGCAGGACAGGCCAAAGAGTGCCTTGGAACGTCTCTATGGAGAACACCAAAGAGGTAGAATGAGTGCAGAGGAGCAATTGGAACGTATGAAGAGGCATCAGAAGGCTTTGGTCCGCGAGCGAAAGAGAACGCTAAGTCTTGGAGAACGGCACTCTACTGCATCCCGGATTTCTTCCAGACCATTCTCTGCTGATGTTGGCTCAGTACGTTAGCTCCTCCAAAAAGTATAGTAGTAAATAAGGAATGTGATAGCTGAGATAAATAGGAAGTGTACTTTTGCCAGAAGAAGGATCCAGCTAAATAATGGGACTGATGAAATGTTAAATATAATCTGAAAGGATTATGAAAACTATTAACAATTATAGCATAATTAATAAAATGAGTAGATGCTCATTTTTATCAGCTATGAAATGTGGGAAGGTTATCTGGTGTCATTGCAGGTAAGTTGGTATGAGGACTGTGCAGTTTGAGCAGAGTTTGAGAGTTATTAGATGGTTTTGGATTTGGAATAGTAGTCCACTGGAGAAAAACTGTTACGTTAATAGAATGTGCTTTCACTATAGCTCAAATAGTTAACCATTTCATGCATGGAGCAGCTTGAGCCTTTTGGAACCTTCTGCAGCAGTTTTATGACAAGTACAATTTTTTTTTATTAAACAGAAAAATGAAATTATTTTTGAAAACCATTTCTAGGATTTGAAGATGCCAAATATGTAATTTTGTACTGGAAAAAAAAATCTATTTAAATTGAATTAGGAAACATTTATTGGTGTTTTACTATTGTTGAATACTATTGTCCAGCAAATTTCAACTAAAATGCTTTATTTGATTCTTCTTAGAATTAATAAAGTACATAAATAATTCCAGTTGTCAATGATTGCGAAGTAAACAAATTGACCTATAATATTTGATAGCCAGGTACCTTGCCATTGATGAATGTGGATTTTCAACTGTAGTTACTGATAAGGTTCACTGTTGTTGTACTGATTGCAGCATTGTTGCTTAATGCCCTTTAGCAGTCAGTACAATCAATGTGTTGCTTCCCTAGAAAAGAAATCTTGTAAGTAAATGGTGATCCCTCTCCGTCACTAACCATCTGCAATTAAACCACTCATTGGCAGTTAACCTAGAGTGCAGTATTAGAAGCTGTAGTAGCATTATAATTGTATTGTAGACTGTACCATTTGATTTTTCCATGCAAATCTTCTATATCTGAATCAATGCACAAGTTACCCAACTGTTGGCAATCTGTCACCCATTTCTCATGCTTTCATTATTAAGATCTTTACTTACCTGTCAGTAACATCTAACAGGATCCCTTGTCTTTTGTGTTTCACCAGGCCTCACTGTGTTTCCATATAGCTATGCAATGTGGTGCTAATATAGTAATGCAGTACTTATAACCCATTTCCGGTCCGTACTCTCTCTACCTGTTCCCTTTTGGATCTAATATTTTTTTTAAATCAAGTCATTTTACGCATACTTATGTCAAACAGTTAAAAGGCAGTGATTTCTGTTACCAATTTACCACATTCCTGAATGTTTCGAACATCCTCAAAAGGTAAGAAGTTCTGTAATGAGTGGACATTTTGCTATCAAGTGTTCACAGTTTCTGCTTCAGTTGGCTTTTAATTAAGCAGGATTGTACTGGTTTAGCATAGCACATTGATTATTTTGAATTACTAAATACTACTTTATGAAGGCCTGAATTCATAATTTTCAATGACATTTTGCAGTAGAGGCTTTAGGTCATTGATGATTATTTGCACACATTTGGACACTGCCTGTTTAATGTACAGAATTCAGCAGGTGTTGATTCTTGGTACAAAATCACTGCCTATCTCTAGAAATAACCCCAGTAGAATCTAACACCCAGAGGGGTCAAGAATGGGGAAAACAAAAATTGATATGTACATCAAACCACTTGGAACTGAATTGTAAAACGCCTAATTTCATTATCTGGAGTGTATTTTGCAGAAGTGCCCTTAATATCGTAAATCAATTGCCTGCACTTTTAAGAAATGGTTTTATATGTACATTTTCTGGTTCACCAGCATTTGTGCTAAACTGAATTTTTATCATGTGTAAAATAACTGCAGGATGTCCAGAGCAAAACTGTATACTGTAAAATCCCATGTATAAGTTGCATCGTCATTACCAGGTTATTATGTATAAGTAGAAAACATGACCTGTATACCAGGGTATGTTCATTTTTTTTTTGAAGTACACAATTTTTAACCAAAACAACCACAAAAATAGGATGCAATTTGTACATGGGTGTGATTTATATTCTGGATTTTATGGTAGCTAATAGCAAATGAAACAACAAGGTTGTAAAATGTAGATGACATTTATTTGTTATTTAACTATAAACTCACATCAAATGTAGTTTGCTATTACATGAAAAGCAAATAAATCTGATAGTTAAGACATTAATCTGTGATGGATTTTCATTATCATTTTAACTAATATTTTTCAATGTATTTTTATGTACTGATGATTAACCCAATCACATTGAGGCCTGGTTCTGGATACAGACTGTTTGTTCATTTGTTAGTACTTTCCCGCATACAGACACGCACACATTCAAATAATCTCTTATATTCACATGCAACCCTTACAATTTAATATTCCTGAATATACTTTCAATACTTCTGACTGTGTGACAAACTATATGGTTTTGAAACAAAGTGGTGAAACTTTTCTGCTTTACTTTTTTCACTCTTTCCCCAATTTGTCACATTTGGTGCTTGTGCATTTTCAATTCAGTAACTAAGAGCGGTTGAACTATTTGCTTAACTTCAGCAAAATGAATTGATGACGACTACCTAAATAATGTATAAATATGGCTTCAGTTGTCAGCTATTTTTGTGCCTGAGCATGTTGTATATCAGTTACTCTAAGGCTTAGTTTAAATACTATTTTCCTACTTTAGTACTTCATGTATTTCGTGTGTGTCATTGGATAGTTTTACAGTGGGGAGAGATGTGTTTGCTGCTGTCATTGAAGAACCTCACCTGTTTACATGTATGCATTGCAGTTTGTTCAAAATAAGTATTTGGGCTCTGTAATTAGTAACTGAGTTTGTACTTAATTTGCAGGTTTCTCTGCAAATATGTGACTTTAATCAAAGACAACTCTCTGAATAGAAGTTGTTGTTTGCTTGCCTGAATCTTTATTTTCACAAGTATCCCAATATACAGCATTTTAAAGTTGAACAAGTTTCTTTTTAATATTCATTTATTGGATGTGGGTGTTCCTGGAATGATCAGCATTTATTGTCCATCCCTGATTGCCCTTGAGAAGTTGGTGGTGAGTTCTGTTAGGTAGGGAGTTCCAGAATTTCAACCCAGTGATGATGAAGGAACAGTGATATATTTCCAAGTCAGGATGGTGTGTGACTTGGAAGAGAACTTGGTGGTGTTCTCATGCGCTCACTTTCCTTGTTCTTCTAGGTAGTAGAGGTTGTGGATTTGGAAGGTGCAGTTGAAGAAGCCTTAGTTATTTGCTGCAATGCTTCTTGTAGATGGTACGCACTGCAGCCACTGTGCCCTGGTGGTGGAGGGAGTGAATGTTTAAGGTGGTGGACAGGGTGTCAATCAAGCATTTTCCTGGATGATATTGAGCTTCTTGAGTGTTGGTGGAGCTGCACTCATCCAGGCAAGTGGAGAGTATTCCATCACACTCCTGACTTGTGCCTTTTAGATGGTGGACAGGCTTTGAGGAGTCAGGAGGTCAGTTACTCAGTCTCTGACCTGCTCTTGTAGTTATGGTATTTTTGTGGCGGGTCCAGTTAAGTTTCTAGCTAATGGTGACCCCAAGATGTCGATGGTAGGAGAGTCGATGGTAGTAATGCCATTGAATGCCAAAGGAAGGTGATTACGTTCTCTCTTATTGGAGCTGTTCATTGCCTGGCACTTGTGTGACACAAATGTTACCTGCTACTTATGAATGTTGTCTCGGTCTTGCTGCATGTGGACTTGGATTGCTTTGTGACCTGAGAATTGCAAATGAAACTAAACACTGCAATCATCAGTGAACATCCCCACTTCTGACATTGTGATGGAAGGAAGGTTATTACAGCTGAAGATGGTTGGGCTTTGGACACTGTCCTGAGGAACTCCTGCAGTGATGTCCTGAGGCTGAGATGATTGGCCTTCAACAACCACAACCATCTTCCTTTTCACTAGATATGACTCCAGCCAGTGGAGAGTTTTCCACCTATTGCCCATTGACATCAATTTTGCTAGGGCTCCTTGATGCCACCATTGCTCAAATGCTGCATTGATGTCAAGGGCAGTCACTCTCACCTCACCTCTGGAATTTGGCTCTTTTGCCCTTGTTTGGACCAAGGCTGTAATGATGTCTGGAGCCAAGTGGCCCTTGCAGAAGCCAAACTGAACATCAGTGAGCAGGTTATTGTTGATTAAGTGCCACATTGCTGTACTGGCATAGCTTGGCTAGGGGTGTGGCTAGTTCTGGAATGTAAGTCCTCAGTGCTACACATGGGATGTTGTCAGGAACCATAGTCTATTCTGTTCCAATGTGTTCAGCCACTTCTTGATATCAGCCTATTCACTTACTTACTGGCACCAAACTATGTTACCTATTCGGCACACATTGTTGTGGGTGTGCCACATGACGTTGAGTTGCAATCCAAAAGAGCAGCACCTCATAGTGTGCATTCAAAACCGGCAAAGCACTAAGTGAAATATATCCACCCTGGGAGATTTTAAGAGTGAGGTTGGGAAGTGTGTACTGGCTGATAGACATAGTACAAGTGAACAGGGACAGTTGGTAGAGGAGGAACCTGAATCCGGACATCGGAGAACTTGCCTTTTTTTAAAGAAAGGTGTGATTACTGAGTATCCATGATTACTGCAGTCATTGGAGCCTGCAAAGTTAGCCTCAAAAAATGATAACTAATGCAGCGGAGTCCATATTTGCTCTTTGTTGATACAAGGCTCTCTCTTCTACTTTGGACAGAATTGGGATTGTGTGGAGCGAGTTGTTGGTAGGGCCTTTTATAATCTAATTTCTGATCCATCAGATAAGTGAGGATCAGCGGGCGTGGTGAGACATTGCTCAGTAGCAGGGGTGTATAGAGAATGACGATTGATGGTACTCTCTCTCAGGTTGACAACACATCAGAATTTCCTGATACCCTTCCTCGAATGGCTGTACCTGCACCAGGAAGTGGGCAAAGCCCAGCTTCTCGTGCATTTGTAAAAGTGGCAGAACTGGTCAAAAGTCTTGATGAAAGGCCATCAACCTTGAGCCTTGATATTAGCCCCCCTCCTCCTCCTATGGGTAGGGTTTAAATTTTTTAAAGCGGGGAATGCATCCCCAATCACTCGCGTACATGCCTGTTGCCATTTGTATGGGGCTGGGTGATGAGGTGTGCACGTAGCCTGCCCTTAAGAGGCAGGGCACTTTATTAAGATTTAAATCAGGCTCCCACAGTGCAATTGGGATTTAGCAATTATTACACATCTAACAAAATTAACATTGCCGGCCAGGTTTCTCAGGGCTCAGTAACCCGTCATAGAGTCATAGTCATAGAGATACAGCACTGAAACAGGCCCTTCGTCCGATCGAATCCGCGCCAACCATCAACCACCCATTTATACTAATCCTACATTAAGCCCATTTTCCCTCTCACATCCCCACCTTCCCTCAATTCTCTTACCACCTACCTACACTAGAGGAAATATTTTAATCAGCAGAACAGAAACAAGAGCTACCAGCTCCAACATGTTGGTACGTTTTAGAGCACTCCTGGTGGTCCAGGAGAAGTAGGAGTGCTCCCCCAGCTCCTCAAGGAAGCATTTGACTTCCCTTTTGCCTCTCTTTGACACTTGCTGTGATTGCTGACCCCCCCTCCCTTCACCATCCCTGCAGGCTCAGATCTGTAGCACCTGATTACTGTTCTTTTTTCTCTCCAAACCCCAGCCCGATCGCTCTTTCACTCTTTCCTGATTACCATTCTCTTCCTCGTCCACTCCCATCAACTTCTGATCTCTAGCTCCTGATTGTTGGGAACCGTCCCCAAAAGTCCCGAGCTGCAACTGGTTGCTGTTAAATTTGGCAGGACCTTCGCATTCCAGGCCTTGTGGGTTTTCCCTGTGCTCACCTGCATCCTCCCTGCCTCCCTGTAAATATTGAGACCGTTAACTCTGTTTCTCTCTCTACAGATGCTGGCCTGCCTGCTGAGTGCTTCCAACATTTTCTGTTTTAATTTCTGATTCCAACAACTAATATTTTGCTTTTATTTACTCTGAGATGGTACCACACCCACAGTGTTGTTCTTGTTGTATTGGATAACATTTCAGCAATTGGTAGGAATGCTATCTTTGGGTGTTCGTATGACTTAAAATGAGTACACCCATATTTATTGAGGGAATGGTGATGATGTGGGGAAGACTGTTCATGTAATGTTAAGACAGGCGTCCTAGGAGAAAGTCTTCTCAATGTAAGCATGACAAAGATGGTTCGTCAAGTGTATTTTCAGCTTCCTCTGTCTGATCTCAACTAATCCTTGCTGTTCATTGTTTTCATCATCTTAGTGTCCCGTATTGATTCCTTGTTGGAGGGTGAAGCTGTGTAACCTGATGCAGACTAGATCATGTGGGAGAGTTTGACCAGCCTCTATTGTAGACACCGTCTGATTTGTCTAGGCATCTAAATCTCAGCTTTAACATGCCTACCTAATGATTAATGATAACTCTGATCACCTCATTATACCTCTGCTTGGTAGGTGTATGTGACTGCATCGGTAGTCTTCGTCTCCTAAGGGTCAATGTTGAAATTTTAATTCTGGGCCAAATAAGGGGTCAAAGTGGTTTGTTTTAAGATAAAGGCATTTGGACAGCTACCTGGCAAGTGGCCATTCATTGACACAATCCTATATAGCTGGTTACAGACATGCTGCACATTGATGGAATGATGGTTCTTACACTTGACAAACACAGTTCTTGTGTAAGATCATATAGGGCCACAGGGGTGAAATCAGGGGCTTGTTAAACTTTGACGTATTCTTTTGTTTGAAAAACTGTAGTGCCCTCTTATGCTGTTGTCATTTGTCCATGGAGATATTGATGATGCTGCCAGCTCCATCAAAAACTTGTTTGTCAACTGTTTCATGCATCTGTGCACTGGAGATTGATTGATTGATTTTGCTGATGATCCCTTTGGCAGCTTGGAATGGGTCTCTGAGGCGTAAAAGTTGAATGTTGTGGTGACCTTGACAGTCACTGGTTTTCCATGTCTGTTTTGCAATTTGGCTACAGATCATGTTACAGCATACCAAACAGCTCTGCCATGATATTCCTGTTGAATCTTAACCCATATCTGCAGTGTTCTTCAGCTAAGTTTTTTGTTTGTCTGTGTATGTAGTTTGCCTGTAAATGTTGGTTGGGCATCCTTCCATTCTTCCACTTAGTAAAATAAATACAGCAAAATTCCCAGAGGGAGACTGGATTGTAGATGCAAAACAATAAAGGATAGCCTAAAACCCATGCAGCAAAGCTCCTCAGCTACTGAGTTGGCTTGAAAAGGAGAAAAATAGCAAAAAGAGTTTTTTGAATTGGAAAGCATAAATTTGTAGCCTGTCCCTTTAAGTAGCTTACCTGGACCCTAGATCATGTCCAATTTATATGGGGGAAAACCTGCCCTAATCTCAACACTTTATATACGTTGACATTCATTTACCATTTATCAGTCCAACTTCTCAATCGTTCCAGATACCTCTACATCTAATCAGCCAGCTGTTAATTGTAACTGCCCAATCCCCACCTCATGTTCAGATGGTGATTGTTAGGGGGGACCATTTCTCAAGGGCCTGTGATGAAGTTACATGGAGTTAGGGGGTGACTACCCTGTACCATGGTGAGGGGTATTGCGTTGCCATGAGGGTTTGGTTAACTGTGGGCCAGCAGCTATTTCCCTTTATGGTGAAGTAAGGGAATGAGGCCTGAATCAATTTCTCTGTTCAGCTAAAGTGCTGCTCAGTGGGTGGGGCCAAGGAGCTGCTAGGGCAGGGCTGTGCAGGCCTTAGACGCTTGTCATTGTGGAATGGGCAGGAGAGGTGTAATTGTAGGCCAATACATGAAGTGTCCAAGATACTGTGCCGGGGAGGGGTATCGCAGTTATGATGGGGGAAGATGTCACTATTAGAAAGGGAACTGGACTAACGTAAATGGTGCTCAGTGGAGGAGGGGGTTTAATTGTCAAACTCGAGCAAGGAAAGATAAGATGGCAAATGATTTGTTGCTTAGTGTTGTGGGATAGAGCAGGAGTGGAGAGGGTATGGTCCTGGAGAAGATTGCTGATCTGAGTGCGAGGGGTGATTATGCACTGTCGCATCAAAAGAAAAGAAAGACTTGCATTTATATAATACCTTTCACGACCTCAGAATGTCCTGAAGTGCCTTACAGTCAATTCATTGCATGAAATATAGTCACCATTACAATGTAGGAAACAAGGCAGCCAATTTGCAAACGGCAATGTGATAACCAGATAATTTGTTTTTAGCTGTTGTTTGATGGATAAATACTGGCTAAGACATGAGGGAGAAACTCACCTGCTTTTTGAAATAGTGCCCATGGTATCTTTTACCTTCACTTGCGCCGTGAAGGAAGAGTGCAGTTGTTTGAGTGGGGCAATATGTAGCTGAGATACAAGATGGCCAGGCAGGCGGTACCCCCAACAAAAGGTGAAGGGAGTAAGAATCTGGCAGATGAGTAGAAATGTTGTGGTTTAGTGACTTAATAGGGGTTGTGGGTTCGGGGGTAAGACGCACAAGCTCTGTGATCATGGTGTATGAGGTAAAATATCGCAGTGGGGTGAGGTAGGAAGAAGTCTGGTGAGCTGTAAGGAGTCAAGAAATATTAATAACGTTTTTAATTGGTTTATTAATTTCAAAACTTATACCTTTGTCACTTATCGCAACATTGGCTGCTGGCTAAGATAAACTTAGATTGTTGCAAAGTGACACTTGGTGGCCAGAACCTGTAACTGCAAGCAGATGAAACCATTTTTTAGGTGTTAATGCTCAACAATACGGTGTTACAGTTGCTGCTTTAGAAGCAACCATTGTATAACATTTAATGTTGAAAAATCCAATTGTCAGTAAAACACGATCGGCCAAATGAGAAATTTTAATTTCATCGGTTGGAAACTTACATCAGACTTTTAATGGAGAAAATCTTGCAGTTAACTTTCAAAAACACTCGCAGCCAAGATGGCCATCGCAAATTGCATCTGAAACATCTTTTCATATTCAAAATATCCACCCAGAGCCAGTGGTCTGAATAGCATGGACCCAGGACAATGGCTGTAAGTGATTGGTTGAATTACCTAAAATGGCTTCATTAGCACAGCAGTCAAGGCAATCCTAACATATTGACTTTGAAAGAGCAAACCCCTCTCCAAGTGTAAGTTGGCATCCTGGCGCATGTGGAGCCAATTTCTAACCTTCAATTTCATTAGAAGGTTCCAGAAAACCTGAAGCAGCCATGTGACCGTCTGTCCATCTCGGGGGAAGCTGGTTTTGTTTCCTTTGGACAAAGAGACAAGCAGTAACTGAGTGTGCAGCAGCCCTCTCTCTCTCTCTCTTTCTTTCTTTCTCTCTTTCTTTCTCTCTCTTTTTTTCTTTCTCTCTTTTTTCTTTCTCTCTTTTTTTCTTTCTCTCTTTTTTTCTTTCTCTCTTTTTTCTTTCTCTCTTTTTCTCATTCTCTCGCTCTTTCTCTCTCGCTCTTTCTCTCGCGCTCTTTCTCTCGCGCTCTTTCTCTCTCGCGCTCTTTCTCTCTCGCGCTCTTTCTCTCTCGCGCTCTTTCTCTCTCGCGCTCTTGTTCTCTCGCGCTCTTGTTCTCTCGCGCTCTTGTTCTCTCGCGCTCTTGTTCTCTCGCGCTCTTTCTCTCTCGCGCTCTTTCTCTCTCGCGCTCTTTCTCTCTCGCGCTCTTGTTCTCTCGCGCTCTTGTTCTCTCGCGCTCTTGTTCTCTCGCGCTCTTGTTCTCTCGCGCTCTTGTTCTCTCGCGCTCTTGTTCTCTCGCGCTCTTGTTCTCTCGCGCTCTTGTTCTCTCGCGCTCTTGTTCTCTCGCGCTCTTGTTCTCTCGCGCTCTTGTTCTCTCGCGCTCTTGTTCTCTCGCGCTCTTGTTCTCTCGCGCTCTTGTTCTCTCGCGCTCTTGTTCTCTCGCGCTCTTGTTCTCTCGCGCTCTTGTTCTCTCGCGCTCTTGTTCTCTCGCGCTCTTGTTCTCTCGCGCTCTTGTTCTCTCGCGCTCTTGTTCTCTCGCGCTCTTGTTCTCTCGCGCTCTTTCCCCCCTCGCTCTTTCCCCCTCTTGCTGTTGCTCTTTCTCTCTTTCCCTCTCTCGCTCTTTCTCTCTCTCGTTTTTTCTCTTTTTTTCTCTTTCTTTCTCTCCCTCTGTGTCCAGGAAACATCAAGTTTGAAAACCGTCTGCGATTGTGGGCCTTCCAAGTCTGCAGACTGTTACAGCCAGAGACCAGGGGAAGAGCCAGCTACTATTCTGCCTCCAAGAAAACCTTGAGCAAAGCCAACCAGCCACAAAGTGCACTTTGACCAGCCAAGACTTTAAGAATACAACTCCAGCCGGAAGACCAGAAAATCATCCAGCCTCAGACTGTGTATTTAATTTTTGTTTATTCTGGACTTTAGTTCAACCAAAAAAACCTACTTTCCACTTTGTAATCTATTTGTGTGTGTGTGTGATCCTCATGTGAATACGTGCATGAATGTGTAGCGTATTTTTTATTTTTTTAAATCAAAATCGGGTTAGATGTTAAGTATAAAAAAAACTTAGTTCTTGTTTAAACACAAGAAAACCTGTCCGGTTGGTTCTTTCACAATCACAGTAAAGGTAAAACACTCACGTAGGTGGTAAGCACAACCACTGTTTAAAACGAATAAACCCTGTTGCGGTCAAATAAGAGGAAGGGTAAGAGGGGCGACTGTGACCCCCTCCTCACTTGGCCGTAACACTATCATCGTGCCACCTAAATACATAACAGGAACTACAGGTATATATTGACACTTTTTTACGATGGGTTTCCATCTGAGATGGTGAGCCAAATTAAAGTAAAAATAATAGTGAGGCTATGGTGCTCAATCATTTATCACAGATTGGACAGTATCTTCAGGCAAACACGGATGTGTAATTGAATGCGAAAATCTGTAAGTTGCTGTCTGAGATTTGCTGGTCCTTTGTAAACTGTGCAAAAACAGTATCTTACTCTCTGGCTCCCAATTCAAACATATATGGGGGCAAATTTTGCAGACCACCCGATGTCGGGGGTTGTGGTGGAGGTCGGGAGGGGTGGAAAATACCTCCGGGACGCTGCGAAGCCTGGGCCTCATATTGCCAGCGGCAGCAAGGCCTCATGGCAGCACCCCACCCCCACCCCGAAAATTTAAATATGTTAGTTTATTTACAGTATTGCATTAAATACTTACCCGCTCCCGCCGTCGGTCCCAGTGTGATATTCATGCCGGTGGCTGGCACTCCCGCGCCTTCAGATCTCCATCTGGAGATCCAATGTGGGACACTGGTGGGGAGGCAGGAACAGGTAAGTAGTTCAGTGCAGGGGGTGGGGGGAAAGTGGGGTCAAAGCAATCCAATTGGTCTTGGGGATGGTGGGAAGGGGTTGAAGTGAAAAGCTCATAAACTTTGAAGGGGGGGTGGACAGGTCAGATACAGGAGGTAAGTATTTTTGGTGGGGGGGGAAGAGAGCAAGGAATGAACTGTATGGTCATTGGAGGGGGTGGGAGCGGGGCAAGAAGCATTATGTTAATTTTGTCAATAAAAGTTAAAAGGCCGATAACTTCAGATATGTAAACGAAATTGAAGGGTCAAAGCCCTTTAAAAATGGCGCGGCGCCTGTGCAGTGGGGCCTGGCACCATCGCCGGAGACGAACAGTCCACCCCCTCCATGTAATTAGGGGGTCAGTCCGCTCCGGACATGTAAATGAGCCACTGCATTTAATATCGCTGCAGCTCCGCAGACTGAAGCCCAAGTGTGCAGGCCGCAATTTTTGACGCTCGCTGTCGAGATCAGCAGCGAGCTTGTAAAATGCTGTGAAGTTCCTGTACTGACATTTTGGATACGGGCTAAACTTGGCACAGAAAGTTGTGACTTGTCCATTTTAATCTAAGTGCCATTTTTAATGGCGTGATTAGTCTTAATTACTGCCAAACAAATTCTCTGGTGCTGAAAATTAACTTTCACAAGTGTGGAGTCTCATTCTTTCAGATTTTAATTGTTGGAGATTTTAAAAAAATACTTTAAATTTTGTTACCTTTTCTTTCTGTTTCCATTTTCTCTTTCTCTCTCTAAATCCTGTCCTCCTTTCCCTCTCTTTATTTACCTTCCTGTGCCTAATTTGACATTAAATTCATTATTCTAACTTATACTTCCTGGCTTAGACTCCGTGCTGGTCATTAACAATTCTTCAGTCTGATTGGTTAAGGAGACACATAGTTACTTGTCCTGTTCACACATGTCCCAAATGCTCTGTAGAGGGTGCTGTGCTGTTTGGATCTCTTCCAGTGCAAAAGATCTCAGAAATTAAATGTGTACAGGCAAGACTACCGTTCATTCACCAGCTACGGTAAATTTGGCCTATTATATCATAGGACCTTGTTGTCACCCACTGAGCTTTTTAAATTTAGAATATAATATTGGTCTGGAAGGATTTCTTTTTGCTGCTATGTTTACATGACAAGTGGATTATTGGTATATCAACACATCAGCCTATTGTGAAGACAAAACCAGATTTGTTTTGTGAGATTAATATTGGTACGACAGGAAAGTCCAAAAAAAAGTTTGAAATTTGTAAATAGTTCAACCTTAAAACTGGTTCTCGTGCAAATGTATTTAAGATTTCAGTTAAAATAGCAACAACCGTTTTAGATGATAAAGTTAATTCAGATATTCGTTTTCTGGGCACAGTTGTTTTGACAGAGTCTAGTGTTCAAACCTCTGATGTTGTGACATTTATATTCTAGCTCCAACTGCCCTTTGCTTGAGAAGTCTAATTTAAATGTTTTGGCAAAAGGTTGTGCTCAGAGTTTACAGTTGAGTTTTTAAATTGAGAAACTTAAATGAAGGCCCTAAATACAGGAGATCACCCACATTGAATCAAGATTTTCTTTTCAAAAAAGGTAAATCAGAAAGTAGTGATTACATGATGTGAAGCTTGGAATTTGATAGCCTGATGACTGTAGGAGGAGGGAAATTCTGAGGGAGATTAGGAATGCCTGGTTTGGAATAGGAGACTTCAACACAGTAAGGATTTAAGATAGGAGGAAGAGTGTGTAGGATGATGCATTTGGAGGTTAGCCAGAACATGAAAGAGTGTTTCATACAGCTCACTGTATTTAGAAATATGTAATATTGTTGGTAGATTGTGCAATCTGCGGCACACTCAACTCTCCTATATAATCCCACAAAAGAGAAGAATTTGATTTTGAATCTATTTCGATTTCTGAATTTAGTGCCAGTGGTGATTAAATAATGAAGCAAGTCCAAATTACATGCCACTGCTGCAGATGCTAACAACAAAATTCCAGATAATTGCTGTGAATTACAGAATCTTTTGTACAATGGATAGACTTGAGCAGTCTGTATTTTGCACATTGTCACTACACAGAATAAACAGACACACAGACTACTTAGCCCTGAAGAGCATTGCCCTTTTTTTCTTGATGTAAACTTTGCAGAAAATGAAAACTGGTATCAAAATTCTGAACAATCCTTTGCCTCACAGTTGCCAAACACTCATGTTTCCTGCCATATTTGATCCTGTTCTGCACTTCTTGAGCCAGGACTTTTGTGCTTATTCTGGAATGGTTTTAATAGCCTGGCAATACATGGCTCGTGTGCGTATGCAATGCTTTATCAGGGGTCTTCAGCCAGCTAGCATTGCAAATGCACTGGGGAGGCAGGGAACTTTATGCTCACAAGTGGTCCAAGAATGGAGAAGAGAAATGAAAAGGGAGCCCTTCATTTAAAATCCCAGCTAAAGATGCTTCTGCTATCCTTTACTCCTATCATAGTATATTAATCAATGTGCTGTGAAGTGATTGAAGCAAATTCAAAACACAGAACAAAGTCTAGACCTAAGAGAGTGTGGTGGGGGTGGGGGGGAGGCGGGTGGCGGGGTGCGGTGGTGGAGAGCTGCTTACATCTCTTGCACCAGAAATGTCATCTTTTAAATCAACAACAACTTGCATTTATACAGCACCTTTAATGCAGTAACATCCCAAGGTGCGTCAGAGGAGCATAATCAGAGAGAAAATTGACACCGAACCAAAGAAGGAGACATTAGAACAGGCTAGAGCATTAGGAAATACTTGCTAAAAGAGGTAGGTTTTAAGGAGTGTCCTCAAGAAGGCAAGGGAGGTGGAGAGGTTTAGGATGAGAATTCCAGAGCTTAGTGCTGAGACGATTGTTCATTTTAACTTTATCCTTAAAAAAAAATCATGAGAAATAGCTATTGGCTATTGCTGAACTTTTTTATAGATCACTTTTATTATTGTAATCTGTGTAATGTGGATTTATAAAGCACTGAGTTCTGCTTGCACAAAGTGCAGGCTTGGTTGTGTAGTCAGATACCATCTGTCCCATTGGCAACCCTGTTTGTACTTTACAATCCCTGAATAGTGCAGGCTACGAACACTGACCTGAACACAACACTGTTCCCTTCAGGGTTTGTACTGAGACTTGTTTGGGAAGGCAGACTGAATTAAGCACAAGTACCAATTGAAAATCAGAATGTTGAGTGGTTTGCTGTGTCTGCTGCTATTAGTTTAAAGTTCTGGTTCTGCTTCTCACAACTTGCTGCAAATGTGCTGGGAATATTTCAACAATTGTTTTATTTCCAATTTAGGACGTTCACAAACCAAGGTGAAAAGGCAGCATTCAAACCCACTGCACCACCCAATCCCACAAATATTTTGCACAATCATTCTTTGCCATATGTCTCTTACCTTCCATGGATTTTAGACTAGGGAATGCACTGTGTAAAGTATGTGGTTTATTGGTTTCTTGTTTGAGAGTTATGATAACCTTGTTTCAAACCCTACTGTTAAAATGCTGTTGAAGATGTAAGAAGCAAGATCTCACAGGAGAGACATAATGTGGGTCTGACTTTAATTTATGGTGAAGACTTTTTCAGGCTTATTGTTTATTTAGTGTCTCTTACACTCTGCCCAGTAACTATTGGCATCTTGAATGTAATTGAGATTTTCTTTCCTGAACTGCTTTTAAGAACATAAGAAATAGGAGCTGGAGTAGGCCATTTGGCCCTTCTTATTTTTGTACATCTCTTCATATTCCCTGAATGAAAAACAACATTTCACAGTAGTCAGGCGGAATGTGATCCAAAATATCAGTAAAAATCCTGAAATCGAACCTGATAGGAATTTAACTTTATTCAGTTACCTTGAAGCAGTGGCTAGATCATGGGTCTTTATCCAAGACTCTTTTACTTCATTTTGTTTTTTTAAGCTGCCAGGTTTTCTCATGTACCAGCTTTTTGCAGTTGTTCAACAATTTTTCCGAGGGGAATTGTAGGTTATCATGTATTTTGTCTAGTTATTCTAACACTAAAATTCATTTTTTTTTCAGGAACCCCGTTTCAGTCCAAGCTTCTTCATTGCTTTCTCCAGAAAAATCCTAATTTATTTTATGTTCTTCGCCTTTCCCACTGTGTGATTTTAGTTTAATTTAGTTTGCAACATTATCATTGAAAACTTTTGAATGATTTTCTTTTCCTCCTTCAGTGTTTTTCTTTTGAATGTGGTGATTCATGTTAACTTGCATCTTTAGAGGCAGTGGGGAGATTATTCAAATGGTCCTTCATGTGTGAGCTTATACAGTGAGCGTTGACAGGCTATTTGACTGGGGAAGGCATTACAATTCGAATAGTTAGGTGCTTGATAGCCGGCATAGACATGATGGGCTGAAGGGCCTGTTTCTGTGCTGTATATGCTCTGACTGACAATCTAATTTAACCCTGTCCTCACTGCAGATCCACACACAGGCACTTTACTGTCGTGGTTACGTTTAGTGATTGGAATAGGGATGCTGATTGATTTTCTTTTCTTCCTTTCTAGCTCAGAGTACATGACTCCAATTCTTAGTAGCCCTGCCATTTCCCTGGCCAGCTTAGATTGGGATGTTCTATGGCTCTTTTTTCAATTTGTTACTCCCATGATCTCTCTGTTTCTATTCTTGGTCATTGTAATGAAATCACTTTAAAGATCTTTGTGATATGTTCACATCCAAAATAATCATTTTCTCTTATGCCTGATTGACATATTTTTCAATAGTTAAACTGATTCTGACATTTGACAATATAAGTATTGATAAAAAAAAGAAGGCTGAATTTTCTGGAACTTCTACTTTGGCTCAAGGTGTTTGCTAAGTTGCACAAGTATGTGCTAAAATGTTTGAAGGTCATCCTTGGCTGCCTTTTATTCCTGTTCTTAATGACAGTCTAGTGTGTAGATCAGTCACTTCGCTATCTTTCTTACTCATTGTCCCTCATTAAAGGTGTGGTGCAGTTACACTGAATGACCAATTTGAATGCAGCCGCAGAGCTAAATCTGCCATCTCTGTCGTATCTCAATGCTACAAAACCCCTTGAGCAACAGAAGGGTGACTTTATAACAAAAGCAATAATGGAGACAATACTTCCGGACCACAACCACAGCGTGTGTCACAAATAGCCCGAATGAAGATGTTCTATCAATAACTCCACAATTCAATGGAAATATTGTCACATTTATAATTAGTAAGAGTTTACATACCTAGGCCTTGACAGCAACACATGATAGAACAATGCCCTAGTTTTATACCTGATTTCCTCTTGCTATGACATTACTCTTGGATCTGTAATGCTAAACAAAAGTGGCCTATAAATATTAAATAATACAAAAAAATCTTTCACCTCCACCATCCCCAAAGCCACACCTAAATGATTATTAAAATATGAGTTGAGATCAGCATAATTGTATTGAATGGCGGAGCAGGCTCGAGGGGCTGAATTGTCTACTCTTGCTCATAGTTCTTATGTTATCTCTATATTTTGAGAAGTGGTGGTCCGAGGTGAAATGTCTTGTTGCACCTACACAATGCCATGGAGGTTTACAGCACAAAAGGACAACATTCAGTCCATTTTGTCTGTATGGGCTACTTCCTAGAGTAATCCAAAACTAATTGCACATCAGAGTTGAGGAGATTGTTCCCACAATCCTAAAAACTGAGCTTTGGAAATTGCTTTGATCATGGTGAGGAAACGTAGCATATACCTAAACAGAAACAATGCTAAATCAATCTGATCTGCCCGGTATTCCTCCAGAATTGTGAATGGTGTGGGGTAGGAGTGTAGTTAGCTAGAAATACTTTTCAATTCGAATTAAGATATAAACTTGTCTTTATAGAAATAGGCTTCTTCAAACCATTTACATGTGCTTTTATACTCAGGTTTATCTTCTGCCTCTGCATAATGTTGCAGCCGTATGTTAACAGATTGAAATTATTTGTCTGTTCCTCTTTAGTGGAAACGTGAACAAGAGTTTGATTTACAGTTACTGGAAAAAGCAGTGAAAGGAGAGCATAATAGTCTTCAGGATGGGCTTATAAAGGCAGTGCCAGTGGTGGAAGCTGATGTGGAACCATTAGACTACAATCTGGATCTCAGCAAAGAGGTAATGATATTACAGTGTATGACTCCAAGTTGGCTACTTGTAAATAAAAGTAAGGAAGAACCTACATTTAATAAAGCACTTTTCAGAGTCTCAAGATGTCCCAAAGCACTTCAAAGCCAATGAAGTACTTTTGAAGGTTAGTTACTGTTGTAAGAAAGCATGCTAGCCAACTTAAACACAGCAGGGTCCCACAAAGAACAAGGAGATAAATGACTAGATAATCTGTTTTAGTTTTAGTTGATTGAAGGATAAATGTTGATTAGGACACTGGGAGAAAAAGTGGTGCCATAGGCTCTCGGGCCTTGGTTTAACATCTAGTCAGAAAGCCAACACCTCCGACAGTGCAGCATTCCCTCAGTAGTGCAGTAAATTTCCACCCTAGATAATGTGCTCTAGTCTCTGGAGTGGGACTTGAAGCCATGATTTCCTGACTCAGAAGCAAGGGTGCTACAGCTGAGCCAAAGCTGACACCTAATGTAAATTCTTATGCTAAACCAGAAACTCTGTCTTGTTGCTGCAACAGAAATGACAAGTGCTTACAGGATTTAAATGCATGTTGGGATGATCTACAATTAATTTGACAGATGTTTCCAGATGCAGTATAGAAAGGCCAGGCTAAATAGATAAATCTTAAGAACCCCAACAGGTATGGAAAATGAGAAAAGATTGTGCCATGTCATGAACTCTTACTGAACCAACCCATTCAGTTTTCTGAGAGAGGCAAGTAACCATAGCTAAAACCTCCAAGAAAATAAAGCTGTATAGAATCTATCCACAGCTCTCATAGATAAGCAAGCAAAGTACTGAATATTAACCCAATTTTACAATCCCCCATTTGCAGTTCCAACCAGTGGATTCCATTGGAGGTTCAACTGCAATCCCAGCAACAGATTATGTTTCAGTGAATATCTGTTTATTGATATCTATTCTTATGACCCTTGATCATATTATTAAGTAGATTTTTATTAAGCCATTTTTAAAGGAGCTAAGCAGATACACTTTTTTTTACTGGGTCTGTTCCATTTATTTATTACAGTTTGGTGATGGGGATTCTTTTTGCCTCTAGCTTTACTTGATGGTTATGTACTGATGTCCTCTGGTTCTGTAATCGTAGTCTAAATTAAATCTACTTATCTCTACTCACTCCCATCACTTAGCTAGGAAATATACTTTGTGGTACAGAGCAATGAAACCAAGGAAGTGCTACATTCAATCTTCAGTGCGTGCTAGTTATCTGTTCTCTGTTCTTTGACTAGGAAGGGGAATATCAACTAGAGATTTTGCTACTGATCACCATTTACTGACCAATTTCCTCTCTTTCTCTGTCACGAAGCTGGTGATTCATGAGGCACAGTTCTTTGCTTGCCCACAGCTACATTGTCCAAATTCCTGTTCTTTGTATCAGCTTGAACAATGAATATTAGCAGGCCATCCAGCTGTGGAGGGCATCACAGCCAAGTTTGTTTCTGTCATTACCTGTAATGTGTGCCTTCATTCTTTCCAACAGCAGTCACTGTGCTGTGGGAACATTGGAACAGGAGTCGGCCATTCAGCCACTCAAGCCTATTCTATCATTGAATTCACAGAATCACAGAATTATTACAGCACAGACGGAGGCCATTTGGCCTGTCGTGTCTGTGCTGGCTCTCCGAAAGAGCAGTTTACCGAGTGCTACTTTCTGTAGCCCTGCACATTCTTCCTTTTCAGATAACCGTTGAATTACCTCTTGAATGCCTCGATTGAACCTGCCTGCATCATACTCTCAGGTAGTGCATTCCAGATCCTAAACACTCGCTGTGTGAAAAAGTGTTTCCTCATGTCGCTATTCTTCTTTTGCCATTTACCTTAAATTTGTGCCCTCTTGTTCTCAATCCCTCCACCAATGGGAACAGTTTTTCCCTATCTACCTTGTCCAGACTGTCGTGATTTTGGATACCTCTATCAAATATTTGTCCTGAATTATCGTTTCTAGAATCTTCCCCACCATCAGGTTAAACTGACTGGCCTGTAGTTGCTGGGCTTATCTTTTTTGAACAAGGGTGTAACATTTCCAGTCCTCTGGCACCACCCCTGAATCTAAGGAAGACTAGAAAATTATGGCCAGTGCCTCTGCAATTTAGATAGTCACTTTCCTCAGTATCCTTGGATGTATTTCATCCAGTCCTGTTGCCTTATCAACTTTTAAGTACAACTAGCCTATCCAATACCTCCTCCTTATCAATTTTAAACTCTTCACGTGTCTCAATTACCTCCTTTTTCACCATGGCCTGGGCAGCAGCATCTTCCTTGGTAAAGACAGATACCAACGATTCATTTAACACCTCAGTCGTGTCCCCTACCTCCACATGTGAATCCCCCTTTTAGGTCCCTAATCGGCCCCACTCCTCATTTCACCACCTTTTACTATTAATATGCCCATAGAAAAGACTTTTGGTTTTGCTTTTATATTAGCTGCCAGTCTCTTTTCATACCACCTTTAATTTGCTTTTTCACTTCCCCTCTGAACCTTCTCTATTCTGTCTGGTTCTCTGTTGTGTTATCCACCTGACATCTGTCATAAGCATACTTTTTCGCCTTCATCTGACTCTGTCACTTTCCTCATCCAGGGAGCTCTGGATTTGTTTGCCCTGCCTTTCCCCTTCATGGGAATGTACCTTGACTGTGTCCCAACTATCTCCTTAAAGGCAGCCCATTGTTCAGTTATCATTTTGCCTGCCAGCCTTTGATTTCTGTTTATTTTGGTCAGACCCATTCTTACCCCATTGAATTAAAATAAAAGCAAAATACTCTGGATGCTGGAAATCTGAAATAAAAACAGAAAGTGCTTGAAATACACAGCAAGTCTTGCTGTAGAGAGAAACAGAGTTAACATTTCAAGTCTGTGACCTTTCATCAGAACTGGCAAAGGGTAGAAATGTAATAGGTTTTGAGCAAGTGAAGTGGGGGGTGGGAAAGAGAATAAAAGGGAAGGTGTGTGATAGGGCAGAGAGCAGGAGAGATTAAATGACAAAGATGTAATGGAATAAAAGGCAAAGGGAGTAGTAATAGCCATAGGAAAAGACAAAGCATTTGTCCAGAGAAAGTGTTAATGGAAGAATAATGATCAGCTCTGCCTGAAAGCAACATAATAACCAGTTTAAGTCTGGGACAGGGTTAAAAATAATCAAAATGGTGGTCATGGTCTGAAGTTATTGAACTGAATGTTGAGTCCAGAGGGCTGTAGAGTGCCTAATCGGAAGATAAAGTGCTGTTCCTTGAGCTTGCATTGAGCTTCACTGGAGCACTGCAGCAGGCCAAGGACAGAAATGTGGGTGTAAGATTGGGTGGTAAATTACACCATTGAAGTTGGCTTTCCTCCAGTTCTTTATTCTTACTGTGGATTATTTCTTGTCCTTTTCTGTAGCTAACCCAAACTTCATGATACAATGATCACTGTCCCCTAAATGTTTCCCTCCTGACACTTGATCCACTTTGTCCACCTTATCCCCAAGAACCAGGTCTAGCAGTACTTCCTTTTTCATTGGATTGGAAAAATGCTCCTGTAGAAAATGCTCCTGAACACACTCGAGGAACTCTTGCCCCTCTCTGCCCTTTACTACTATCCCAGTCTATATTTGGATAAAGTCCCCCATTATAACTACTCTATAATTCTTGTACCTCTCTGTAATTTCCTTGCAAAATTGTTCCTCTACATCAGGGTTGTCCAACCTTTTGCGTGTGGGGGCCACATTATAATTTTTGTCTTACATGGGGGGCCGGTGAGACTATTTCAGAAAGTTATCTTAAATTAGAAGATTAATTTAGTGGCTTACTTTCTCATCACTATGTTGGACACTGATTTAGTGAGCTACCTGGCATTTTTTTGCTTGCACATGTAGTCAATGTTTGCCTGCACACATGTAGCGATGCGGAGTATTCCAACAGATGTCCTGCTGGGAGTGATCTCTGTCTCTCTCTGTCTCTCTCTGTCTCTCTCTGTCTCTCTCTGTCTCTCTCTGTCTCTCTCTGTCTCTCTCTGTCTCTCTCTGTCTCTCTCTGTGGCTGTCTCTGTCTCTCTCTGTCTCTGTCTCTGTCTCTCTCTGTGTGTGTCTCTGTCTCTCTCTGTGTGTGTCTCTGTCTCTGTGTCTGTCTCTGTCTCTGTGTGTGTCTCTGTCTCTGTCTGTCTGTCTCTCTCTCTCTCTCTAATAAAAGATTGTCACAGTCTAACTACCCTTCCTTCAGTTTAAATTATCAGAGATCACTGTTTTGGCTTGAATTTTTAGAACTTTGAGAGAGAATAATAAATAAACAGACTAAATTCTCTTCCTTCAGCTTAAATGGTCTGAGAGCATTCCTTTCAGGTGCTAACACACAGCTGTCTGTCTATTATTAGAACAGCCTGTTTTTCCACTATAAGCCGGTTCAAAATTAAATTGTAACAAATGTATCTCGCGATGCTCAGTCCTGAATGGCTGTAACCAAGGCAACCAGGATGTACCCTTTGAAGCTGGTTGGTTCCCTCTCTGTATGGTTGTGTCCGACGGCAACCAAAGTGCAACTTCTCGGTATCTCCTGAGGCCTGCTTGTTCTTAAAGCAGTACTGATATTTTGCTGTCTTAAAGAGACACTATATATTTCCCTGGGAGAAAAAGAAATACAGGATCTTGATATTGTGCGCCCCCCCCCTTTCCCTCTCGCCCCCCCCTTTCCCTCTCGCCCCCCCCTTTCCCTCTCGCCCCCCCCTTTCCCTCTCGCCCCCCCCTTTCCCTCTCGCCCCCCCCTTTCCCTCTCGCCCCCCCCTTTCCCTCTCGCCCCCCCCTTTCCCTCTCGCCCCCCCCTTTCCCTCTCGCCCCCCCCTTTCCCTCTCGCCCCCCCCTTTCCCTCTCGCCCCCCCCTTTCCCTCTCGCCCCCCCCTTTCCCTCTCGCCCCCCCCTTTCCCTCTCGCCCCCCCCTTTCCCTCTCGCCCCCCCCTTTCCCTCTCGCCCCCCCCTTTCCCTCTCGCCCCCCCCTTTCCCTCTCGCCCCCCCCTTTCCCTCTCGCCCCCCCCTTTCCCTCTCGCCCCCCCCTTTCCCTCTCGCCCCCCCCTTTCCCTCTCGCCCCCCCCTTTCCCTCTCGCCCCCCCCTTTCCCTCTCGCCCCCCCCTTTCCCTCTCGCCCCCCCCTTTCCCTCTCGCCCCCCCCTTTCCCTCTCGCCCCCCCCCTTTCCCTCTCGCCCCCCCCTTTCCCTCTCGCCCCCCCCTTTCCCTCTCGCCCCCCCCTTTCCCTCTCGCCCCCCCCTTTCCCTCTCGCCCCCCCCTTTCCCTCTCGCCCCCCCCTTTCCCTCTCGCCCCCCCCTTTCCCTCTCGCCCCCCCCTTTCCCTCTCGCCCCCCCCTTTCCCTCTCGCCCCCCCCTTTCCCTCTCGCCCCCCCCTTTCCCTCTCGCCCCCCCCTTTCCCTCTCGCCCCCCCCTTTCCCTCTCGCCCCCCCCTTTCCCTCTCGCCCCCCCCTTTCCCTCTCGCCCCCCCCTTTCCCTCTCGCCCCCCCCTTTCCCTCTCGCCCCCCCCTTTCCCTCTCGCCCCCCCCTTTCCCTCTCGCCCCCCCCTTTCCCTCTCGCCCCCCCCTTTCCCTCTCGCCCCCCCCTTTCCCTCTCGCCCCCCCCTTTCCCTCTCGCCCCCCCCTTTCCCTCTCGCCCCCCCCTTTCCCTCTCGCCCCCCCCTTTCCCTCTCGCCCCCCCCTTTCCCTCTCGCCCCCCCCTTTCCCTCTCGCCCCCCCCTTTCCCTCTCGCCCCCCCCTTTCCCTCTCGCCCCCCCCTTTCCCTCTCGCCCCCCCCTTTCCCTCTCGCCCCCCCCTTTCCCTCTCGCCCCCCCCTTTCCCTCTCGCCCCCCCCTTTCCCTCTCGCCCCCCCCTTTCCCTCTCGCCCCCCCCTTTCCCTCTCGCCCCCCCCTTTCCCTCTCGCCCCCCCCTTTCCCTCTCGCCCCCCCCTTTCCCTCTCGCCCCCCCCTTTCCCTCTCGCCCCCCCCTTTCCCTCTCGCCCCCCCCTTTCCCTCTCGCCCCCCCCTTTCCCTCTCGCCCCCCCCTTTCCCTCTCGCCCCCCCCTTTCCCTCTCGCCCCCCCCTTTCCCTCTCGCCCCCCCCTTTCCCTCTCGCCCCCCCCTTTCCCTCTCGCCCCCCCCTTTCCCTCTCGCCCCCCCCTTTCCCTCTCGCCCCCCCCTTTCCCTCTCGCCCCCCCCTTTCCCTCTCGCCCCCCCCTTTCCCTCTCGCCCCCCCCTTTCCCTCTCGCCCCCCCCTTTCCCTCTCGCCCCCCCCTTTCCCTCTCGCCCCCCCCTTTCCCTCTCGCCCCCCCCTTTCCCTCTCGCCCCCCCCTTTCCCTCTCGCCCCCCCCTTTCCCTCTCGCCCCCCCCTTCCCTCTCGCCCCCCCTTTCCCTCTCGCCCCCCCCTTTCCCTCTCGCCCCCCCCTTTCCCTCTCGCCCCCCCCTTTCCCTCTCGCCCCCCCCTTTCCCTCTCGCCCCCCCCTTTCCCTCTCGCCCCCCCCTTTCCCTCTCGCCCCCCCCTTTCCCTCTCGCCCCCCCCTTTCCCTCTCGCCCCCCCCTTTCCCTCTCGCCCCCCCCTTTCCCTCTCGCCCCCCCCTTTCCCTCTCGCCCCCCCCTTTCCCTCTCGCCCCCCCCTTTCCCTCTCGCCCCCCCCTTTCCCTCTCGCCCCCCCCTTTCCCTCTCGCCCCCCCCTTTCCCTCTCGCGCCCCCCCCCTTTCCCTCTCCCCCCCCCTTTCCCTCTCCCCCCCCCCTTTCCCTCTCCCCCCCCCCTTTCCCTCTCCCCCCCCCCTTTCCCTCTCCCCCCCCCCTTTCCCTCTGCCCCCCCCCTTTCCCTCTCGCCCCCCCCCTTTCCCTCGCGCCCCCCCCTTTTCCCTCTCGCGCCCCCCCCCCCTTTCTCTGCCTCTGCCTGTTGCAGGGAGCAGGAGTGCTCAGAACAGCAGCTTTGTGGTTGGTCAGTTTTTTTTTTAAATTGCGCTCAGTTTCACAGCTGACAAATGCTGGGAGCAGGAACAAGTGTTTCCCAACTTTGGACAGATTCAGGGTTTTCTGGTGGCTTTTGAAAAAAAAACTCAATCTATCCGAAGTTGGGAAACTGCTGTTCCTGCTCGCAGCACCTGTTGTCTGTGAAACAGCACGATGTTTTACAAAGCTGGTCTGAAGGAAGGAGCCAATGGGAAATTTCTTATCTCTGAAATACATCTGCAGGCTGGATGGAAACCTTTGGCCAGCCAGATCCTGGCCCGCGGGCTGAATGTTGCCCAACCCTGCTCTACATTTTTCCTGCTGGTTGGTGGTCAATATATTACACTGAGCAAAGTAAATGCACCTTTTTTGTTCCTCAGCTCCAGCCAAATAGATTTTGTCCTTGACCCCTTTGGACGTCCTCTCTCCGCAGCACTGTGATGCTCTCCTTAATGAAAACTGCCACCCCTCCCCCTGTCCTTCCTTTCCCCTCCTCCCTGAACAGCTTATATCCAGGAATATTTAGTACCCAGTCCTGCCTTTCTTTGAGCCAGGTCACCATTATCACCACAACATCATAATTCCACATAGTTATCTGCACCTGCAGCTCACCAACCTTATTTACCACACTCTGTGCATTCACATACATGCATTGTAACCCTAATTTAGACTTTATTACCTTCCCTCTTACTCTGAACCCATCTAATAACTTACTATTTCCTATTCTAGTGCAGTCTGTCTGTCCCAATTCTCTGTGCCCTTTGGTGTTCCTCTCTTGTATTATCTCCTGGTTCCCACACCCATGCCACGTTGGTTTCAACCCTCTCCGATAGCCTTAGCAAATTGCCCTGCAAGGACATTTGTGCCAGCTCCGGTGCAACCCGTCTGCTCTGTACAAGTCCCATCTTCTCCAGAACTGGTCCCAGTGTTCCAGGAATCTGAAGCCCTCCCTCCTGCACCATCTTTCCAGCTATGCATTCATCTGTTCCATCCTCCTATTTCTATTCTCGTGTGTGGTACCGGGAGTAATCTGGAGATTACGACCTTTGAGGTCCTGCTTGCTAATGTCTTATCTAGCTCCCTAAATTCTGCCTGCAGGATCACATCCCTCATCAGTAGCAATGTGGACCATGACAGTTTCTTTCTATCTACCCCATCAGTTCCTTCAATCATCTTAAACACCTCAATTAGATCATCCCTTAATCTTCTATATTCAAGGAAATATAAACCTAATTCTTTTTTTTCCCTTACCATCATCCAGAGAGACCGAGGTCAATAGGGGCGCTTCCCGACCCGCTCCCATCTCTGCTGCCAATTTACACGGGGTGGTGGTGGCAAGAAATGGCCTGCCTGCCCCAGGCCATTTAAGACCCTTAAGTGGTCAATTATTTGCCACTTAAGGACCTCTGCCCACCACCATGGGCATTTTATGTTTGGGTGGCTGAGGCCTCAAAACCTGCTTGATAAAACCAGGTGGCCTTCTGGTGGGCTGGGGGATGGCCCCTAATCCCAATGGCGCTGCTGGGACTAAGAGCTGCCAGACCGCTGATTGGCTGGCAAGTCCATTAGGTGGGACTTCCTGCCTCAATGAGGTGGAAGTCCCGCCCATAGCCAATTAAGGGTCTGGGGAGCATAAAATCTGCTCTGAATCCCCAGGCCCAGTGAAAGCAAGCATGCCACCAACTTTTCGGCCAGTGGACGGGTACCCGCCGCCCACCGTAAAATTCCGTCCCTATTGTTTTGGGTTTCCCGACCACACACAGTTCCTCCCACTGCCACCCCCTGCACAGAACTCATGTCGAGGTTAAAATTCAGGCCATGTGGTGTTTGAATTAGAAGACTGAAGGCTTCTATGTTTATTGAGTTGTTGAGAGCTATTTAGTGCTGGAGGGTGGGGGTACACAACAAGCATTGCAGCTTTTATGTCACATGAATGATTATCTATTTAAGGGAAAGCATGAATGCTGTTAATATATTAGAGAAAATTCAACGTTGAAACTATTAACATAAAGAAAATAAATCTGAAAATCCTGTCAGACATTTAAGTTTTTGTCAAATCAAATGACTGTGGCTCTGTCTATAATGTTATAAATATAATTTTTTCTTTGCGTTTTATTAAAATGCTCACTGTACCACAGACAGTTCAAGTCAGTCAATGTGTCCACAAGATTGGCTGGCTGTCATAAACCTCAATGATGCATGTTTTCACAATGCCGTAAATATCCTATCTCCTTATTGGGTGTAATTAAGTATCATATTCTTTTCAAGCTCTAGTACCAAAGGAAAGAGTTAGATACTGATGTTGGCACCAGAGTTCTTGCCACTAAAGACAAACTCTTGGTAACAACATTTTGGTTCAAATACATACACATATCTCATCTGAGCTCTTTGAAACATTTAGGGCGGCACAGTGGCGCAGTGGTTAGCACCACAGCCTCACAGCTCCAGTGACCCGGGTTCAATTCTGGGTACTGCCTGTGCGGAGTTTGTAAGTTCTTCCTGTGACCGCGTGGGTTTTCGCCGGGTGCTCCAGTTTCCTCCCACAGTAAGACTTGCGGGTTGATAGGTAAATTGGCCATTGTAAATTGCCCCTAGTGTAGGTAGGTGGTAGGGAACATGGGATTATTACAGGGGTTAGTATAAATGGGTGGTTGTTGGTCAGCACAGACTCAGTGGGCCGAAGGGCCTGTTTCAGTGCTGTATCTCTAAATAAATAAAATAAATAAATTGCAGTAATGACAGCAGACTCAATAGACTGCTCATTATGTAATAATCTGAGACCTCTGATAAAATGGGAGAAATATCAGGTTGGCCTGACTTTCATGAGCACTTGGTTTCAGATATCTCCTGAACTATGTTCACTCCAACCATACCTCAATGCAAACTTGGGTGTCCCTAGTCCTTGATTCTTACCTCCGCCTGGTTTTACTCAAGGACTCGACATTGGAGTGCTAACCATAACTTTTATTCTCTCTCAGATTAAGAATTCTTGTACACCTTTCCCTTCATCCCAACTCTAAAGAAACTGCTCATTGACAGAGGATTTGGAGATTAATCTAGATGAAAGTCTGATCAGTATCACTGTCAGAGGTAGTGGATTTTGAAATCATGGGATTCGGACCCTTTTATTCAATTCCTAGCAGACTGCACGTGTATGCCTTGTGTAATTATGTTTTATCTGTTGGAGTACTTGCATATTAGTGGTTTGCATGAATGCAGTGTTTATACAATATACTTGTGTTTGTTCTCATCACACCATTCTTTTATTTTACTATGCTGTGAATTTTGTGCTTATCAAAATGATCAATTTCAGTGCAGGGAATGGAATATTTTCCCAATTTGGTAATCCAGTGTCAGCATTGAGCAATGTGCCTCAAAGAAGAATGCACCCAGTATGATACTTTCCACACCAGCCTTTCTGGGCTTACTAGGAACTGCATTAAAATTATCTAAATCAATTTCACGCAGGACCCTTACAACCAGGAGAAAATGGAGACTTCTCTTTCAAGCAACTAGACTAAATTTAAACCCAGGTCCCAAAAGTAAATGGCCAGTGTCCACCCAAGTGCCTGCCCTCCCATCATGTGTTAATGCTTTGGTCCTTTATTTCTTTTCAGTTATCAAAGCCAGACATGGTTCTAATTCCAGAACGTTACATAGAGATGGAGCCCGAGGAACCAGTCACCTATGAGGAATATGAGGCACGGAGACTCAAGGTGCAAAAAATCAAAAACATCCTTTCCAAGTTGAGGTACTGTATATAAATGCATGTTTTTCTTTGTACATGCTTAATTTAGACTCAAAACAAATCATCAATTTGTGAAAATAAGGGCATAAACTCTGAGTTTTAATGCAGGGTCTCACTGAACAATTTTAACATTAAATAGGAACAAAATTTTTTCATAATTTATGCCACAACGCACACATACTTTTTTCTCCCTCCGAACTTGTAACTAATCATTGGATTTTAGCATTCTATATTATTTTATGACTGGGGTGGCGAAGTGGGTATACAATCATGCTGCTGAATCGGGTGAAATGAGCAAAATTTATCAGAGAATCAGGACACAAGGTGCTTCCAGCCATATTTACTGTTGTAATATCTTTCCTATACAAGAGGCCAGGTATACAGGACTTAGTTCAATGTTTCATTCATAACATTACAGCAACATATTACACACACTATTTGGCATAAACTCACCCCAGATCATTACTTTGATTTACTTTATTAGAATAAAATGCATGATAGCTTTGTTTTGGCTGCCATTAAAGGAGGATCTGCTACATCTGTAATAACTCTGAAGATGAATTCTGCTATATTACTTCTGGATGTGTCACACAGGATTAAGATGTGTTATTGCTGTGCATCAGTTTTCAGGATGTGCGGCCAGGAGTTAACTACAACAATGAGAACTCCCTGGATCTAGATTCACATCTGCAGGAACGGGAACACATCATCACTATGTCATATGCATTGGCATCTGAGGCTTCCCAACGCAGTAAAATGGTAGCAGGTAAATGCCATACTTTTAATGGTCACAAAAATGCATACATTGAATGAAACTTTTTTTTTCTTCATGTAAACTCTACTTTCATAGTTGTTAACAATTGAGAAAGAAGATTTTGAGGATAAGATAAAGCTTTCCCATGCCTTGATGAAGATAAGAATTGGCAGCTAAGTAGCACTGGGATGTTCTATATGCCCACTATACTAGCTGATGGTGTCATATTAAAATCTATTCAGTTGTTTAGTTGTTTGATGAAACTAAGTAAATGTCAGAATTGGTTTTTGAAAACACAAACAAAACAAAAATTGTAATGAATGTAGTGAAACTGTATTTAAATAATGCAGTGAAGTTAGTTACTGTTTTGTAATTAGGCCTGAAAGACATTGCTAACATTATTCCTGCCTGCCCATGTAGGTGTGTGTAATACTGACTAGCTAAGTATCTTTTCTCGAATGTTAAAGCAATTCCTTGTGTTGATTCTGATTTTCTTCAGGTTTAAAATAAACTTCTTTTTTGCGTCATCATAAGTTGGGCAAGTGACTTGTTCCTGGGGATCTGTTACAAGGAGGTACACAAGAATATCCATGAAGGATTTGACCACTAAATTTTCCCCTCCTTACTATAAGAAAGTGTCTAGTCTTTTTTTTACACTCTTGCAAGGCATGCTAAGAATGGAAGCATATTGTTTATAGAAGTGCCAGTGCAACTTCATTTCCAAAGCACTGTGGGTTGAATAATGTAGCAGGTGTCTTGTCACCTCTTTAAAAACTGGGTTACAGCCAACCCAGACTGATGAGATAAAATTAAAAACAAGAAATGCTGGAAATACTCAGCAGGTCTGGCAGCATCTGTGGAGAGAGAAGCAGAGTTAATGTTTCAGGTCAGTGACCCTTCATCAGAACTGGCAGATATTAGAAATGTAAAAGTTTTTAAGCAAGTAAAGTGGGGGATAGGGCAAGAGATAACAAAAGAGAAGGTGTTGATAGGACAGAGGGTCACAGAGAATAACTGACCAGAAGGTCATGGAATAAAGGTTGACGGTATGTTAATGGTGTGCTGAAAGGCAAAGCATTAGTACAGAGAGTGTGTGAATAGACTGTAAAGCACAAAGCAGTCTAAACACAAACATAAAAAAAAACAGAAACAGTGGGTAGGCACAGTAGAAACAAACTAAAAAAAAAACGAAAATAAAATAACCAAATAAAAATTTAAAAATAACTAAATATAAAAAGGGGGGCCCGTCATGCTCTGAAATTATTGAACTCAGTGTTCAGTCTAGCAGGCTGTAGTGTGCCTAATAGGTAAATGAGATGCTGTTCCTCGAGTTTGCATTGATGTTCGCTGGAGCACTGCAGCAATCCCAGGACAGTGATGTGAGCATGAGAGCGGGGTGGGGAGGGGTTGGGGGGGGGTGCGGGGTGGAGTTGTTGAAATCGCTAGCAACCGGAAGGGATGAGATAAATGTCTCTTCTCTGCTGGCTGTAGAGATCTGGCATAAAATGAGTTTGGGCAGTTTCAATCCAGAGATCCTAATGGGCATTAGACAAGTTCATATCAAGTTTAAACGGTCTGCTGATTTATAGCAATATCTGGAGTTCTGTTGTAAAACTGTACTACTGTACACTTGCAAAAACATTTGCTCTGAGTTGATGGACAATCTTCAGACACTACAAAGTGATCACCAGGGCGAAGTTTGTTTTTTCCACTTTGCTGCTGGTGATAGTGATGAGTGCTGGGCTAGAGTTTCACAGGCATGAGCAGTTCTCCAATACCCTCTCCAACTGGCTCTTCTCCATGTGTGAGTGCACTTAATGATGGCAGGTTATTTAACCTCACAGCCAAGACCTATTCTGCCCTTATCCAAAATCCATGTACGTGTACTTTCCAGCAAGGATTACTGGATCGCAATCAAACGTGGAAAACCTGGTAGACTGTTTACCTCACTCTGGCCCAGGCAGCACTGAGGCCAATTACAACTCTTACTACGATTCCAGCTGAAATCAGCTAACTTAAGCAATCAAACCTAAGTGTCACAACAGGGGATATATCTAGTCATTAAACCATCAGGGGAACTAAAGAGAAGTTTTTATGAACAACTAAGTAATGCATTAACTCATTTTAATCTCCTCTTCAGTCCTTCCCTACTAATACTATATTAACAGAATGATATGTGAAGTCTGCTGTTGCACATTTATTGCTGTTCCAGTACAAAGTGTAAACAATTCAATTTGGTTTCTACACAATGATTTATCACTCTCAAATAATATTCTAATCATCCTTAACTAAAATGTTTGTCAGCACTTTGGAAAAATGAAACAACTAAATGTGCAGTTGGTTAAAATGTAGGCCTTTTACTTTGGGTCTGCATTCAAATCCAGCATAGATTGATTGGAGATATGTTCTCTCTGACTGTAAGGATCAGGGCCAAACTGAGTTGGATCAGTATTTATTTAATTTTTCTAGTGGCTATGAGTCACTAGCATAAAACTGCTTACAATGCAGTACTTACTAGCATTAAATGACTTATTTTGGCAGAAAGGCCATAAGGATGGCAGAAAATGGAAACACTAAACTGAAGCAGTATAGTTTGTCTACATTGAAGTTAAGGTATATTGGTGTGATAAAGCGCAAGTACTGTTACCCTGTATTTCATCCATTCTATAGCATTCCAGGAAATGTGTAATATAAAATTAGGGTACAAAGGTAGGAAATGTTCCATAGGACCACATAGAAATTACAACACGGAAGCAGGCCATTCAGCCCAACCAGCCTGTGTTAATGTTTATCTACTAAATCAGCTACAGTCCTGATCCCAGGTGCCCCCCTGTTCCTCTATCCCTTTAAACCTTTTTCCTTCAATGACCTGTCTAACCTGTTATAAATGTTAACACAGTCTCTGCTTTGTTCACTAATTCGGGTATTGCATTCCACAAAACTCTGTATAAAAAAGGTTTCTCTTGCTCTGTCCTAAATCTGTTATGTTTAATGTCTTGTGAAGCTGAATCCACCAAATTCCTCCATTCTTCCATATCTCCAGCTTTTATCCAATTCAAAATATAATTATAATAGTTTTATTTGCTTTTAACTAGAATGTTCCACATCCTAATAACTGACAGTTAATTCCATCTGCCACTTTACTGCGCATTGTAAAAAATCTTACTATTATCCCCTTGCGGCTTCGTTTGTGTCCTCAGAATTAATAACCCTGCCTCTGATTTTACCATCATCTGTGAATTTGCACACCACACTCTCAAGCCCTATATCAATAATATACAGATTGGACAGAAGTGGTCCCAGAATAAAACCCTGTGGAATACCACTTCCAACCACGCTGAGAAACTGCCCTTATTTGCGACTGTTTGTTCCCCCGACCCCTTTTAGCCAGCTGTTAATTGTATTTACTACCCACCCCCTAATTTCATTGCTCTTAAATCTTCAATAGTTTGGTGTGCGGTACTTTGTCAAAGGCTTTCTGAAAGATTTTCATGTGCACCTTTATCTGCTGCATTTTGCCCATCCACTATATGCCACCACCTCAAAGGATTCCATTATGTTTGCCAAATATATTTGTCCTTCCTGAAATCTGGCTACTTCTAATTTTTCTCTTCGTCTAGCTATTTCGTAATTGCATCTTTAATTCAAGATTTCAAAATTTTCCTTAGCAATTCTAGTCCTTTGCAAATTAATAAACACTAATTTACCAAACAACTTTTTAAAAAGAAATTTACTGGGCAGTTGAAAATTGTAATTTAATTTTAATATTTTTCTTTCCAATTTCTGTCTTTTAATAAAAGTAAAATATATATGCAAGAAGCAAATTTGGTCATATCTCCAGGAAAATTGGTTACAAAGTCACCCAGAAAGAGAGACTGACCGCTCCAGTCAAAGCCCCCAATCGAAATATACGATTTTGATTGTGGTGGGAGAAACGCACCGTTGATTCAGTCCCGTCCCTCCACAGATCGCCTAGCATAACATTTTAAACTTTCCAAATTAAAGAAAGACCCAGCCCAATTGTACCATCTATTAACCCCCAAATGAGGCTAACCAAACCAGGTGTCTTTAGATCAAGAAATTAACTGTTTAATTAGAAAAACTAAATTCTTAAACACAACTAAGATATAAACAATATTTAAAATAGCAAAAATTAGTGTCCTTGCATATTTACGCACCTGCCGAAGTGAAATCTTCCAATCAGGAATAGTCCGAGGTTGCTTGATGTCCTCACAGCCGTCCGATGGGGGAAAAAAAAGTTCTTCAACAATAGAACAATCCGTAGTCTAGTTTAGCAGTTGAATTGATGCTCTTCTTTTCCAGCAATGATTTCAACAATTACAGTTCAGTATTTAAAGGAATTTGATTATTTTCTTTTAAGAAATTAATCTGACTTGACATCAGAATTCTGAGAGTATAATAAATAGGGTTTAAATAAACCAAGAGAGTGCTCTCTTTTCCTTCAGTATATGCTGGCTGACAGTTAACTGTGTCTCAAAAGCCAGTTTTTCAACTAGTTTCAAATATCAATTGGCAACAATGTATCTCTCGATTCTCAGTCTCTGAGTGGCTGTATTAAACAAAGAAACAAAGAACAAAGATAATTACAGCACAGGAACAGGCCCTTCGGCCCTCCAAGCCTGCGCCGATCCAGATCCTCTCTCTAAACATGTCGCCTATTTTCTAAGGTTCTGTATCTCTTTTCTTCCTGCCCATTCATGTATCTGTCTAGATACATCTTAAAAGACTCCGTCGTGCCCGCGTCTACCACCTCCGCTGGCAACGCGTTCCAGGTGCCCACCACCCTCTGCGTAAAGAACTTTCCACGCATATCCCCCCTAAACATTTCCCCTTTCACTTTGAACTTGTGTCCTCTAGTAATTGAAACCCCCACTCTGGGAAAAAGCCTCTTGCTGTCCACCCTGTCTATACCTCTCATGATTTTGTACACCTCAATCAGGTCCCCCCTCAACCTCCGTCTTTCTAATGAAAATAATCCTAATCTACTCAACCTCTCTTCATAGCTAGCGCCCTCCATACCAGGCAACATCCTGGTGAACCTCCTCTGCACCCTCTCCAAAGCATCCACATCCTTTTGATAATGTGGCGACCAGAACTGTACGCAGTATTCCAAATGTGGCCGAACCAAAGTCCTATACAACTGTAACATGACCTGCCAACTCTTGTACTCAATGCCCCGTCCGATGAAGGAAAGCATGCCGTATGCCTTCTTGACCACCCTATTTACCTGCGTTGCCACCTTCAGGGAACAGTGGACCTGAACACCCAAATCTCTCTGGACATCAATTTTCCCCAGGACTTTTCCATTTATGGATAGTTCACTCTTGAATTGGATCTTCCAAAATGCATCACCTCGCATTTGCCCTGATTGAACTCCATCTGCCATTTCTCTGCCCAACTCTAATCTATCTATATTCTGCTGTATTCTCTGACAGTCCCCTTCACTATCTGCTACTCCACCAATCTTAGTGTCGTCTGCAAACTTGCTAATCAGTCCACCTATACTTTCCTCCAAATCATTAATGTATATCACAAACAACAGTGGTCCCAGCACGGATCCCTGTGGAACACCACTGGTCACACGTCTCCATTTTGAGAAACTCCCCTCTACTGCTACTCTCTGTCTCCTGTTGCCCAGCCAGTTCTTTATCCATCTAGCTAGTACACCTTGGACCCCAAGCGCCTTCACTTTCTCCATCAGCCTGCCATGGGGAACCTTATCAAACGCCTTACTGAAGTCCATGTATATGACATCGACAGCCCTTCCCTCATCAATCAACTTTGTCACTTCCTCAAAGAATTCTATTAAGTTGGTAAGACATGACCTTCCCTGCACAAAACCATGTTGCCTATCACTGATGAGCCCATTTTCTTCCAAATGGGAATAGATCCTATCCCTCAGTATCTTCTCCAGCAGCTTCCCTACCACTGACGTCAGGCTCACCGGTCTATAATTACCTGGATTATCCCTGCTACCCTTCTTAAACAAGGGGACAACATTAGCAATTCTCCAGTCCTCCGGGACCTCACCCGTGTTTAAGGATGCTGCAAAGATATCTGTTAAGGCCCCAGCTATTTCCTCTCTCGCTTCCCTCAGTAACCTGGGATAGATCCCATCCGGACCTGGGGACTTGTCCACCTTAATGCCCTTTAGAATACCCAACACTTCCTCCCTCCTTATGCCGACTTGACCTAGAGTAATCAAACATCTGTTCCTAACCTCAACATCCGTCATGTCCCTCTCCTCGGTGAATACCGATGCAAAGTACTCGTTTAGAAAATACCGATGCAAAGTACTCGTTTAGAGTACTCGTTTGGCGCAACAAGAATGCATTCTTTGACTCAGTCTCTGGAGCTTGTTGCCTTAAAGCAGTATTGCTCCTTTTCCAGCCTTAAAGGCATACTGCATTCTTCTCCAAAAAAAAAGGGATCATAACAATATTCACAGTAAAAATAAGTTATGAAACACCCTGTGTTAGTTACTAGCTCAGTTGATTTGTTTTCACACCTTTGATCACCTCAGCTTCTCAGCCAGTTCAACCCCTGGTTCTACTGTGCAGTCACTGTTTGGTACTGTCGCTTCAAAGACATATGAGTTCTGGGTGTCTGAGAGTATAGGGCACTTTGCTGGGTCTGGACCACTGCTGAATTACAGTCTCCAGGAAGTGCATAAGAGGTATTTGGTAAATATCCAGCATTTCTTTTCTCTCCCTTAGCCCGCCACAGCAAGCAGGAGCGTTGCCTTTATTTGCACCTCTTCAGAGCAGTAGAATATATCCAATAATGGCTGGATTAGTTGTTTAGATTTAAAAAGAATTAAAATACTAATACACTTCCTCTCGGTAACAGAAACATTCTTATTATTTCTGCCACTAAATTAAATTGCTCCTGACCAGTGACACCTATAAGAAACTGCATATGCAGAATTGGATGTGAACAAGTTTAAGATCAGCTGTGATGCCCTTTTGGTTGAGCAGGTTAATGACAATTACCTTCTATATATGAAGACTGTTCACTTGGGCATGATGCTGAAGGGTTACTAGTGCTTATGGAACTGTATCCAATCTGAATCAGTGCATTCGGAAAAACTAGGAGAAATTTCAATGAAGGAATGAACTACTCGAGTTTTATTGTGGTTTATATCATTTCATACCTTTGAATAGAATATTGCTTTGTGATCACTCCCAGGTGTTTTTTTTTTTATCGTGTCCATAAATGTTGATTACAACTGTGTGATTATTGCATGTGGATAGAATGTTACTAAGAGAATTAATAACTTGCTACCAAAGCACAGTCAGAGAAAATGAAGAATGAAATCACATACTGGCTGTCTGACATTGTAAAATTGTCATTGTCTTGTTGTTAACTCTCGTCTTTAACAATTTGTGCCCTTGTCTCTCTGCATGTGATCCCTTCCAGCTCAACAGCAAGTCCATCCGTCTTCAGCACCTTCCCCTCCTCACTCCCCTCTTAGCAATGGATTCCACTACACATTTGTCTGAGCAGAGCAGCAAAGTAAGAACTAACAGATTTTTAACCTGCTTTCCTCTGCTTTAACTGGTCTAATGCGTTGATTACAAACTTAACTTTACATGGTGCACTGATCCAGTAGCTTGTTCAATAAAACTTTTTGATGTTTAAGATTAAGCCAAAACGTGAAGGACAGGGCAGAATATCAAATTATGAACAGTGTCATCGACTGATCCTTGTTTCCTATTCCAGGAATACTCAACAGTTAATGCTATGGTCAGCAACTACAAAAGTGTTTTTTTTTTCATGAATTGAATGTAAAATGAATGTTATCTTGACCCTGCTTTCGGGCTTCAAAAATATTCTGGAAAGCCATTGTAAAGATTTGCTGCATAGTACTTATAGAGGAGTAATATTACTCGGTTGAATTTTGGAACTTGGGTAGAACAAAGGAGTGAAGTTCAGTGCAACAGTGACCATAGTAGTATCACCAAAATAGAGATGAGAGAGAAAAGGCAGAGGATGGAAGTGTCAGATGGTAAGTTTTTTTTGTTCTGTCCAGGAATGTGTGAGAAAAGCCATCCCAGATATGGGAATGGTAACTCAGTCTTGAGTGGATTTGGGGCTTCACAGACAGGTAGAAGTTGCTACTGGGTGAAAGTGCAACACACTTGGATCCAAACACTTTCCAACAAGAGTCAGAAGTCTCAGTGGTATGATGGCTCTAAATTTATTTTAGTTTGCTTTCCAGAGGGCAGGTCTCGAGCTGCCACTTTAGTATATTTAGTGGTGCAGAGGTTTAATTTAATCTGTATAAGTGGTCATCTTGTCCTACTAAATCCAAGATTCTTTCTTTTGCTTCTGGCCTATGTATCTCACTGGTTGTGTACTGATTTAATTAATTTTAATACTGGTTAACCTATGTTATGGAGCAGGCACAAGAGCTGCTGCAATTTTAATTAAATAATGTTCCTACTGTTAAACAATTCCTACTTGTTCACTCTACCACAAAAATAAGAAAATACTTTAAAATTCAGACTTTGAGTTTTCCGTTTCCAGTTGCCACTTGACACTAAACCTACTTTGCCCAACTGCCGTGCTCCATTCCCCTCCCAACTGCTTGGCTCCCCGTTGCCATTTTCCATTACCCACTCAACTACTCTGTTCCATATCCTAAACTACATATGAGAAGTGGTTCATTAGATATCTTAGTCTTACTAAAGAATTGAAAACCAGAAGTTAAGAATTTGGAGAGTTACTATACTCTGAAATGAGCAGAATGTTGGCCAGCCTAGAAATTAATAGGTGAGAGGGAGAATCTTGTATAGAACGCACAAGAAGGGAGACAGCCTACTCCCAAAGGTCTGCCAGGATTCTATGACGGACTTAAATAAAAGCAAAATGCTGCAGATGCTGGAAATCTGAAATAAAAACAAGAAAAGCTGGAAAATACTTAGCAGGTCTGGCAGCATCAGTGGTGAGAGAAGCAGAGTTAGCGTTTCAGGTCAGTGACCCTTCATCAGAATCGAAAAAGGTTAGAAATGTAATAGGTTTTAAGCAAATAAAGTGGGGCAAGATATAACAAAAGCAAAGGTGTTGATAAAACAGGGTCACAAAGGATAACTGACCAGAAGGTCATGGAGCAAAGGCAGACGATATGTTAATGGTGTGTTGAAAGACAAAGCGTTAGTGCAGAGAGGGTGTTAATTGACAGAAAAAAGGGCATTTAAGTGGTCATTGGATAGACATATGGATGAAAATGGAATAGTGTAGGTCAGATGGTTTCACAGGTCGGCGCAACATCGAGGGCCGAAGGGCCTGTACTGCGCTGTAATGTTCTAATTCTAATTCTAAAAATGAACAGCCCTGGCCCAAAGCACAAACATGAAAGAAAACAGTTGGCAGGCACATGGTAAGAAAAATGAATGATGAAATAAACTAATATAAAGTAAAATAAAAAAGTAAAAAAGAAAGTAAAAAGGGGCATCCGTCATGCTCTTTTGTATGACAGACTGCATGAGAATAGCTCAAGGTGACTTGTCCTCTGAGTTCTCTTTCTCATCCTGTGAGCAAGTGCTTTTTTCAAATTGTGATTTAAACCCATTTTGTTTGGAATGGGAATATTTTTTCTATCTTAAGCATGGAGAGTGAGCCAAAAAACAAATATGGCATGATTCAAACCCAGTGTCAGCAACCCATAACTGTTAAATACATAATAAAATGAAAAAAGTAGGATAATAAGAACAGCCAGACAAGTGGGGGGGTGGGGTGGGGGAACAAGACTATTTGCCCAATAAAGCTTATTCCACCGGCAAATTTACTCTTCCATCGTGACTTGTAAATAATGCCCATGTGTTTGCCTCTATCACTCTGATCCTTTGCTATTTTCTTGGCTTACTTTCAAGCAACAAACTAGGTTTACCTTATCTATATCACTTAATATTTTATATACTTTAAAGTTCCGGCCTCAACTTAACTGCCGCTTTCTTGACCTTTTTCTTCTCTCATCGTTACACTTAAGATCAGTCTTGCTGTTCTTCTCTGCAATTCTTTTTAATGTTGGTGTATATTTTTTGTGTAGTATAATAAGCAAGATGCTAATCTGGCCTCAACGTTTAATGTTGTTCCTGGAATTTAATACAGAAGAAAGCAAGTCCGTATCATCAGTTTTCAGAGGCAATGTCTCCATGAAAAGTGTTTGACCAACTTTTTTTTGACTTGGAAATAGAACAGAGACAGAAGAGCCATATGTCATTTTTATTAAGAGGCATACGCCAGTGACACAATGATACATTTTGAATAAAATTCCATCATTGTGTTATAAGTTTCATAAACAAGTGAAGTAAATATTTGCCAGTTCAGTTTGTTTTAATCATGAAGATGGTGGGGGTGGTGAGGGTGTGCGGGGGAGAATTCATTCGTGTAGCCCCACTTCTAGCAGTGCTACATTGATTCCCCATGGGCAGAGAACACTAGGGGCCACTACCAGCGCAGCCCCCGGCGTTCCTCAAATATATTTGATGAAACCCATGCGGGCAGTTAAATGATTTAATTCCCCCCCAACACCCCTCTTCCCCACCCCCCGCCTGCCACCGTCTCTCTCTAAGTATTCGGAAATCAAATTGAGTTCTTCAAAGCATCATGAGATAATTTAGGATTAGATGTTTGTACACTAAATAGTTTGGTTATTTTTGTGTTAAAATTCTGTAGCAGTGCCATCTAGTGATAATCGAACAAAATAACATTGCAACAAATCTCCCTCTCTTGCGCACACACTAGAGTTAATTATTTTTCTTATTTGAAACTAGACAACTCTTACGAAGTTTTAAAATGGATTATAATGTAAAACTTTGAAATCTGGGTTCAGGAAAGGTCTTGTGTGGCAGCTGTTAAAGGATCTTCAGATCATTGGGAGATCAGCTTAAGAGTGAAGAGGATTGAGAAAGAATAACCAAATATTGCTTCATATTAAATAGACCATGTTTTTACCTATCATTGAAAATCATAATAGGAACAGGAGCAGGCCATTCAGCCCATTGAACCTGCCCCACCATTCATTATGATCATGGTTGATCATCCACTTCAATGCCTTTTTCCTACATGATTCCCATATCCCTATATGTCATTTGTATTTAGAAATCTGTCAATCTCTGCTTTAAACATACTCAGTGACTGAGCCTCCATGGCTCTCTGGGGTAGCGAATTCCAAAAGATTCATAACCCTCTGAGTAAAGAAATTTCTCCTCATCTCTGTCCTAAGTGGCTTCCCCGTTATTTTGAAACGGTGTCCCCTGGTTCTAGACTCGCCAACCAGGAGAAACACCTTACCTGCATCTACCCTGCCTATCCCTTGAAGTATTTTGTAGGTTTCAATGCGATCACTTCTCATTCTTCGAAACTCTAGAGAATACAGGCCCAGTTTCCCCAATCTCTCATCATAGGACAGTCCCGTCATCCTGGGAACAAGTCTGGTGAACCTTCATTGCACTCGTCTATGGCAACAATATCCTCCCTAAGGTAAGGGGACCAAAGCACACAGTACTCCAGTTGTGGTCTAACCAAGGTTCCATACAATTGAAGCAAGACTTCACTATTCCTGTACTCAAATCCTCTTGCGATAAAGGCTAGCATTCCATTAGCCTTCTTGATTACTTGCTGCACCTGCATGTTAGCTTTCAGTGACTTATTGACAAGGACACTTTCTAATCTCTTACCATTTAAGAAATACTCTGCCCATCTGTTCCTCCTTCTAAAGTGGATAACCTCATTTTTTTACACATTATATTCCATCTGCCATGTTCTTGCCCACTCACTAAGTCTTTCCAAATCCCCTTGAAGCCACTTGGCATCCTCCTCATCACACATATTCCCACCTAGTTTTGTGTCATCTGCAAACTTGGAAATACTACATTTGGTCCCCACAACCAAATCATTGATATATATTGTGAACAGATGGGGCCCAAGCACTGATCCCTGTGATACCCCACTAGTCACAGCCTGCCAATACGAGAATGACCTGTTTATTCCTGCCACAGTTTTCTGCCTGTTAACCAATCCTTATTCCATGCCAGTATATTACCTCCTATCCCATGTGCTTGAATTTTTCTAACCAACCTCCTGTGGGGGACTTTATCAAAGGCCTTTTGAAAATCTAAGTATACCACATCCACCGACTCCCCTTTATCAATTCCATTAGTAACATCCTCCAAAAAACTCCAACAGATTCATCAAACATGATTTCCCAATCAGATCATTATTATCCAAGTGTCCATTTATCACATCCTTCAGAATAGATTCTAGCATTTTCCCAAAGACTGATGTAAGGCTAACAGGTCTGTAATTCCATGTTTTCTCTCTCCTTCCCTTCTTAAATAGTGGGGTGATAATTGTGACCTTATAATCTGCAGGAACTGGTCCAGAATCGATAGAATTTTGGAAGATAATCACCAATGCATCTATTATCTCTATAGCTACCTCTTTCAACATTCTGGGATGTAGAACATCAGGTCCTGGGGACTTATCAACCTTCAGCCCCATTAATTTCTCCAGTACAACCTCCTTACTAATACTAATTTCCTTCAATTCCTCATTACCCCTAATCCCTTGGATCTCTAATTCTGGGAGATTTCTTGCATCTTCCTCAGTGAAGACAGACACAAAGTAATCATTTAGCTTCTCTGCCATTTCTCTATTCCCCATGATAAATACCCCTGACTCTGCCTGTAATGGATCTACATTTGTCTTAGCCAAATGTTTCCTTTTTATGTAGCTATAGAAGCTTTTACAGTCCATTTTATATTTTTTGCTAGCTTACATTCATATTCTATTCTTCCTTTATCAGTTTCTTCGTCCTCCTTTGCTGTATTCTAAAATCCTCCCAATCCTCAGCTTTACTATTTCTGGCAACTTTATAGGCCTTTTCTTTTAATCCTGTACAATCCTTAACTTCCTTTGTTATCCACAGTTGACTGCCTTTACTTTTGGGGTTTTTGTGCTTTGAAGGAATGTATAGTTGCTGTAAACTATGCAATATTTCTTTAAAAACTTTCCATTGCCTATGTACTGTCATACCTTTTAAAGTATTTTTCCAATCCACCTCAGCGAATTTGCCTCTCATAACCTTCATACTTTCCTTTGTTCAAATTTAACACCCTGGCTTCAGATTGACCTACCTCACTTTCAAACATAATGTAAAATTCTGTATGATTATGGATCACTCATCCCTAATGATCCTTTCACAAGATTATTGGGGCGGCGCAGTGGTTAGCACCGCAGCCTCACAGCTCCAGCGACCTGGCTTCAGTTCCGGGTACTGCCTGTGCGGAGTTTGCAAGTTCTCCCTGTGACCACGTGGGTTTCCACCGGGTGCTCCGGTTTCCTTCCACAGCCAAAGACTTGCAGGTTGATAGGTAAATTGGCCATTGTAAATTGCCCCTAGTGTAGGTAGGTGGTAGGAGAATGGTGGGGATGTGGTAGGGAATATGAGATTAATGTAGGATTAGTATAAATGGGTGGTTGTTGGTCGGCAAAGACTCGGTGGGCTGAAGGGCCTGTTTCAGTGCTGTATCTCTAAATAAAAAAATAAAACATTAATTAGCCCTTTCTTATTACATAATACTAGATCTAAAATAGCCTGTTCTCCAGTCGGTTCCTCAATACACTGCTCTAAAAACCATCCCTAACTCCAGAAACTCGTCCTCCACAGCATTAGTGCTTATTAAGTTTACCCAGTCTATATGCAGATTGAGATCACCCATGATTACTGTATTACCCATGCTACATGCTTCTCTAATCTTCTGATTAATGCCATGCCCCACACTACCACTACTGTTTGGTGACCTGTAAACAACTCCTACCAACTTTTGCTGCCCCTTGCTGTTTCTTAGCTCCACCCAAACAGATTCCACAATTTGTTTTTCTGATCTGAGATCCTCCCTTACTAATGTACTGATCCATCCTATATTATCAGCGCAACAGCACCTCCTTTTCATTTTTGCTTGTCCTTCCTAAATGTCGAATATCCTTGAATAGTCAGTTCCCAGTCTTGGTCACCCTGTAGCTATGTTTCTGTTATGGCAATTAGATCATACCCATTTACCTCTATTAGGGCCTTTAAGTCATCTACCTTGTTGCGAATGCTGTGTGCTTTCAGGTTGAGTGCCCTTTTAACCTTGCCGTCCTGACATTCTGCATTCTAAGCCTAGTTGATGCTCACCTTTGTTTCACCTGCCTTCTGATGTCACTTGCTACTTTTCGACCTCCTGTTACCAGCTTTACTTCCTTCCAATTTGAGCTACTCCTCAGGTTCCCTCCCCAGCAACACTAGCAAATCTCCCTGCAAGGATGTTAGTTCCAATCCAGTTAAGGTGCAGCCCGTCCATCTTGTACAGCTCCCATCTGCCCAGAACTGGTCCCACTGCATCAAAAATCTGATGCCCTCCTTCCTACAACAATTCTCCAGCCGCGTATTCAACTCCTCAATCTTCCTATTCCTATGTTCACTAGCACTTGGCACTGGGAGTAATCCTGAGATTACTGCTTTGGAGGTCCTTTTTAATTTCCTTCCTAACTTCCTAAAATCTGCTTTCAGGACCTCATCCCTCTTCCTACCTCTGTCATTGGTACCAATGTGGACCACGACCTCTGGCTATTCACCCTCCCCCAGAGGATGTCCTGCAGCCACTCCATGGCGTCCTTCACCCTGGCACCAGGGAGGCAACACACCATCCTGGAGTCATGTTTACTGCCGCAGAAATGCCTGTCTGAGCCCCTGACTATTGAATCCCCTATCACTATTGTTCTTCCACTCTTCTTTTTCCCCTCCTGTGCTGCTGAGCCACCTGTGGTGCCACGGACTTTGCTCACAGGGGGTTTAGATTAATAGAAAGTCATAACGTTTGTAGGATGTGGTTGAATGGCCAGAATAAAATGGCAAAGTTTGTTGCATTTTGCGAAATATCTCATAATGCTATAATATTTTTCTAAATGTTTAATTTGCTACTGTTTTATGTTAATATCAAAATCACAAACTGTGATTCTGTTGTTCACAAATGGAATGTACAGACCAGAGAGGTCCTATGGTTGATGGCTGGTTGCTGCTGAATCAGCTCATCGAAGCCTGAAGAGATGCGACAACTGTCTACCACTACTCTAGGCTAGGAAGTCGAAAACTCTGCTGGGGTTGCTACTCCTGATGATCATTTGCATCAGCGGTTGCACAGTAGAAATGCAGGGATCGATAGATATTTTGCAGTTTTGCTTTATTACCTTTGTGGACCAGGAAATTATTTATGCAAAACTTTATTTTAGGAGGTTAGGTGAGTGGCATACACATCTTGTATAATAAAAACAGAAAATGCTGGAAATACTCAACAGGTCAGGCAGCATCTGCAGACAGAGAAACAGAGTTAACGCTTCAGGTCGATGACCTTTCATTAGAACTGGGAAAAGTTAGAAATGTAATAGTTTTAAGCAAGTGAAAGGTGGGAGGGTGCATAAAGAGCACAAGGGAAGATCTGTGATATGATGGAAGACAGGAGAGGTTGGATGACAGAAGAGTTGGCAGTGCAGGACCAAAGGGAGTGGTAATGGGACAAGTAAATGAACAAAAGATATGTCGAGAAGAGGTGTGAATGGCAGAATGATCAACTGCTGTCCAAAAGGTCTGAAATTGTTGAACTCAGTGTTGAAGCCAGAAGACTCTAAAATACCTAATCAAAAGATGAAGTGCTGTTCCTAAAGTTTACTTTGAGCTTCAGTGGAACACTGCAGGAGGTCAAAGACAGAGATGTCAGCATGAGAGCAAGGTAGAGAATTAAAATGGCAGGCTACCAGAAGCTCGGAGTCACGCTTCTGGACTGAACAGAAATGTTCCGCCAAGTGGTCACCCAATGTACGTTTGGTCTCCCCAGTGTAGAGCAAACTGCATTGTGAGCAGCAAATACAGTATAATAAATTCGGTATATTAAAAATCAGTGCTTCACCCGAAAGGTGTGTTTGGGGCCTTGGACAGTGAGAAGAAAGGAGGTAAAACGGCATGTGTTGCATCTTCTATGTTTGCATAGAAATGTACCATGGAAAGGGGAGTGGCTGTTGGAGGTGCTTGAGGAGTGGACCAGGGTGTCATGGAGAGGACGGTCCTTTCGAGATGCTGAAAGGAGAGGGGAAGATGTTTTTGGTGGTAGCGTCACGCTGGAGGTGGCGGAACTTGTGCTTTGATCTGTGAAGGGAGAGCAAGGTTGATGGGCTGAGCAATGTTTCTTCTCTTTTTTTAATATATCGAATTTATGACATTGTTTTAAGTGAACAAAAAGGTTGATACTCACTTAAGAATTCTTTCTGTTCTCCCCAAACTAGCCAAAGCCCTGGCTGAACACTAATAACAAGAAAGGAGCGAAGAATTGAACAAGGAAAGAAAATTGCAAGAAACCTGCAAAGCTGATCTGATGAAGAGCAACACTGTATTTCAGTTAACTTGTACTAACCAGCCAGAAATGAAAGCATTGAAGCCAGATTGTAATGACACTAAACTACTGGATTGAGTATTTAAAAGGGAAGCTATTTTTCTAAAATCTAAAGCATAGAGAAACATTCATGGTGAAAGTTTGGTGACTCATATTGGAAACTAAAGTTTTTCTTGGCACAACACAAGTGTGCACAGTAGGTTTATTTTTTAAAAATAAAACATATATATGGTATTGCACTTTATACACATACCATGAAAAGCTGATTTGCTGCATTTTAGAATTGGAATGTATTAAAATAGATTTATACAAAACATGCAATTGTTCAGAGCAGTTTTGCAGTGTTGTGAAATATGTCTTTAATTTTATTAATCTGTTTCAGCTGCAATATTATATTGTATTCCAATGGTGACTACAAATACTTCAGAAGAAAAAGGACCAATTCCCTGGTCCCCTCGTAATTTACATTAAAGTACTGATCTATTTTTGAATCTGAAATTAAAATGTGATATTCATACCTTTTTTGGATCAATTTTAAAATGAATTTATTTTGTCTGAATTGAGCACTGCCAGAATGAATTTTATTGCCAAAACCAAATGGATTTCATTGTCATTTCTGCATGGACACTTGCAAACTGTAAAGCACAGTGAAAAGAATATTTTGAAAGACACGAAGAGAGAATATAGTCACATTTTTGAAATTTGCAGGAGAAAAGTTGCATATGTGTAAATATTAAAAAAAAATCAACGAGAAGAGACTGTGTTTCATTTCATAAGACTGAATGAATATATATGCATATATTTGATTGTGCTAGTTCAGAGTCTTTTTTTAAGTGAGGAGGGAGTTCAACTTGTGGCTCAGCAGAAAAGGGACCTCCTGTGCTAGTAGTGAACCATACAAAGCAGGAAATTCCCAGGTCTTCATTAGGCTCTCTGATCTCAACAAGGCCAGCGGTTAGCATTACAGTTTGCCTCAGTGCTTCGGGATAAAGAGAGGATCCAAAAAATGGACATATTTTACCCATCCTAATCAGTATGAGGTGACATTGTGGGAAAGTGAGTACATATGGCCATGGTTGAATATTCGTCACCACTTAGTGTCCAGGCTCATATAAAAAGCATGGTTGCTTGGCAAAGTAACAGACAGCAACCTGACCCCAGCATAAGATACTGCCTTCACAAAAGGAGGGTAGAAAATTGAATACAAAATAAAAATACAGTGGGGGAATGATTGGGAAGAATTAAGTACATATAAGGGTAGACCATCTGACAATAGTCGATGTAGCACTTAGCAGTTCAAGTTAATGGTAATTAACATTGACAGAAGCTGTATGACAGAAACAGCACTTTTTTAAAATTCTGTTAACGATTGACGGTGCAGCAGTGCAAGTGCCTTAATGTTATGCCATGAATTAGAGGGGCACAGGGCACATTCACCATATTTAAACTCTTCTCCATCACTGATGGACTATCTGGGTGATGAGCCAGAGATGAGTACTTCTATGCAGAGAAAAAGGGAGGGAAAAAATTCTAGGATTGTTCACCCTGCGCAATTCTTTCATATCTGTAAACAGTGGGGTACACCCATCCTGATGCCTATCAAGTAGCATTGTTGGAAAGTGTGTATGGCCCATCTGGATTACTGTGTTCAGTTTTGGGCACCATGCTTCAGGGAAGATATATCGGCCTTGGGAGGGGTTTACAGCATAGATTCACCAGAATGATATAAGGGCTTAAAGAGTTAAATTATGGGGACGGGTTGCATAAACTTGGTTTGTATTCAGTTGACTTCAGACAGCTGAGGGATGATCTAATCAAAGTATTTAAAATGATTAAGAGATTCAATAGTGTAGGTACAGAGAAACTTATTCCTCTGGGTTGGGTATAATCCTAAAATTAGCTAGGCCATTTGGATGCGAATCAGGAAACAAATTTGTGCAAAAAATGTAATTGAAATCTGGAATTAGCTTCCTCAAAAGGTGTGAATGCTTGGCCAATTGAAATTTTAAAATTTGGGATCGATAGACTTTTGTTAAGAAAGGGGTATTCCAGGGATATGGAGCAAATGCAGGTAAATGGGGTTTGGCGATGATCTAATTCAACAGCAGAATAATAAAAATTACTTATGCATAAGCTTGACTCAGTTGGTAACTCTGTTGCCTCTGGATCAGGAGATTGTGCGCTTGAGCGCCACAGCAAGATTTGAACAAATAATCTAGACTAACAGTGCAGCATTGTCAGATATATATTTCTCACTGAAGCAAAATCCTGTCTGGCTGCTCCAATAACTGAGGTGGACATTAATGAGCCCACTATATTATTCAAAGAAGAGGTAAGAGTTGTCAGGTTTCTGGCCAATATTCTTTCTTCAACCAACTGCTATAGAATGATTGCCACATTTGCCTGCATAATGAGGTCACTGCACTGTGTGTGAAATGCATTGAGACATTTAAGCTTTATAAGGTGCTAGATAAATGAAAGTCGTGATCGTATTCAACTTCACTTCAATTTCAGTCCAAAGTCTAGTCTTTACAACTGATGAAAGTTGTATATGTGAGGCATTGGTAGTTTTGTTTTTAAGACAGTAATGCATCTTGGATTCAGGCAATGGTGATAAACTAGACTTATCTCCTTGCAGTTTATGACATTATCTTAACCTCTCAAATGTGCTTTCCCTTTTAACCCATGTCAGCCTCTAAGCGATCAATGATAGCTCTAATAGCTACTTTCTCTGAATGTTTTCGAAAATGGTTTCAGCGGATTGACATTGGAAGTATTAGAAATACTGGCTCAGTTGTCACTTGAGGGTATGAATTGTGCCATTCATTCTCGCACTGAGAATGGTTATAGAAATAGGGTCAGGTTGCAGTGATGCTGAATCCTACAATAGGTTTCATTTCTCTGCATGCTTAGTTTCAATTAAATTACTGGAGACTGTTCAGCATAAAAAACTTACCAAGCCATATGCAATCCAAATGACTGTTACTGAAAGTCTTGTGATGTTTGGGAAGCTACGGTACAAATTAAAAAGCAGAACCTCAATCTTTGGATTACTACTTGGGCCACGTGCAAATTGGCATAGGAACAAACAATTTGGAGGTTTAAATGTATGACTGAAAGAGTGGTGTGGGAGGCAGAGGTTTCAATTTATTGGGCACTGGCACCAGTACTGGGGAAAGGGGGAGCTGTTTGGTTGGGTGGAATCCACTCCACACTGGCTGGGACCAGTCTCCTGATGAATAACTAGGGGGTGGTGGATGGGGTTTCGAACAGATAAGGGGGAGGGAAAATTCAGGTGAGCGTCAACCTATGAGTCTGAAATTCATTTGAAGTAGAGCTGCAAAGGCTTATCTGATGTTTAACAGTGTCAGTTAAGTGGAGTAGCGCAAGCAGGTGCATCCCCTGCTTGCGGCTGAAGATGTTGAAAGAGCCAGATCGTGACATCATTGACACAAGTGGGCTGATGCACTGCCAGGATACCAAAATTAGTCAATGAAGCAAGATGGGTCCTGCTCTGCGGTTATTTAAAGAACCACTCAACAAGTTGCAGCTGAGGTGCTTTTGACTTACTAATGCTGAGGTTAAATTTGTGGAAACACTGTGGAGAGTTGCTGGAGCAATTTGGATGTTTTTTTACTGATCAGAGAAAGGCAGAAAATTATATTGCCTTGCATAGGTATGATGATAGTTGATGCAGTACCACTTGCTCTGCAACATGAGCAGGACAAACAGAAGAGGAGACAGAGAGAGGAAGCTCTGCAGGAGGAAAGAGAAGGAAGGCGCACCATAAAAGGTCCTATCCACAAAGGGAGCACCACTGCTGCATAGCAATGTGCCAGGAGCAGTGCCTCAGGAGGCTAAGCTTCACAAAGGAGCCACCTCTGTCATGGCGACCTGGAAGCTCAAACAAGGGCGAGGACTATCCTTCCAATGGCCGTCCAGGTCACCACCGCCTTTACATTCTATTCTACATGATCCAGGCAAGAGCAAGCGATATCAGCAACATATCACCATTTGCATGCATAGATGCATCAAGGAGGTCACAGAGGAGTTATACAGGAAGAGAGGGCACTTCATCCTCTTCTCCCTAAGGAGGGAAGAGCAGGATGAAAAGTCGTGGATACACCAGTAGTGGGCATCCCGATGGTGCAGGGCCCCATTGACTGCACACACATGGCTCTGCTTGCCCTCCACATCAACAGTGAGTGATATCATTACCACTCAGTCAATGTGCAGATGTTCATCTCTGTGCATGCCAGTCATCTTGACAGAATCCATGATACTTTTATCCTGTGACAGTCTGGATAGAGATCATCTTCTGGCATCCAAGACACAATGCAGGATGACTATTCAGTCCGAGGGCTTCCCTCTCCACAACAGGCTCATGTCTCTCTTCTGTTCCACCATGTGAGGTCAGAGGGCCTTCAGATCGCTCAGGGGAGTCCCTGCAGTAATTGCACACAAGGCTGTCCATGCTTGTGATACTATGCTGTATCCTTCACAACATTGCAATTCTGAGAGCCCAGCCACTACCTCCTGGAATCTGGAGGTCACTTTGGGAGGAGGAGGAAGGGAGGAGATTACATCCTCTAAGTACAACTGGATGGAGTGAGAGGGACCACATTGTGAGGCTTTGCTTCAGTTGAAATGAACTTCCCTATCCCCCAACGTGGACCCACTATTCCCTAACAGTACACCCACTTCAGACTCTCATCACAAAGCCTCTTGGCCAACATCATTCAATAACTGCCAGCAGCAAAAACCTTCAGTCAACAACTTTATCCAACAACACATCAATAATACAAAACCCAAGAATTAATCACCCTTGGCATTCCCTTAGTGCCTGTCTTGTGGATGCTTGCCTGGCCAAATATTCTTACACAATGCTACACCAGTGGTTGTAACAGGGCTGGTGGAAGACTGCTGACTTTCACTGGGGAAGACTGCAGATGACTTTGCAGGACCCCCTCAAGCATCTCTATGCCCTGCTTTGGACTGCAGCACCTCTGCTTGGGTGGCAGCAGTTTGGGCCGGATTCCAGTGTGGCAGTGGTGGGAGCATGAATTATCTAATCCTGAGAGAGGACAGCAGGTTTGTCCTCCACATTGCCTCTGCCACCTCCACATTGCGTCACTTCAACAACCTCATAATCTGCTGGAGCACAGATTGCTGGACTGCTGTGAGAGCCTGCATGCTTTGAGCACTGAGATCCACAGCAGGATCCACACCTACTGCCAGCAGGCAATAATTTCATGACATCCATCGGAGCTTCCACTGTAACACTGAGACAAAGGAAGAACTCCACCTGTGTTGCTGTGGAAGCTGAGACAGTGACCTTCAGACACTTCATCATCTGTTGGTCTGGCAATGCTGCCGTGGAAGTGCCATGACTTCCATGGTGGAAAGGATGGGCTCCATGCTCTGGGCAATGGTGCAGCCGGACTCCTCCATGCTCCTAGCCAGTGACTGGAGGCCTGCCAATACACCAAGCATCTTGGCGTGCATCGTCATCAGCACTTTCCTGGAGTCTTCTCCAATGAGGCCCCCACCTGTGTCGCCTGCCACAGAACTGGTGTGCGGCTTAACCCCCTGATCTGGCTGTATTCCACTTGTGTCTGGTGACACATCATGTGATCCCAATTCTATACTAGCCTCTAAGACAGATGTATGTATGACAATAGATAAGCAATGGAAAATATTAAAAGAAATAATTCATAATTCTTGATGATTATACATCCCTTAAGGAATAAAAGCTCTACTGAAAAGTGGTACTAGAGAAGTTAAGGATTAAATGAATTACAATGTTGCCAAAAACAGTGGTAAATCTGAGGACTGGGAGGGTTTTAAAAATCAGCAAAGGATGACCAAGAAGGTGATCACGCAGGAGAAAACAGAATGTGTGAGTAAACGAGCAAGAAATATAAAAACAGATTGTATGAATTTTTAGAAATATGCCAAAAGGAAGAGATTAGCAAAAGTAAATGTCCCTTAGAGACAGGAGAAATTATAATGGGGAATAAGGAAAAGGCAGAGATGCTAAACAAATATTTTTTGTCTGTCTTCATAGTAAAAGTAGACACAAAACATATACCAGAAATAGTGGCGAACCACGGGTCTAATGAGAAGGAAGAACTTAATTATATTAGGAAAGAAAAGGTACTGGAGAAATTAATGGGACTCAAAGCAGGCATATCCCCTGGACCAGGTGGCCTACATCCTAGGATTTTAAAGCAGGTGACTTCAGAGATACTGGATGCCACTCGGCGACGGGATTCATATTAAAATATGCAAATTCATGCTTACCTTTCATTAACATGCCAGACGCTGCAATTCTGAGAGCAGCTTCAGATCTTCATTCCGGCGGCCTGCAATGCCCCGCCTTCGAATCCCCATTCGGGGAAACGAGGCACGACTCCTGTGGGGAAGGGGAATAAGGAAATTTTCTCAGTGCAGGAGGGGGAGAGCGGGGCCAAACTCCTCTGATTGGTTGGGGGGGGGGGGGCGATGGGAAGGGGTTGAATGTTAAAGTTTTTCAACATTGGGGGTGGAAGGTCACTTTGTCAAGGTAAGTATTTTGGGAGCTGAACGGGCAGTGAACTTTTTGTTTATTCGTTCATGGGATGTGGGAGGTGCTGGCAAGGCTAGCATTTATTGCCCATCCCTAATTGCCCTTGAAAAGGTGGTGGTGAGCTGCCTTCTTGAACCGTTGCAGTCCATGTGAGGTAGGCACACCCACAGTGCTGTTAGGAAGGGAGTTCCAGGATTTTGACCCAGCGACAGTGAAGGAACGGGGATATAGCTCAAAGTTAGGATGGTGTGTGACTTGGAGGGGTACTTGCAGCTGGTGGTGTTCCCATGCATTTGCTGCCCTTGACCTTCTAGGTGGTAGAGGTCACGGGTTTGGATGGTGCTGTCTGAGGAGCCTTGGTGTGTTGCTGCAGTGCATCTTGTAGATGGTACACACTGTTGCCACTGTGCGTCGGTGGTGGAGGGAGTGAATGTTTGTGGATGGGTTGCCAATCAAGTGGGCTGCTTTGTCCTGGATGGTGTTGAGCTTCTTGAGTGTTGTTGGAGCTGCACCCATCCAGGCAAGTGGAGAGTATTCCATCACACTCCTGACTTGTGCCTTGTAGATGGTGGACAGGCTTTGAGGAATCAGGGGATGAGTTAATCGGCGCAGGATTCCTAGCCTCTGACCTGTTCTTGTAGTCACGGTACTTATATGGCTACCCCAGTTCAGTTTCTGGTCAATGGTAGCCCCGAGGATGTTGATAGTGGGGGATTCAGTGATGGTAATGCCATTGAATGACAAGGGGAGATGGTTAGATTCTCTCTTGTTGGAGATGGTCATTGCCTGGCACTTGTGTGGCGTGAATATTACTCGCCACTCATCAGCCCAAGCCTGGATATTGTCCAGGTCTTGCTGCATTTCTACACGGACTGCTTCAGTATCTGAGGAGTTATGAATGGTGCTGAACATTGTGCAATCGTCAGTGAACATCCCCACTTCTGACCTTATGATTGAAGGAAGGTCATTGATGAAGCAGCTGAAGATGGTCGGGCCCAGGACAATACCCTGAGGAACTCCTGCAGTGATGTCCTGGAGCTCAGATGATTGAGCTCCAACAAACACAACCATCTTCCTTTGCGTTAGGTATGACTCCAACCAGTGGAGAGTTTTCCCCCTGATTCCCATTGACTTCAGTTTTGCTAGGGCTCCTTAATGCCATATTCAGTCAAATGCTGCCTTGATGTCAAGGGCAGTCACTCTCACCTCACCTCTTGAGTTCAGCTCTTTTGTCCATGTTTGAACCAAGGATGTAATGAGGTCAGGAGCTGAGTGTCACTGAGCCGGTTATTGCTAAGCAAGTGCTGCTTGATGGCACTGTTGATGACACCTTCCATTATTTTACTGATGATTGAGAGTAGACTGATGAGGCATTAATTGGCCGGGTTGGACTTGTCCTGCTTTTTGTGTACAGGACATACCTGGGCAATTTTCTACATTGCCGGGTAGATGCCAGTGTTGTAGCTGTACTGGAACAGCTTGGCTAGGGGTGCGGCAAGTTCTGTAGCGCAGGTCTTCAGTACTATTGCCGGAATATTGTCAGGGCCCATAGCCTTTTCAGTATCCAGTGCCTTCAGTTGTTTCTTAATGTGAGCTTATTGGTTGGTGGGGGGGTGATGTGGGGGGTGGGAGAGGGGATGGCAAAAATTTTACAATCACTTAATGATGTGAGATGTAATTTTCCTTTAAAAATTCAAATGGTTATTTAGGGCTCTAAGCCCTTTAAAAATGGCGCCTGCGCATTGGTGCTGGACACTGTTGCCGGGGACAGCTCGCCCGCCCCCTCCACGTCATCGGGGGTGGCCACCCCGGCCATCAAAATGAGCTGCCGCGTTTGGAATTGCAGTGGCTCCACCATATGTGTGCGGTCCGCAAACTTTTCTGCCCGCCGCATATATCGGCGGCAGGCTTTTAAAATGCAGCCCAAGCAGTCTGCAAAGAAATATAGACCAGGTGTTATTGGAGTTGAGTCCAGAAACAGATCAGCCATGGTCTTATAGAATGGCGGAGCAGGCCCGAGGAGCGAAATTGCCTACTTCTGCTCCTAGTTTGTATGTAGATGGAATATAATGTGGGGAAGCGTGAAATTACTTGCTTTTGTCAGAAGAATGTAAAAGCAGAGTGTTTTTAAAAGGTGGAAGACTAGTAAATGTTGGGATTCAGAGGGATTTTGGGGGTCTATGTACATGTAACACAGCAAGCTAACATGCGGACACAGCAAACAATTAGGAAGGCGAAGAGTTCTGGTAGCCTTTATTACAAGGCGATTGATATATAAGAATAAGGATGTCTTGCTGCAATTATATAGGGCTTTGATGGGACCACAGCTGGGGTACTTTGTACACCTTCAGGCTCCTTACCTAAGGAAGGATATACTTGCCTTAAAGGGGTTGCAATGAAGGTTCACTGGATTGATTCCTGGGGTAAGAGGGCTGTCCTTTGAGAAGAGATTGAGTAGCATAGGCCTATATTCCCTAGAGTTTAGAAGAAGAATGAAAGGTGATCTCATTGAAATGTCTAAAATTCTTCAGGGAGAAACAGAAGTAGGCCATTTAGCTCTTCATGCCTGTTTCGCCATTCAGTGGCTGGTCTGTGACCTAACTCCATATACCCTTCTTTGCCCCATATCCCTTAACACCTTTGGTTAACAGAAATCCATCTCAGTTTTAAAATTAACAATTGACCCAGCATCAACTGCCATTTGTGGAAGTTCCAAACTTCTATGACTTTTTGCATCTAGAAATGTTCCAAAATTTTACTCCTGAAAGGCTCTAATTTTTAGGCTATGTCCCCTAGTTTTAGATTCCCCAAACAATGGAAATAGTTTCTCTTTACCTACCCTTTGAGTTCCCCATAACATCTTAAACTATGATCAAATCACCCTTAACCTTCAAAATTCTGGGGAATACAACCCTAATTTGTGTAATCTAGTCTCATAATTTAACCCTTGAATACTGGTAGATCCACACTGCACTCCCTCTAAGGCCAATATATCCTTCCTAAGGCATGGTGCCCAGAACTGAACTCAGTACTCCAGTTGTATCGCTGCAGCATGACTTCAACCTCTTGTATTCTAGACCTCTGGATATAAAGGCCAGCATTCAATTTACCTTTTTGATTATTTTCTGTACCTGTCCATGTCATTTTAATGATCTATATACATGGACATCCACTGTCTCTAGCTTTTCACCATTTAGAAAGTACTCTGGACTATTCTTTGTAGGTCCAAATTGGATGGCCTCACACCTGCCTATATTGAAATCCATTTACCACAGGTTTTCCCATTCACTTCATCTATTAATATAGAATCATAGAGTTATTTGTGAAGGAGGCCATTCGACCCATCAAGTCCATGCTGGCTCTCCATGGAGGAATCCAATCAGTCCCACTCCCCAGCTTGATCCCCATAGCCCTGCAAGTTTATTTCCTTCAAGTACCCATTCAATTTCCTATTGAAATCATTGATTGTTTCCTCTTCCACCACCTTCATGAACAGCGAGTTCCAGGTCATTACCACCCGCTGCGTAAAAATGATCTTCCTCACATTCCCCCTGCATCTCTTGCCTAAAACCTTCAATTTGTGTCCCCTAGTCCTTATGCCATCAGTTAACAGGAACAATTTTTCCTTGTCTAACTTATCTAAGCCTGTCATAATCTTGTACACCTCTAACAAATCACCCCTCAATCTCCTGTAACTAAAACCCCCCAGCCCTGGAGCCATTCTGATAAATTACTTCTGCACCCTCTCAAGGACCCTCACATACTTTCTAAAGTGTGGTGAGCAGAACTGGATGCAATATTCTATTTGTGGCCTAACCAGAGCTTTATAAAGACTTAGCATAACTTCTCTGCTTTTATACCCAATGCCTCTATTTATGAAGCCCAAGATCTCATGTGCTTTGCTAACCACATTCTCAATATGTCCTGCCACCTTCAATGATTGATGTACATGCACCCCAAGGTCCCTCTATTCCTGCACACTCTTTAGAACTGTGCCATTAAGTCTATATTGCCTTACCCTAGCCCTTCTGCTAAAATGCACCACTTCACACTTCTCTCTATTAAATTCCATCTGCCACTTACCTGCCCATTCTGCTAGCCTATCAATGTCCTATTGCAGGCGATTCGACTCATCCTCACTGTTTGCCACCCCTCCAAGTTTGGTATCATCAGCAAATTTTGAAATTCTGCTCTGTATTCCAAGATCCAAGTCATTTATATATAGCAAAAAATAGCAATGGTCCTAGCACTGACCCTTGGGGGACATTGCTAATATCGCTTTGTAATTTTATGCTCTCATCTACACTACTTACAATGTCGTCCATCTTTGTGTCATTAGTAAGCTTGGACATGTAGCTTTCTATCCCATCACCAAAGCCATTAATAAATGTAGTGAAATATACATTGAGGCCCCAACACAGATCTCTGTGGTCACCACGAGGCACATCCTACAAATGGACAGGGTAAATGCAGAGAGACTGTTTCCCCAACTGGTGAGTCTCAGGATCATAGTCTCAGGATAAAGAGTCATCCATTTAGAACTGAAATGATGAAAAACTTCTTCACTCAGAGGGTTGGAGTTCTCCACCCCAGTGAAGATTCTCAGTTGTTGACTTAGGTCAATAGATCTTTGGCCACTAAGGGAATCAAGGGCTAAGGGAATGAGGTGAGAATGTGGAGTTGATGTAAAAGTTCAGCTGTGATTTCATTGAATGTAGAGCAGGCTAGAGGGGACATAATACCTATTCCTGCTCCTATTTCTTGTTAGGTTTTATTATGTAGGTGACTTTTGAAACTGGTTCCAGACTGGTTCTGTAATACAGGCCATGAAAAATACTTAACTTCAGTTGAATGCTTAATCTTCGCTACATTTATTGACTCCATGGGTGGAATTTTATTGAAACTGACTGCCTCACAACAGTGGGTGGTTTGGGGAGGGAGGCACTATAGGGTCGGGAACTCATTTGTTTTAGCAGCTGGCTTTGCAGCGGTTCTTTAACTCCGCCACATTAAAGCATCCCACTTCCGGGTTTCCTAACTAATCACAGACTGCGGGTGTGATGATAATCTGCATCTCTCAATGGAAGGCTTTCTATTTAAAGAGACCCTGGCAGGGGTCAGAATGGCTGCATCCAACATTACTGCCAAAGGCTAGAGGAAGGAGAAGATAGGAAGGCTGCTCCCAGGTTCTCTTGCATGGAGGTGATGGGAGAGGTAGTGATGGCCAGAACAGACATGCTATTTCCTGTGGACAGGCCACGCAGACTAAACAGATGTGGATGGAAGTTTCAGAGGTTGTTAGCAGCATGTGTGTGGTCTTGAGGGCTTGGATCTAGTATTGCAAAAGGTTTAATGACCTCATTATGTCAGGAAAGGCAAGTGGCATACCACTTTCAGGTGGCATCCATTACATTCTGACGTCCTCAGCATTCTCTTGCACAGCACTCCTCAGAAAAACTCTCCCTGCAGTTCCACTCATTCCTTTCTCTCTAGGCACCTCCTCAAAATCTCCATCTGAACAGCCAACACTCGCCCTCATCCATTTCCCATCTCGCACCCATTCCTCAGTCACCCTCCTCAAATATTTTAATCCCATCTTCAACACACATTCAACTTCTCATGCTCTTAACTCTCTGCTTTCTCTCATTGCTGAAGAGAGCACATAACTCCAGGAAGAGGCAAAGAACTGGGGGTGGACCTCCAGCCATTGCCACCCTGACTGCATTGGAGGAGGATGCCCTGGAGATCGGCAGGGTGGCACAAGTATTGGGTGTTGGCAAGGGAGAGATGGGGGTGGCCCTGAGATCTGGTGACAGCATTAAATAATGCACTGCCACTTGGCACTTTACAATCACTCATGTTCATTTGATGGCACCAGTAACTGAGCTATCATGATATGCGCCACATTGAGTTTGTACCCTTGCTCAAAGTCAACACTATCTCATGTCTTTGATGTCCCACAGGTCCTTCACAGGTGATGGAGAAACTGACCAGGCCAAGGAGACCTTAGAGGAGAGTGAGCATTCTTAGGATGCACCCTCTGCCAGCGCAGATACCCACACCTCGATGGGTACTGGAGTAGAGTTGGCTGCGTTATTACATGGTGAAGTGCACATCATGCCTAAGCAGGAGCAGGTGCTGGAGACAAGGAAACCTCTGCTCAGCTGGACATAGATGTTGAGACTTGGGGTCATCCATGAGTATGGAACTTGTGGAACAGCAACAGGAAATGTGTGCGATTCTTTCAGCATTTCCTGTGGCAGTGCACAACCCTGGAGAGAGAGTAGAAGAGTCCACCCCAAATATGAGTGCTGTGATGTCTCAGACATTTGCACTGATGTCCACCTCCATGGAAAGAGTAGCCATCTGCATGGAGAATCAGAAATGCCAAACCACCGAGTGCATGCTGGCCCATACCAATGACCTGCACACTCTGTCTGCCACTTTACACAAGATGGAGCAAAGCCTTGCTTTGGTGGCTCACCTTGGTGACATACAGCAAAGTGTCCTCAAGCTGTCTGCTAGCAGAGAAGTTCAAGTGGGCCATGAGAGGGAAGATAGAAAAAGGGCACATGACAGTGGGGACTTTTCTCAAGGTGCTTCCACTTCTCATCCTTAGCCCTCCGCACCACCAACCACCCACCCCCACAAAACCCCAAACAGAGCCACACCTGCTGTCTCCTGCCCCAATGAACAAATCTGCTCTACATAGGTACAGGTGGAGCAGTCTTTCATGGGCTTCAAAACCCAGACGGCGTCCGCCACAGGCATCTCATCTGTCAGAACAAGGGAACGAGCAGCTGCCTCTAGCTCTGCTAAAGCCACAGGGCCTGCACCATGTAGGAATAAGAGGAAATGAATAAGAAAGACTTAATAGTTGCACAAGGGAATTCACTTGGATGCGTATAGCAATGTTAATGGCATTATGATGTTTATTTCAATGAATGAAACATTTTATTACTACTCCTCATTCTCCTGGCCTCTACTTTGTTGTGTTCCCCCTTTCTTCCTGGACAGTAGCCTTCAGGTGACTGATATCATCAGCCTTTAAAAGGAGGAAAGGGTGTGAATGTGATGATTGGCTTGTTAACTTTTGGAATAAATTTTGTTGGGGGTTGGGGAGCTGATGAGGCCAGGTTCCTTATGGCACGATCAAATGGCCTCATATATACAGATTAAGTAAAGTCTGCCGAGTGAGTCCATGATGGGTTTCTCTGGTGGCCAGGTTTGCGGTTGCAGGTATCATGGCCACACCTGGCTCCTCCTTTTCCTCTTCAGATCTCCATTCCTCCCTGCAGCATGATGTTATGAAGGGCACAACCTTTCTGGAGATCAATGATAGGAATTCTGAAGGATGCCTTCAGATCTGTCAAGGTACCTGAAGCACATTTTGAGCAACCCAATGGCTTGTTCCATGATCATACTTGTGATAATATGGCTTCTGTTGTATCTCTCTGCTGGTTCACTAGTAAGGTTCCTGACCGGAGTTAACAGCCAAGTTCGTCAGAGAGTAGCTTTGTCTCCCAGGAGCCAACCGCTAAGCCTGTGTGGAGGAGCAAAAACCTATGGGAGATGTGACTGCCACAGAATGAATGAGTCATGGCAGCTCCCTGCATATTGAGCATTGATATGCATGATCACCTTTTGATGTTCACAAACTAACTGGGTGTTGAGGGAGTGGAATCCCTTGTGATTAATGAAGGCTCCAGGCTGGTCTGAAGGCACTTTGACTGCCACATTTGTGTAATCAGTGACTCCCTGCACATGTGGGAATCCAGCTACTGCAGTGAAGACAGCAATCGTCTGTGTTTGACTGGCCTCATTCATGGAAAAATGAACATACGTGGCAGCCTTTGAAAACAAGGCATCAGTGACCTGGAAGATACACTTATGGGCAGAAGATCGTTAGATCTTTGATATGTCACCAGAGATCCCTGGAAGGATTAGAAGTGAAGAATTTCAGGGCTGTGATGAACTTAACCACTGGCAAAGCTCACCTGGTCCTCTTGGAAGGAGGTCTTCATAAAAATCATAGAAATCTTAGAAGGTTTACAGCACAGAAAGAGGCCACTTGGTCCATCATGTCTGTGCCAGCTGAAAAACGTTAGACCCATTCTAATCCCACCTTTCAGCATTTGGTCCCTAGCCCTGCAGATTACGGCACTTGAGATGCATCTGCAGACTTCTTTTGAATGAGTTGAGGGTCTCTGCCTCAACTACCCTGTCAGGCAGTGAGTTCCAGACCCCCACCACCCTCTGGGTAAAAACACTTTTCCTCATCTCCCCTCTAATCTTTCCACAAATCACTTTAAATCTATGCCCCCTTGTCACTGACCTCTCTGCTAAGGTAAATAGGCCCTTCACTTCTATTCTATCCTCAAAATTTGTACATTTCAATGAGATCTCCCCTCAGCCTTCTCTGTTCCAAGGAGAACAACCCCAGTCTATCCAATCTTTCCCCATAGCTGCATTTTTCCAGTCCCAGCAACATCCTCGTAAATCTCCTCAGTACCCTCTGTAGTGCAATTATATCCTTTCTGTAATGAGGTGACCAGAACTGCACACAGTACTCAAGTTGTGGCCTAACCAATGATTCATACAGTTCCAGCATAACCTCCCTGCTCTTACATTCTATACCTCGGCTAATAAAAGGAAAGAATTCCATATTTGTAACCACCTTATCGACCTGTCCTGCTACCTTCAGGGATCTGTGGACATTTACTCCAAGGTCCCTCACTTCCTCGACACCTTTCAGTATTTTCCCATTAATCATGTATTCCTTTGCCTTGTTTGACCTCCCCAAATGCATCACCTCACAATTCTCCAGGTTGAATTCCATTTGCCACTTTTCTGCCCATCTGACCAGACCATCAATATCTTCCTGCAGCCTACAACTATCCCCCTTGCTATCTACCACACGGCCAATCTTTGTGTCATCTGCAGACTTCTTGATTATGCCCTTCACATTTACGCCCAAATCATTAATATACACCGCAAAAAGCAGGGGACCCAGCATTGAGTCCTATGGAACGTCACTGGAAACAGCCCTCCAGTTGCAAAATCACCGGTCAACAATTACCCTTTGTTTCCTGCCACTGAGCCAATTTTGTATCCACCTTGCTGCATTTCCCTGCATCCCATGGGATTTTATTTTTTTAACCAGTCTGCCGTGTGGGACCTTGTCAAAAGCCTTGCTAAAATCCATGTAGACCACATCAACTTTCTTCCAGGAAGGTGTAAATGTCAGCAATGACCTGTAAGAAAGCATGAGTCTGCTGAGATACGGTTGCTCTGTCGTGTTAAGGAAGCTTACCCTTTGTCTGTAGACCTGGTGATGGGATATCACCTCCTTCAAGCTGGAGGTCTCTGTTCATCCCCTCTGTCATGTGGAGCGGCATGTGGCTGTAGAAAATGCAGCTCTTGTTGTTGCTGCTGCTGGGGTTGGTGTCACTGCTCCTGTTCCTCATCAGAGATCCAGGCTAATGCTGCACATGTTTCTCCCATGCTGCAGTGAAGGCTGACAGCAGGAAAGTTGAGATGAAGGTGAGTAAATCTCAGTTGAAAGTACTTATAAAAAGTTGAAATTAACCCTCAAAGAAGTGAATTCAGGTTCGCAGAACTAATGTTCTGATGAAAGGTCACAGACCTGAAATGTTAGCTCTGTTTCTCTCTCCGCAGATGCTGCCAGACCCGCTGAGTATTTCCAGCACTTTCTGTTTTTATTTCAGATTTCCAGCATCTGCAGTATTTTGCTTTTATCTCATAACTAATCCTGCAAGCAGAAGCCTTTCACTGTGGCCGACCACAAGCTTTGCAATTTCACTCTTTAAAGACTTCCCAGTACATCGGTTTCATTGAGCAATCACTCCCCACTGTCCTCTTGTCTCGTTGACTCTGACAGGTTGCAGACAGCTTGGGAAACACGTGCGATGGCTGTGTTATGACCACATGACGTGATGTGGGTGGTTCAACTCCCCACCTGACTGCAGCAAGTGTATTTCTATTAGAGTTTAGTGCCTTGGTGTTTTATTTATCAAATTTTCTTGTAGGTTTTAAAAAATCAGAAAATCAATTGTTTATTGATCAATACACCTTATCCTGAAATTGTCACATCCACTCACGCACTCATTCGCGCACACACACGCAAGAAGAAACAGATAGAGAAGGGAAAAAGGAAGGTGACTATTATTGTGGGGCGGTGGGGTGCGGGGGGGGGGGGAAGGTTCAGGGATAGGCACTGAAATGTTGCACCACTGACACGGGGGCAATAAATCTGTATATAAAGTGTATAGCGGATCTAATGCCATCAAAATGCAATCCAATTTAAAACACATTTCTCCCTATAAATAAAGTAGCTAAGCATACAAACATCAATGGAGAGCAACACAAATGTATTAACTAGCTAGCAAGCAAAATAGAATGCAATGCCAAAACAAATTATTTTTGTTGATTGAATAGAGCTAGCTACACCATGTCATGGAGTGGTAGATGGACCTTATCGGATGACCTCTGTGGATTCACACTGTGTCAGCAGTGCAAATTCATCCAATAAACCATGAAACTCAAGGAGAGGATTATTATTGTGGTTATTGAGGTGAAGCTATGGAAATATCAGCAATAGGAAGACGGACCATTTCTCACATTGCTGCTGTCACAAGACAATTTAACTCGTGATGGTTTCTGTTTGTGCAACTTCTCCACCTGCTTGTAATATGTGTCTGAAGACAGGACAACCAACTAAAGGGCAGTGATCTCCAAATCAGGAGAATTTTACAGGATGGAGCAGATAGTACTTCAGAAGAGTCATGTAAAACAGAAGAGCAGAATGGGACGGAGAGATTAACAGTAGGTAGCCACGTCTAGTTTATTCATCTTGACAGGCTGTTAAATCAGGTCCTGGATTCTAAGATACAGAAACAACAGAATTTCTCATGGACAAAATGTCATTTGCTCACCAAAGCTAGTGACAGAATTCGTTAAATACAATTACAAATAAAGAGTTCCCTTCAGTTCCTCCAATAAAGTGATTCTCTTAAATTCAGTTATGTCTATATCTCAGTCTATCACTTTCAATTCCAATTTATCTCTGACAAAATAATTATTAATAAAAAAAATTTCTGCTAAAAGTTGAGCGATTGTTACTGCATGTATTATTCAGTTACTAAATGTTTAATCACTATTTGTAAGATTGTACTCCAGACTAACCAATTTATGTCCAAGCCAAATCTCTTACCTGTTTGCAAAGGTGCACTTTTAACATAATGTAATTATATGATACAGACAACTTTCAAATGACATTGGCCGCTCAGGTGATCAGCCCTCAAACTGGATAGTAAATGATTCACATTGCAGTTACTGATCTTTGACATACTTGTAAAACTTGTCCTTTTATCCAATTTGCAGCAAAACAAACCAGTTAATGACTGTTCCTAACATGGTCATTGAAACATAATAAATGTTTACTATGTCTTCCCTAACAGTTTTAAAAACTGCAACTGCAGCTTGGATATTGTTAAGGATGTGTAGACAGTTCACCATAGATTACGATTTATTAAAGCTATCCGTTACATTGTATTTACTAGCTATTGTATACGGGTCAGCAGCATTCCGCTTTTGCCAATATCACACATCCCTATTACACTGTACTGTTGTATTCATGAGGAACGTACAGTGCTGACTTCTGGAGATTCCTTGGATTTGCTTGCCCATTTTCCCCTCAGTACAAGTTCTGGAACAGTGTAATTCCAAATGGATAGCAGTGGAATTGCGACATTTATACTGCAACTTTCAACATGTTACTGAGCTTGTGTCCCAAGTGAAAGTAATGCATACCAGAGCGCAGAAATCAAGACATTTCCTAAGTGACTTTTGCCATTTTAAAATGAGTTTACATAACACAAGCCTTTAAAGTTGTGTTTTAAAATAACTTGGCTGCTAGATTATTTTAAAACACAAGGTTAAAGGCTTGAAGCAAGGGTCTTCAACATTTTTGCGCGGGGTGGGGGCACATTACAATTTTTGTCTTACATGGGGGCCGGTGAGACAATTTCGGAAAGATAAAAGCATGAAAAATTTATCTTACTATGAATCAAAACAACAAATGTGCATTTTTGTGAAGAATCTTTAAATGAGAAGACTAATTCATTGATTTACATTCTTGTCGCTATGTTGGACACTAATTTAGTGAGATAACAGGCATTTTTATGCTTGCATGTGTAGTCAGTGTTTTCCCGCACGCATGTTGTGGCAATATGGAGTATTCTGGATAGATGTCCATCTGTCAGAAGTGATCTTGATTGCTCTCTCTCTCTCTCTCTCTCTGTCTCTTTCCCTGGGTGTGTGTCTCTTTCCCTCCTTCTCTGTGTTTCCCTTTTCTGTGGTCTCCCCTCTGTGTTGTTCCCCCCTCTCTGTATCATCTCCCTCTATTTGTGTCATCTCTCCCTCTCTGTGCCCTCTTTCTCTTTGTTCCCCCTTTCTCTCTGTCCCCCTCTCTCTCTGTCCTCTCTCTCTCTCTGCACCCTCTCTCTGTTATTGCCCACTCTGTCCCCCTCTCTGTGTCCCCCACTCTCTCTCTCTTCCTGTCTCCTTTCTTTGCCCCCTCTCTCTGCCCCCTCTCTAGCTCTGTCCCCCTCCCTCTCTGTCCCTCTCTCTCTTTATGCCTCCCTGTCTCTCTCTTTCTGCCCCCCACACCCCTCTCTCTCTCTGCTCCATCTCTCTCTGTCCCCCCTCTCTCTGTCTCCCTCTCTGTGTCCCCTACTCTCTCACTCACATTTCCTGTCCCCTTTCTCTGTTCCCCCCGCCCTGCTCTCTATCTCTGTCCCCCCTCCCTCTCTGACCCCCTCTCTCTCTTTCTGCCTCCTTTTCTCTCTCTTTCTGCCCACCCAACCCTCTCTCTCTCTCCCTGTCTCTGACAGTTGCAGAGAGTGGGAACTCTCAGCTGAGCAACTTTGTGGTTGGTCCAATTTTTAAAAAAAATCACAGCCGTCAGTTTCACAGCTGGCGGGTGCTTAGAGCAGAGATAGCGCTTCTGAACTTCGGACAAGTTTGTGGTTTACCGGCAGGCTTTTAAACAAAATTGTAAGACGCAAGATAATCACAAACTTATCCGAAGTTTGGAAGCGCTGTCTATGGTCTGAGCACCCGTCTGCTGTGAAACTAACGGCTGCGATTTTTTAAAAGTCAGACTGGTCAGGAAGAAGAAGGCAATGGGAAATTTCTCATCCCTGAAATTAGCAGTCACGAACCTCAAAATTTTTACCATGGACACTGGATGTCTGTGTTGCTGACCCCTGGGAAGATTACAACAAAACTGTTGAATTCTCTTGGAAATCAAGTTCTCAATAGATGCAGGCTTGAGATGAGTGTAGACTTCTCTTGACTGAAGGTTCAATTGAAGACAATGGGTTACATCCAGCTCTCTCTGTTGTATAATTTAGATGTCGGATTCTGCAGCAGGGCACATGCTTTTTCTGGCTCCGCTGGAGCACAAGCTGTTAGGATGTTGTCTCTCTCTCTCCCTCTCTCTCTGGCTGTATTTTTTAAGGCTGTTATCTCTCACCTCCTGGTCTCTTCCCTATGGTGATTGCACAATTGCCCAGATGTTGCTATTTCACACCTTCTTTGTTTCAGAGGAAGACATGCAATTCTGGAATGTTTTAGGATAGGTGTAGGATGGGTTCAATTGACACCTCTTCGCTTTGACGATTTGTCCTTTGTCCTTGTCAGACTGTTTGAATTTCTTCAGTGGCCATTTTGGACCTTTGTTCATTTTTTAAACTGAAGACTCATTTTATAAAGACAAAGTCAGTTTTTCATAACTCTTCAGAGTTAGTCCATGCTTGTTATAACATTGCACTTCCAGGGTGTGTGACAGCTGTTAAAGCCAGAATTCTGGGCTAAAATCAAAGTTAATTACCTCTTTCAATATTGTCATGACTTACAGGACAGCTGCGCGGGAGTTTCCCGCTCCCCTGCAAACCTGCCCAGGTCAAACACAGAAGTTCTGTGGGATCATGACAGGTTCCGACCTGATGTCACTTTTAGGGTCTTTGACCCCCTGCCTGCACCTTAACCCGCCTCCACTTGGCTGTTAAAATTCTGCCCCACGTCTGTGCAATGAGAGAGAAAACCAATAGGAACATAGGAAGATAGGAACAGGAGTAGGCCATTCAGCCCCTCGAGCCTGTCCCGCCATTCAATAAGATCATGGCCGATCCGCAGCCTAACTCCATATACCCGCCTTTGGCCCATATCCCTTAATATCTTTGCTTAACAAAAATCTATCTATCTCAGATTTAAAATTAACAACTGTTCTAGTTTCAACTGCTGTTTGTGGGAGCGAGTTCCAAACCTCTACCACCCTTTGCGTGAAGAAGTGCTTCCTAACATCTCTCCTGAACGGCCTGGTCCTAATATTTAGACTATGCCCCCTAGTTTTAGAATCTCCAACCAGTGGAAATAGTTTATCTTTATCTAGCCTGTCTTTTCCTGTTAATATCTTGAAGACTTCGATCAGATCACCCCTTAACCTTCTAAATTCTAGCGAAAACAGGCCTAATTTGTGTAATCTCTCCTCGTAACTTAACCCTTGTAGTCCAGGTATCATTCTTGTAAAACTACATTGCACTCCCTCCAAGGCCAATATATCCTTCCTAAGGTGTGGTGCCCAGAACTGCTCACAGTACTCCAAGTGGGGTCTAACCAGGGTTTTGTACAGCTGCAGCATAACCTCTGTGTCTTTATACTCCAATCCTCTAGATATAAAGGCTAGCATTCCATTAGCCTTTTTGATTATTTTCTGCACTTGCTCATGGCATTTTAAAGATCTAAGCACCTGAACCCCCAAGTCTCTTTGGACATCCACTGTACTTAACCTCTTTCCATTTAGACAGTACCCTGCTGTATCCTTTTTTGGTCCAAAATGTGTAATCTCACACTTGCCCGCATTGAAATCAATCTGCCACAGTTTTGCCCACTCACCTAGTCTGTCAATATCTCTTTGCAATTTTATGCTATCATCTAGACTGTCTACAATGCCGCCTAACTTTGTATCGTCAGCTTACTATGACTTACTATGCCATCATCCAAGTCATTATGTGAATAATTGAGGCCCCAACACAGATCCCTGCAGGACACCACTAGGCACATGCTGCCAATTGGAGTACTTACCCATTAACCCCACTCTCTGTCACCTACCACTCAACCAACTTCATAACCATGTCAATAATTTGCCCTCAACTCCATGGGCTTCTACTTTAGTTAACAGTCTCTTATGTGGGACTTTATCAAATGCCTTCTGGGAGTCCATATAAATAACATCCATAGACATTCTCCTGTCCACTACCTTAGTCACCACTTCAAAAAATTCAATGAGATTTGTCAGGCATGACCTTCCCGTCATGAATCCATGCTGGCTGTCCCTGATTAACTGAAATTTTTCTAGGTGTTCAGTCACCCTATCCTTGATTATAGACTCCAGAAACTTTCCCACCACAGATGTCAGGCTAACTGGTCTGTAATTTCCTTGGTTCCCCCTTTCACCTTTCTTAAAAAGTGGAGTGACATGTGCAACTTTCCAGTCCAGAGAGACCACTCCTGAATCTAAGGAACTCTGAAAGATTATAGTTAGGGCATCTACAATTGGGGATATGGTTCAGAAGGGCCGGGGCGTGCACCAAAAGCTGGGAGGAGCGAGTAGCCAAGGTACAACACAAGCTGAGAATGTGGGGGCAGCGATCTCTCTCCATTGTGGGTAAGAACCTGGTCATCAGGTGCGAGATGCTCACGTTGATGCTGTACGTGGCGCAGGTCTGGCCCATACCCCACTCCTGCACTGTGGCGGTCACCCGAGCCATTTTCTGCTTCATCTGGGGATCCAAAATGGACCGGGTCCGGAGGGACACGATGTTCAAACCTCTGGATAAGGGCGGGAAAAATGTATCCAACGTCGCCCTCATCCTGATGACCACCTTCGTGTGCGGCTGCATCAAGCTGTGTGTAGACCTTCAGTACGCAAACTCCAAGTGTCACTATGTGCTGAGGTACTATTGTCCCCGGTGTTGCGAAGGATGGGCCTGGTCACATTGCCGCGGAACGCTCCATGCAGTTGGACCATGCCGTACCACCTATCCTTCGTGGAGCAGTTACTGCGGGAAAACACCTTTGACCACCGATCCATCAGGCAGTGGTCTGCATGGAATGTCCTCAAGGCCCTATGGGAAAAGGAGACGGTGGATCCTGTCGGATGGCTCCCCGAGCAGACTGCCAAAGTCATTTGGTGGAATGCCTCATCACCAGAACTTTCAAACAAGCACCAAGATGTAGCTTGGCTGGTGGTGAGAAGAGCCCTCCCAGTCAGATCCTTCCTGCACGCCCGAAGTCTCACCCCTTCCGCACAATGCCCCCGTGGTGGCTGTGGTGGGGAAGAGATGCTTTCCCACCTCCTCCTGGAATGTGTCTTTGCAAAGCAGGTGTGGAAAGAGATGCAGTGGTTTTTGTCGAGGTTCATCCCAAGCAGCTCTGTAACACAGGAGTCTGTGCTTTACGGGCTGTTCCCATGGACACACATCGAGACAAACATCAACTGCTGCTGGAGGACTATCAATTCAGTGAAAGACGCCCTTTGGTCTGCCCAAAACTTGCTGGTCTTCCAGCGCACGGAGTTGTCCACGACCGAATGTTGCAGACTGGCACATTCCAAGGTCCAGGACTACGTGCTGAGGGATGCACTAAAGCTTGGGGCAGCCGCAGCAAAGGCTCAATGCGGAAAGACCACAGTGTAAGGTCCCCCCACCAAGCTGAACTGAGGGGCTGGATCCATGGGAAACCCCTCGAACAGTATCGGAAAAAATTATTCATTTGCTGTAAAATGTAAAAATGTTATTGGCATGACAAATGAAATGGAAGAGTTGTGAGGCAACTCATGATTGTATTGAAGGAAACTGATCACCTATGCATTGTTTGTATTTTTGACTTGGTGCTGTTTGAAATTGGTAATGTATTTTTTACAGATTTTTATGAATAAAGTATATTTTGGAAATTAAAAAAAATCTACAATGTGTTCCTTTAACACCCTCAGATGGAAACCATCAGGTCCTGGGGATTTCTCACTCTTTAGTTCCATTAATTTCCTTGTTACTGATGATTTACTTTCGTTAATTGTATTAAGTCCCTGTCCCCTATCGGCTATTAATTTTTTCGAGACTTCCGGCAAGTTATCCTCCTTTTCAACTGTAAATACTGAGGCTAAATAATTGTTCAACATGTCTGCCATTTCCCCATTATCAATGACAATATCTCAATTTTCAGCTTTTAGTGGGCCGACATTGCTCTTGACCACCCGTTTTCCCTTTATGTAACTATAAAATTTCTTCTTATTGATTTTGATGTCCCTTGCAAGTTTCCTTTCATAATCTCTTTTGGTAGCTTTGTGACCCTTTGCTGGTCTTTGTATCGATCCCATTCGGCCGGATCTGTGCTGCGTTTTGCATTTTTGTAAGCCCTTTATTTTTGTTTTATGCTATCCCTAATCTCTTTAACAAAAACAAGAAATGCTGGATTCACTCAGCAGGTCTGGCAGCATCTGTGGAAAGAGAAGCAGAGCGTATTTACGTTTCGGGTCAGTGACCCTTCTTCGGAACTGGGTCACTGGGTTCCGAAGAAGGGTCACTGACCCGAAACGTTAACTCTGCTTCTCTTTCCACAGATGCTGCCAGACCTGCTGAGTGAATCCAGCATTTCTTGTTTTTGTTTCAGATTTCCAGCATCCGCAGTATTTTGCTTTTACCCTAATCTCTTTAGTTGTCTATGGCTGTTTTTTCTGTGAAGTGGAGCTTTTTCCTCTCGCGGGTATATACTCGCTCTGCATTTCGTTAAATGTTTCTTTCAATATTCTCCACTGTTCTTCAGTTGTTTGACCCATTAATAGATCTACCCAGTTTACCATGGACAGTCTCTGTCTCATCCCGGTAAAGTCAGCCGTCCCCAAGTCTAAAATTTTAGTTGCTGATTCGTGCTTTTCACTTTCAAATGCTACCTTGAATTCGATCATGTTGTGATCACTATTTGATAAATGTTCACGCACAGTTAGGCTACTAATTAAGTTTGGCTCATTACTCATAACTAAATCTAATATTGCCTGTCCCCTTGTTACATCTCAGACATATTGCTGTAGGAAACTATCCTGGACACATTCCAAAAATTCACTACCTTTCTGATAGGTGCTAGTCTGCCTCTCCCAATCTATGTGTAAGTTAAAATCCCCCATTAATACTTTGTTACACACTTGCCTAATTTGTGCATTTATACAATCTAACACCTCAGAACTGCTACCAGGGGGTCTATACACAACACCCATTACAGTTTTAGATCTTTTTCTGTTCCTGAATTCCACCCATAAGGTCTCCACTGGATGCTATCCCCTCGTTATATCTTCCCTCACCAATGAGGTGATATTATTTCTAATCAGTAAGGCTACTCCATCCCCTCTGCCATTTTCCCTGTCCCTCCTGTAAACTTTATAACCAGGTATATTTAGTTCCCAGTCCTGACCATCCTGCAGCCACGTCTCTGCAATGGCCATCACATCATAATCTTCCATTTGAATTTGCGCCTGCAGCTCATCTAGTTTATTCCTTACACTCCATACATTTGTATATAGAACTCTTATTTGGGCTATACCCCCTAACCTGTCCCTCAGCACTGATGCTTTATTTGTATGTTGATTAATTCTCTCTTCTGGTTTAACCAGTATACTTCTTGCAGTTTGGTAGCAATCAACCTCACCACTAACCTGCACTCCTTTAACTTCTTGTTTTTCCATGCAACTGAACCCTACCCCCAACTATTTAGTTTAAAGCCCTATCTACAGCCCTAGTTATGCGATTCACCAGGACTTTGGTCCCAGCATGATTCAGGTGGAGTCCGTCCCATCGGAACAGCTCCCTCCTTCCCCAGTACTGGTGCCAATGTCCCACGAATTCGAACTCATTTCTCCCACACCAATCTTTGAGCCACGCATTTACCTCATTAATCTTATTGACCCTTTGCCAATTTGCTCGTGGCTCAGGTAGTAATCCGGAAATTATTACCTTTATGGTTCTGCTTTTTAACTTAGCACCTAGCTGCTCATATTCCCTCAGCAGAACCTCCAACCTCGTTCTACCTACATCGTTGGTACCTACGTGGGCTACGACAACTGGATCTTTCCCCTCCCACTGTAAGATCATCTGCAGCCCAGATGAGATATCCCGAACCCTGGCACCAGGTAGACAACAGAGCCTTCAGGACGCTCGATCCTGGCCACAGAGAACAGTGTCTATGCCCCTAACTATACTAGCCCCAATTACGACTACATTTCTCTTTTCTCCCCCAACTTGAATGGCTCCCTGTACCACTGTGGTGTGGTCAGTTTGCTGATCCTCCCTACTGTCCCTGCTCTCGTCCACACAGGGAGCAAGAATCTCAAACCTGTTGGACAAGGACAATGGCTGAGGCTCCTGCAACACTACCTCCTGGATCCCTCTACCTGCCTCACTCATAGTCACACCCTCCTGTCCCTGACCACTGGCTGAATTCAAGGTAATTAATCTAAGGGGTGTGACTGCCTCCTGAAACACAGCATCCAGGCAACTCTCCCCCTCCCTGATGTGTCGCAGTGTCCGAAGCTCAGACTGCAGCTCATCAACTCTGAGCCAGAGTTCCTCGAGCAGCCAACACTTGCTACAGATGTGTTCACCAGGAACCACAATGGGGTCCACCAGCTCCCACATCATGCAGGTACAACACATCGCCTGGCCCTGCATCTCTATTTTATTTAATTAGATTTTAATTTGTTTTTTAAATTTCTGACTGGTCTTTAGTTTTTAATCTGTAAAATATTTCTCCTATTCACCTTTAATCTGAAATCAATTTAGCAGAGGTAATTCAAATTAGCAGTTACTTACCAACCGATGAACTTACGGTTTTCCTGTGATGTCACTCTTTGTTTTTTTTCACTTTGTTTTTACTCCCTTAAATTACCCCAAAATTAGTTTATTTACACTAGGAACTTTGATTTCCCTCCCCCCACCAAAAAAACGACCTACTATATTAAAAAAAAGAACTGTAGACCTTTCTCTTTAGTTACGAACCCAGCTATTTAGAATTATTTCCTAACAGCAGTTATTCACCAACCAATCACCTTGCAGCTTTCCTGTGATGTCACTGTTGACTATTTTTCAAACCTCTGGCGCTGTCTGAGTGAACTCTCTCTCTCTCTCTCCTGGTCTCTTTGTGCTCCGGCTCCGCTCTCACTGTTTCCCGCTGCCTCAGTGAACTCTCTCTCTCTCCCAGTCTCTTAGTGCTCCGGCTCCGCTCTCGCTGTTTCCCGCTGTCTCAGTGAACTCTCTCTCTCCCGGTCTCTTTATGCTCCCGGTCTCTTTATGCTCCGGCTCCGCTCTCGCTGTTTCCTGCTGTCTGAGTGAACTCCCTCTCGCTCTCCCGGTCTCTTTGTGCTCCGGCTCCGCTCTCGCTGTTTCCCACTGTCTGAGTGAATTCTTTCTCTCTCTCCCGGTCTCTTTGTGCTCCGGCTCCGCTCTCACTGTTTCCCACTGTCTGAGTGAATTCTCTCTCTCTCTCCCGGTCTCTTTATGCTCCGGCTCTGCTCTCGCTGTTTCCTGCAGTCTGAATGAAACAGAATAATTACAAACAAGTTTTCCACTGTGTTAATACAAGAGAGGGAATGATATTGGCAAGAAAATTATTTAAGTAACAAAATCAAAAAATATCTAAATCATCTCCATCACAGAACTCATTGGATACTTTTATATATGAAATTATTTCTCATATGTTTGACTTATGCGTATCTTAATATAAGCCTGTCAGCAGCATTTATTGGTTTCGAATTTTTTAAGAATGCAAATGGCTACCTGAAATTTTGCATTTGATACCAGAATTACAGGGTAGTATTACAGGAACTAGAGTGTGAGATGTGTGCTGTAAATTTATATGGCTTACCCATTGCTCCCACTTTGTTGGTGCTACCAACACTGCTTTTACTGTTGGCTGTCTGTTTATTGATGCTGGCATTCTGTTACTGACTAGATGGATGCCCCTTGTTCTGCTGACTAATCCAGGTCCCTGTTCCATATTTGTCAGTTCTGAAGAAGGGTCACTGACCTGAAACGTTAACTCTGCTGCTCTCTCCACAGATGCTGCCAGACCTGCTGAGTATTTCCAGCATTTCTTGTTTTTGTCTCTGTTCCATATGTTTATTTGTTGCTTTGGTCTCTTCAGCCCCTCTCACCATGAGGAACTGTTAATATATCTATTAATCTAAAAAAAATACTTTTTTAAACGTATAAATTTTGTGGTCACTCCTACTGACTGGACCTTATGCCCTTTCTTAGTGTCACAGTGCCATATCAACTTACACTAGTTATGGTGACTAGAAAATAGCTTTAAAATGAAAATACTGTTTCCAATTACTAAGGCGCGTGTGGTGTTTGGCGGTCTTCTTTGGCCTCCTTATCTCGAGAGACAATGGGTAAGCGCCTGGAAGTGGTCAGTGGTGTGTGGAGCAGCGCCCGGAGTGGCTATAAAGGCCAATTCGAGAGTGACAGGCTCTTCCACAGGTGCTGCAGAAAAATTTGTTTGTCGGGGCTGTTACACAGTTGGCTCTCCCCTTGCGCTTCTGTCTTTTTTCCTGCCAACTGCTAAGTCTCTTCGACTTGCCACACTTTAGCCCCGCCTTTATGGTTGCCCGCCAGTTCTGGCGAACGCTGGCAACTGACTCCCACGACTTGTGATCAATATCACAGGACTTCATGTCGCATTTGCAGACGTCTTTAAAGCGGAGACATGGACGGCCGGTGGGTCTGATACCAATGGCGAGCTCACTGTACAATGTGTCTTTGGGGATCCTGCCATCTTCCATGCGGCTCACATGGCCAAGCCATCTCAAGCGCTGCTGACTCAGTAGTGTGTATAAGCTGGGGGTGTTGGCCGCCTCAAGGACTTCTGTGTTGGAGATACGGTCCTGCCACCTGATGCCAAGTATTCTCCGGAGGCAGTGAAGATGGAATGAATTGAGATCTCATTCTTGGCTGACATACGTTGTCCAGGCCTCGCTTCCATAGAGCAAGGTACTGAGGACACAGGCTTGATACACTCGGACTTTTGTGTTCCGTGTCAGTGCGCCATTTTCCCACACTCTCTTGGCCAGTCTGGACATAGCAGTGGAAGCCTTTCCCATGCGCTTGTTGATTTCTACATCTAGAGACAGGTTACTGGTGATAGTTGAGCCTAGGTAGGTGAACACTTGAACCACTTCCAGAGCGTGGTCGCCAATATTGATGGATGGAGCATTTCTGACGTCCTGTCCCATGATGTTCGTTTTCTTGAGGTTGATGGTTAGGCCAAATTCGTTGCAAGCAGCCGCAAGCAAACCTGTCGATGAGACTCTGCAGACACTCTTCAGTGTGAGATGTCAAAGCAGCATCGTCAGCAAAGAGGAGTTCCCTGATGAGGACTTTCCGTACTTTGGACTTCGCTCTTAGACGGTCAAGTTGTTTGGCGGTGTGTTATTGGTATTGCAGTACAAAATAAAATCTGCAAGAGGTATGATCGGTGGGGACAGCTAAAAAGCTGTAAACTTTTATGATGCAAGATTCATTTTCAAAGTGATTGTAGAAATCAGAACACTATCCCTAAAATACTGAGGGTAAATCCTGGAATTCGATATAACAAAAATGGAATTTGATTTATTCAGTCACTATCAACCCATGACCCTTCCAGAAATTTATCAAGTCAACAATTCTCCTCTTAAGAATTTCATGCTCTGATATCATGTGATCTTCCCTTATTCTCAAACTGCATGAAAACCTTGCCCAGTGACTGACCTTCAATTTATTTACACCTGTTATTAACCAGATTATCATATTGTCCCAGTAAAAGAATTTTCAGCCTTTCTGCTCTGGAATTGATGGATTATCATTTATGAATATTTTTTGTCATTCACATATCATACCAACACATTATCTCAATGTTTGGACAATAATTTAAATTAAATCTGGTTTTTAGTGTATATTTCTGTTTATACTGTATGCCATTTTAGGCATCCACTGTCAGTAACAAACATTACTAGATCAGGCATTGCAAAGACCTATATTCCCTCAGCTTTGCCTTTTTAGTTTCAAACTGGGATCTTTGAGGTCATCTGATTCTGCTCATCTGGCATGTAGTGTGGCATGTGCACACTTTCTTGAGAACTCTATATTTATTCTTGTCTGTTGTTTTAAAGACACATTTTTACAGGCAAGGGAGGTGGGTTTGGGTGCATGTGTGGAGTTAAATCCCCTAAAAGTGATGTTGGGTTGGGATCCTGACATCATCCCACCCACTTTCAGATATCATGGTGAATGGCGGTTACCCGTGCAGCTGCCAGGTAAATCATTTAAATATTAAATTAATCACTGTCTTAACCAAGGATTCTGGCTTTAACAAGCAGCGGACTTATTTCCCGAGCTGTCAGCAATTCCCAAAGTCATCAAAGCGAGTGCACAGTGGGAAGAGTTTCTTCAGTGAAGCGGACAGGCTGGGAAGCCTTTGATCAGAGAAACTGAAGCACATCAGCCATGGCCAGGTGAGAGGCTATTGCTCATAGCACTCCTCAGAGAGTGCTTTTAGTGTTTGCCAACTTCTTGGAAGGCACTTCATCTGTCTTGCACTTTACTCACCTTCAGCTGCTTTTCCCTGCTGTCAGCCTTCACCACGGCATGGGAGCAGCTTATGCATCTCTACCTTGCACCTATGATGAAGAACAAAAGGAACAGCAACACCAATACCACCAGCAGAAACAGGAGCAACACCAACACCAGCATCATCTGCCTTCTCTGTGCTCCACAGCACAGAGGGAATGGACACAGAGATCCAGCTTGAAGGAGGCAAAACATCCAACACAGGGTCTACAGGTCAGTGTTTTCAACATTTCTGAGCACCAGTCCCTGAGGAGGCTCAGACTCTCATGGCAGGTCGCTGATGACATTTGCAGCCTCCTGGAGCAAAACCTCCTTTCCAGGGGACCAAGTGAGCACGCATTGCCAGTGGCCATCAAGGTGCTCGTCACTGGAGGGCCACCTGCCCAATCCCTGGACACACCAACCCCCATACCCCACCAGCCCCTGGGTCTCTGCCTCTTCCTGAAGTTGTGTGCTCTCTTCTCTTGCAATGAGAGAAAACAGAGAGTTATGAGTGTCAGAAATGGCTTGTGTGGCTAGGAGGGGAGGGCAACATTTGTCGAGAGTAACTGTGAGGCACAGGTGTGAGAGGGCAAAAGATGAGAATGAGTGTGAAGTTGGCTGCTCAGATAGAGGTGTGAGATACCTGGAGAGAGCTGAATGAGTGGAGCTGCAAAGTGTGTTGTTCTGAGGAATACTGTGTGGGAGAATGCTGGGCAGGTCAGAGTGTGGAGCTTGACACCTGAAAGTTAATGCCACTCACCTTTCCTGCCCTCCTGAGGTCCTGGATCCTCTTGGTGCACTGTCTCCAGGTTGGAGAGACCACACTTCTGCTGCTGACTTCCTCGACCACTTCCATCCACCCCTACTTGGTTGGAGAGGTTGTCCTCTTTCTCATGACCTCATTACAGTTCCTCAGATCCCGCAGCAATACCTCCAGCTATGTGTGAGAGACCCGGGGGCAGCCTTCTCAGGTCTTCTCTCCATTCCTGTGGTTGCTGCAGCTTCAGAAATCCATGTGCAGTTGAGCCTTTCTGACCCATGCTGGGGACCCTTCTTTGACAGTTCCAGCATGTCACCCCACCCACTCTCTCCGATTGGTCCGAGAACATAGAGGTGGGATGCTAATGCCTTGGCTCAGTTAAAGAGCCATGGTAAAGCCCACTGAAGCTGACAACAGGTTCCCAACTCACTACAGGGCCCGCCATTTTGGCAGGGACCATAAGTTGAAAATTCCACCGATTATCTCCATTACTGTACATAAACTAGCAAAAATATTTTTGCTATAAAACTGTTTTCCGTTTAGTAGCTGATTCTATCTTTTGCAAGTCAGAACAGGGAGACCCCAGGGGTGTATCATATTTGAAGCAGATCCCTGGGATGTATTCATATTTGTAGAGGAATATCACCCACCTTCCCTGCCCCACCATCCCCCCACCCACCCTGGGCTGGCCCCACTCCCACCCCCATAACAGAGATGTTTTAGAATGCTAAATGGCTGAAGACTTTTACAAAAGGCAGGCCTCAGGTTTTGGCTTCAGAAGCCAATAAATATGATAATTTATGAAAACAGCAGTATTTCAAGGAATATTACAACTCCCATGCACATGCTAACAGAAACTGAGATTTTAGGAAAGTGTGTTCCCAGAAAATACTTTTATTTAAGTTTCTACAAAAGTTTTGAATGTTTCAAATTAAAAATATAATCCATTTACCTTGAATCGTTCAATGTTGAGTGCTCCAAAAGGAATTTCTAGCTACGAGGAAGGAGAGTTTTGAAGTTTGGACAGTGAAAACCATACATACTGTGATGGTTATTAGAACATTACTGTTTTTATATCATGGTTTAATAATGCTATGAGTATTATGCTATAAGTACGCAATATATTAAAAACCCCAGATCATTGAGATGCATTGGAGTTTGAAAATAAATCCTCATTTATAAGCACTGTAGAAGGGTGCGGCAGGTATCATTCTAATAGCACTGTAGTATGTTAATGATTTGGCCACATAAAAACCCAACAAAAGAATTACTTGGTTGTTTTGAATTATCTGGAATTTTATAATTTTATAACGCATCAATAAATTGCTTAAAGGGAATTACTTCACTAGACAGGAAACAATGAAGAATAATATGAAGCTATGGCTGACGTAGTGGCATGCATAAATCCCGAGTTGGAATAATGACAAGTATGGGAGGGGATGTAAGATGACAGGAAGTTGCAGCAATGTTCTGGGTTGAGACCATAGGGGGTTGGGGGAGGAGGGGTGGTGGGGGTTTGAAGACAAAGATTGTAAATTTTATTTTGGTGGAACTGGGAGCAAGTGTAGGTCAGCAAAGCCGGGGAATAGGCAAGAAGGATGCAGCTGAGCTTTGGACATGTTTGAGTTCATGGAGAGTGAAAGATGGGAGGATATTGGAGAAATTAGAGTCGAGAGCTGACAAAAATATGGATAATGGTTTTAATAGGGGGTTGGTGAGATAGGAGTGGAGATGGGCAACATTGTGGAGAGGGAAATAGGTGTTCATGATCATGGATAAGAGATACGGTTTGTAACTCAGTTCTGGGTCAGAGTGCCATGGTTTCATAAACTCTGGTTCAACTTGAGTGTGTGCCCAAAGAGAGAATGGTGTAGTGACAAAGGAGTGGTGTTTATAACTTACAGTTAATTGAGAATTATACTATTTACTCATATTTTTCAGGAACTGTTTGATACTGCCCAGTCATTTTATGTAGGATAACCATCAAAGAGAGCAAATGATTATCCTGTCAACATGGGTAGATTTTAAACCCAGGTCCCTGACAATGGACAATGTTCTGGACAAAAGCAAAATATTGCGGATGCTGGAAATCTGAAGTAAAAGCAGAAAATGCTGGAAATACTCAGCAGGCCTAGCAGCATCTGTGAAGAGAGAAACAGAATTAATGTTTCAGGTGGATGATCTGATGAAAGATCAACGACTAAAACGTTGACTCTGTTTCTCTATTTACAGCTGTTGCAGACAATGTTCTGCAGCTCTTCTGCATTGTGTGCAAATGCATGTATAAGGACAGCCTTTGCACCTTGAGGTATGTGCCTTTGAGACATTTCTGAGAAATGAGACCAGGCACTATAAAAATGCAAATCTACTTACTTTCTGTACACAGTGTATTTCAAGTTGTATGGACAAAGTTCAATCCCTAATCTGAGCTGAGACATCGGATCTCAGCGGTCTGGCAGTATAGGTGTTACATTAGACCTCTGCATTTCTGCATTAAAGAGGAAAAATCACTTCCTTTGCATATTCCAGGTACTCCTACAGGAAAGTGCACAAGTGGGCTTTGTTTTTAGCATGAGATTGGGCTGAGCTCTGGTGCCCTCCATTGTCAGTGTGCAAGGTTATAATTGCTCTAGTTATACATGAGAGGCTTGTAGCAAAGGCTGTGCTTGAAATGAGAGACAGTGGCAGTAGTTCTATTATAAATGAAGGGCAGTAGCTGTGCATAAATGGGCAGTAACAATTGCTCTTTATACACGAGGGAAATTAGTGTTGATTCAATTATAAATAAGGGAGAGTAACAACTGCTGTTTTTATAAATGAGAAGCAGTAACAAGTCTTTTATTCATAAATTAGAGGCAGTAGCAGTGGTTGCCTAGCATTCTGTCTGCAAGGCCCTTAATTCCTGGTTACACATGAGACCAGTAAACCAGACCAGCTTTTCCAGTGGCTTTGAGCTCATCTATCTACTCAGTGTTTATGCTGAGCTTGTAGTGTTAGCCCTTCTGATTTCCACTCTAATTAGTAATCAGGGCCCCACTGCTCAACATTTTAGTTCCCAAGCTGTATATATTATTCTGACTTGAGCACACAACCTTAAATATCAGCTTGAGCATATTTGGCTTTCCAATGGGATTCAGTGCAGTGGTGATGAAACAGTCACATTAACTGTTGTTGGGCTTTCTTGCTCTTTCTCCTCTGGCTACAACAGTGTCTCCCTAGTGGAGGTTGGATCTTGACACTGATCTGACCATTTTGTGTGCACAACTGGAAGCTGCCAATTTAAATGGAATTACAGGTATAGGTTGAAGCAATCAAAATATCTTTTCAAATCAGAACTTTGGCGTGCTTAAATGAGCTTGTTTCCTTCAAAGTTTATCAATTTCTTTCTAAGTTGTTGTGAGTGATATGAACAGAAACAATTTCTGAGTTAGGAATTGATTACTTGTCATGCGAAATTGCACTGTACAACAAAAACTTTACTGTACATCCCCACATGCCTGAATGGTTGCAGCTGCAAGAGCACTCAAGAAACTGAACACCATTCAGGAAGAAGCAGTCCACTTGATCAACTAGCCTAAACATCCACCCCCCTCTCACCACCATCGTACCTGGCTGCAGTATATACTATCTATAGGATATGCTGCAGTAAGTCACCAAGCCACCTTTGGCAGCATCTCCCAAGCCTCCAACTTCCACCACCCAGAAGGACAAGGGCAGTTGATATATTATCACTATCATCTTGAAGACCATTCAGACTTGGACATTTTTACCCATTCTTTCATCTTTACTTGGTTAAAATTCTGGAATTCCCTACCTACCAGTATTGTGGGAGTACATTCACCACACAGGTGGCAACAGTTAAAAAAGAAGTTCCGCAACCAGTTTCTCAAGGGCAACGAGGGGCAGGTAATAGATGGTGGCCTTGCCAGCAATGTCTTCTTCTTCTTCTTCTTCTTTGGCCTCCTTGTCTCGAGAGACAATGGGTAAGCACCTGGAGGTGGTCAGTGGTTTGTGGAGCAGCGCCTGGAGTGGCTATAAAGGCCAATATTCTGGACTTGTAACCCATAACTTCTGCCTTCCGTGTTGTTTCGGTCGCTGTGAGGCAACTATGGAGTGACCACTCCATGGCGCATGCCTGGGCGAATGTATGGAGGTTGAGAGTTGCCCAAGCGTCAAAACCCCCCTCTCGGCCTTTCTGGTGGGGTCCAAAGGAGTGCAGAGCACGACATTTGGCACCGGTATGGCTGCAGGAACTGCCGGAAACATGCCAAAGGTGACACATGACCACCTACGGGGTTCCGCTCCGGATTTTCTGTTAGGGTTTACTCCCTTAGCCTTGGTCTCTCCCGAGATGCCCACAAGGCAGTGGGGTTGTTAGGGCCCCTACACAGGTGTAGGAGGATGCCGGTGGGAGGAAGGGGTACTGTGTACAGTATTGGTCTCCTTATTTAAGGAAGGATGTAAATGTGTTGGAAGCACTTCAGAGAAAGTCAATACTATTAAATAAGGCTAATACCTGGAATGGATGGGTTGGCTTATGAAGAAAGGTTGGACAGGCTAGGCTTGTATCCGCTGGAGTTTAGAAGAGTAAGAGGCGACTTGATTGAAACATATAAGATCCTGAGGGGTCTTGACAGGTTGGATTTGGAAAGGATGTTTCCTCTTGTGAGATAATCTAGAATTAGGGATCACTGTTTAAAACATTTAAGACAGAGATGAGGAGAAATCTTTTCTCTCAGATGGTCATGAGTCTTTGGAAATCACTTCCTCAAAAGGCAGTGGAAACAGAGTATTTGAATATTTTTAAGGCTGAGGTAGATAGATTCTTGATAAGCAAGGGGGAGCAAGCTTATTGGGAGTAGGAGTATGTCTATATCTTAAGAATTAATAAATAAAATATTGTGTCTCCCTCCCCCACCATATTTCCTCTGCTCAACCTTAGCTGGAACAATTTGTGGGCACTGTGACTTGGCACTCTAGAATTATTTTTCTAAACACCTCCTCCACCTTGCCACATGTCCCTTTATCTTTAAAAGCCTCCTGAAAATCTCTTATATCTCAACTTCATAGTCAGCTTCTCTAGCACTTAACTCTTGTTCGATCTTCATTCTCCCTATCTCTTCGCCCCTGACCCCATCCCTCACTCCACCCCACCCCACCATCAGCAACCGTGATGCTTGGGACATTTCAAAATGTTGGAAAGCACTTTTTAAGTGCAACATATTGGAGAATAAGTAAGAAGAGAGGATTTACTTTCTTGAATCATAAATAAATAGCGATCAAGTATAATGTGAATTGGTACATTAGATTCAGATAGGATTTTTATTGCATTGCATAATTTGTAAATTAATTGAGAAAATAACTAAGTTGTGGAAAAGGCAATGCTTTAAAAGTTGGGTGTAAAACCATTGACAAACATTCATAGAGATGAAAAAGAAACCGTCATGTTTTGCGTGTTTTATGTATTTTGATGTGGAAGGATCTTGTTATAATTTATATTGAAATGTTACTTTTAAGTTAAATTTGTTGTTCAAGGGGTTAAATTCACTGACTAACCAGAATTGAAGGATCTGTGTTAAAGCTAGAAGAATCAGTCTGTAAAATACTGCTTCTTCCATACTACTTTGGCTTGAGAGGAAGTAGCTTCTATTTTCCTGTGGACCTGTTGGAAGTGAAATTTGTCTTTGGCAATAGCACAAAAGGGCAAGAGCAAATAAGGAACCCCATTTTACACTCTACCTGATTTTCTTTTCCACAGTTCCTACTGGCCAATCCTTGGTAAAAATTGCATTATGACAAAAATCCTTTCTGAATATATTCTGCCTGTATGAACAGTGGCAGTCCTGAACTGTATTGTTTCTCTTTATTTGTCCTACACCTCCCACGCTCTCCATCTTTTAGGTAATGAATTCATTATATTTGAATGACTGTCAGAACTGAAATATTGAATCATCTTAATCTGAACCATTCGTTTGAACAGCATTCACATGTTGTAAGTGGAGACCTGCAGTTTGGTTTGAAACTAAAGATTATTCGTTAGCGCTGGTAGTAAATGCAGTGTTAGCATAGCTGAATTGAGGGTCTCTAGATTATCAGGCATATCAGTTTCATTAGCTGAACTAATGGAGGAGTTCTTAGTAGATCATAAGAAATCTTACATTGACTCCAATAGGTTAGTGGATGAACCCAATGCATGGTGTGGTGCTATGCAAACCAGAAGATCCCAAGTTAAATCCCTGATCAGTGATAGGACAACAGTTGGCTGCTACAATAAAAACAGAAAGTGCTGAAAATACTCAGCAGGTCAGGCAGCATCTGTGGAGGGAGAAGCAGAGTTAACGTTTCAGGTCTGTGACCTTTCATCAGAACTCTACAGATGCTACCAGACCTGCTGAGTATTTCCAGCACTTTCTATTTTTATTTCAGATTTCCAGCATCTGCAGTATTTTGCTTTTATTTTAGTTGGCTGCTACAATTGGCTTCAGCGGCACTATGCTGGTGAAAGGGAAATCAGCCAGATCTCCCTCTGTTAATCATTATTTAGTGACCTGTAAATAATAGAAAGTGAGCACGTGAAAATTTTTGACGAGATCAGAATTGTGATTCATCCTATAGTTGAACAGACCGCCGGAACTGTCTACATTCACACATGAAGCATAGCCAATAGGTGAAGTACCAGGAAAGGGGTTGAGGTGGGGGTGGGAATGCTACCAGCCCCCAGTGGAACAGTAGACCAGTTGTAGGGGAGAAAGGGGAAGGGAATTGTACTGAATTACTGTTCATACTGACTCTGGTTGTCATGATGGGCTTTTTTGGTATGTATGCATGCTCCAGATATTGGAAGAACATATAATTATCAATATATATACTTATTTTATACATAACCTAAGCAAGGGAGAAAAGGTTGCAAATTAAATAAAAACATTTTTATAAATGTAACCTGGACACTTGATAAATGGTTACACCTAAAGTGCTAACTTGCTTTTTCTCATTACAGATGCGAACTTACTTGTATTTCCAGCATTCTCTATTTTTGTTTCATAATTACTTAGTTTTGTTCTAAGGGTTTATCATGTTGATATTTTCACAGAATAGGGTGGGCACAGCATGTGGAATTTCTTGTTATTTGTTCTTTTGAAATAGTTAACTCAGTATCTTTAATGAAATCAAAAGCATAGAAGCCTGCAGGCAGCCAAACTCCCCTACTGTAGAGAATGCACAGCACCTCTACTCACCTGAGTAACATTCGAATGCGAGCTAGCTAGCTGTTGTGGTGCTGAAAAGGGCAACAACTCCCATTGCATTTTAGGCAAAAGGCAATTTTTCGTCTTAGAACCTAAGTACAAAGAAAAAGACAAAATGTACATACATCACAGTCCCTGCAATTCTGTTTGAACAGTTGTATTGATCATCTTGAGCCAACTGATGTGTAGTTTCTATTAAAATTTCTTGAGATGTTACTCCGAGTTCAAAGCCTCTGATTTTTAAAGGGCATTTTTAATTTGGGGCCCCATGGTGTATTATGCTGGAAAATATGATGTTAACAAAGTCGTAATGTATAGATGCATAGATACATTGCAAGGGATCTGAGAGCTGGCTACGTTGTGTACAACCTGTTTTTGTTTTAGTTGCAGGTGCTGCCAAACAATAGAGATGCTAAAATGAGGTAACTGGGGAAAGGGTACAAGCCTTCAAAGAATCGACACCTACATCCTCGTTCACCTCTTAGTCTGGAGTTTGGCCAGGAACATTATTTTGAACTACTTCTGAGTCTTACAGCCTGCACGAAGCTGGGTTTGCTGCCAAATTCAGAAACAACTTCAATGCACTGTATTTGACTGACAGCCTGTTCGCTTTCAAGCCTCTTCCTTGATACCTTTGATTGTATCATGACTGTTAATGGCAGGAAAACTCAAAGGTGTAGACGGCAGAGGTAACAAATGGACCTTGGTCTGAATCAGATCTGCCACTACTTTTTTTTAAATGACCTTTAAAGATTTCAGTAGAGTTCAATACACAGAAATGTTTGTCCTACTCCATTTCTCACTCTCTAATACTACAACAACAACTTGTATCTTTGTATCTTATGGCACATCTTTTAAGATAAGTAATGCCCCAAGGTGTTCCACAGAGGCAGAAGGAAAATGGATGCCGAGCCAAAGAAGAACAGATTAGGACGGGTGAAAGAAAAAAGATTGGTGAAAGAGATAGGTTTTAGGGAGGGTTTTAAAGGAGGAGAGGGAAGTGGAGAGACAGAGAAGTTTGAGGAGTGAATTCCAATCCATGGGCCTTGCATAGCTGAAAGCACAGCCTCCAAAGGTGGAGCAAAGAAACGGCAGACAGATGAGGAAAGAGTGAGAGGGATGGAGGAGTAGCAAGACTGGAGAGATATAGGGCTGTATAGGATGAGTATTTTTAATGTGGGGCATGAGGCAGGGGTGGCACATATTACTTCCAGATGTTGACAGACTAGCTGTGTATCTCCAGTATTTCAGGAAAAATTGGATAGCCTTAATGTGGGGATTGCAATGCATGATTAAAGGGGAGATGTATTCTATCTGCAGCAGGTGCTGGAAGTGGCAGGGGAAGAACGTCTGAAGAAGACTGAATAATGGCACAACAGGGCAGAGAGAGTGTGCTCTTAGGTTCTCCGATGCAGCAACTGAAGCCTTGATGCAGGAGGTGGACAAGAAGAGAGAGGTCCTCTATCCCACAGGACACCAGGAGTCTGTCCAGACAGACACTGCAAAGACAATGGGAGCAGACAGCTGCAACAGTCAATGTCAGCAGTCTAGCCCCGAGGGCCTAGATCCAGTGACGCAAGAGGTTCAATGAACTCACGCAAATGGTCAAGGTCAGTGAATGCATCTTCAAATGTCATACTCTAACAAATTAACCACTAGCTTCACACATTGCTCAATTCACCACCCCCCTTCACTTACCTGCAAGCAATCTCAAACAACCATGACTCATACCAAGCACACTTAGTGCTGTTGTAAGCTTTAATCCCACATCTCACAGTTTGCACACCTTGCCAGATATTCAAGCATGACAGGCAGCACCACACTCACTGACACACTTCCCTTTCACATGCAGGGCAAGATGGCACACAACCCCATGCACCAGCACCTAACCGGTGAGGGACAGACATGGCTGCATGTCCTTCCCCCCATGGAGGAGATGATGCCATCATTGGAGCAGCCATGACCGAGGGCATGACCAGTGGCAGGGCTGTTTCTTCATCGTCAGTCTCTTCTTTCACTTCTTGCTCCTGCATTCTGCCTGACCAGGTGGCAGTTCTTGGATATCTGAAAGGAGAAAGGCACAAGTTGTGATGATGGGGTGGGGGTGGAAGCGAGAGGTACATCTGCAGATTGTAAATCAGAAGAGATTGTGGGATGAGGGGGGGTGGGATATGAGAAGTAGGATGAGATATGAATGTTCCATCATTTTCAATGATTTCAACCATGTGGCTCAGGTAACAATCCAGAGATTATTACTTTTGAGGTTCTGCTTTTTAATTTTGGGTCTAACTCCTCAAACTCTCTCAGCAGAACATCATTCCTAGTTCTACTTATGTCACTGGTTCCTCTGTGGCCTGTGGCAACTTGATCCTTCCCCTTCCACTCTAAGTTTTCTCCAACCGTGAGGAGACGTTGTTAGCTCTGCGCACTAGGCAGGTAACACAACCTTCAGACATTCGGTAATGGCTGCAGAGAACAGTAGCTAACCCCATTGACTCTACTGTCCCCTATTGATCCACAATCCTTTTCACTTCCCCACCGCCCCCACCCACTCAACTTGAATGGTCTCCTGCACCTTGGTGTTATTCTTAGTTTGCCTCTCCACCCTGCAGTCCTTGTTCTCATCCACATTTATAACGAGTATCTCATACCTGTTGACCAAATCAAGGGCCGAGGCTCCTCCATAATTACTTCCTGGATCCCCATACCTGCCTGACTCGTGGTCACGCCCTCCGGTCACTCTCCATTGACTAACTCTAAAATTCTACTTAACCAAACGGGGTGTGACAGCCTCCTGGAACAAAGTGCCCAGGCAACTACCTCCCCTACCCTCCTTGATGCCCCACAATGTCTGCAGCTCGGCCTCCAGCGCAACAGCTCTGAGCCCAAGTTCTCCAAGCTGCAGGCACTTACCGCAGATGTAGTTGTCCAGGATTGCAATGCTCTCCATAAACTTCCACATGCTGCAGTTATGGCCCACAATCTGCCCTGCCATGTCCAACATTATTTCTTCCTTTATTTGATTAGTTAATTATTTTTTAATTGAATTGATTATTTCAGTCTTATTAATTAATTGGTTTATCTCATTTAAGTTACTAATTTAGTGAAGTAATGGCAAAATACAATTTCCTAGATTGAAACAAAAAAAAATGCTCATCAGCTATTGGAGGTTAAAAAAAGAATAAAACACAGCACTTTCTTTCCCCCTCTGCACTGAATTCCCACTTGTACCAAATTCCTGACTTTAGCACTCTGTTAATGAAGCACTCAGTTCTAGCATCACTATGTGCTCCACACTCTGGTATGATTGCCTGACTGACTCAGTGTGACTGGATTCAATCATAGAGGTAGCTCATACCATCTCCTCGATTTGCAGTAAGCATATACATTTAATTGTATCTTTAGTATCTGTTTTAAAATTAAAACAGTTACATCCTTGTCATGTTGATGATAAACAGGCTGTGACAGGAAGGGACAGGAAGGGACAGAGCATACAAATCTAAGAGTAAATCAATAGATAAGGCTAGAGATTACAAAAATAATAAAAGGAAAAAACTAAAGGCTCTTAATCTGAATGCACGTAGCATTCGAAACAAAACCGATGAACTGAGAGCGCAAATAGAAATAAATAAGTATGATCTGATGGCCATTACAGAGACATGGCTGCAGAACGACATAGATTGGGACCTGAATATTGAATTGTTCATGGCATTTAGGAAGGACAGGAAGCTAGGAAAAGGTGGAGGGGTAGCTCTTTTAATTAATGATGGTATTAGTGCAATAGAGAAGGATGACCTAAGTTCAAGAGACCAGGATGTTGAATAAGTTTGGGTAGAAATGAGAAATCGTAAAGGCAATAAGTCACTTGTAGGAGTGGTGTACAGGCCACCTAACATTAACCACATTGTAGGGCGGGATATAACGCCAGCTTGTCAGAAAGGTACAGTGATAATTAAGGAGGATTTTAACCTACATATCGACTGGAAAAATCATATGGGCAGAGGTAATTAAGATGAGGAGTACATAGAATGTTTTTGGGATAATTTCTTGGAACAATATGTTCTGGAGCCAACCAGAGAGCAGGTTATACTAGACCTGGTATTGTGCAACAAGATAGGATTAAATAATGACATCATAGTTAAGGCACCCCCAGGTAGCAGCGATCATAATGTGATTGAATTTTACATTCAGTTTGAGGGAGAGAAGAGTGGGTCCAAGACTAGTATTTTAAACTTAATAAGGGCAATTATGAGGGCATGAAAGCAGAGCTAGCTAAAGTGAACTGGCAAATCAGGTTAAGGGATAGGTCAATAAAGACGCAGTGGCAGACATTTAAGGGGATATTTCAGAATACATAGAATAGACACATTTCAACGAGAAAGAACATACATACGCACATACAAACATACGAATTAGGAGCAGGAGTAGGCCACTTGGCCCTTCGAGCCTGCTCTGCCATTCAATAAGTTAATGGCTGAACTGATTACTCCACATTTCCACCTACCCCCAATAACCTTCCACCCCCTTACTTATCAAGAATCTATCTACCTCTGCCTTAAAAATATTCAAAGACTCTGCTTCCACCACCTTTTGAGGAAGAGAATTCCAAAGACTCACAACCCACTGAAAGAAAAAATTTCTCCTCATCTCTGTCTTAAATGGGTGACCCCTTATTTTTAAACAGTGACCCCTAGTTCTAGATTCTTCCACAAGAGGAAACATCCTTTCCACATCCACCCTGTCAAGATGCCTCAGGATCTTATATGTTTCAATCAAGTCGCCTCTTACTGTTCTAAATTCCAGCGGATACAAACAAGCCTAGCCTGTCCAATCTTTCCTCGTAAGTCAGCCCACCTATTCCAGGTATTAGTCTAGTAAACCTTCTCTGTACTTCCTCCAATGCATTTACATCCTTCCTTAAATAAAAGACCAGTACTGTACACAGTATCCAGATGTGTTCTCATCAATGCCCTTTATAGCTGAACCATAACCTCCCTACTTTTTTATTCAATTCCCTTTGCGATAAACAATAACATTCTGTTAGCTTTCTTAATTATGTGCTGCACCTGCATACTAACCTTTTGTAATTCATGCACTAGGACACCCAGATCCCTCTGCATCTCAGAGTTCTGCAATCTCTCACCATTTAGATAATATGCTTCTTTTTTATTCTTGCTGCCAAAGTGGACAATTTCAGACTTTCCCACATTATACTCCATTTGCCAGGTCTTTTCCCACTCACTTAATCTATCTATATCCCTTTGTAGCCCCCTTATGTCCTCTTCACAAGTTACTTTCCTACCTATTTCTGTGTCATCAACAAATTTAGCAGCCATACCTTCGGTCCCTTCATCTAAGTCATTTATAAAATTGTAAAAAGTGAGGCCCCAGCATAGATCCCTATGGCACACCACTCATTACATCTTGCAAACTAGAAAATGACCCATTTATGCCTACTCTCTGTTTCCTGTTAGCTAGCCAATCTTCTGTCCATGCCAATATGTTACCCCCTACACCATGAGCTTTTATTTTCTGCAATAACCTTTGATTTAACACCTTATCAAATGTCTTCTGGAAATCTAAGTACAGTATATCCACCAGTTCCCCTTTATCCACGGCACATGTAACTCCCTCAAAGAACCTCAATAAATTGGTTAAACATGATTTCCCTTTCACAAAACCACAAAAACATAGGTGTTGAGCATGTCTTTGTCAGATGACTAACAAAGGTCATCTATGTGCTTGCAGTGGCAATCTGTTCCTCACAATCCTGACCTGCATGGAGGAGGAGGCACTGGAACTGGGAGGACAGCATGGGGGCCGTTCCATCACAGATGAGACAGAAGTGGAGGCACGAGACAGAAGTGGAGGCACGAGAGAGAGTGACCTATTGGATGGTGTTATGAATGGGGATGGAGGAGTGCATTGTCTTTCTCTAGTTCCACTTCTCCACTGGTCACAACATATATTTAAATGTTTTACCAAGTGACTGATACGGCCAATTATATACCTTATCTATTCTAGTTTCAGAATAAAAATCCGCCAACCAGGTTTCTTTAATAAAGAACAAAATTATTAATTTATTATAAAACAAGACTCATTCAATAAAGGTGCAAAGCTTATTAACACACAGGTTGAAATATGAAAGTATAAATATATTCCCTTCTAAATAAGCCAACACACATGCATACACGCACACATACCGGTTAAAGGAAAAATAAAGAAAATTTCTCTGAAGAGATCAACTTTACAAAAAAAACAAAACAATACTTTAGCCAAGTAGTTGTTAATTTTTGAAGTAAAAGGATAAGGTATGGAATGTTCCAGTTGGTCTGGCATCCGGATACACGTAGACGGGTGTCACTAGACAAATGTGGTTATCACTGGGATCTTTTCAGAAGCAGTTCGTTCAGGAGATGTCAAGAGAAAGTCTTCCAGAATCTTCTCAGGAGAAATGCTGCATCAGTTTCTCCAGTTCTCACACTGGATTCTCAGGGTTTCTCAAAGAGATGGAACAGGATGAACAGGTAGCCTCTCTCTCTCTCGCTCTCTTTAGCAGGCTTACACCCCAACTGAACTCCAAATAATATCCAAAAATGAAACCTACTTTTGACCACCATAAATCTAGACATGTTACTTCTCTGTAAACAACTCCAATAGTCAGCAAGGTGCCTGCTGTTTACTTAGCTTAAGACATGTGACTTCCAGTAAGTGTTTGTTTTTAAACAAAGTCCCAAGTGTCCTTCCAGTGACCCTTTTTGGAAAAACCAAGTCCAGCATCTCCTCAGGTACTTACACAGTCATTTGAACACAAGTCCTCAAAAAATATTAACAATGGAAGCACGTTCATGTCAATGGGCACAAAAGAGCCTCTGGCAAACACAAGGTATAGTGCAAATGTTTCCACCAAAGGTCCTCACTAAGGTTGGAATTTTACCAGGCCTGTAAGAGCGGGGTTGGTGGCAGGGGTGGGAATGGGTGGAAAATGCTGTCGGGATATGCTTACCTGGAAGTCTGATGTTGTGACATTGCTTCCAAATTTTACAAGGGCGGGAAAGATGGAGGGTGGACTTCTCACAGCGATGTAGTGGGACATAAATTCAGATAGTTTAAAAGGCATTTAACTTGAACTTAAATGCAACTGACTGGAATTTTACATTGCATTTTGGATCTTATGAATGGTGCAGGAGATTCACGGGCCTTCAGAGCCATGACCAGTTAAGAAGGGTGTTAACAAGGCAAGGTTTCAGTACTGCCTCTGCCAGCCAGCCATTCTGAAAGGCAGTGTTTGTTGGATGGGGGAGAGTGGGAAACAGAGGCCATTGCCGGATGGTGATAGAAGGCCTGTGAAGGTGCCATTACCAATGAGTTGGGGCCATTATGCAAGGGACATGGAGGGGCAGTGGCACTTACTGCCAAGGCAGTAGCAAGGGGAAGGTTTTGGGGGAGGGAGACTTCAAACAAAGTGCAAGAGAAGGAGAAAGACCATCTGGTATGGAACCAATCCACAAAATCTTCATGGCCCCCCTTGAGGAGGAGGAGCAGCACAGAGACAGACAGGACTAGGGGCCACAGGTGAGGTACTGGCAGACTGGAGGATAGCTAATGTTGTGCCTTTATTTAAGAAGGGCAGCAGTGATAAGCCAGAGAACTACAGGCCGGTGAGCCTTACACCAGTTGTGGGAAAGTTATTGGAAGGGATTCTGACAGACAGGATTTATATGCATTTGGAAAGGCAAGGTCTGATTAGGGAAAGTCAGCATGGCTTTGTGCGTGGGAAATCATGTCTCACAAATTTGATTGAGTTTCTTGAGGAGGTGACCAAGAGGATTGACAAGGGCAGGGCGGTGGACGTTGTCTACATGGACTTTAGCAAAGCCTTTGACAAGGTCCCGCATGGTCGGCTGGTCCGGAAGGTTCGAACACATGGGATCCAGGGTGAGCTAGCAAATTGGATACAAAATTGGCTTGGTGATAGGAGGCAGAGGATGGTAGTGGAGGGTGGTTTTTCAGTTTGGAGGCTGGTGACCAGTGGTGTGCCGCAGGGATCGGTGCTGGACCCTCTGTTGTTTGTCATATATATTAATGACTTAGATGTGAATGTAGGAGGCATGTTTAGTAAGTTTGCAGACGACACCAAAATTGGTGGTATAGTGGACAGTGAAGTAGGTTGTCTAAGGTTACAACAGGATATAGATCAACTGGGAAAGTGGGCAAGGGATTGGCAAATGGAATTTAACGCAAACAAGTGCAAAGTGATGCATTTTGGGAAGTTAAACCAGGGCAAGACATATACTGTGAATGGCAGGGCCCTGGGGAGTGTCGTTGAGCAGAGAGACCTTGGGGTGCAAGTACATAGTTCCCTGAAAGTGGCAACACAGGTAGACAGGGTGGTGAAGAAGGCGTATGGCATGCTTGCCTTCATCGGCTGAGGCATTGAGTACAAGAGTTGGGACGTCATGTTACAGTTGTACATAACGTTGGTTCAGCCGCATTTGGAGTATTGTGTGCAGTTCTGGTCACCGCACTACAGGAAAGATGTGATTAAGCTAGAGAAGGTGCAGAAAAGATTCACAAGGATGTTGCCGTGTTTGGAGGGCTTGAGTTATAAAGAGAGATTGGATAGGCTGGGTCTGTTTTCCCTGGAGCGAAGGAGGCTGAGAGGGGACATGATAGAGGTATATAAAATTATGAGAGGCACAAGGAATAATGGGTATCTGGAATGAGCTGCCTGAGGAGGTGGTGGAGGCAGGAACAGTAGCAACATTTAAGAGGCATTTGGAATGAGCAAGGCATAGAGGGATATGGAATTAATGCAGGCAGGTGGGATTAGTATAGATAGGCATTATGGTCAGCATGGATGCAGTGGGCCGAAGGGCCTGTTTCTATGCTGTACAAATCTAACAGGGGCAACAGGAGGTGAAGGGCACCAACAGTCCCCCGCACAAATAAGGTCCTATCCCTAAGAGAAAGCCGACCGTACATGGTTCAACTATCTGCAGATGTCAGAGCGGAAGTGTCAGCACAGACTGAGGCTCTCCAGCGAAGAGGTTACTGACCTGTGCGCCATGCTACAGGATGAGATGAGACTCATGGGGTTCGGTGGACACCCAATGCTAGTGTCCTGAAGATCTTTTTTTAAAATTCATTCATGGGATGTGGGCATTGCTGACCAGGCCAGCATTTATTGTCTATCCCTAATTTCCCTTGAGAAGGTGGTGGTGAGCAGCCTTCTTGAACTGCTGCAGTCCATGTGGGGTAGGTACACCCACAGTGCTGTTAGGAAGGGAGTTCCAGGATTTTGACCCAGCGACAGTGAGGGAACGGTGCTATAGTTCCAAGTCAGGATGGTGTGTGACTTGGAGGGGAACTTGCAGGTCGTGATGTTCTCATGCATTTTCTGCCCTTGTCCTTCCAGTTGGTAGAGGTCGCAGATTTGGAAGGTGCTGTCTAAGGAGCCTTGGTGCGTTGCTGCAGTGCATATTGTAGATGGTACATATTGCTGCCACTGTGCGTCGGTGGTGGAGAGAGTGAATGTTTGTAGATGGAGTGCCAATCAAGTGGGCTGCGTTGTCCTGGTTAGTGTTGAGCTTCCTGAGTGTTGTTGGAGCTGCACCCATCTAGGCAAGTGGAGAGTATTCCATCACACTCCTGACTTGTGCCTTGTAGATGGTGGACAGGCTTTGGGGAGTCAGGAGGTGAGTTACTCGCCACAGGATTCCTAGCCTCTGACCTGCTCTTGTAGCCACGGTATTTATATGGCTACTCCAGTTCAGTTTCTGGTCAATGGTAGCCCCTAGGATGTTGATAATGGGGGATTCAGCGATGGTAATGCCATTGAATGTCAAGGGGGGATGGTTAGATTCTCTCTTGTCGGAGATGGTCATTGCCTAGCACATGTGTGGCACGAATGCTGCTTGCCACTTATCAACCCAAGCCTGGATATTGTCCAGGTCTTGCTGCAGTTCTACATGGACTGCTTCAGTATCTGAGGAGTTGTGAATGGTGCTGAACATTGTGCAATCATCAGCGAACATCCCCACTTATGACCTTATGATTGAAGGAAGGTCATTGATGAAGCAGCTGAAGATGGTTGGGCCTAGGACACTACCCTGAGGAACTCCTGCAGTGATGTCCTGGAGCTCAGATGATTGACCTCCAACAACCACAACCATCTTCCTCTGCGCTAGGTCTGGCTCCTGCCAGCAGAGGGTTTTCCCCCTGATTCCCATTGACCTTTGTTCTGCTCGGGCTCCTTGATGGCAATAATCAGTCAAATGCTGCCTTGATGTCAAGGGCAGTCACTTTCACCTCACCTCTTGAGTTCAGCTCTTTTGTCCATGTTTGAACCAAGGCTGTAATGAGGTCAGCAGCTGAGTGGCCCTGGCAGAACCCAAACTGAGCATCACTGAGCAAGTTATTGCTAAGCAAGTGCCGCATGATGGCACTGTTGATGACACCTTCCATCACTTTACTGATGATTGAGAGTAGGCGTTGGGGCGGTAATTTCTCAGGTTGGACTTGTCCTGCTTTTGGTGTACAGGACATATCTGGGCAATTTTCCACATTACAGGGTAGATGCCAGTGTTTTAGCTGTACTGGAACAGCTTGGCTAGGGGTGCGGCAAGTTCTACAGCACAGGTCTTCAGTACTATTGCCGGAATTTTGTCAGGCACATAGCCTTTGCAGTATCCGGTGCCTTCAGTCATTTTTTGATATCACATGGAGTGAATCGAATTGGCTGAAGTCTGGCATCTGAAATGCTGGGGACTTCAGGAGGAGACCGAGATGGATCATCAACTCGGCACTTCTGGCTGAAGATTGTTGCAAATGCTTCAGCCTTATCTTTCGCACTGATGTGCTGGGCTCCCCCATCATTGAGGATAGGGATATTTGTGGAGTCACCTCCTCCAGTTAGTTGTTTAATTGTCCACCACCATTCACGGCTGGATGTGGTAGGACTGCAGAGCTTAGATCTGATCCGTTGGTTATGGGATTGCTTAGCTCTGTCTATCGCTTGCTGCTTACGCAGTTTGGCACGCAGGTAGTCCTCTGTTGTAGCTTCACCAGGTTGACACCTGCTTCTGGCATGCCCTCATGCACTCTTCATTGAACCAGGGTTGCTCTCCTGACTTGATGGTAATGGTAGAGTGGGGGATATGCCAGGCCATGAGGTTACAGATTGTGGTTGAGTACAATTCTGCTGCTGCAGATGACCCACAGCGCCTCATGGATGCCCAGTTTTGCATTGCTCGATCTGTTCAAAATCTATCCCATTTAGCACGGTTGTAGTGCCACACAACACAAAGGAGTGTATCATCAATGTGAAGGCGGGACTTCGTCTCCACAACGACTTTGTGGTGGTCACTCCTACCAATACTGTCATGGACAGATGCATCTGCGGCAGGCAGATTGGTGAGGACGAGGTCAAGTATGTTTTCCCCTCTTGTTGGTTCCCTCACCACCTGCTGCATACCCAGTCTAGCAGATATGTCCTTTAGGACTCGGCCAGCTCGGTCAGTAGTGGTGCTACCGAACCACTCTTGGTGATGGACATTGAAGTCCCCCACCCAGAGTACATTCTGTGCCCTTGCCACCCTCAGTGCTTCCTCCAAGTGGTGTTCAACATGGAGGAGTATTGACTCATCAGCTGAGGGAGGGCAGTAGGTGGTAATCAGCAGGAGGCTTCCTTGTCCATGTTTGGCCTGATGCCATGAGGTTTCATGGGGGCCATAGTTGATTTTGAGGACTGCCAGGGCAACTCCCTTCATTCTGTATATCACTGTCCTGTTGGTGGGACAGGTCATACCCGGGGATAGTGATGGCAGTGTCTGAGACATTGCCTGTCAGTTATGATTCCATGAGTATGACTATGTCAGGCTGTTGCTTGACTAGTCTGTGGGACAGCTATCCTAACTTTCGCACAAGGACCCAGATGTTAGTGGGGAGGACTTTGCAGGGTCGACAGGGCTGGGTTTGCCGTTGTTGTTTCCGGTGTCAAGGTCAATACCAGGTGGTCCGTCCGGTTTCATTCCTTTTTGTTGACTTTGTAGCAATTAGATACAACTGAGTGGCTTACTAGGCCATTTCAGAGGGCATGTAAGAGTCAACCACATTGCTGTGGGTCTGGAGTCACATGTAGGCCAGCAGATTTCCTCCCTAAAGGGCATTAGTGATCTAGATGGGTTTTTACAACAATGGTTTTATGGCCATCATTAGACTAGCTTTTTAATTTCAGATTTATTAATTGAATTCAAATTCCACCTTCTGCTGTGGTGGGATTTGAACCCATGTCCCCCAGAGCAATACCCTGGGTCTCTGGGTTACTAGTCCAGCGACAATACCACTACGCCACCGCCTCCCCATGGCATTCAACTTTTGCATGTCTGTATCTTTCCAGGGATCCATAGGGGACATAGAGTCATTTACGGGACAAAAGGAGGCCTTTCGGCCGATTGAGTCCATGCCTGTTGTAGTGGCCTGTTGTGCGCTGTAGCCTTGAATAATGAGGTTATCATTGATCGCTGCTCCTGCTCTGCTGAGGAGGATGTGGAGGAGGATGCTGAGCAGGCGGCATAGGATGAGTAACTCCCTTGGACCAGAGGCAAGGGGGTATGACAGATGTGAAAGGGAGGCTCAGGACAATCTCATACATACCTGTTCCATGTGACCCTGACTCACCTTTATGTGGAGCTGCTGTCACCTCCTTCATGGCGCACTCAGTCATCTAGTGCCCTGGTTCAGAGCGCACACTGGCAAAGCTGAGGAGCTGACCAGACGTGGCCTACTCCAACAATAGCATTCCATTGAGAAAGTAAGGCTGTAGTTGATATCTAACAAAGCAGCAAGAATTGAAAGGATGACCAACAGCAGTGACTCTAAGATTTATTGATTGGTGCAAACTTCTAAAGCATTAGCATTTACAAAGCCTAAACTCTCATGAACCCCAAGTGCGTCTTGGTGCTCCTCTTAATGTGTTTACATGTGCTCCTTCATGGCACTGTCCCTGTGCTAGCAGATGAGGAGAAGGCAGCCAGCTGATTGGGCTGCCCCATCACCTGGGATGACCTTGGCGACCATCCTCTAGCTGACTGAGGTCTGGAGGGCCCCGGCATCGTGAAGAGCTCCTGCATAGTTGCAGGAGCCTCTTCTGTTGTTGCGTCTACTGGAGGCACTGGGCTCACTGGTAGAGGGGCTGAGAAGCCATTGTCCACAATTGCAGCACCCTGAGAGAAGCCTCCAAAAGTGGAAAGCAGCCGCTTGTCCTCCCTTGCAATGCACACTTGCATCTTGCTGCTCAACAGAGAAGGACGAACACCTGGTGGAGACTCCGTGCGCTTCATCCCCTTCTTGCCTTGCCACTGCTGCCTAGAGCTCATGGACAAGACAATGGTATGCAGGTCTGCACACATCTCCGGTATCCACTGACTGGTCTGCTTTATTTGGTTCGCCATGAGCGTCGGCAATCTCTCAATGGAGGAAGACATGCGCGTACACGCCTGAAACATGGCAGCACTCATGGCCTAGATGGACTCCTCCATCGTCCACACATGTCCATGTACAGCCTCTGGAAGCTCCACCAGATGGTCCCTTACCTCTTGCTGCACTCCCAGCAGGTGCCATGTTACTGATGACTCCTGAAGATCATCATCAGCCTGGGGCTCAGCATGGGCCTGGCCTCCCGCAGTCCTCCAACTGTCAGTGGCCTCAGCTGTCACAGCCTCCATCAGCTGCTTGGGTCTGTATGTGCTCACCAGCTTGTGACCCGAATCGACTTGCAAACACATACCCACCAACGTGAGAGTATCTGCGCTGGTGGAAGGTGTGGGGGAATGATGTGATGGTACATCCAGGGATGTGGTGTGGGTCAGCAAAGACAGATGGTTGGCTCTCACCGAGATACAGCCATGCATCTGAAAGGATGTGCTGCTGCCATACCTCTTTGCCACTGCCTGGTTGCTCACTCCCTCTTCATCTAGTTCACCGTCTTGTGTTTCCACGTGCAAGCCCCAAAGAGGAGGCGGTATGGAGGACTGACCCTGCAGGAGTGAAAGAGGCCATTCACCCATTTGCGACACCGCACCCATGTGCGGGGGTGACCCCACAGCTGCTGATCTCCTCTGCAATCTCTGTCTAGGCTTGCCTGGTCAAGCTGAATGGCCTCTTCTTGCCATCCCAGAGAAGAGGATCTCCCGCCTTGCCCTTGCAGCCTGGAAGAGACCCTGCATTGAGGCATTGCTAAACTGTGGGGACACCTGGTGTCTTCCTTCCGCAGCAGCCTCCCAGTCCATTCCTTGGGTCTGCAGTTTTTCCACAGGGGTCTTTAGGTCTGCCGAAGGGATCTTCAGCACTGTTGTTGAGGCAATCCTTAGCAACAAGGCGGCACTGCATGCAGGGTTGGCGGCCCTTTAAAAATGGTGCCAGCACCTGTCTTTGAATCAGATGACACCACCATCAGTGCCTTATTGCCCACCTTTGCTCATCAATTGAACGGGCCCCGCAACTCCAAACAGTTAATTGGCCAGCCACCGCGTGCTCGGCCAGCTGCATGTTGCTCATCTGAAAGCGATACCCGCTTCCAGTGCCGCCGTCGTGACCCACGCCATCCGAATAAAATTCAGCACTAGGAATGGACTGAAGGGAGTGATGGATTCGCATCATCCTCTAATTACTCTTCTCTCTCCCGCAGGTCAAAAGCAGGACCAGACAACTCAAGAGATCGAGGGACAACAGTCCACCTCTGAGGAGGAGGAAGGAGCCTATGAGGGTGCACTGACTCATCATTCTCCTGCACCTTCCACCAGCTCAGATACTCCACATCAGTGGGCATCTGTTCGCGAGCAGATCTGGCAGCTGGGGGCTCCTTTCAGGGTGCTCCTGGTGTGGACAGTTGCCCCTCGGCCCCTCTTTGTGACGCCAGCCCCTCACTAAGCGGTGACAACAGAAGAGGTTCCTGCACTTGTAGAGGAGGTTCTCAACATATCGGGGCCCTCCAGGCCTCAGGCAGCCAGAGGACAACAGCCAAGGTCATCCCAAGCCATGGGGAATCAAGGTCAACAACATTCCTCAACCTCAGCAGACAGCGCAGGGTGTTGGGGAAGTGCACCATGGGAAGTACCTAGCTGCACTCGAGGTTCACAGGTTACTTTTTTTCCAAGCATGCAGCCTTGTAATTTTTTGTTCCACCATTAAATGTCTGATGTGGCAAAGCTTGAGGTCGCCATTTCTTGTGCAGACTGGGACTTCAGGGGTACCCTAGCTTTGTAAAAGGGTGTGATGGGTAGGGCCACATCATGTGAGGTAGATGCATTGCCCATGCCTCAATGTGATGGCTCACTGGGTGCAGGTAAATGGTATGGTCGATGAAGTATGTGGCAACAAGGCTGAAGAGTGCTGAAGTTTTATTGATTTGCATGGATCTGTCACTAAGGATCATGTGAACCATGTATTAATGTGTTCTGAGTCTCCCTTACGCGTATCATATGGCGCCTTACCTGTGGTTGTTGGAGCTGTCCAGTATCCTGTGCCAGGTCACCATCTTCCTCCATCTCCTCATTGTTGGAGGAGGCATTGCGCTTAACGATATCCTCAATGTTCAAATGTTTTCCCCTCTGTAGCGTCAGGTTTTGCAGGGCACAGCAAACCACCACAATCCATGAAACCCTTGCTGGGGCCAAACTGAAGGACTCCACCAGATATATCCAGGCAGCTGAACCGCATCTTCAGAAGCCCTTTGGCCTGCTTGATGGTCGTGCGAGTTGTACTGATGCAGGTTTTGTATCTCTCCTCTGCATCAGTGTTTGGACTCTTCACAGGCGTCAGTAGCCAGGTCTTCAATGGGTAGCTCTTGTCACCCAATATCATCCTTGAAGGTGCCCTGGATGCCTGAAAAGCTCTGAGACCTGGGATTGCTTTAGTATGTAGGTTTCATGGCTGCTCCCCTGAAACCGTGCACACACTTGAAAGAAGCACTTTGAATGGTCACAGACCAGTTGTATGTGGAGCGAGTGGAAGTCCTTCCTGTTGATGAAGGCTGTAGGCTAGTCTACGGGAGCCTTGATGGCCACATGCAAGTCGATGACACCCTTCACCTGGGGGAAATCCGGGGATGGCCCCGAATCATATCACCCTCACAGCCCGACTGTCTGCATCGGTATGAATGTGTAATGTACTGGCCGGCCCTCTTGAACATGGCAATGGTGACCATCTTGATGCAGTGATAAGCCACAGACTGGGAGAGCCCACACATATGGATCCCTGGAATGATCCTGAGGCATAGAAATTCAGCACCACGGTGACCTTGAGGGCCATTGGATAGTCACCACTTCCCATGGGGTTCAGTTCATCCTCCATCATGGCAGAGTTCAGTTTCAGGTTAGTGACCTTTCATCAGAACTCAGTTCTGCTTCTGTCTCCACAGATGCTGCAAGACCTGCAGATTATTTCCAGCACTTTCTGTTTTTATTTCAGATTTCCAGCATCTGTAATATTTTGCTTTTATCATAGCATTTTATGTTGGAGCAGAACAAGTGACTTTTAAACACTCTTACCTTTTGCCTAATATAAAGATACAACTACCAGAAAGAACAAGACAGAACCGCTTTATAGTTGGTTTTCTTCTGTTTGAGGACCAATTTGTGCATGCCAGTTTAGGCAGTGAGCATTGGCATACTAGTTGAATGAAAGAGCTACAACTAAGCCCAAACAAGTCCTCACTTGACAGACACATGTGCTTTCAATGGGTTGTTCCTGAATAGTGATCAGGAATAGAAAATCTGGCTGAATTATTTTCCTTATTCTTAGCTGGTGGACACTGAGACAGATTGTAACATCTCTTTTGGTGCCCTGGTTAATTTATGAGAATGAATTGAAGAAATTCCTGGTCAATATGGATCAGCATCACACATTATTTATCCCTGAGCCATCAATAAATCATCTGTATAGTTATTAACCCTATAGGTACAGCTAGCATTTCATGATACATCAATTATTCAAATCTGGTTTGTTTAACATCCTGAACTCTATCATAATTATAATTTAAATTGTAACCACTTTTACTGCTGTCTCTTTTTACTCGCATAAAATACTCTATGGATATGTAAAATGAATAGTAGAAAACTAATGTAGGAGGGTGTGGCAATGTTGCTTTATCTATCTCTACTAAGAACAGAGGGGAATCGCTTGAATCAAAGCAGAAATTTAGATTGAATAAGCAATAAAACTTGCCAAATAAACACAACTAGCCAGAAATGTCTCCATGTTGTACTTAGACCTTGGGCAAATTCATAGGTCCAAATTTTGCAGGAGTAACAATAACAAAACTGTAATTACTCTGTCACTTTGCTGTCATTACTCCTCTGAAAATGACATCAACTTCTGGAATCTGCACATGTACAGTTAAATGTGGAAATCGGGAAGTTGCTGTCAGTGATTCTGTCTCTTCATAGGGCGCACTATTGAAGCCCTCGCATCTGCAGTCAATTAAAGATCACTGAACTAATGAGAATTTGCCCTTTTAAGCTACTAGTGTCAATCTAAAAACTGTTGAAAATATTACTCCTTGTTGAATGGGGTTTTGACAGTGTACTACGTTCATAATTACCACTGAACAGCCTCACTGGTCCTGAAAAACTAATTTTAGATTTGTGGAATGCCAAATCTCTTCATTATGATAAAAAGATTCCATGCATTTTTATTTTTAGAAGCTTCTTTGTGATATTTCAACTTCTACCATAACTCCATGTTTATGACCACTCATTTATTTCACTCTTTCATTAACAGTGAAGGATAGTCAGTGCATTTTAATTCCTGTTTTGCTGTCAGTGAAAATCCTTAATGTGATTGGCTGCTTACCCTGCTTGATGATGTCACTGCTGCTGGATGCCTGGAGATCGCCTTGATTTAGCTCCAGATTCGAACTCACGTCGGGAAAGCCGCTGACTGCGAAATCAGGGTCATAGACTTAGTTGCAGGTAAATGTAATGCACAGGGGAATTTTAATCACTAAAGAGAAACCAATTAATAATCCACATGCAATTCAATATTTCTCTTGAAGATTTCATCTGACATACATTAAGAGTACAAATTTGATTGGCTTATAACCATGATGCCATCCAAATAACAAGATGATGTTACTGCTCACTTCTTGGTATTTATTACTCTGTACCAAACTATTAAGATTAGAATGAGAAAAAAAGCCATCTGGGCCATCAAATCCACTCTTCCAATATCATATATATATATATTGAATTGTCATGGGTTCTTCCCAGTATAATCTCATGAAGGAGAAAAGTAATTGCAGTACTTCTGTGCACCACTACTATACGTTTTCAAATTAAACTCAAAATGTACAATATTTGGCCTTTTTAAAGGACTTCATCAACAGAACACTGACTTGCCACTACTGCAAGAGGTGAAGGAAAATAAATTCTTCTCATCCCACTTGAGGGTTGCAAATTTTATGCATATGAGCCAGTATTCCGTTCTGTGATCACAGTTCAAGTTTATCAGGTGCTTGTAAGGAAGGTGGTTGTAGTTGTTGGAGGTCAATCATCTCATCCCCAGAACATCCCTGCAGGAGTTCCTCAGGGCAGTGTCCTAGGCCCAACCATCTTCAGTATCAATGACCTTTCCTCCATCATAAGGTCAGAAGTGGGGATGTTCACTGATGATTGCACAATACTCAGTTCCATTCTACGGATAAGTGAAGCAATCTGATTCTGCAAGCAGCAAGATCAGGACAGCATCCAGGTTTGGACTGATAAGTGGCAAGTAACATTCACACTAAAAAAGTGCCAGACAATGACCATCTCCAATGAGAGAGTCTAACCACATTCTCTTAACATCACCATCATCAGATCCCCACCATCAGCATCCTGGGAGGTCACGTAACTGGACCAGCCACATAAATACTGTGGCTACAAGAGCAGGTCAGAGATTGGGTATTTTGTGGTGAGTGTCTCACTTTCTGAGTTCCCAAAGCCTGTCCACCATCTACAAGGCACAAGTCAGGAGTGTGATGGAATACTCTGCACTTGCCTGGATGAGTGCAGCTCCAACAACACTCAAGAAGCTCTACACTATCCAAGACAAAGCAGCTCACTTTATCAGAATCCCATCCACTACCTTAAACATTCACTCCCTCCACCACTGGCCCACAGTGACAGCAGTGTGTATCATCTACAAGGTGCACTGCAGCAACTCACCAAGGCTCCTTTGACAGCACCTTCCAAACTCGTGATCTCTTCCACCTGGAAGAACAAGAGCAACAGACACATGCAGTTAATAGAAAAGATCCCTGAAGGTTATCAGGATTTTGTTTCAAAGGGAAAGGTTTTCTCATATGCCTCTAATGAGGCAACTCCATTTCCCTGCTCCGAGCTAGAGGGGCCACTCAATCCGTAACGCTAGGTAAAGGTATGGCTTTTCCACCAGAGAGCTCACTCAAGGCAAAGGTTCTGGTAAGAGGCATTGATGGAGGATATATATCAGTGACCTTGTGTCGGGTCCACCTGCAATGTGACCTTGTATCTGAACCAGTTATGGTAGGGATTGTTTATAATCTTCCAGTGACTGGAAGAGATTTGTTGCCAGGCAATGATTTGGCTGGAGGTGAAGTGGTAGCAGCTCCAGTGGTCTTGGACCAGTCAAATGAGGCCAGGGAGACAGAACAACTATAGGAAGAAGTCCCTGGCATCTTTCTTTCCTGTGTAGTAACCCAGTCCATGGCTAAGAAAGCTCCGACAGAGAAGGCTGAGTCAGTAATTCAGTCAGATGACCCTATAGTCTGGCTGGCTTAAACATTTTTTGGAGATTTAGGGAAGGTATACAACAGACCCTCCTTAATTGAAGCCCAGCAGATAGACCCTGATTTAAAAAGAATAGCACTGAAAGCCAATTCTGAGGCAGAGGCAGAGAAACTGCCTGAGTGTTACTGTTTTAAAAATGAAATCCTGATGAGAAAATGGAGACCCCCTGCAGAGAAGGAGTGGACAGTAGTTCACCAAATTCTAGTTTCCCTTAAATATCGTAGGGAAATTTTGAAAATTGCCCATGAAATCCCTATGGCTGGGCACATGGGTATCAGAAAGACCCAGGCCCGGATAAGCCAAATCTTTTACTGGCCATAAATCCACAAAGATGTGGTTAACTTTTTGCAAGATCCACCATACTTGCCAGGTTGTTGGGAAACCACAATCTATGATCAAACCTGCTCCACTGATCCCCATTCCTGCTTTCAAGGAGCCTTTCAGCACTGTTCTAATCGATTATGTGGGACCCCTACCCAAACCCAGGACAGGTTATCAATACCTTTTAAACATCATGGATATAGCCACCCAATTCCCAGAAGACATACCATTCAGGAAAATAACTGCAAAAGTTACTCAAGGGGCTGACCCAATTTTGCACACCATATGGCTTACCCCAAAAAATTCAGTCTGATCAAGGAACTAATTTCATGTTCCGAACATTCCAAGAAGTAGTACACGGTATTGGTATTGACCAGCTGAAACCTTCAGCGTACCTTTCACAGTCTCAAGGGACTCTTTGAACACACCATTGAATCCCCCCTCCCACCATGAAATTGGAAAATACAGAAATATTAAGGAAACTAGACACCACATTCAGCTATCTCTCTGACCAGCAGAGACAGGACCTAGCAACACTGCTAAGGGAGTTTGAGGAAATTTGCAGGGACAAATCGGGTCACATATTCTCAACAATACACTATGTAAATGTAGGAGAGACCCCAGCAATTAGACAAAACCCATACAGACTGAGCCCTGACAAATTGGCTTGGGTCTGCACAGAAATCAAATATATGCTTGTCACGCTCACTCTTAGTGCAGCAATTGAAAATAATGACTCAAATTGGAGAGTTATAAAAATTTACTTTTCCTTTAAAAAGTGGACAACATGCTGCAAGATGGCCACTCTCGATAAAATGACCTGGCCCCGGATTTTCAAACTGTTTTACTGTCTGGTAAAGACAAAAGGATACATTCCAAGCTAAGTCAATTACACCTATCCTGAACCCATCAAGAGACATTTTTGACTTGAATGGATTCGTCTGAAACAGAGATGGTGTGAAGTAGCCACATCCTGGGCCATTGATAGTTATCACCGGGAGGGGAATCTACGTCTCCCAACAGAGGCAAGATGTGAGAGATTTTTTACATTAAAAAGTAGCTCTCTAGAGAGAAAGAGAGAGAGAATCAAAACAAGCATCACAAAAGCCTGTCCAGCTGAGAGCTGGGAGAAATCCAGCAAAAGCTAAAGAAGGTGCCCTACTGTGAGTTCTACACTTCAACTTGTGCAGCAGAGAACTGAAAGTGATCCCTCATCTCTAGATTGAAGACTCATCTACCAGAGAAATCTACAAAGTCCCGCCCTGCAACTTTAAAAGAGAAATTAACCTCTGAGAAGATCGACTGGGTTAACCGTGAACCTTGAAAACCTACCTGACTTCAAACCACTTACCCCTTTCCCTCTCTATGTCGCTTCTTGTGTGTGTGTGTGTGTGTGTATGAGTGAATGCATGTGTGGGTGTGGTTGCGACCAGTTCAGGAGTGAATATTGCTCAATAAATAGTTAATCTTCTGTTTCAAATCTACAAGAAAACCTGTTGCTGTCTGTTTATTTGACAAATAAAACAAAAAGGGTTAAATACACCACCCACACCCCTTACCACTTGGCCGCAATATGCTGGACAACTATTTACTTGCACCCAGCCAAAGCAGCTGGAGCTCCCCTATTGTACTGATATTAAACCTGATGGATCAACCAGACTTTGCATTGATGACCACAAAATTAATGCATTAACCCAAGCAGACTTATATCCAATCCACTGTATTGAAGGCCGCGTTGACAGAGTAGGAAACTCCACCTACATTAGTAAAATTGACGTTGAATGGATATTGGCAAATCCCCATGACCACCCAAGCAAAAGAAATGTCAGCATTTGTCACCCCCAATGGCTTATACCAATGTAAAGTAATACCATTTGGTATAAGAACGCCCTAGCAATTTTCCAAAGACTCATGAATCAGGTAATAGCTGGTTTAAACAACTGTGTTGTTTACCTGGATGATCTATTATCTTACAGCGATACCTGGGAGGATCACCTGAACGATCGACGGGTAAACTTTCAAGCTCTACAGAGAGCTCACCTAGTGGCCAATCTCGCACAGAATGAGGTCCCTAAAGCTAAAATAACCTATTTTGGTCACATTGTCGGCCAAGGTCGAGTGTTGCCAAGGGCAGCAAAAATGCAAGTCCTGGTAGATTTCCCCATTCCCAAAACAAAGAGGAAAATAATGCATTTCCTGGGAATGTGTGGGTTTTAATGGAAATTTGTTCCAAATTTTAGCACCATAGCTGCACCTTTAAGTGATTTATTGAATAAAAGTGTAAAAGTGGTGTGGTCAGAGCAGTTCCAGCTAGCTTTCGAAAAGCTGAAGGTAATCTGAACAAATAACCCAGTATTGGCAGCTTCAAATTTCAACAAGCCCTTTAAAATGCTATCGAAGCCAGTGATGTTGGAGTGAGGGCCGTCCTACTCCAAGATGATAATTCAAGCCTAGAAAGGCCAATTGGATATTTTTCCAAAAATTTAAACAAACATCAAAAAACAAATTCCACCATAGGAAAGGAGGCATTAGGGCTTCTACTCGCCCTTCAACATTTCAAAGATTATTCCAATAACAGACATTGAGAAATTCAAATTTACACCGACCACAACCCCCGAACATTCCAGGAAAAATTCAAAATTAAAATTCCAGACTGTTTCATTAGAGCTTGCTCCTCCAGCCATTCAACCTGAAAATTGTACATAAAGCTGGAAAGAACAACATTATAGCAAATGCCTTGTCCAGAATGTAAAAACACTGTACAACCAAAACACCTGTACAAAAGTCATGACTGGAAGCCTGAGGAATGCATGGGATGCGTATGTAGATGTGTGCTATCCTATATCTTACTTGCCTTCTTTCTGAGAGAAAACAGAAAAACTACAAAAAATGAAATACCAAGGAATTAATTTTTTTTCCCTTTTTTGAGGAGGTGTCATGCACGGAAGGAGCCGTGATGAAATAATCAATGAAATGGAAGTATTATGAATTTTTTTTAAAAATCTGTTAAACAAAACAAGAAGAACACGGACACTTGTACCACAGTCAAATTGGTTACGTGACCCCTCCTGTACTGGAAATCAACAAACCTACCTACAAGAATGAAACTTGTTAACCTTGTCTGAAATAGATCTGGGGAGAACCCCTTGAAATTGAAAAAAACACTATTGCATATTAATAACTCATCATCAGGAATGAACTAACAAAGGATTCTGGAGACAGACTGACTTACAGCACGAGCCAAAACTGAATAGGTGTGAAATAGCACTGTGTTAACAGAAGGGTCCCCATTCAGACATCAGTTGATAGCCATTGTCTCTACATTCTGGTCCACTGTATGGTCACACCAGGGGAACAAACCATGTGTCTCCTAAAAGAAACTCTAGTGTGATGAATCTTTACCTTAAAAAGGTAACCCTCTGGAGAGGGGGAGATCAAGCCAATGCCTTCAGGAAGGAGTCCAGCCAGGGACTGCGAAAGAGATCCAGCCCTGTTGCTAATTTTACACTTCAACTTGCTGCAGCAGAGAACTTAAAGTGATCATCACCTCCAGTCTGAAGTTTTAACCTCCAGAAAATCTACAACACCTCAACAAGTTCAAGACTACAAACCCAGGCCTGCACCTTTAAAAGAGACTGTCCTCCTGAAAAGATTCAACAGGTTTACCATAAACCAAGAACACCTACTTCACTTTGAACTTTAATGTACTTACCCTTTTTTCCCTATCTATCTATTCTTGTGTATGTGTGTATGAGTGAATGTGTGTGTGGGTGAGGTTGCAACCATTTCAGGAATGGTGTAAAAATAGTTGTTTTTTAACCTACGAGAAAACCTATCATTTGTCTGGTGATTTGACCCTAAAAAACACTCAGGGACTAACTCATAATTTTTAACAAAACACAATTGCTGTAAGTTGGGGGGGGGGGGGGGGGGTGAATATTGGGAAACACCCACACCCCTTTCTATCTGTCCATAACACAGTACTTGTGAGAAATAGATTATAAAGATCTTAAGCTTTTCTTTAACAAGTCATAGAGAGTTGGAATCAGAAAGCATTAAGTGAAGTGGCTATAGAGATAGTGGATGCATTGGTGATTATCTTTCAAAATTCTATAGATTCTGGATGGGTTCCTGCAGACTAGGAAGTAGCAAATGCAACCCCTCTATTTAAGAGGGGAGCGAGAAAGAAAACGGGGTACTACAGACCTGTTTGATGTCAGTAGTAGGGAAAATATTAGAATCTATTATAAAGGATGAGATAACTGGACACTTGGAAAATAATGATATGATTGGGCAGAGTCAACACGGATTTATGAAAGGGAAATTATGTTTGACAAACCTGTTGGAGTTTTTTGAGGATGTTGCTTGCAGCATAGATAAAGGAGAACCAGTGGATCTGGTGTATTTGGATTTTCAGAAAGCTTTTGATAAAGTCCCACACAGGTTAGTAAACAAAATTTGAGCACATGGGATTGGGGGTAATATGCTGCTATGGATTGAGAATTGGTTAACAGACAGAAAGCAGAGAGTCAGAAGAAATGGATCAATCTCAGGATGGCAGGCTGTTACTATTGGGTACTGCAAGGATCAGTGCTTGGAACACATTCTATATAAATGATTTGGATGTGGGGACTGAATGTAATAGTTCCAAATTTGCTGATGACAGGAAAATAGGTGGGAATGTAAGTTGTGAGGAGGATGCAAGGAGGCTTCAAGGGGATTTGGACAGGCTAAGTGAATGGGCAAGAACATGGTAGATGGAATATAATGTGAATAAGTGTGAAGTGATCCACTTTGGTAGAAAAAACAGAAAGGCAGAATATTTCTTAAATGGTGAGAGGTTGGGAAGTGTTGATGTCCAAAGAGACCTGGGCATCCATGTTCATGAGTCATTAAAAGCTAGTACGTAGGTGCAGCAAGCAATTAGGAAGGCAAATGGTATGTTGGCCTTCATTGCAAGGGGATTTGAGTACAGGAGGAAAGATTTCTTGCTGCAATTGTATAAAGCCTTGGTGAGCCATACCTGGAGTATTATGTACAGTTTTGATCTCCTTATCTAAGGAAGGATATACTTGCCATAGACAGAGTGCAACAGAGGTTCACCAGACTAATCACTGGGATGGCAGGATTGTCTTATGAGTAGAGATTGCAGAAACTGGGCCTGTATTCTCTAGAGTTTCAAAGAATGAGTGGTGATCTGATTGAAACTTACAAAATTCTTAAAGGGCACGACAGGGTAAATGTGGATAGGATGTTTCCTCTGGCTGTTGAGCCGAGAACCAGGGGACAGTCTCAGAAGAAGGGGAAGGCTATTTAAGACTGAGATGAGGAGGAATTTCTTTACAGAGGGCTGTGGAAGCCCAATTACTGAGCATGTTCAAGACAGAAATTGACAGATTCCTGGATCCTAATGAGATAAATGGACTTGGGGATAATGGGGGAAAATGGCATAAAGGTCATGATCTGTTTAAATGGCAGAGCAGGCTGGACTCCTGCTCATATTTCCTATGTTCCTATGTAGTAACAAAGGTAACATATCTACCTGGAAAAACTGAGGTAATATTATTTTTCTGCATGTCTACTGCTCAAAATTGTGTTTATCAGGACTTGGTCAAATACAATAAAAGGAGAACATTACAAACCTATAATTAGGTGTCAGAAGGCGAACTGCTTACACGAGTCATTGACAAGGGCTATATAACATAAAGTCATCACTAAGAGTGAGTTTGGAGGTTAGGAGAAATTTATTTGTATAAAGGATTGTTGGAGCATGGAATGCTTTGCTACTTGAATGGGTGAGACAAAGACCATGACATCTTTTAACATTTGTAGAGGAAGATACGGGGCTGTAGTGAGAACTACCCAAATCAATGGGATTAGTACTGGGTTTCTTTAGCAAAGAGCCAGCAGAGGCATAATAGGTTAAATTGTTTATGCCTTCTGTGCTGTAAACATTTATGGTAACATTGATAGGTAATTCAGACTAAGTGGGTCCTGTAGGAATGAGAGCTGGAGACTGACATGACAACCATGTTTTTACATTGCTTTTTACTATAGATGTCAGCAGTGTTGTCTCCAGAAAGAATGAAGGGGGCTGGGGGCAGTAGTTTTCAATTATTCAGAACAAAAAAAAGAACTGGGCTATCTGACCACATCTTGGACTAAACTTAATTTTAAGAAGTATTTTCATTTTAGGAAGATGGGAAAGGCAGCAGCATGTGATCCAGGTATATATCACCAACGAGCACGAGTGTTGTGGTGTAAGTAGGCTATTTTACTTAGTGAACACAGAATGCAACAGGCTGCTTAATAGCAAACTTCAGTAATTCACATCAGTGATCTGGCTGCATGGAACAGCAATGAAATGCCAAGTTTTATCTTTTTATTCTATTTTTATTACTTGCCTTATCATGTTCACCTTTTCAAGTGTTTTGTCAACCTACCAGTGTATTCAGGTAAGCTTTTAATTTAAATTGAAATCAAATATCGAGTAAGACTTGATCGATTTATTAGTATATAAACTAAAAACTAAAGCGGATTAAAGAACTAAAGACCAGTGGAAAATTTAAAAAACAAATTAAAACCTAATTAAATAAAATAGAGACGCAGGGCCAGGCGATGTGTTGTACCTGCATGACATGGGAGCTAGTGGACCCCATTGTGGTTCCTCGTGACCACATCTATGGCAAGTGTTGGTTTCTTGAGGAACTCCGGCTCAGAGTTGATGAGCTGGAGTCTGAGCTTCGGACACTGCAACACATCAGGGAAGGGGAGAGTTACCTGGACGCTGTGTTTCAGGAGACAGTCACACCCCTTACATTACCCACCTTGAATTCAGCCAGTGGTCAGGGACAGGAGGGTGTGACTATGAGTGAGGCAGGTAGAGGGATCCAGGAGGTAGTGCTGCAGGAGCCTCAGCCATTGTCCTTGTCCAACAGGTTTGAGATTCTTGCTCCCTGTGTGGATGAGAGCAGGAACTGTAGGGAGGATGAGCAAACTGACCACAGCACAGTGGTACAGGGAGCCATTCAAGTGGGGGGGGGGAGAAAAGAGAAATGTAGTCATAATCGGAGATAGTATAGTTAGGGGCATAGACACTGTTCTCTGTGGCCAGGATCAAGAGTCCCAAAGGCTGTATTGCCTACCTGGTGCCAGGATTCAGGATATCTCATCTGGGCTGCAGAGGAACTTGAGTGGGAGGGGAAAGATCCAGTTGTCGTGGTCCACGTAGGTACCAACGATATAGGTAGAATGAGGATAGACGTTCTGCTGAGGGAATATGAGCAGCTAGGGGCTAAATGAAAAGGCAGAACCAAAAAAGTAGTAATCTTTGGATTACTACCTGAGCCACGAGCAAATTGGCACAGGGTCAATAAGATTAAAGAGGTAAATGCGCGGCTCAAAGATTGATGTGGGAGAAATGGGTTCGAATTTGTGGGACATTGGCACCAGTACAGGGTTCAGTTGCATGAAAAATTAGGAAGTCAAAGTTAAAGGAAAAGGTAGGAGTGCAGGTTAGTGTTGAGGCTGATTGTTACCAAAAAACAAAAGGAAGGGACAGAATGTGTGAACGTCATATTGCGCCAAGGAATCGTACAATAGTAGGGAAATTTGATAATAGAACAAACTTAAAGGCTTTGTATCTGAATGCACGAAGCATTCAGAATAAAATAAATGCATTAACAGTGCAAATAGAGATGAATGGGTATGATTTAGTGGCGATTACTGAGACGTGGTTGCAGGGAAACCAGATTTGGGAATTGAATATCCAAGGGTACTCAGTATTTCGAAAGGATAGGCAGGAAGGAAAAGGAGGTGGTGTAGCTTTGTTAGTAAAGGAAGAGATGGATATGGATAGGCTAGGCGAATGGGCCAAAATTTGGCAGATGGAGCTTAATGTGGATAAGTGTGAGGTTATCCATTTTGGTCAGAAGAATAGAAAGGCAAATTATTATCTAAATAGAGAGAAACTTCAGAGTGCTTCATTGCAGAGGGATCTTGGTGTCCCCGTGCATGATTCGCTGAAAACTAGTCTACAGATATAGCAGGTAAAAAGGAAGGCAAATGGAATTTTGGCATTTATTGCTAAAGGAATAGAGTATAAGTAGGGAAGTGTTGCTGCAACTGTACAAGGCATTAGTGAGACTGCACCTGGAGTATTGCGTACAGTTTTGGTCCCCTTACTTGAGGAGGGATGTAGTTGCACTGGAGGCAGTTTAGAGGAGGTTCACTAGATTGATTCCAGAGATGAGGAGTTTATCTTATGAAGAGAGATTGAGCAGTTTAGGCCTTTACTCTCAAGAGTTTAGAAGAATGAGAGGAGCTCTAATTGAGGTATATAAGATAATTAAGGGGATTGACAAAGTAGACGTAGAGAGGATGTTTCCTCTTGTGGGGCAATCTAGAACGAGAGGTCATAGTTTTAGGATAAGGGGTAGCAGATTTAAAACAGAGATGAGGAGAAATTACTTCTCTCAAAGGGTCATGAGTCTGTGGAATCCACTACCCCAGAGTGCGGTGGATGCCGGGATATTGAGTAAATTTAAAGAGGAGATACAGATTTTTAATTAGTAATGGGTTGAAGGGTTATGGAGAACGGGCAGGAAAGTGGAGTTGAGGCCAAGATGAGATCAGCCATGATCGTATTGAATGGTGGAACAGGCTCGAGGGGCTGAACTGCCTACTCCTGCTCCTAGTTCTTATGTTCTTAAGGATGACACATTTTGATATCTCGCTCACACAATATTCCCCAGTGTAAAACAGTTAAAGGAATTACCTTAAAATTAAGACTTCATGGTTGGTGAAACAGACACATGTAAAATGAAATTTAAGAGAAGTGTGAAGTGAAGTATTTTGGAAGGAAGAATGAGAGGAAATATGATCGAAATGGTACAACGTTAAAGGGGGGGTGCAGGAACAGAGACCTGGGGAATCATATACACAATTCTTTGAAGATGACAGGATGAATTGATAAAGTTGTATTAAAAATCATACAGGATCCTAGGTTTTATAAACAGAGACATTGAGTACAAAAACAGAGGCTATGCTAAACCTTTAGAAATCATTAAAATAAAAGCAAAATACTGCAGATGCTGGAAATCTGAAATAAAAACAAGAAATGCTGGAAATACTCAGCAGGTCAGTTCCGAAGAAGGGTCACTGACCCGAAACGTTAACTCTGCTTCTCTTTCCACAGATGCTGCCAGACCTGCTGAGTATTTCCAGCATTTCTTGTTTTTATTTACTTTAGAAATCATTGATTGGGCCTCAACTGGAGTAATGCAGCTAATTAGGGCACCACAATTTAGGAAAGATATAAAGGCCTTGGAGATTTACTGGAATGGCACAGAGATGAGGAACTTCAGTTATGTGGAGAAGCTGAGATTGTTCTCTTTCGTGCAGAGCAAGAGAAGAATAGAGGTGTTCAAAATTTTGAAGCATTTTGATAAGGAGAAACTTCTTCTGCTGGCAGAAATGTCAATAACCAGAGGACACAGATTTAGGTTAATTAACAAAAGAACCATGGGGAGATTTTTTTAAAAATGCAGTTATGATATGCGAAGCGTTGCTTGAAAGGCTAGTGGAATCAGATTCAATACTAACTTCCAAATGGAATTGGATATATAGTTGAAAAGGAAACATTTTAGGGCTAAAGGGAAAAAGTGAGAGCGAGGGACTAATTGGATAGATCTCTCAAAGAACCAGCACAGGAACAGAGGCCTAATGGCTTCCTTCTGTGCTGTAAGATTCTATGAGGTACCATAGCATACTGACACCAAGTCAAGGAGATCTCCAGACATCCAGCAGCAGTGATATCATTAAGCAGGGTAAGCAGCATTGAAGTATTGAGACAGCAAACCATAAAGTAAAAACCACTAAGTTCCTTCATTTTTAATTATAATTTAAATAGTGAAATAAATAATTAGGACATGCAATTAAGGTAGAAGATAAAATTAACTTTTTTTTAAAAAGTCGAAAATGTGGAATTTCTTTACCATAAATGGAGAAATTTGACATTCAACCCTAGTGGGACTAAGAGTGTAAAATCTCCTCAGTTCAATGATTTCTAATCTGGCAGATCTCAATAGTGAAGTGTAGAATCATAGACAGAAACTTCAAATTTAACTGCCCATGTGTGGACTCCAGAGTTGTTGTCAATTTCAGAAGAGTAATGATGGCAAATGGTGAATTTCACTGACATTATTTCCTCAAAATCTGGGCTGTTAAATCTATTACAGCATATTTCCCCACACGGAAATTACCTCATCAACTAGCTACAAAGTGATCAGAAATCTTGCTATGAAATGGGGATCATTTACTAACCCAATCACATGGAAGGTCAAATCAATTCTGCTAATATGTAAGTACAGGAATCACAATGTTCCTGTAACTAAGAGTTTCCCAGTGTTTAACTGATATTGTGAGCATGACCACAAGTTCCTGGCTCCAAATAGCAGCCATTTTGCAGGATCAGAGATGGTGCCACAAATAGAAGCTTGTTGCAATGTTTCAATTCCAGGCTTAGACAACAGATTTTTTTTTCCAGGTCAAGGACATTCTGAAGAGGGAGGGTGAACATTCAGAGGTCGTGGTTCACATTGGTACCAACAACATAGGTAGAAAGAGGGATGAGGTCCTCCAACAAGAATTTAGGGAGCTAGGTAGCAAATTAAAAAGCAGGACCTCAAAGGTTGTAATTGCTGGATTATTCCTGGTGCCACGTGCTAGTGAGCATAGGAATAAGAGGATGGAGCAGATGAATGCATGGCTGAAGAGATGGTAGGAGGGAGGGCTTGAGTTTCCTGATCACTGGGTCTGTTTCTGGCAAATGTGGGACCTGTACAAGTTGGACAGGTAGCACCTGAACTGGAACGGGACCAACATCCTTGCAGGGAAGTTTGCTCGTGCTGTTGTGGGGGTGGGGGTGAAACTAATTTGGCAGGGGGATGGGATACAGAGTGGAAGTACAGTAGGAGGTGATGCACAGCCAAATATAGAAAAGAAACTAAGTCAGTCTGGAAGGCAATGCAAATATAAACCTGTTAAGGCACAAGCGAATAATGAAAGTCTGGATTGCATCTATTTTAACACAAGGTGTCTTACAAGTAAGGGTGTTGATTAACACATAGGAATATGGTATTATTGCTATCACAGAGACATGGTTGAGGGAAGGGTAGGACTGGTAGCTCAATATTCCAGGGTATAGAATCTTCAGGTATGATGGGGGAGGGGGGTAGGGCGTAAATGAGGGGGTGCCATTGCACTATTGATCAAGGAGTCAATTACTGCAGTAAGGAGAGACAATATCTTAGAAGGTTCCTCAAATGAGGCCATATGGGTAGAACTTTAAAAAAAAAAGGGGCTGGGGGGGGGGTGGTACGTGCAATCACTTTGCTGGGAGTATACTACAGGCCTCCAGTCAGGGAGATAGAGGCGCAGATATGTTGGCAAATCTCAAAGGTGTAAAAATAATAATAATGGGCGGCACAGTGATTAGCACCGCAGCCTCACAGCTCCAGGGACCCGGGTTCGATTCTGGGTACTGCCTGTGCGGAGTTTGCAAGTTCTCCGTGTCTGCGTGGGTTTTTGCCGGGTGCTCCGGTTTCCTCCCACATCCAAAGACTTGCAGGTGATAGGTAAATTGGCTGTTGTAAATTGCCCCTGGCATAGGTAGGTGATAGGGAATATGGGATTACAGTAGGGTTAGTATAAATGGGTGGTTGTTGGTCGGCACAGACTCAGTGGGCCGAAGGGCCTGTTTCAGTGCTGTATCTCTAAAAATAAAAAATAAAAATAATAGGGTAATAATAGTAGGGGATTTCAACTTCCCCAATATTAACTGTGATAGTCTTACTGCAAAAGGCTGAAAGTGCATCCAGGAGAGCCTTTTGAGTCAGCACGTAGAAAGTCCTACAAGAGAAGGGGCGGTACTGGATCGAATCTTAGGGAATGAAGCCAGACAAGTGGTAGAAGTGGCAGTGGGGGAGCATTTCGGGATAGTGACCATAACGCTAAGTTTTAAGGTAGTTGTGGAAAAGGACAAAGATCGATGGGAAATAAAGGTACCGAATTGGGGGAAGGCCGATTTCAATCTGATAAAACAGGATCTGGCCAAAGTGGACTGGGAGCAGCTACTTGCAGGAAAGTCTACATCAGACCAGTGAGAGTCATTCAAAAAGGAAACAGAGAGAGGTGAAGGGTAGGACCAATAAGTCCAGGGAACCCTGGATGTCAAGGGATATAGAGAATTGGATCCAAAAAAAAGGCTTATGGCAGATCCTAGAAGACTGAAAACAGCAGAGGCCCAGAGCAGTACAGGTGGTGTGTGTGGGGTACTTAAAGTAATTAGAAGAGCCAAAAGGGGACATGAAAAAACACTGGCAGGCAAGATAAAGGAAAGTCCCAAGGCATTTTATAAATATATTAAGGGCAAGAGGATAACCAGGAAGAGTAGGGCCTATGAAGGACCAAAGTGGCAGTGTGTGTGAAGCTGGAGGACGCAGGTGAGGTTTTAAATGATTACTTTTCATCTGTGTTCACTATGGAGGAGGACAATATAGGTGTCGAGATTAGGGAGGAGGATTATGATCTACTTGAACAAATTAGCATCAAAAGGGAGGAGGTTTTAGTAGGCTTAAAAGTAGATAAATCCCCAGGCCCAGATGAAATGTATCCCAGGCTGCTATGTGAGGCAAGGGAGGAGATTGCAGGGGCTCTGACACAAATTTTCAAATCCTCTCTGGCCACACAAGTGCCAAGGGACTGGAGGACAGCAAATGTGGCACCGTTATTCAAAAATAATAGGGATAAACCAGGTAACTACAGGCCAGTGAGTCTAACATCAGTGATAGGGAAACTATTGGAAAAAATTCTGAGGGACAGGATTAATCTCCACTTGGAGAGGCAGGGATTAATCAAGGATAGCCAGCAGGGCTTTGTCAGGGGGAAGATCACATCTAACATATTTGATTGAATTTTGCGAGGTGGTGAGGTAGGTGTGTAGATGGGGGTAAAGCAGTTGATGTAGTCTACATGGACTTCAATAAGACTTTTGATTAGGTCCCACATGGGAGATTGGTCAAGAAGGTAAGAAACCATGGGATCCAGGGCAATTTGGCAAATTGGATCCAAAATTGGCTTAGTGGCAGGAGACAGAGAGTGATGGCCGAGGGTGGTTTTTGCAATTGGAAGCTTGTAACCAGTGGCGTACCGCAGGGATCCTTGCTGTTCATAGTGTACATTAATGATTTAGACGTGAATCTAAGGAGGTACGATCAGTAAATTCACAGATGACAAAAGTTGGTGTCGTAAATAGTGAAGAGGAAAGCCTTAGATTACAAGACGATATATATGGGCTAAGATGGGCAGAGCAGTGGCAAATGAAATTTAATCCAGAGAAGTGGGAGGTGATGTATTTTGGGAGGACTAACAAGGCAAGGGAATATGCAATGGATATTAGGACCCTAGGAAGTACAGAGGGACCTTGGTGTACTTGTTCATAGATCACTGAAGGCAGCAGCACAGGTAGATAAGGTGGTTAGGAAGGCATATAGGATACTTGCCTTTATTATCCGAAGCATAGAATATAGGAGCAGGCAAGTTATGATGGAGCTGTATAAAACACTAGTTAGGCCACAGCTGGAGTACTGTGTACAGTCTGGGTGCCACACTATAGGAAGGATGTGATTGCACTGCAGAGATTTATCAGAATGTTGCCTGGGCTGGAGCATTTCAGCCTGGATAGGCTAGGATTGTTTTCCTTAGAGCAGAGAAGGCAGAGGTTGGGGGGGGGGGGGACTTGATTGAGGTATATAAAATTATGAGGGGCATAAATAGGGTATATAGGAAGAAATGTTTTCCCTTAATGGAGGTGTCAAGGAAGAAATGTTTTCCCTTAATGGAGGTGTCAATAACCAGGGGGCTTAGATTTAAGCTAAGGGGCAGGAGGTTTAGAGGGGATGAGAGGAAAACTTTTTTTCAGTGAGGGTGGTTGGAATCTGGAACACTGCCTGAAGGGGTGGTAGAGGCAGGAACCCTCAACATTTAAGTAGTGTTTAGATGAGCACTTGAAACACCATAGCAGAAAAAGCTACGGGCCAAGTGCTGAAAAATGGGATTAGAATAGTTGGCTTGATGACCAGCAAAGACACGGTGGGCTGAAGGGCCTGGTTCCGTGCTGTATAACTGACTCTGAATAGTTACAACTTTGTTGAAGGCGCAAAAGACTGGTGGTATTTAACTCTTCAAAACTTTTTGTATTGGAATTTCTGGCTTGTAAACTGGAACCTGACTATGATCCAATATTTACCTATGCCAAAAACCCCTTACTTTACAGCAAAGGAAACAATAGCAAAACCTAACAGCATTTTCCCCCAAGTTTTATTTTATTATATACAGTATATGAACAGCTAAAAATTCTTGAGTTTCAACTAGTCTTTATCTAAATTGGATTAAGTTCCTTGTATTGGACATTACTCACTTAAAAAATTGCACAAATGATATGCGTTTATAAATTACAAATTACATAAGAGTCATAAGTAGAATCGCATCTTCATTTAGACGTTACACACTTGGAACTCTTAAAATGTGAGCAGGAAACATTGGAAAACATGTAGCCATAAAAAATAAAATGAAAAATCCAGCCATTTTCACAGAAGAGATTTAAAAAAAATTAATGCAGCAAATAGAACATGGCAATACATATAACTATGTAGTAGGGAAGAGTCAGTCATGTACCACTTAAACTGGAACCTAAACCCAAGCGATCTGTGTTCAGTAAAAATGTATAGTAATTCTACAATCCAGAACAATTAACAGAACAGGAGATTGTGTTAAGGGATTTGAGTTAGTTTGTAGATGACTTTACAAACATCATTTTATAATTGCTTTTCAGGTCCTGCTTTTTAGCGTCTGCATCTTCTGACAGATGATCCTCACCACTGGATTTCACACTGTTCAAAGAATAATCCTTTGATTGACCTTTATTTTCAGAATCATTCAAGCAATCAGCTGCTGAATCTCCAGAAGCACTGATCTGTTGCACTTCTGGCTCCTCTGCCTCTGGCTGCAAAACAGGTGAAAATTTTAGCTTTCTAGTCAACCAACACTTTAAAAATATAATTTAAAAAAATGATTTGAGTTGCTAAGTAACGAATGAACAAAGCCCTGGACCACGAGTGCCATGAAACCAAGCTTTTTCCATAGATGCCCTGCCGCAATTGCCTACTGCTAAGCAGATGCACCATCTCACCCACATTCACCTTGGCCACGTAGCTAGTTCTTCCCTAACATGAGTTCCCACCGAATACCTCCCTCCCAACAGTGATTCCAGGTCTAGAACCACCTCCAAGTACTTCAATCCATACCCAGTCTGACTGCTCTGGAGCACCAGTTCTTTGACAGCCCTCTAATGAGCACTGGGTAGGATAACAAGGAATCTGGTTGAGGGACAGAGAAAGTAATTGGGGGAAAAAACCATACCATCTCAGACATCAACTAGTTCCTTCACCTTTCCCTAGGTACTGATATACCAAAACACTGATCTAAATAAGCTGACTCCATTTAACTGGACAGGTCATGTTTCAGTAAGTAGCTACAGATCCACATTGGCTTGTGAAGATAAAGGCCCAAAGCCTTGAAGTTAGGCCAGTAAACATTTCAGAGTTAGGCAAGTATAATCTTAAAATACAATGGGGCGGCACAGCGGTTAGCACCACAGCCTCACAGCTCCAGGGACCCGGGTTCGATTCTGGGTTCTCCGTGACTGCGTGGGTTTTCGCTGGGTGCTCCGGTTTCCTCCCACAGCCAAAGACTTGCAGGCTGATAGGTAAATCGACCATTGTAAATTGCCCCTAGTACAGGTAGGTGGTAGGGAATATGGGATTGCTGTAGGGTTAGTACAAATGGATGGTTGTTGGTCGGCACAGACTCGGTGGGCCGAAGGGCTTGTTTCAGTGCTGTATCTCTAAATATAAAAATATAACATAAAATAGGAATTTTCCTGCAAACTGCACAAAATGTTTTCATAAAGTCAGCATTCACACAAATCTAAGCTGAACCAGTAAGAGAAATCTTCCATTTTCATTTTAAATTCAAAGAAATTGAATACAATCTAGGTGCTTATATCATGCTGCTGACTCCATTTTGTGCCATTATAATTCAGTTTTGAGAGCACCCAACCTTTGTATTTCTGTACAGTCAATCTCAGGTGTCATGGTAGGGGTAAACTCAGACATATCATGTAAATCAAAGTAGAAGGGAGCAGTTTTCTCTCTCCACCACCACATTCCCAACCCTGATGCAGGTTGATGTGCCACGTCGAGTGGGCAGCTCTTTGGCACCTCCAAGAGCATTAGATCATGAAAGACACCAGAGCTAAATTTTCCCCTTCCTTAGCCCAGGGTAAAGGCCTGTTACCCGACCCGAACCCGATGACATGTGTCGGGTTGGAGTCGGGTCAGATACACAGTATTAATTAGACTTGAAAGGTTGTTCAAAAAGATGAAGATTGGAGCCACGAAGTCAGTGATTCTTTGGTCGAGTTAAACAGAAACCCATAGAGTTGTGCCACACTACCAGTATCTGCATTGCTTAAAATAAACACAGCAATTGCCCAAAGGCTCAGAAAATATTATACATTACCTAGACTCCTGCTTTACAGGCTGAAATATTTGCTGCAAGTTTATCCAGTGAGCAGCTGAGATGCAGAGACCAAGGTGGTCTTGAGTGATTATAAAATATACAGTATTTATATAAAATATAAAATCACCGTCAGGACTCTAGTCAACACAGTACAGTTTTGTATGTGTGTAGACTAGAGTCCCGACAGTGATTTTATATTTTATATAAATACTGTATATTTTATAATCAATCACTCAGGACCTTCCTGATCTCGGCATCTCAGCTGCTCACTGGATAAACTTGCAGCAAGTATTTCAACCTGTAAAGCAGGAGTCTAAGTAATGTATAATGATATTTTGAGCCTTTGGGCAATTGCTGTGTTAATTTTAAGCAATGCAGATACTGGTACAGTGTGGCACAACTTGTCTGGGCACAACTCCATGGGTTTCTGTTTAACTCATGACCAAAGAATCACTGACTTTGTGGCTCCAATCTTCATCTCGTTAAACAACCTTTTAAGCCCAATTATAGTTTTTGCTGCTTATCTGCAAAAACTGAAAGTAAAAAATGGATTCGGAATCTGAAGGTAGGTAAAGTGAACATTCCGGTGGTCGGGCTCAGGTTGGGTGTGGGAAAAAAATGGAAGGACTCTGGCCAGGTGGGGCTCGGGTCCGATGTGGTTCTGCCGGGTTTGGGTTGGGTTTTTTTTTCCCTGACCTGAGCAGGCATTTAGCCCAGGGCTATCCCTCATATCAGAGCCAAGATCAGCTAACATTGAAAACCAAAGGTCAAACTTCAGACCTTTTTGATTGTGTATTCTTCAAAAACTCAGACAGCACATTCTATCCACTAAACCAGAGAAACCTTTGCTTTTTTTTAAAAAAAAGAGCACCTTGGGAACGATTTTGCTACTATGTTTTATCAGTATAAACAAGATAGCAGTGACGCAAAATCAAAAAACTACCCACGCCAACTTCCTGCTCACGGTGCCTTTTGAGCAGGCCTCCATTTAGGCAGCCAATGTTCCTGCCAGAAATAGGCAAGAACCTCATTATGCCACATAAGTTGGGGTCCTGTGACAATGTTAATTTCCCAATGCCATTTTGATAAAGGATGCCAAGTGCTGGACCCACCTACAAGCAGCAGCAATCTCTAAATTGTTTCTGAAAACATACCTGGCAAAAAAAAACACTTAGATGGCACTTTTTGCACTTCAGGAGGAGTTATCGCCTCCCTGTTCCTCACTCAATCGTTTCTCGTATTCCCCATCAACCCGATTAATTCCAGGGTGGGGGAGTTCCAGATTTCTACCACCCTTTGTTGATAAAGTGCTTCCCAATTTCACTATTTAATGGCCTCACTAATTTTAAGATCCTATCCCTTGTCCCATTGTTCTAGATTGCACCCTCCCCCGCCACAACCACCAGAGGGTTGGGTTATGGAGAAAGACAAACAAGGTTTTGAAAACAGATTGATGCTTCTGGGAACATGATGTCCATTACCTCACTGAAGCCTAATCCACAGTGTCGTCTGTTCCTTCCTGACAGCTGACTGTCCAAGCTCTGATGAAACTGATGCTCCAGCTCCTCATTTATTTTCTTATCTTCATCACCTAAAAAGCAAAACCTTCACTCCAAGTCTCCATATCAGCAATTCCTTGAATTGATTTAGAAAAATTACTTTTATGGCAGAATTATGACAAGTCCAAGTTAAAAAAAAATCACTGCAGTCTTGGTGTTGGCTCTCTCCCCCCCACCTCCATAAGATGGGTTAAAAACATCTTAGTACTTTTTAATGACCACTGGGATACAGCAATTTTAAGAATGCTTCAAAAGCACCAAAGCCATCCACATATACATTGTATAAAGTCTTTTTATTTAAAATTAGCTTCAAAATATTTTGTATAATTCTTTACCAAACCCTGAATATCCAACATATAAAGTTCACCATTGACCACTACCAATTATAATGCTAAGTCATCCTCAAAATGAATCCATACATATCCACCACTCTCCCTCTCCAAACAGAAATCTGGAAAATTTCTGCCATTTTATTATGCACAGTACAAATAAACATTAGCAGGTATGGCAGCCTTGGGGTTATGGTACTGGACTAGCAACTCAGGTAGAAAGTTCAAATTCCACCATGGCAAGATGTGAAACTGAATGAATCTTTTGTTTTTAAATTGAGGATTTAATTATTCTGAAAATGCACCCTTTGAAACTAAAAAAATCACTTCAGCAAGAAAATTGGCATTGTTCTCCATCACACTTCATAAAAACTGATTTGTAAGGTTCTTATGCAAATCTATTTATACAAAACCAGATTTGCATTTCTAAGCATTTGAAACAAATTTGGGGATACTGAAAGATCCTTTGACTGGCCACAAAATATATTTGTTTTAAAAAGTACTTGGATTAAGCCTTGGAGAAGGAATCAAATGGTGGCGCGTGTGGACAAAGAAAGGCTGACTTTGAGAAAGTAGCTGCAGGAATTGTGCGCATACAAATGTATGCATGTGGGGACAATGTTCGAGCAAGCCAATGATACAATGAAATTCCCTTCTTTCACTCACCTGTCCTGAACAGCGAGGTTGATTTGTGGTCTCCTGGATGTGGACGTCCAGTATGATCTTTCTAAAGAGAAAAACAGGCATTGTATTTTATATCAAAAAGAGTTGGGCAGAATAACTCAAGAAAGTTTTAGCATTGTACACACTAACCTACAATGCAGTGTCAGATTTTATTATACCAGTTACACACGAAACCCACAGCTCCCTATGAAACAATCTTTAGACATTACAAAAGGACATCCAAATTGGTCCACTCATACTCTATCCTCATGGTAAAGTTAACAATTATTTCAAATGCTGGCAGTTTGGAATGGCAGTGTTACATTTGCCACAGGACGAGTCACCTTGTACACTGACTTAACTTGGTTTTGACTGGGATCAGGAGTGAAACACAGTTTATGGACACAATTGAAGCAGTTACTGATTGTTGTGGTCTTATATATTGCTCAACTAATATTTCAATTAAAGAGTTCCAGATAAGGGTAGTATCCCAATTATAACTTTTGTAAGCTGAATTTGATAATTACATGCCAGAATTATGTAACTGATTTTAGTGAATATTAAATATTGTACTAGATTAGTATTGCCAGATAGCATCGAAGGTTTCAGGTGATTTAAATCCAAATGTTACAAATTACATTTCAGAAACTTGTAGCAAATGTGATAACATGTTTTAATACCAGCTTTATCCTTTAAAAACCTTCTGGTCCTTAAGCTTTCCTTTCAAATACACATTAGTCAAGGACTTTTCTTCCCCAGTTTATGCCCATTTCCCTGCTGGATTGTTCTTTCTCTTGATGATCCTTGCACAGTAATATTTGCCTATGACATACCTATAACCAAAGATGTAGCGTTTCAATCTTGAGTACTGCATTCTGAAGTGAACATGATCCTTTGACCCAAGTACTGTTTGTGATTCCTCCTTAAACTTGAACCTCTCCTGAAGAGCTTTAGGGTCAAGGTATGTCTGTTTGAAACCCACTAAGAACCGATCAGAAGGGCATTTTCATGAAAAGCATACTGCTGCTGATGCCAAAATCTCCACTCAGGTTTGATCCTAAAAGCAACATAAACAGCCCCCAGTTTCCTGATTGATTTTTTAAAAAGCTCTGAAAGGAATCAGAGTCAACCAGACATGAAGGTTTGGGGTTTGGAACAATTGAGAAACATAACTAAGCAGGATAACGAACATGGGGGAAACTGAATTCCATTCCAAAAAAGCCAACATCTGCACAAGCCAAGTCTGCTTCAAAGGCAGAGGCTGCTAACAGTTTATCAAGTGTGCCTTACCGACAAAGATTTGAGCCCTTCTACTACCCTTAAGGTATACTGTACATCTTACTGAGCTTTTCTGCAAGGATGCAGGGTGCAAGAGCTCTACTGAGCTTTTCAGATCTAGGATTGTTTTAGGGAGATGGTTTTAAAATTTGCAATTTGGATTGATCCTAAATTAGCAAGTACTGAAGGCTACCCTAAGAGGTGGAACAACCACTGTCCATGTTTACCAGCAAGAATGCAGTTAGGGGTGGAATATAAATGTGCATTCAGCAGTCCAAGTTTAGCCAGGAAGGAGTCCTATGCTTGCATGTTTGGACTTGTCCAGAGCTCTCTATTCCCCCACAGACTCATTTTCAAATTTAGAAAATTGCAGAGAAGCGTGTCCACTTTCTCCAAACACTGAAAGTTTATTAAATAGCCAGCTGTGCCGTCATTGCTTGAAGTAGACATTGCCTAGAATAAACTCAAAGCTGTATGGATTGGCTTTCTGCAGGTATCACAGTATAACTTTAGCACATTCAGGTGGTCAGATCAGGGCCTGACCAAGTCGTACTGTCACTTCTCATTGATATGCAAATTAACTCTGTGCTGAGATGAAAACTGCACTATATCACATCCAAGCGAGTAGGATACCATACAAAATCTTAACTGAGTTCAGAGGGCTGAATATTACATTTAACTTTCTCAATCAGAGATTGTGTTGTGTTGAAGAATAGACGGCTTTGCCCTGTTCAAGAATGGGATGACTGGTCTGCATCAGAGAAATAATCTGCTGGTCCTTTGCCCAATCTCTAACGAGATCACAATTGTTACCCAATTGTAAAGAACTGACAAGGATTGCTGGAGTCACTAGCACCAAAGTAGATGGACAGTCAGTAGTATGTGCATCAATGATGGGTTCAGATAATCTCATCCATGTATTATGACTGAAAGGGATAATTCATATCGCCAATGTATATTTTAAACTGTCCATTAGGCACTAGGTATCAGACTTTGATGGAGTGGGTATGCACGGCACCAAGTCAACAGGAACAGTTCAATGATCTGGAAAAATGGAGTCAAAACAGATGGATCACTTCGAACACAGAAGTTAAGAAATGAAGGAACTAGTATTAAAATGGTGCTCATTTTCTGTTCTAATTTCTTTAGAAGTCATTACCGCCGCCACCACCACCTTGAGGTGCATTGGATCATAACTCATTCCCCAGCTGAAATGTCAGCTGAATAGACTAATCATCAGTCTTTGCTCAATTATATTTAGTGGCTGGGATACACAAGAACGCCCTGGCCATCAAGGTTTCTGCCCAGAAGAAAATGCTTTATTGCTGGCTCAATCAAGGTAAGGAACACAATAATTTGGTGAATCAGTAAAATCCTATCCCTATACAGAGTGCTCTGCTCACCTATCAGCTGTGCTGATCTACATTGGCTCCCAGTCCCCCCCCCATGTGTCAAATTCAATCTTCTTTTTCTTTTTCTTCTTCTTTTGGGCCTCCTTATCTCGAGAGACAATGGATACGCGCCTGGAGGTGGTCAGTGGTTTGTGAAGCAGCGCCTGGAGTGGCTATAAAGGCCAATTCTGGAGTGACAGGCTCTTCCACAGGTGCTGCAGAGAAATTTGTTTGTTGGGGCTGTTGCACAGTTGGCTCTCCCCTTGCGCCTCTGTCTTTTTTCCTGCCAACTACTAAGTCTCTTCGACTCGCCACAATTTAGCCCTGTCTTTATGGCTGCCCGCCAGCTCTGGCGAATGCTGGCAACTGACTCCCACGACTTGTGATCAATGTCACACGATTTCATGTCACGTTTGCAGACGTCTTTATAACGGAGACATGGACGGCCGGTGGGTCTGATACCAGTGGCGAGCTCGCTGTACAATGTGTCTTTGGGGATCCTGCCATCTTCCATGCAGCTCACATGGCCAAGCCATCTCAAGCGCCGCTGACTCAGTAGTGTGTATAAGCTGGGGGTGTTGGCCGCTTCAAGGACTTCTGTGTTGGAGATATAGTCCTGCCACCTGATGCCAAGTATTCTCCGAAGGCAGCGAAGATGGAATGAATTGAGACGTCGCTCTTGGCTGGCATACGTTGTCCAGGCCTCGCTGCCGTAGAGCAAGGTACTGAGGACACAGGCCTGATACACTCGGACTTTTGTGTTCCGTGTCAGTGCGCCATTTTCCCACACTCTCTTGGCCAGTCTGGACATAGCAGTGGAAGCCTTACCCATGCGCTTGTTGATTTCTGCATCTAGAGACAGGTTACTGGTGATAGTTGAGCCTAGGTAGGTGAACTCTTGAACCACTTCCAGAGCGTGGTCGCCAATATTGATGGATGGAGCATTTCTGACATCCTGCCCCATGATGTTCGTTTTCTTGAGGCTGATGGTTAGGCCAAATTCATTGCAGGCAGACGCAAACCTGTCGATGAGACTCTGCAGGCATTCTTCAGTGAGATGTTGAAGCAGCATCGTCAGCAAAGAGGAGTTCTCTGATGAGGACTTTCCGTACTTTGGACTTCGCTCTTAGACGGGCAAGGTTGAACAACCTGCCCCCTGATCTTGTGTGGAGGAAAATTCCTTCTTCAGAGGATTTGAACGCATGTGAAAGCAGCAGGGAGAAGAAAATCCCAAAAAGTGTGGGTGCGAGAACACAGCCCTGTTTCACACCACTCAGGATAGGAAAGGGCTCTGATGAGGAGCCACCATGTTGAATTGTGCCTTTCATATTGTCATGGAATGAGGTGATGATACTTAGTAGCATTGGTGGACATCCGATCTTTTCTAGTAGTCTGAAGAGACCACGTCTGCTGACGAGGTCAAAGGCTTTGGTGAGATCAATGAAAGCAATGTAGAGGGGCATCTGTTGTTCACGGCATTTCTCCTGTATCTGACGAAGGGAGAACAGCATGTCAATAGTCGATCTCTCTGCACGAAAGCCACACTGTGCCTCAGGGTAGACGCGCTCGGCCAGCTTCTGGAGCCTGTTCAGAGCGACTCGAGCAAAGACTTTCCCCACTATGCTGAGCAGGGAGATTCCACGGTAGTTGTTGCAGTCACCGCGGTCACCTTTGTTTTTATAGAGGGTGATGATGTTGGCATCGCGCATGTCCTGGGGTACTGCTCCCTCGTCCCAGCACAGGCATAGCAGTTCATGTAGTGCTGAGAGTATAGCAGGCTTGGCACTCTTGATTATTTCAGGGGTAATGCTGTCCTTCCCAGGGGCTTTTCCGCTGGCTAGGGAATCAATGGCATCACTGAGTTCCGATTTGGTTGGCTGTATGTCCAGCTCATCCATGACTGGTAGAGGCTGGGCTGCATTGAGGGCAGTCTCAGTGACAGCATTCTCCCTGGAGTACAGTTCTAGGTAGTGCTCAACCCAGCGGTCCATCTGTTTGCGTTGGTCAGTGATTATGTCCCCCGATTTAGATTTGAGGGGGGTGATCTTCTTGATGGTTGGCCCAAGAGCTCTCTTCATGCCATCATACATTCCTCTGATGTTTCCGGTGTCTGAGGCCAGCTGAATATGACTGCATAGGTGTTGCCAGTAGTCGTTTGCGCAACGCCTAGCTGTTCTTTGTGCAGTACTTCTGGCTGCTTTAAGTGCTGCGGATGTTAAATCGCTGGGGGGCTTTCTTGTAGTTCAAAAGTGCAATGCGCTTAGCGGCTATGACAGGTTCCAGCTCTTCATTATGAGATTGAAACCAGTCTGCATTTCTCTTCGCACTTTTGCCGTAGGTGGTCAAAGCTGACTCATAGATGGCGTCTCTGATGTGGGCCCACTTGGTCTCAGCATCAAATTCAATCGCACTCGTGATTAAATCCCTTTATGGCCTCACCCACAACTTCCTCTCGCCCTACAACCCTCAAGCATTATCCTCCTCCTTCGGCCCATCATTAGCAGCTGGGCTTTCAGCCATCTAGGTTTACACTCTGGAATACACTCCCTAAAACTCTCCACCTTTCCACCCATCCCCCTCTCCTCCTTTAACGTTTATCTTTGACTAAGCTTTTAGCCAACCCTCCTAATATTGCCATGTTTTGGCTTGGCATCAAATTTTGTCAGTACACTCCTAAGGTGCCTTGGGACATTTTTCTACATTAAATGCAAACTGTATTTATAAATGTTATAAATTATATAAATGTTACTGTCAGCAATAACTCATGATAAACAACCAAACTTTCCTATCCAAGTTTTATTTGTATAAATATTGGATGTTCTTTCCATCAAACTGAAGGGAATTTTTGTAGTCTTTGCATCAATTAAACAATACTGAGGTCACAAGTTAGGTGGATGGTAAAGAATGGACAAACTTACAGTTATGTCGGACCTCATCACATCCTCAGGATGTTCCAAAGCACTTTACAGTCAATAAATTACTTCTGAGGTGTATTCACTGTTATGATGCAGGCAAACATGGCAGCCAATGTGCACACAGCAAGGAAACAAACAATTAAGCTGTTTTTGATGGCATTGTTTAAATGTAGGAATGTTGGCCAGGGCACCAGGAGAACTAAGCTCCGCCTCTTCAAGCTGTTCCATGGAACCTCTACCTTTCACCTGAAAAAGCAGAATGGGCCTGGTTTTAACATCTCATCTAAAGGACTGCATCTCTGACAATACAGCACTTTTTCAGTACTGTACTGGAGTATCAGCTTAGATAACGCCCTCACATCCTGGAAGGAGATTCAAGCCTACTGACCCAGATGCAAAGGAGTGCTATCAATTAAGCCAAGCGAATTCCAAGAACTCTAATGAAAGGTCACAGACCTGAAATGTTAATTTCTTCTCTCCACAAATGCTCCCTGACCCATGTCCAGCATTTTCTGCTTTTGTTTCAGATTTCCAGCATCCACAGTAATTTGCTTTTGTTCAAAAGCTCTTTACACAACTTCAAACTCACTGCACTACTGTGCGATTGCACACAAACCATCCCTGTGGTGCCTGAATGCAAATGGTCAAGATTTGAGCAGTTGTGCTGCTGTAGACCCATCCCTACAATAATCCAGTTGAAATTGCCCATATTTCACTGTGACTGATCAACCAGTTCCATTTTTACTTTGCAAAAACCAATCCAACCATAAAGATCTCAAATGACCAATTACTGCCACCTTAGTTGGTAGTCTTTGAATCAGGAACAAAATACTGTGATGGAGCTAGAAGCAGTACAGTTTGAATGAATTTCTCATCTTCCTTTCCCACCCCCCATTAGAATCCAGTTCAGAAAGTAGCTTGCAGCTTACCTTCCCAGCTCCCATTAACCTGAGGAATTTCAACTTCCGTTCATCATCACCCAAATCAGCAGATTCCCAGGTAGTGCTACATCCTTTATCCTGCAAAAGGAGGTCGATAAGCATTGGAACAAAAAAAAAAGTGAATTTCTTCACTCAGATCTACCAGTAATTATATTTTCTACATTTTAGTTTATTTTTAAAAAAATACTTTGGTTCAAGTTAAGTTTTCAATAAATGAGCTTCTATCCAACATATGCAATCTGCATCTAAACTGGGGACTTAAAGCATGCAGCTAGTCAATTCTAATTGCAGAATACTTTCCCTGGGTGCAACCGACAAAGACTTGATGACAATAACTATGGCATTTTAACACAGCAAAATGTGTTTGTATACATTTCAGTTCACAGAGTTCTGGGTACTGCCTGTGTGGAGTTTGCAAGTTCTCCCTGTGTCTGTGTGGGTTTCCTCCCACATGCCAAAGACTTGCAGGTTGATAGGTAAATTGGCCATTATAAATTGCCCCTAGTATAGGTAGGTGGTAGGGAAATATAGGGACAGGTAGGGATGTGGTAGGAATATGGAATTAGTGTAGGATTAGTATAAATGGGTGGTTGATGGTCGGCACAGACTCGGTGGGCCGAAGGGCCTGTTTCAGTGCTGTATCTCTATCTCACAGTTCCTGTGACACTTTATAGGCAATTGCATTCCACGTCGGTTGCACATAAAAACTTCATTTATTCCACACAATTACCAGACATTATTGTTTGATACAAAATATATCAAAAAACATTTTTCTTACAATTTCATAACAAAAGCTTGCTATTTAAAAGTTTAACTGTTAAGACAGTCATTAAACATTGCTATAAAGGAAATCCAGCATTCTTTCAATAATTCAGTTATTATATTTGTAGCTACTATCTAAATTAGTTGATGGCACTGATGTCAAAACAGGGTGGTCAAAAAAATCCTACAATTTTACCTTAATATCAAAAGCTTTGGTGGGGGGAGAAGAAAAGAGAAAGTGGTGAAAAAGAAAGGCTGTGCATTGTGCCTAACTCCAATTGTTATTCAGTGGTGCATGTTCAAAAGTGCACAAATATATACATCAGAGTGAAGTTCAACTTTGTGGTCAAATAGTCTCTGAACAGGCAGAAGGTATTTTGACAAAAGAGGCATGGACAAAATAACATATCCATGGAGTAATACCAGTGATGCAAATGGACAGGAAGGTGGAATAAACACAGCTCCACCTGTTTAATTGGTTTACAATCTCATGTACAGCTCCAATCTCATTCGACCCACTGACAGCTCTGCAATTCCGCCAAAACTCATCAAAACACACCCCTTTCCCAATCAATGGGAATATCGGTGAGGGGTGGGGGTAGGAATTCAGCACCCATATAAAGCAACATCCCTTCTTTGGATGACAAGTTGGATTTGGCCAAATTTGAGGTCAGAGTAGGAGCCAGGCTCAATGCACGTCGTTCCAGTTTCCGATTTTAACTTGCTTAGAAACAAAAGGTGGAAACAAAATAACCCCCAGGAGTTAGGGCAAGGGAGAGCCCCGAGACACAGCCTTAAAGCCGAGACAGTAAAAAGGGTCTTGAGCCCCTCCAAGAGGCACAAAGAGACTGTGAGCTCCTCCCCCTACAAATATAACTGTCGTGAAATCCCCGGGATTTACCCCCGGCCCGACCTGAAATCACAGGCCTCAGGCTCCCAGTGCCACCCCGAGCTGAATTGAACCGCGCCCGCCCGAGTAGTAAAGGTGCATTACATTGGGTGAAGCGGGCCTCTTAGCGCCGTGTTGCTCGGCTTGGGCCCGTTGTCTCGGTTTATCACTATCTGCCGAGCTCATGGCGTATTCGTGTCTTTATCCGCGTCCGTCTCAAACGCAGTGCCGGAGCCGCGGCCTGGCCCCGCCTCCCCGCGCGCCTCGCTTTAAGCCTGGGCTCGCTCTCCCGCCGGCCTCAGCGCGCCGCTCGGCCCGCAGAGCACCTTGGGAGTTGTAGTCCCACTTTCCCCACACTGCAGCCGAATCGCCCCTCTCCAGCACTACAATTCCCAGCTGCACAGGATGAGGCTGCTGTGTTTGCAGCCCAACACAGGTAATGTGCAGAGTGAGCCACATTGCCAACTTCAAATTAACCAATAAGACTGATGTTGGCTTGCAACAATGTCACGAAAAGAAAGACAACTACGTAAGTGTGCCTCCAAACTGAGGAGGCAGAGCGAGTGTAGTTAATCTTAAAATCTAATTAAGCTGGAATAAACTCACAATTTAAATTAGAACTGTATCAATGTTGATAAGACACTCTTATGCCTTGTTCTTCTACTACAGGTCGCAGAAGGCCGCAAAATATGTTGCAAACATTTCTGTGAAGTTCCGAGGGACATTTTGTAACGTTAAACGCGCCGTATAAATGTGTTTTGTGACCCAGTTTGCAAAGCAATTTAACACATAAAACTGTTAATTATGTAAAAATACATGGAACTGAAAGGGAAACAAAGTTTTATAAATTTGATTTATTTATCTACCTATCTTTTTCTTTCTTTGGCCTCCTTGTCTCGAGAGACAATGGGTAAGCGCCTGGAGGTGATCAGTGGTTTGTGAAGCAGCGCCTGGAGTGGCTATCAAGGCCAATTCTAGAGTGGCAGGCTCTTCCACAGGTGCTGCAGATAAAATTGGTTGACAGGGCTGTTACGCAGTTGGCTCTCTCCTTGCACTCCTGACTTTTTTCCTGCCAACTACTAAGTCTCTTCGATTCGCCACACTTTAGCCCCGCCTTTATGGTTGCCCGCCAGCTCTGGCGATCACTGGCAACTGACTCCCACGACATGTGATCAATGTCACAGGACTTCATGTCGCATTTGCAGACGTCTTTAAAGCGGAGACAAGGACGGCCGGTGGGTCTGATACCAGTGACGAGCTCGCTGTACAATGTGTCCTTGGGGATCCTGCCATTCGGCTCACATGGCCAAGCCATCTCAGGCGCTGCTAGGTGTATATGCTGGGGATGTTGGCCGCATCAAGGACTTCAGTGTTGGAGATACGGTCCTGCCACCTGATGCCAGGGATTCTCCGGAGGCAGCGAATATGGAATGAATTGAGATGTCGCTCTTGGCTGACGTACGTTGTCCAGGCCTCGCTGCCATAGAGCAAGGTACTGAGGACACAGGCTTGATACACTTGGACTTTTGTGTTCCGTGTCAGTGCACCATTTTCCCACACTTTCTTGGCCAGTCTGGACATAGCATTGGAAACCTTTCCCAAGCGCTTGTTGATTTCTGCATCGAGAGACAGGTTACTGGTGATAGTTGAGCCTAGGTAGGTGAACTCTTGAACCACTTCCAGAGTGTGGTCACCGATATTTATGGATGGGGCATTTCTGACGTCCTGTCCCATGATGTTCGTTTTCTTGAGGCTGATGGTTAGGCCAAATTTGGTGCAGGCGGCCGCAAACCTGTCGATAAGTCTCTGCAGACCCTCTTCAGTCTGAGATGTTAATGCAGCATCGTCAGCACCTATCTACACCATTGTTTTTGGAGCGGTGTGTTTTTTAAGAGTAACATATATCAATAATGCTATTTTTCCCTTCAGCTGACGGTACTAACTCTTGTTAAGGTATAGTTTCACAGGTTCTTGCATTTCCAAATCAAAATTAGTGGTTGTGTCCCCGGTGATAAATAAAGCTCATTTTGAATTGTTAGAATTTTCTCTGTTTGAATTGCATGACTTAAAACAATTCATGTTGGTTTTAGATTTTGCAACCAAGTTTTTTCTTGAGGGGATAATGTTGTCTTTCACAAAAATCTTGACATAAAACTACATTTAGCTGGAATTTACTAAAGTCAAGGGTGAGAAAAGCAATTCAGATCATCAAATCTATTCCCTCAAGTTCATTAACTCTCACATTGTGACATCTGATTGTACTTGAATAGCACCAATGTTTTTACTCATAATTCCTTACTTGAAAGATTGTTCCAAACATTCATCATTCTTTGGGTATAGAAACTTTTGCAGATAGTTCATTCTAAATTTACTTTTGAAATTTCTTTTAATAGTTTCAATGCGACAAATCTTTTATGCCAGTGAGTTAAAGATATAGCCAATTGAGGGCCCAATTAAATGCTTGAACTAATCTCTAGTAAAATAGCATCTTGAGAATGTCAAACTTAGACTAGAACTTAATTTTGCATTAATAAAGGAAGTCAGTTCTCACTATTCTGCTAAATGTAATGGTGAAAATGATGGATCACACAATACTGATGAATGTGCAGTTATAATTCATCTATGAATGTCATTTTACACTGCTTTACAGTACATAAACCTTTGTGCATTACAATGAAAAAAACACATTAAAATGGATAAATGTACAACAGGTGCTTGAAAAAATAATTGGGCTTTTACAATTGGCATCAGGTGGGACACCCTTCATGAGTAGATTGTCATCAATATTCCCAAAGGAAAAGTCCACGCAATCAAACTGAACAGTCCTAAAACAGTTAATTCCGCCCTGGAGAGTAAATGGCTATTGAAATAAAAGGGCCACACAATATACAAGGGGAGTTGGAATGCTGCATTGAAGCACAAAAAATAATGAAGGTGTAGATGAGAAGGAAAATATCTTTACCTCAACAAACATCACAGAAAAATAAAACATTGCTATTGCGATGAAAAGTAATATATACTTATTTGTGATTATAGAATCACAGAACTGTTACAACACAGAAGGGGGCTATTTGCCCCATTGTGTCTACACTGGCTCTCTGATGGAGCAATTTACCGAGTGCCACTTCCCCACCACCTCCCTGTAGCCCTGCACATTCTTCCTTTTCAGATAACAATCCAATTTCCTCTTGAATGCCTCGATTGAACCTGCCTCCACTACACTCTCAGGTAGTGCATTCCAGAATCTTTAATCAGAATAAGTTTTTCCTCATGTCACCATTGCTTCTTTTGCCAATTACCTTAAATCTGTGCCCTCTTATTCTCGATCCTTCCACCAATGGGAACAGTTTTTGCCTATCTACTCTGTCCGGACTTCACCTGATTTTGAATACCTCTATCAAATCTCCTCTCAACCTTCTCTTCTCCAAGGAAAGCAGTTCCAACTTCTCCAATCTATCTACATAACTAAAGTTCCTCATTCCTGGAACCATTCTCGGGAATCTTTTCTGCACTCTTTCTAATGCCTTCACATCTTTCCTAATCTAATCTAATCCTCTCCTCCCCTTCCCCTCCTTCCCACTTCTCACCCCAGCTATACAATGTTCACTATAATAATTCTATGCAAGTGTGTGTTAAAAAAATTGTTTGCTACCTTTTGCAACCCCTCCTCTTCCCGCTCGCCATTACTTACCTCCCTTCCCTCCGCTTCTGCCTATTCTATCTTCCTTCCTGCCTCTCTTTCCATACAATCCTCCTCTCCTTCTGTCCTCTCCCCATTCCTCCCCTTCTCACTTCCCCTTCCATCCCACTTATCTTTTCTTTCCTCAATCCCCTCTTGCCTGCTCTTTTCCTCCCCTCCTCTCTTTCTTCTTTCCTCTTCTTCCTCTCACCCTGTCCCCAGTTTCCTTCCTCATTTTCATCCTCTTCTCTCCTCTCTCTCTCTCCTTTCCTCTCTCCTTTGCCATGCCCCCACAATCCAAACTTATGAATTATAAACTGAACTTATGGAAGTACGAAACAGACACTTTTGTAAAACAAAATGGAGTAAGAGGTCAGGTGACCTTTCCTTTTCTGCTAATACACACAGAACAACAAGAACCCTGAGCTAATTTTCATCAACAACAAAAACAAAAAGTGCTGGAAATACTCAGCAGGTCTGGTAGCATCTGTGGAGAGAGAAGCAAAGTTAATGTTTCAGGTCTGTGACCTTTCATCAGAACTGGCAAAGGTTAGAAAAGAATTAGGTTTTATGCAAGTGAAGGGGAGTGGAGTGGGGGAGAGAACAAAGGGGAAGGTGTTTGATAGGGCAGAGGGAGATTAAATAAAAAAGCTGTCCTGGGAAAAAGGCAAAGCGTGTGTTAATGCTTGTGGTGAAAGACAAATCATTAGTCCAGAGAGACTGTTAATAGCAGAATAATGAGCAGCTCTGACTACATGAAAAGCAGGCACATGGTTAAAAAATAAAACATTAAAAAAAGGCCTGTCATGCTCTGAAGTTATTGAACTCAATGTTCAGTCCACAAGGCTGTAGAGTGCCTAATCCAAAGATCAGGTGCTGCTCCTCGAGCTTCCTTTGATGTTCACTAGAACATTGGAGCGGGTCAAAGGCAGAAATGTTGACATGATAGCAGGAGGGAGTATTGAAATGGCCAGCAACCGGAAGCTTGGGGTCATGCTTTCAGACTGAGCGGAGGTGTTCAGCTAGGCAGTCACCCAATCTGCGTTTGGTCTCCCCAATGTCGAGGAGACTGCATTGTGAGTAGCGAATACAGTATACTGAATTGAAAGAAGTACAAGTAAATTGCTACTTCACCTGAAAGGAGTTTTTGGGACCTTAGATAGTGAGGAGAGAGGAGGTAAAACTGCAGGTATTACACCTCCTGCGATTGCATGGGAAGGGGCGAGTTGTCGGGGGTAATGGAGGAGTGGACCATGGTGTCACGGAGGGAATGATCCCTTCGGAATGCTGACAGGGGATTTCATGTCTGGACAAGTCTTGGAGAAGTCATTAAAATATAAATGACCTTTCTCGATACATCCCTGAGAAATCATTAAAATACAAATGGCCCTTTCTGTAGTAATGGCTGCTTTTCTCCAACTGATTGGGTTAACAATGATGTTGCAGACTTTTTGACTCCAAACCAAATTCCAAAGAATAGGTGTGAAAAGCTTTACTTTATCAAGGTGAGATGAGGATAAATGACACCTGGACTCCATTGTCTAACAATAGCCTCACCATCAGAAACCATTTATGAGGACAATGGAAAGAGAAACTATGGTCGCATGACAGAAACTAGGTTTCTGATAAGGAACTTTAATGAAGGTATATTCTGTGCAGACAAAGGAATCCATCTATGTCATCGAAGAGAATGGACCCTGCCTAAGATTACCAGTTTTGTATTATATGTAGGCAGTGACCGGAGTTGACCTTGAACTCCCTACCAGAGAAATCGTTTCAGGACTTCACCATTGACATATGGCTGGAATATAACAAGTGTAGTCTGCAACAGTGCATCCATCTTTCTGAACTTCCCAAGACTATCGTCAGTGAACAACGGAAAAGATTACAGACCTGCTCCGTTTCAAGTCTGCACCCCGGGTAAAAGCAAGTTTAGCAGAGAACTCTTCAAAATCATCAAAACTAATGCATGTTATCTTTATAATCTCGATCTTTCCTTGAGTGTGAGAGTGGGTGTTGTTGCGTAAATTTTGCGTGTTGTATAATAAACATTGATCTTTCTTTTAAATGTTAAAGAAAACCTGTCATTTGTCTGTTCTTGATAATTAAAGCACTCAGGTTAAAAAAAACTTTTTTAAAAATAAAAGTGAAATATTTCAGATGCTGGACATACCCAGCAGGTCTGGCAGCATCTGTGGAGAGAGAAGCAGAGTTAATGTTTCAGGTCAGTGACCCTTCATCAAAACTGGCAAATATTAGAAATGTAAAAGGCTTTAAGCAAGTAAAGTGGGGGTGGGGCAAGAGATAACAAAAGGGAAGGTGTTGACAGGACAAGGTCATAGAGAATAACTGACCAGAAGGTCATGGAACAAAGGCAAACGGTATGTTAATGGTGTGCTGAAAGACAAAGCGGAAGTACAGAGAGGGTGTGAATAGACTGTAAAATGAACAGCCCTGCTCCAAGCACAAACATTTAATAAAACAATAACAGTGGGTAGGCACAGTAAAAACAAATTAAACAAGCTAAAATAAAATAAACAAATAAAAAATAACTAAAAATAAGAAGGGGGACCAGTCATTCTCTGAAATTATTGAACTCAATGTTCAGTCCGGCAGGCTGTAGCGTGCCTAACTTATTTCTTCCTATCTTGACTCTATCTTTTCTCCCCTGATCCAGTCTCTTCCTACCTACATCTGTGACTCTTCTGATGCCCTACGTCATTTTGACAATTTCCAGTTTCCTGGCCCTAACTGCCTCCTCTTCACAATGGACATCCAATCTCTCTGCACCTCCATCCCCCACCAGGTTGGTTTGAGGGATCGCCACTTCCTCCTTGAACAGAAGCCCACCCAGTCCCCATCCACCACCTCCTCCACCTTGCCGAACTTGTTCTCACATTGAACAACTTCTCCTTCAACTCCACTCACTTCCTTCAAGTAAAAGGTGTTTCTATGGGTACCCGCATGGGTTCTAGTTATGCCGGTCTTTTTGTGGGATATGTCGAACATTCCTTGTTCCAGTCCTACTCAGGCACCCTCCCCCAACTCTTTTTCTGGTACATTGATGACTGTATCAGTGCCATTTCCTGCTCCTGTCCGGAACTAGAAAACTTTATCAACTTTGCTTCTAATTTTCAGCCTTCTCTCACCTTCACATGGTCCATCTCTGACACTTCCCTTCCCTTCCTTGACTTCTCTGTCTCCATCTCTGGGGATAGGCTGTCTACTAATATTCATTATAAGCCCACCGACTCCCACAGCTACCTCGACTACACTTCTTCACACCCTGCCTCCTGTATGGACTCCATTCCATTCTCCCAGGATCTCCGTCTCCGACACATCTGCTCTGATGATGCTACCTTCCACGACAGTGCTTCTGATATGTCTTCCTTTTTCCTCAACCAAGGATTCCCCCCCACTGTGGTTGACAGAGCCCTCAACCATGTCCGGCCCATTTCCTGCACATTTACCCTCACCCCGTTCCCTCCCTCCCAGAAACGCGACAGGGTTCCCCTTGTCCTCACTTTCCACCCCACCAGCATCCACATCCAAAGGATCATCCTCCACCACATCCACCACATCCAGCATGATGCCACTACCAAATGCACCTTCTCCTCCCTTCCCCTGCCACATTCTGAAGGGATCGTTCCCTCCGTGACACCCTCATCCACTCCTCCATCACCCCCACCATCTCGTCCCCTTCCCACGGCACCTTCCCCTGCAATCACAGGAGGTGTAATACCTGCCCATTTACCTCCTCTCTCCTCACTGTCCAAGGCCCCAAACACTCCTTTCAGGTGAAGCAGCGATTTACTTGTACTTTTTTCTATTTAGTATACTGTATTCGCTGCTCACAATGTGGTCTCCTCTACATTGGGGAGACCAAACGCAGATTGGGTGACCACTTTGCTGAACACCTCTGCTCAGTCCGTAAGCATGACCCCGAGCTTCCGGTTGCTGGCCATTTCAACATCCCTCCTCCCTGTTCTCATGCTCACATCTCTGTCCTGGGATTGTTGCAATGTTACAGTGAAAATCAATGCAAGCTTGAGGAACAGCATCTCATTTACCGATTAGACATGCTACAGCCTGCCGGACTGAACACTGAGTTCAATAATTTCAGACGGGCCCCCTTTTTATTTTTAGTTATTTTTTCTTTTTTCTTTTTATTTGTTTATTTTATTTTAGTTTGTTTAATTTGTTTCTACTGTGCCTACCCACAGTTTTTATTTTTGTTAATGTTTGTTCTTGGAGCCAGGGCTGTTCATTTTACAGTCAATTGACACCCTCTCTGTACTAACGCTTTGTCTTTCAGTACACCATTAACATACTGTTTGCCTTTATTCCACGACCTTCTGGTCAGTTATTCTCTGTGACCTTGTCCTATCAACACCTCTTTTGTTATCTCTTCCCCCACCTGCGCTTTACTTGCTTAAATCTTTTACATTTCTAATATTTGTCAGTTCTGATGAAGGGTCACTGAGCTGAAACGTTAACTCTGCTTCTCTCGCCACTCATGCTGCCAGACCTGCTGACTATTTCCAGCATTTCTTGTTCTTATTTCTGTTTTTTAAAAACACTGTCTTTGGTCAGTCGAGAGGTGGAAAAGGGGGGAACCATCACTATCATCTCTCACCTGTCTGTAACACCTCTTCTCCCACTTCCACTTCCTCTTCCTTACCCACTGTCTCTCCACACATCTGTTGCTCTTTTCTTTCCTCCCTCTCCCATCTGCCTACTCCCCTCCTTATTTTGTTCAGTTATATCCCTGCCCTCAAATTCTGCCTGACCTGAAAGGCACCCTGGGTCTTGCCTCCCTATTTGCAACACCACAGAAGATAAACTACAGCTTTAAAAAAAACTAATCAAGCATTCACTCCTTTTTTTCCACAAGTCCAAGAGGGAATGCAACCTGTAACACATTTATTCACCACAGTATCACAGAATTGTTACAGCACAGAAGGAAGTCACTCGGCTCATCATGTCAGTGCTGGCTATCCTTAAGTGCAATTTCCTAGTGGCACTCCCCTGACTTCTCACCATTGCCCTGCACATTCTATCCTTTCAGATAACAATCCCATTCCCTCTTGAATGCCTTGACTGAACCGCCTCCCTCTACACTCTCAGGCAGTGCATTCCAGATCCTAACCATGCGCTGTGTGAAAAGGGGTTTCCTCCTGTCGCTGTTGCTTCTTTTGCCAATTACCTTTTTTACGGTCAAGTGAGGAGAGGTTGAAGGCCTTCCCTCGTTTCCCTCTCCTTGTTAGACCACAACAGGTTTAATTCTTCCTTAAAGTGGATGTACTGGCCAATTCAGTTGATGCTTGCCATGATAATAACAAGAACCAATTGGACAGGTTTTCTTGAGTTAACAAAGAAAGAGGTTAACTTTATTGTACGTAAATTGAACTAATAATGAACACGCCAACCTTCACTCACACCCACTCTGGAGGTCTACACACACACACACACAAATAGGTTACAGAGTGGGGAAAGGTAGATTGGTTGAGTTAGTGTTCATAAAAAAGGTATACAGTCTGTGGAGTTTGGTGATTTGGCTGGCTTCTAGCTGAATTCAGTGGTCCTGAGGCTTTTAGTTTGAAGAGGTAGATGACTGGCTCGTTGATTTCTTAGAGATAGCAATGTGGATGATTTCCTCCAACAGGGTTTCTGATTGTAGCCGGAGTATGGAAAAATGCTTAGTCACCAAGCAGGATTTGAAAGTTTCAACCTGGAATGGAGAGAGAGAGAGAGACCCCTACTTAGGGTCTGCTCATGTCAGAGTCCAGTTGCATCTCCTTTGCTACAGAGAAAACACCAGCTTAAAACCACAGATGGGGTGGGGCTTGTCACATGACAGTCACTCAGTGATTCAAACATAGCAGTTAGCAGTATTTCTCTGCTTGTTGAGAGATCAGGTAGTTCCTTTAAACCTCCTGGGTCTTGGTTCTTGCTGGGGACTGAACAGACGTTTCGTCTCTCTCCTCACAGTCCTTTGCAATGTAGGATACAGTGTAGCAAATTAGGTGATCATCTTAAGTAGAAAGGATGACTTTGCTGGCAGCTTGTCTTTTAAAAATGTCTTTGAAAAAAATACAAATTCTGATCTCCAGCCAGTGGACCAAAGAAAATTATCATTCAACAAAACACATTAGCGTAACACGTTAATCTGTGCCCTCATGTTCTCGATCCTTCCACCAATGGGAACAGTTTTCCCCTATCTACTCTGTCCAGACCCCTCAGATTTTGAATACCTCTATCAATACAACCATACAACCATATGAATTAGAAGCAGAGTAGGCCACTTGGCACGTCAAGCCTGCCATTCAACAAGATCGTGGCTGATCTGATTGTAACAATGACTCCACATTCCCGCCTACCCCCGATAACCTTTCACCCCTTCCTTATCAAGAATCTATCTACCTCTGCCTTAAAAATATTCAAAGACTCTGCTTCCACTGCCTTTTGAGGGAGAGTGGTCCAGAGACTCATGACCCTCTGAGAGAAAGAATTTCTCCCCATCCCTATCCTAAATGGGCAATCCCTTATTTTTAAACGATGACCCCTGGTTCTAGATTCTCCCACAAGAGGAAACATCCTTTTCACATCCACCCTGTCAAGACCCATCAGGATCTTATATGTTTTAATTAAGCTGCCTCTTACTGTTCTAATCTCCAGCAGATACAAGCCGAGTCTGTCCAACCTTTCCTCATAAGACAACCTGCCCATTCCAGGTATTAGTCTAGTAAACCTTCTCTGAACTGCTTCCAATGCACTTACATCCTTTCTTAATATTGTACACCGTACTCCAGATGTGGTCTCACCAATGCCCTATATAGCGGAAGCATAACCTGCTTACTTTTGTATTCAATTCTCCTTGCAATAAACAATAACATTCTGTTAGCTTTCCTAATTACTTGCTGTACCTGCATACGAACCTTTTGCGATTCATGCACTAGGACACCCAGATCCCTCTGCATCTCTCACCATTTAGATAATATGCTTCTTTGTTATTCTTCCTGCCAAAATGGACAATTTCACATTTTCTCACATTATACTCCATTTGCCAGATCTTTGCCCACTCACTTAACCTATCTATATCCCTTTGTAGCCTCCTTATGTCCTCTTCACAATTTACTTTCCTACTTATCTTTGCGTCATTAGCAAATTTAGCAACCTTACCTTCGGTCCCTTCATCCAAGTCATTTATATAAGTTGTAAAAATTTGAGGCCCCAGCACTGATACCTGTGGCACATCACTCGTTACATCTTGCCAACCAGAAAATGACCCATTTATGCCTACTGTCTGTTTCCTGTTAGCTAGCCAATCTTCTATCCATGCCAAAATGTTACCCCCTGTACCATGAGCTTTTATTTTCTGCAATAACCTTTGATGTAGCACCTTATCAAATGCCTTCTGGAAATCTAAGTATAGTGCATCCACAGTTCCCCTTTATCCACAGCACATGTTACTTCTTCAAAGAACTCCAATAAATTGGTTAAACATGATTTCCCTTTCACAAAACCATGTTGACTCTGCCTGATTACCTTGAATTTTTCGAATTGCCCTGCGATAACGTAATTAATAATAGCTTCCAATATTTTCCCTAAGACAGATGTTAAGCTAATGGGCCTGTAGTTTCCTGCATTCTGTCTTCTTCCCTTTTGTGAATAAAGGAGTTACTTTCGCCATTTTCCAATCTAATGGAGCCTTCCCCAAATCTAGGGAATTTTGGAAAATTAAAAGCAATGCATCAACTATCTCACTAGCCACTTCTTTTAAGACCCTAGGATGAAGTCCATCAGGACCCAGGGACTTGTCAAGCTATAGATCCAACAATTTGCTCTTCCATTTCCTGATTTACAGCTAATTCTGGGTTATTAATTTTATCCTCTCTAGCAAAGACCGATGCAAAATACCTGTTCAATTCATCCTTATTTTCCATTATTATTTCCCCATACTCACTTTCTATAGGACCAATGCCCACTTTGTTAACTCTTTTCTTTTTAAAATTTCTGTAGAAACTCTTACTGTTTATATATTTCTAGCTAGCTTTCTCTTGTACTCTAATTATTCTCTCCTTATTAATCTTTTAGTCATTTTATGCTTTTTTAAATATTCTGTCCAATCTCTGACTGTCCACCCATCTTTGGACAATTATATGCTTTTTCTTTAAATTTAATACTATCTTTAACTTTTTTAATTAACCATAGATGGTGGATCCTCCCCTTGGAATTTTTCTTTCTCTTTGGAATGCATCTATTCTGTGTATTCTGAAATATCCCCTTAAATGTCTGCCACTGCCTCTTTATTGACCTATCCCTTAACCTAATTTATCAGTTCTCTTTAGCTAGCTCAGATTTCATGCCCTCATAATTGCCCTTATTTAAGTTTAAAATACTAGTCTGAAACCCACTCTTCTCTCCCTCAAACTGAATGTAAAATTCAATCATATAATAATCACTGCTGCCTAGGGGTGCCTTCACCATGAGGTCATTAATTAATCCTACCTCGTTGCACAATGCCAGGGCTAGTATAGCCTGATCTCTGGTTGGTTCCAGAATGTGTTGTTCTAAGAAACTATCCCCAAAACATTCTATGAACTCTTCATCCAGGCTACCTTTTTCCATCTGATTTTTCCAGTCTATATGTAGATTAAAATCCCCCCATGATTATCACTGTACCTTTCTGACAAGTTCCCATTATTTCTTCCTTTATACCCTGTCCTACCATGTGGTTACTGTTAGGGGGTCTGTACACCACTCCCACAAGTGACTTCTTGCCTTGATCATTTCCCATCTCCAACCAAACCACTTCTACATCCTGGTTTCCTGAACTTAGGTCATCCCCCTCTATTGTGCTAATACCATATTAATTAACAGAGCCACCCCCTCCACCGTTTCCTAGCTTCCTGTCCTTCCTAAATGTCATGTACCCTGCAATATTCAGGTCTCAATCATGTCCTGCAGCAGCCATGTCTCTGTAATTGTACTTATTTATTTCTATTTGCGCTATCAGTTCATTTGTTTTGTTTTGAATGCTATGTGCATTCAGATACAGGGCCTTTAGTTTTGTCATTTTATTATTTTTGTAACCTCTAGCCTTATCTGCTGATTTACTCTTAGATTTGTACTCTCTGTCCCTTCCTGTCACAGTATGTTTATCATTTCCCATGTTAATACCTTTCTCTCTTGCCTTGTCTCTGCTCTCTAGTTTACCAGCTCTTCCCAAATTTGATCCCTTGCTCCAACTATTTAGTTTAAAACCCTTTCTACTTCCCTAGTTATGCAGCTCGCTGGAACACTGGTCCCAGCATGGTTCAGGTGTAGACCATCCCAACGGTACAGCCTCCACTGTCCCCAGTACTGGTGCCAGTGCCCCACGAATCAGAACCCACTTCTACCACACCAGTCTTTGAGCCACGCATTCATTTCTCTAATCTTATTTACCCTAAGCCAATTTGCATATGGCTCAGGTAATAATCCAGAGATTATTACCTTTGAGGTTCTGCTTTTTAATTTAGACCCTAGCTGCTCATACTTCCTCAGCAGAACCTCTTTCCTAGTTTTACCTATGTCTTTGGTACCTACATGGACCACGACCATTGGACCCTCCTCTTCTGACTATAAGTTCCTCTCCAGCTCGGAGCAGATATCCCGAGCCCAGGCACCAGGCAGGCAACACAGCCACCTGGACTCTCGCTCTCGGCTGCAGAGAACTGTGTCTATTCCCCCTGACTATGCAATCCCCTACTACCACTACATTCCTATTTACTCCCCCCGCTTGAATGGCTTCCTGTACCATGGTGCCATGCTCAGTTTGCTCATCCACCTTGTAGCCCCCGCTTTCATCCATACAGGTTGAGAGAACCTCAAATCTGTTAGACAATTGCAAAGGCTGAGGCTTCTCCGCTTCTACGTTCTAGGTCCCCATATCTGCCTCACTCACAGTCACACCCTCCTGTCCTTGACCATGGACCAAATCAGAAGACCCTATCCTAGGGGTGTGATCACCTCCTGGTACAAAGTGTCCAGGTAACTTTCAACCTCCCTGATGTGTCGCAGTGACTGCAGCTCGGCCTCCAGCTCATTAACTCTGAGCCGATGTTCCTCAAGCTGCAGACACTTACTGCAAACATGGTTGCCATGGATCACACTGGTGTCCACTAGCTCCCACATACTGCAGCTGCAACACATCACCTGCCCTGTCATCCTTATTGTATTTTAAATAACTAATTAATTATTTACTTAATGAATGTATTACTTGATGGCTGTCCTCACCAGTACTTACTATGACAGTTTAAACCTTGGTAATACAATAAACCTTACTGCTTAAAAATAAAACAGAACAGTAACTCACCAGCTTCTTACTTCCCTGATGTCTGTGTACCTTATTTAATTATAAGGTAGATACATAAATTTTAGCAGTGTATTAATCTAGCTATTTACAGATACGCCCTAACACAGTTACTCACCAACCAATCACCTTACAACTTTCCTGTGATGTCACTGTTTGAATTTTTTTCAAACTCAGTCAGCATGCGCCGACTCCTGAAGAGGTCAAACTGGTCTCAGCTCCCGAAGGTAAGTGAAGGCCTTGAGCCTGGCACTGTATTTATTCTCCTAATTCTGGGTGCTCCCTTACAGGTCCGACTGCTCTCCACTCCTGAAGCCTGTCTCAACCTTCTCTTCTCCAAGGAAAACAGTCCCAACTTCTCCAATCTATCCATGTAACTGAAGTTCCTCATCACTGGAACCATTCTCATGAATCTTTTCTGTACTCTCTCTAATGCCTTCACATCTTTCCTGAAGTGTGGTGCCCAGAACTGGACACAATACTCCACATCACTTCCTTGCTTTTGAACTCTATGCCCCTATTAATCATTCATGGGCTGTGGATGTTGCTGGCAAGGCCAACATTTAATGCCCATCCCTAATTACACTCAAGAAGGTGGTGGTGAGCTGTTTTCTTAAATTACTACAGTCAATGTGGTGAAGGTACACCTGCAGTGCTGTTAGGGAGGGTGTTCCAGGATTTTGACCCAGTAATGATGAAGGAATAGTGATATGTTTCCAAGTCAGGATGGTGTGCGATTTGGAGGGGAGCTTGCAGTGGTGGTGTTCCCACACGCCTACTGCCCTTGTCCTTCTAGGTGATAGAGGTCATGGGTGTAAGAGCAGCTGGCAAAGGAGACTTGGCGAGTTGCTGCAGTGCATCTTATAGATGATATACACTGCAGCCACGGTATGCTGTTGGTGGAGGGAGGGAAGGTTTAAGGTGGTGGTTGGGGTTGCCAATCAATTGGGCTGCTTTGCTCTAGATGGCAATCAGCGTCTTGAGTGTTGTTGGAGCAGCAGCCATCCAAGCAAGCAGAGAGAATTCCATCACACTGCTGACTAGATGGTGAACATGCTCTGGGAACTCAGGAGGTGAATCACTCACCATAGAATACCTAGTCTCTTGTTAAACTCCAGAAAGCTGGCTATGGAAGGATAATGCTGGAGCCTATCTTTACTGAGTTTCACATTTATTGTACTGAGTAAAAGGATTAAAAACATGTAGCTCCTCACTCAAAACCGTCCACCAGTCTCAGTAAATGTCTGCTTATAAGTGCTCAAGTAAGACCCCAATTAACACCCTCAACCTGCATAATAAGTGATACACAATTAACAGATTAACATCTCTAACCTGCTTTTGTAGCCACAGCATTTATGCAGCTGGTCCTGTTAAGTTTCTGGTAAATGGTGGCCTCCAGAGTGTTGATGGTGGGTGGTTCGGTGATTGTAATGCCATTGAATGTCAAGGGGAGATGATTCGACTTTCTCTTATTGGAAATGGCCATTGCTTGCCACTTGTGTGGTGTAAATATTACTTGCCGCTTATTAACCCAAGCTTGAATGTTGTCCAGGTTTTGTTGTGGGTGGGCACGGACTACTTCATTACTTGAAGAGTTGCAAATGGAACTTAACACTATGCAATCATCAGCGAAGATCCCCACTTCTAAACTTATGGTGGAGGGAAGATCATTGATGAAGCAGATGAAGATGGTTAGCCCTAGGACACTACCTTGAGGAACTTCTGCAATAATGTTCTGCAATAACCTCCAATAACCACAATCATTTTCCTTTGTGCTCGGTATGATTTCAGTCAGCTGAAAGTTTTCCCCCAATTCCCATTGAGTTCAATTTTACTATGGCTCCTTGATGCCACACTCAGTCAAATGCTGCCTTGCTGTCAAGAACAGTCACTGTCATTCACGTCTGGAAATCAGCTCTTTTGTCCTTGTTTGGACCAAGGCTGTAATGAGGTCCAGAGTTGAGTGGTTCTGGCAGAACCTAAACTGAGCATCAGTGAGCAGGTTATTGATGAGTAAGTGCTGCTTAATAGCACTGTTCATGACACCTTCCATCACAGATGATGGGACAGTAATTTATTGAATTGGATTTGTACTGCTTTTTATGGACAGGACACACCGAGGCAATGTGCCACTTTGTGGGTATTATGGACAGGTGGGTAATGCGTGGCTGGTTTCCACTGTTCACCTCCCAACTGACGCAGAGTTTTTGTGTTTCTAGTGTTTCAACCCCTGTATTTTACTTGCCAAATAAACAGACAGCAACAGGTTTTCTTGCAGATTTAAAACAGAAGATTAACTATTTACTAAACAATATTCATTCCCCGAAATATTTGCAACACAACTCAAGCACGCATTCACTCCCACATGCACCCTCGAGACTGTTCTTCCATTTTTTGTTAAATTTTTGAAGACTTATATTTAAATTGTGGAATTGGATTCTTTTTTGGAGGCTGAAGATTTCATAGTTACTGAACCTCTGTTTAAAGTTCATCGAGGGGATACTTGAGATGTTGTTGTTGAAAACAACTTTTTGTTGGAAATTATGTGATTTAAGATAAATAAACAACAGAAACCTTGGACTCAGGTGAGATGTTTTCAGAGTTGACAAGGCAAGATTTATGAGGGTCAGGGGTTTATGACCATCTGTTTGAAGTTTCACTTTTGGAGAGATTGTTTTTGGTTTCGCTTTGGACAGGGTTCGGGGTGTGGACAGTATTTAAAAAAACAGTTGGAGAAAACTTGCCAAGGGAACAAACCCCAACTCAGCTTGTTCCATCTCTTTGAAAAGGCTACCAGATTTTTGATCTCTTTGAGAAGCTCTGAGAAGCAAGTGTAAGAAACAGACTGAAACTGTTGCCGCATTCCTCCTGAAAGGCCTGCTAAACTAATCCTCAACGCGCCTGAAAAAAACTGTTCTAGGAAGATCCCAGTGACCAGCTGTCTACGCATATTTGGGTTGCCAAACCAGTGAAAGGACATCTGACATCTTTCCATATCTTTTTTTTATTCAAGAATTAGCACGTATTTTGCCAAAGTATTCTTTTTCTGCATTTTTGTAATAGACCTCTAAAGAGAAAATCTCTATTTTTCAGTTAACTGGTGTGCGTGTGTGAGAGTCTAAGGTAGAAGGGAATTTTCATGTTTCAATCTGTGTGTTAATGCTTTGCTTCATTACTGGTTATGTCTTGTTTTATAATAAACTGATAATTTTGATGTGTATTTTCTTCAGGGATAAAGAGTAGAGTCTATGATTGTCTGTATCCGTAACTGTGTAAACATTTAAAAATATGTTGTGATCTGTGGAGAAGTGGAACTAGAAAAGACTGTGTATTCCTCCCACCTCGGTCGTAACATATAATTGGGGGCTCTGCGGGATAACCCAATGCTGCGACGTGCAATTGTAAGTGGGATAGTAATAATTGAAAAGAGGAAAAGTAAAAAAATACCTAGGTTTCTTGTGCATTAAAGTTTACACTACCGGAATCTCTTCGCTAGTTGCTAGACCTTTCTGGGGATGGAGGACGTATCCCCAAGTGATTTGAGAAACTTAACCGAGGTTAGACTAAAGGATTTGGCAGAAAACTTGGTGTTAAAGTTAAAACCAGGAGCTAAGAAAGCAGACAAAATTGAAGTAATAGCACAGCATTTGCAATTGGAAGAAGAAGGCAAGTGCAGTTGAATTAGCTAAAACTCAGTTACAGATGAGGCTTATTGAACTTGACAAAGAAAAAGGAATAGAATTGGAAAAACCTAAGCTTGAGCAGGAAAGAGGTTGACCATGAAAAAACATGAAATTGCCAGAGAGGAAAGGGCAAAAGAGAGACCATTTCAAAGAGAAGAGAAGAAAGGGAATTTGAAGTTAAAATGCTGGAACTATACCAAACAAGTGGCCTTGGCTCCAAGGAAAATTCTGGTGAGGAAAGATCTGACTCCAGCCCAGGACCCAGTGGAGACCTGTTTAAATTTGTACAAGCCCTCCCAAAATTTGAGGAAAGAGACGTAGAGGCATTTTTCATTTCTTTTGAAAAGATAGCCTGACAGATGAAGTGGCCGAAGGAAATCTGGACACTGCTTACGCAAGGCAGGTTGATGAGCAGAGTTCATGAAGTCTATGCCTTGCTTTCTGAGGAGGCTTTTGCAGATTATGCGATGGCAAAAAAGGCTATTCTCGCTGCTTATGAGTTGGTCCCTGAAGCTTACCGGCAGAAATTTTGGAACCTCTGGAGACAATCTGAGAAGACATATATAGAATTTGAGCGGGTAAAGCAATTAATTTTGATCATTGGATGCAGTCACTAACGGTAGATGCCACGTATGAGAATCTTAGGGAAATAATTCTCCTGGAAGAGTTTAAAAATTCACTCTCTCTGTTGGTAAGAATCCATGTAGAGAACCAGAAGAATCAACAGCCAGACAGGCAGCTGAGATCGCTGATGATTAGGAGCTTGTTTATAAGCCCAAATCCTTTGTCCATCACCCCCACAAACCTGAAAAGGATAGAAGGTACGAGGGTGAAAGGAAGGCAAGTAGCCGGCGACAAGAAGGGACAGCTAGGATCGCCCTGGGATCTCTTTCTCAGGCCAGAAAGGAAGATGCTGAGGGTGGAAGTGAAGTCCGCAAGCCTAAGTGTTACCATTGCCACAAGGTGGGACACCTTTGTGCAGAATGCTGGAAGTTGTGGGGTAAACCCATTGGACTTATTGGGGTACACGAAGCCAATGCAGAGAAAGGGGCCCTGACCGAGAGTACGACAGATCAGGCTGTAGCTCTGACTGCAGCTGTAAGGCCAAGTACAAAAACCGCTGTGAGTGTGGGGGTGTGAATAAGATACCTGAGAGTTATAGGGAATTCTTATCAAAAGGAAAAGTAACTCCTTATCCCTCAAGTGAGGCAGATAAACCTATAGTTATACTTAGGGATACAAATGCCACCCAAACTCATTTGTTGGGAAAAGGCATAACCTTTCCACCAGAGAGCGCACTGAATGCTAAGGTTTTAGTGAATGGTATTGGTGGGAGTATATACCTGTACCTTTGTATCGGGTGTACCTAGAATGTGACTTACTGTCTGGAATGTTAACTGTAGGAATTGTCCATAGTTTGCCTGTAGACGGAGTTAACCTACTCCTGGGGAATGATTAGGCCGGAGTGAAGGTAGTAGCTTCACCAGTCATCACAGAAAAACCAAGTGATGTTAAACAGACAGAACAGTTGGAGGAAATGGTTCCAGGAATTTTCCCTTCATGTGTAGTGAGCCGAGCAATGGTTGAACAAGTTTCATTGTCGGAGATAAAATTGGCACCACAGTCAGATAGTCGAATATCTGAAACATTCTTCGGGGATTTGGATACTCCGAAGGAAATGTTCAGCAATCTTCTCTGATCAAGGCTCAGCAAGCTGATCCAGAGTTAAATAAAGTAGCACGATCAGCTGTAATTGAAGCTGAGGCAAAAGGAGTTCTGGAAGGATACTGTATTAAAAATGGGATTCTGATGAGGCAGTGGAGACCGCCTCACAGACCTGTGGATGATGAATGGACGGTTGTTCACCAGATAGTGGAGACCGCCCAAGAATTGCCAGGAAATATTAAGGAGAGTGCATGTAATTCTGATAGCAGGATATGTGGGGATCCGGAAGATCCAGTCATGTATAAGTTGACATTTTTACTGGCCAGGTCTTTCCAAGGACATGGTCCAGTTTTGTCATACGTGCCAGATTGTGGGAAAACTTCAACCTGCCATAAAACCGGCACCTCTAATTCCCATATCAGTTTTTGGGGAACCATTTAGCAGGGTGTTGTTAGACTGTGTAGGACCTTTACTGAAAACAAAAGCGGGACACCAATATATACTCACTATCATGGATATGGCTACTCAATTTCCATAGGCCATTCCCTTGAGAACAATTTCTGCTAAGGTAGTGGTAGAGAAGTTAACCCAGTTCTTCACTAGATATGGATTACTGATTGAGATTCAGTTGGATCAAGGTTCCAATTTTATGTCTAAAATTTTCAGGAAGTTATGGGCAATTTGGCTGTAACAATATGCCTTCAGCATACCACCCACAGACACAAGGGGCTTTAGAAAGGTACCATCAGACACTCAAAACGATGATCACGGCATACTGCCATGAATATCCCCATGATTGGGATAAAGGGCTAGAATTTCTTTTGTTTGCCACTTGGGATTCACCGAATGAATCTATTGGTTTTAGTCCTTTTGAATTAGTTTATGGACAAGAGATAAGAGATCCTCTAAAGCTAATTAAAGAAAGGTTTTTAGAACAGAGGGACGAATCTTCTGTGTTAGATTATGTATCTGTTTTCTGTGAATGGCTCACGCGAGCCTGCAAAGTGGCTCAGGAACACCTAAAAGCTTCCAAAAAATTATGAAGAAATGGGCAGGCAAGCGTGCCAAGACCCGAACATTTCAACCAGGGGATGAGGTATTAGTATTACTGCCTTTATAGGGGGAACCACTGAAAGCATGGTTCAATGGTCCATATAAAGTGCTCAAAAGAATTGGTAAAGTAAATTATTTATTGACACCCCAGATTACTGGAGAAAGAATCGGCTGTGTCATATCAATATGTTGAAACAATATCATTGCTGGGAGAATAAGCAAGCACAGGTATGTCAGGTAATAGGGACAGTAAAGGATGAAAGGAATAGTGAGGATGAGGATGAGGCAGAAGGAGACTTAGACAATTCTCAAATTGAACCTCCTACTATCCAGTTAGCTAATACTGAATTGTTAGGGAGATTGGACACTATGCTTTCCTATTTAGATGCAGAACAATAGGAAGACCTAACAAGGCTACTCATGGCATTTATAGGAATCTGTAGGGACAAGCCAGGTGGTACAACCTTATGTGGATGTGGATGTAGGGGAATCCTTTCCTATAAAACAGAATCCTTATTGCTTAAGTCCAGAGAAACAGGCCCAGGTAAAAACAGAAATGCAATAATGCTGGAAAACCACCTAATTGAACCCAGTCAAAGCAGGTGGAGTTCCCCAGTGGTGTTAGTGCCTAAATCTGGTGGTTCAACTGGGTTCTGCAGAGACTACAGAAAGGTTAATGTGGTAACAAAGGCAGACTCCTACCCAATTCCTCGCATGGAAGACTGTATTGACAGAGTGGGCAGTGCCACATTTCTTACAAAAATAGATTTGTTAAAAGTATACTGGCAGATTCCTTTAACACCCTGAGCTAAAGAAATATTGGTCTTTGTCACACCAGACGGTCTTTTACAATGTTGAGTGATGCCATTCGGGCTACAAAATGCCCCAGCCACTTTTCAGAGACTAATGAACCAAGTGCTAACCAGTGTTCCTAACAGTGTGGTTTACCTTGATGATGTGCGGACATACAGTGACACTTGGAAGGATCACTTGGAACAACTAGAAGCTTTGTTTAGGCTGATTTAGTGATAAACCTTGCCAAAAGTGAATTTGCAAAAGCCAGAGTAACCTACCTCGGGCATATAGTAGGGCAAGGACAAGTGTTGCCAAGAACAGCGAAAGTGCAAGCATTGGTGGAGTTCCCCATCCCTGTGACTAAGTGAGAAATCATGAGGTATTTGGGGATGTGTCATTTCTACTGCAAGTTTGTACCAAATTTCAGTACTATAGCTGCTCCACTGACAGATTTGCTACAAAAAAAGAAAACCAAGGTAGAGTGGATAGGGGAATGCCAAGCATCTTTTGAGAAGCTGAAAGCCATTTTGATTTGTTACGACCCACCGCTCCTGTCAAAGCCCACAATCAAAATCTACAATTCTGATTGTGGTGGGACCAATGGACTGTTAATTCAATCCCGACGTTCCACAGATAGGCTAACATATCATTTAAAACTTTCCAAATTAAAGAAAGACCAGCCAAATTGTACCATCTATTAACCCCCGAATGAGGCTAACCAAACCAGGTGTCTTTAAATCAATAAATTAACACTTTAATTGGAAGAACTAAATTCTTAAACACTATGAAGATATAAACAACATTTAGAATAGAAAAAATTAGAGTCCTTGCAAATTTATAGTCCAATGTTGCTTGAAATCCTCACAGGATGTTGCTCGAAGTCCTCATAGGATGTTGCTCAAATTTCTCACAGAATGTTGCTTTCCTTCTCCAGTGAATTTCAACAATTAACGACTCGCAAACACTTTCAACAGAATCAATCTGACTTTAGAGTTTTTGAGGGATAAAAGATTGTCACAGTCTAACTTCCCTTTCTTCAATTTAAATTACCAGAGATCTCTGTTTTGGCTTGACCTTTTTAAAATTTTGAGAGATAATCATTAAACAGACTAAAATCCTTTTCCTTCAGTTTAAATGGTTGAGAGCTCTTTTTCAGGTGTGCTCATCACAGCTGTGTCCTCTGTGTCTGTGTGTTAGAATGAACTGTCTTTCACCAAAGCCAGTTCAAAAACTGAATTGTAACAAATGTATCATGAGTCTCACTCCCAGTGGCTGTTTCCATGGTATCAAGAATGCACCCTTTGAATTGCAGACTCCAAATGGCTGTTTTTAAGGCAACGAAAATGCACCTTCCTATAACTTCTAAGGCTTGCCGGCTCTTAAAGCAATACTGATCCCTTGCAAGCCTTAAAGGCAAACCGCATATTGTGAAAAAACTACAGGACCATGACAGATTAATTAACCTGTATTGGCTGCATCAAATTTCACTAAGCCCCTCAAGGTAGTGATTGATGCTAGTGACCTGGGGGTTGGTGCACTCATACAAACATGCGAATTAGGAGCAGAAGTGGGCCATTTGGCCCCTTAAGCCTGCTCCGCCATTCAATAAGATCATGGCTGATCTGTTGTGTCTCGAATTCCACACTCTCATCTACCCCTGATAACCTTTGATTCTCTTGCCTAACAAGAATCTATCTACTGCCGCCTTAAAAATATTCAATGACCCTGCCTCCAACACCTTCTGAGGCAGAGAGTTCCTGTTACAAGACAATGAATCAGGCATAGAAAGGCCAGTGGGATACTTTTCCAAAAAGCTAAATCGACACCAGAAAAGATATTCAACAGTGAAAAAAGAAACCCTGGGTTTATTACTGGCTCTTAAGCATTTTGAGGTCAATGTCAGCCATGGCTACACTGGTATATACTGATCATAACCCCCTAGCATTTGTGGAAAAATTCAAAACCAGAAGGCCAGACTATTCTGATGGAGTTTACTATTGCTACCCTATCACTTAAAGATTATCCACATTGCGGGGCAAAATAATGTGATTGCAGATGCTTTATCCAGATTTTAACGTTGCTTTGAATTATCTGAGTCCAAAGATCATACAAAGCAGAACTGTATTGGCTACAGGTAAAGAATGAATGAGAATGAATGTGTAAATATGTTTTAAAATGTTTCATCTGTTTTTGCCATACTTTGTAATGAAATGCATTTGAAAATGGCATTTTTTTCCTCCAAGGATGGAGGTGTTATGACAGTATTTCCATTTTTTGTTAAATTTTTGAGGACTTATATTTAAATTGTGGAAATGGATTCATTTTTTTTGGAGACTGAAGATTTCATAGTTACTGGACTCTTTTTAAAGCTCACCAGGGGACACTTAAGATGTTGTTGTTGAAAACATCCTTTTGCTGGAATTCATGTGATTTAAGATAAATAAACAACAGAAATCTTGCACTAAGGGGAGATGTTTACAGAGTCAACAAGGCAAGATTTATGAGGGTCAGGGGGTTTATGACCTGCTGTTTGGAGTTTTGCTTTTGCAGAGATTGTTTTTGTTTTTGCTTTGGACAGGGTTCGGGGTATGGACAGTATTAAAAAAAACAGTTGGAGAAAACTTGCCAAGGGAGCAAACCCCAACTCAGCTTGTTCCATCTCTTTGAAAAGGCCTGCCAGATTTTCGATCTCTTTGAGAAGCTCTGAGAAGCAAATGTAAGAAACAGACTGAAACTGTTGCCGCATTCCTCCTGAAAGACCTGCCAAACTAATCCTTAATGTTGCCTGAAAAAAAACTGTTCTAGGAAGATCCCAGTGACCAGCTGTCTACACGTATTTGGGATGCCAAACCAGAAAAAGGACATCTGACATCTTTCCATATCTTCTCTTTTTTCTTCAAGAATTAGCACGTATTTGGCCAAAGTATTCTTTTTCTGATTTTTTGTAATAGCACTCTAAAGAGAAAATCTCTTTATTTTTCGGTTAACCGGTATGTGTGGGTGGGGGGAGGGGGTGGTGTGGCTAAGGTAAAAGGGAACTTTCATATTTCAATCTGTGTGTTAATGCTTTGCTTTGTGACTGGTTATGTCTTGTTTTATAATAAACTGATAATTTTGTTGTTTATTAAAGAAACCTGGTTGGCGTATTTTATTCTGGGCTAAAGAGTAGAGTCTATGATTGACCATATCAGTAACTTGGTAAACATTTAAAAATATGTTGTGACCTGTGGAGAAGTGGGACTAGAAAAGACTGTGCACTCCTCCCACCTTGGTTGTAACGATAGATGGTAAAAGGTAAGAGTTCAAGGTGTAAAAGTCTGTTGTTTCAGGTAAAAACTGTGATATCCTCAAGATGAATTTTACAGTTTCAGGCCTGGTGCTGATTGTCATGTAATTGCTGGGCTGTTGTAGCCTTCTGGTAGTCCACTTTGGCTTGAAGGTGGTGCTGATGGCTTAGTTCAATTCTCACAGGTAGAAGAGTAGTTTTTATAAAGGAACTCTCTTGTCTCTGTTATAGTTGACTTCCTACTTGTCTCAACAGCATTCAACTGTGTTGACTGTGATACAACCAGGTGACAAGGGGTCTAGAGGTTCCCTCTCAGCCCTTCCCTGGTTTAATTGTAACTGGGTTTAATTTTAGAAACACCGTGTTTTTAACTCTCCCTCAGTGAATCCTTGTTCACTGCTCCAATTGTACGGCAAAGAAATCAGACAAGTTTCCTTAGATTTAAACAAGAAAGGTGGAAGTTTATTAATTTTAAACTCTAATCCAGTTAACGACTATGAATATGCGACGCAACCATGCTAGCATGCATATGCGATGAACATACATACAGATAGAGACAGAAAAGGTAGAAAAAAATAAAGGGGAAAGGTTTGAGGCAATAGCTAGATTATAATTACAGTCCTTTAAGTTCAATGTGGAATTGTTGGTTGCTGGTAAGTCCTGCAATTCGTTGGGGCCCAGTGCACGCTTCAACCTGTTTCGATGTCAGAGTCATTTCTCTCTTGAGGTTTACATGTCTTCCGTGGGTCCGGTGGCTTGGGAGACAGCGAAAGAGAGACAACCAGGAGAGAGGCTTCCTTGTTCCAGCTTCAGTTGCAAACAGCAGTCTCAATTCAAACGGTCCTATCTCTCATTCAAAAGCCTGGATCAGCTGGTTAGACATGTGACCAGCTGGTTTAACCAGTCCTGCCTTTTGTGGATTGAATCATTTTAGCAGTCCCTGGAATACGCTTCCTTACACCTTCAATGTCTGGTGATCAAAATCCATCTGGGTTAATTGGCCCAGGGAGTAGTTCATTTGTTTTCACAAGCACCGTCTGTTAGTATGCAAATGTTCTCCAGTCAAAGGTCTGGTGATCTCTTTAGCAAGTCATTTCTTCCTCCAGCAAAAGTTTAAAATCAATGTTCATATGACGAAATGAATATGCTTCATTCTTGGCAGGTGGGGGTCTGCATGACAACTGGAACTGATCTCTCTCTCTCTCTCCTCTCTCAGTCTTGCTGGAATTCAAGATGGCTTTAGCTGTTTTTCTGTGTGGCTGAGGAGAGACCAAACTGATCTTGTTACCTGAAGTTCCATACTGGCAAGACCTCCTTTGTTCCTCAAAACGATTGCCTTTTAAGGTGAACTTACAAGTGTTAGTTTTGCCCATGTGACTTTAGGTTTCAGTTCTTGTTGGGCTGTACAATTGCCTTTTGATGACCCTATTTTGAGGATATGAGGACTGTTTACACTCCATTATGATGAAAGTTAGTTGGAGATGAAAAGTCTGGGGAAGGCCTTTGTCTTAGTTTGTTTGACTACAGCTCACATCCATGTGTGATTATCTGTCTTATTTCCATGCAGACAGGTTTGATTGGTTTTCAGTCTTACAAGACAATGGATGTGGATTACAGTGCAGGAGGTGGTATGAGTCATGACTTGTCTTCCATTTTGTTGACAACTAAGGTCCCAATCTTTTAAAATTGTTCTAAATTTTATAATTTTTCGGTTTGTTTCTGTATTTTCATTGTTATACTTCTGGTGAGTGTGACAGTTGGGTAGATTCCATAGTTGTAGCTTTACTAGAACATCTTGGCTCGAGGCACATCTAGTTTTGGAGCACAAATCTTCAACACTATAGCAGGTATGTTGTCTGGGCCCATAGCCTTTTCTGTATCCAGTGCACCGAGCAGTTTATTGATATCAAGTGGAGTGAAACGAATTGGCTGAAGATTGGCTTTTGTGATGGTGGGATCCTCAGGAGGAAGCCGAGATGAATGATCCACGTGGCACTTCTGGCTGAAGGTAGTTGCAAACGCTGTGCCATCATTGAGGATGGGGATATTCATGAAGGCTCCTCTTTCTGTTAGTTAGAGTCATAGACTCATCGAGTTATACAGCACAGAAACAGGCCCTTTGGCCCATAGTGTCTGTGCTGGCCATCAAGCACCTATCTATTCTAATCCCATTTTCCAGCACTTGGCCCATTGCCTTGTATGCAATGGCGTTTCAAGTGCTCATCTAAATATTTCTTAAATGTTGTGAGGGTTCCTGCCTCTACCACCCCTTCAGGTAGTGTGTTCCAGAAATTGTTGAATTGTCCAACACCATTCACAACCATAATGCCTTTAACGTAATAAAACGCCCCAATGCATATCACAGAGGCATAATAAAACAAAATATGACACCGAGCTGCATAAGGAGATATTAGGGCAGATGACCAAAAGCTTGATCAAAAAGATAGGTTTTAAGGAGTGTCTTAAAGGATGAAAGCGAGGTAGGGAGGCGGAGAGGTTTAGAGAGGGAATTCCAGAGCTTAGGGCCTTGGCAACCACAGACATGACCACCAGTCATGGAGCAATTAAAATTGGGGATGCTGAAGAGGCTGGAATTAGTGGTTGCAGATATCTTGGTGGGTTGCAGGAGATTACAGAGATAGGGAGGGAGCAGGCCCTGGAAGGCTTTGAAAACAAAAATGAGAATTTTAAAATTGAGGCATTGCTTAATGGGGAGCCAATGTAGATCAGTAGGCACAGAGGTGATGGATGAACAAGACTTAGTGCGAGTTAAGACACAGGCAGCAGAGTTTTGGATGGCCTCAAGTCTACGGAGGGCAGAATGTGGGAGGCCAGCCAGGAGTGTGTTAGAATAGTCAAATCTGGAGGTAACAAAGGCATGACTGAGGGTTTCAGCAGCAGAAGAGCTGAGGCGGGTAAGAGTCGAGCGATGTTACGGAGGTGGAACTAGGTGGTCTTAGTGACGGCATGGATATGTGGTTGGAAGGTCATCTTGGAGTCAAATATGACACCAACATTGCAAACAGTCTTATTTAGTCTCAAACGGTTGCCAAGGAGAGGTATGGAGTCGGTGCAAGGAAGTGGAATTTGTGCCGGGAAAATCATGGCTTCAGACTTTCCAATATTTAATTGGAGGAAATTTTTGCTGATCCAGTACTGGATGTCAGACAAGCAGTCTGATAATTTAGAGACAGTGGAGGTGTCAAGAGAGGTCGCAGTGATGAGGTAAATCTGGGTGTCGTCAGCATATGTGTGAAAACTAACAGTGTATTTTTGGTGATTTTGCTGAGGGGCAGCATGGTAGACAAGAAATAGGAGAGGGCCAAGGATGGATCCTTAAGGGACACCAGAGGTAACAGTACAGAAACAAGAAGAGAGACCATTGATGGAAGTTCTCTGGCTACAATTAGATAGATAAGAATGGAACCAGGCGAATGTAGACCCTTTCAGCTAGATGATCGTGGAGAGGCATTTAAGGAGGATGGTACGGTCAACTGCGTCAAAGGCTGCAGACAGATTGAGGAGGGATCGTTTGCCTTTGTCACAGTCAAAGGATGTCATTTGTGACTTTGATGAGAACTGTTTCAATACTGTAGCAGGGCAGAAACCTTGGGCATAAATTTGGGAGGTAACAACACGTTTAACAGGTTGGGGCAGGTCTATAGAGCTTTGATCTGATCCGTTGGTTGTGGGATCTGCTCTGCTATAGAATGCTGCTTCTGCTGTTTAGCATGCATGTAGTCCTGTGTTGTAGCTTCACCAATTTGGCATCTCCATTTTTAGGTACTCCTAGTTTTGCTCTTCTACACTTCTCACTGAACTAGGGTTGGTCCCTTGCCTTCATGGTAATGGTAGAGGGATATGTCAGGCCATGAGATTACAGATTGTGATGGAATACAATTCTTTTGTTGCGGAATGAAACCGGACGAACCACCCGGCATCGACCAAGGCACCGGAAACAACAACGGCAAACCCAGCCCTGTCGACCCTGCACAGTCCTCCTTACAAACATCTGGGGCTTGTGCCAAAGTTGGGAGAGCTGTCCCACAGACTAGTCAAGCAATAGCCTGACATAGTCATACTCACGGAATCATACCTCACAGACAATATCCCAGACACTGCAATCACTATGTCTGGGTATGTCATGTCCCACCGGCAGGACATAACCAGCAGAGGTGGCAGGACAGTGGTCTACAGTAGGGAGGGAGCTGCCCTGGGAGTCCTCAACATTAACTCCGGACTCCATGAAGTCTCATGGCATCAGGTCAAACATGGGCAAGGTAACCTCCTACTGATTACCACCTACCGCCCTCCCTCAGCTGCTGAGTCAGTACTCCTCCATATTGAACATCACTTGGAGGAAGCACTGAGGGTGGCAAAGGCACAAAATGTACTCTGGGTGGGGGACTTCAATGTCCATCACCAAGAGTGGCTCAGTAGCACCACTACTGACTGAGCTGGCCGAGTACTAAAGGACATAGCAGCTAGATTGGGTCTGCGACAGGTGGTGGGGGAACCAACATGAGGAAAAAACATACTTGACCTTGTCCTCACCAATCTGCCTGCCGCAGATGCTTCTGTCCATGACTGTATTGGTAGGAGTGACCACTGCACAGTCCTTGTGGAGACGAAGTCCCGCCTTCACATTGAGGATACCATCCATCGTGTTGTGTGGCACTATCACTGTGCTAAATGGGATAGATTTCGAACAGATCTAGCAATGCAAAAATGGGCATATATGAGGCGCTGTGGGCCATCAGCAACAGCAGAATTGTACTCAACCACAATCTGTAACATCATGGCCCGGCATATCCCCCACTCTACCATTACCATCAAGCCAGGAGACCAACCCTGGTTCAATGAAGAGTACAGGAGGGCATGCCAGGAGCAGCACCAGGCATACCTCAAAATGAGGTGTCAACCTGGTGAAGCTACAAGACAGGACTATCTGCGTGCCAAACTGTATAAGCAGCATGCAATAGACAAAGCTAAGCAAACCCATAACCAACGGATCAGATCTAAGCTCTGCAGTCCTGCCACATCCAGCCGTGAATGGTGGTGGACAATTAAACAACTAACTGGAGGAGGTGGCTCCACAAATATCCCCGTCCTCAATGATGGGGGAGCCCAGCACATCAGTGCGAAAGATAAGGCAGAAGCATTTGCAACAATCTTCAGCCAGAAGTACCGAGTTGATGATCCATCTCTGCCCCCTCCTGAAGTCTCCAGCATTACAGATGCCAGACTTCAGCCAATTCGATTCATTTCGTGTGATATCAAGGAACGACTGATGGCACTGGATACTGCAAAAGCCAAGGGCCCTGACAATATTCCGGCAATAGTACTGAAGACCTGTGCTCCAGAACTTGCCGCGCCCTAGCCAAGCTGTTCCAGTACAGCTACAGCACAGGCATTTACCCGACAAAGGGAAAATTGCCCAGGTATGTCCTGTACACAAAAAGCAGGACAAGTCCAACCCAGCCAATTACCGCCCCATCAGTCTACTCTCAATCATCAGTAAAGTGATGGAAGGTGTCATCAACAGTGCCATCAAGCAGCACTTGCTTAGCAATAAACTGCTCAGTGATGCTCAGTTTGGGTTCCGACAAGGTCACTCAGCTCTTGACCTCATTACAGCCTTGGTTCAAACATGGACAAAAGAGTTGAACTTAAGAGGTGAGTTGAGAGTGACTGCCCTTAACATCAAGGCAGCATTTGACCGAGTATAGCATCAAGGAGTCCTAGCAAAACGGGAGTCAATGGGAATCAGGGGGAAAACTCTCTGCTGGTTGGAGTCATACCTAGCGCAAAGGAAGATGGCTGTGGTTGTTGGAGGTCAATCATCTGAGCTCCAGGACATCACTGCAGGAGTTCCTCAGGGTAGTGTCCTAGGCCCAACCATCTTCAGCTGCTTCATCAATGACCTTCCTTCAATCATAAGGTCATAAGTGGGGATGTTCGCTGATGATTGCACAATGTTCAGCACCATTCGCAACTCCTCAGATACTGAAGCAGTCCGTGTAGAACTGCAGCAAGACCTGGACAATATCCAGGCTTGGGCTGATAAGTGGCAAGTAACATTTGTGCCACACAAGTGCCAGGCAATGACCATATCCAACAAGAGAGAATCTAACCATCTCCCCTTGACATTCAATGGCATTACTATCGCTGAATCCCCCACTATCAACATCCTAGGGGCTACCATTGACATGAAGCTGAACTGCAGTAGCCATATAAATACTGTGGCTACAAGAGCAGGCCAGAGGCTAGGAATCCTGAGGCGAGTAACTCACCTCCTGACTCCCCAAAGCCTGTCCACCATCTACAAGGCACATGTCAGAAGTGTGATGGAATACTCTCCACTTGCCTGGATGGGTGCAGCTCCAACAACAGTCAAGAAGCTCGACACCATCCAGGACAAAACAGCTTGATTGGCACACCATCCACAAAAGTTCACTCCCTCCACCACCGACGTACAGTGGCAGCAGTGTGTACCATGTACAAGATGCACTGCAGCAACACACCAAGGCTCCTTAGACAGCACCTTCCAAACCCATGACCTCTACCACCTCGAAGGACAAGAGCAGCAGATGCATGGGAACATCAACACCTGCAAGTTCCCCTCCAAGTCACACACCATCCTGACTTGGAACTATATCGCTGTTCCTTCACTGTGGGTGGGTCAAAATCCTGGAACTCCCTTCCTAACAGCACTGTGGGTGTGCCTACCTCATATGGACTGCAGCGGTTCAAAAAGGCAGATCACCACCACCTTCTCAAGGGCAATTCGGAATGGGCAATAAATGCTGGCATAGCCAGCGACGCCCACATCCCATAAATTAATAATTAAAAAAAAGATGGCCCACAGCACCTCATGGATGCTCAGTTTTGAGCTCCTAGATCTGTACTGAATCTATGTCATTTAGGATGGTAGTAGTGCCACACAACTCGTTGGAGGGTGACCTCTGTGGGAAAATGTGGCTCCGTATCCACAAGGACTGTGAAGTGGTCACTCCCACCGGTACTGTCATGGATAGATGCTTCTGTGACAGGTGAAATGAGGTCAAGTATGCTTTTATCTGCTGCAGGTCCAGTCTGGCAGCTATGTTCTTCACTACTTGGCCAGCTTGGTTAGTTGTGGTTCTATTGAGGTTCCCCACCCAGAGTACATTCTGTGCCTTTGCTATCCTCAGCGTTTCTTCCAATTGGTGTTCAACATGGCACATGATTGATTCATCAGCTGAGGGAGGGTGGTAGGTGGGAATCAGCAGTGCCCATGTTTGGTTTGATGCCATAAAACTTCATGAAGTCTGGACTCAATGTTGAGAACTCCTTCCTGGCTGTGAATCACTGTTCCACTACCTCTGGTGGATCTGTCCTGTCGGTGGGACAAAACATACCCACTGATGGTAATGGAGGAGCCTGGGAAGTTGGTGGAAAGGTATGATTCTGTGAGTATGACTATGTCAGGCTGATACTTGATAATCCAGTTTTGTTTCATGCTCACCCCTAGCTTTTTATTTCAGATTTATTTAATTCACTGGAATTGAATTCATATTTGCTGTGGTGGGATTAGAACTCAAATTACTGAGCCATTAGACTAGGCCTCTGGGTTATTAATTTAGTAACATAATCACTATGTTACCATACCTGTTATTCAGTTGATGTTGTAAAGCAAATCAGTGAGTAGCACACTCCACAATAGAGCCAACTTCTCAGAGAGTGCTTTGTCTCACTTTGTCACCTCCTTCCCCATAACATGTTACAAATTGGGAAATCAGTGGACTATTTCTAAACCTCTATCCTACCTCTGAAACACAGCATCCAGATCTTCTGATTTACTTCAAGTCATTTTTGAATGATAGTTTAAGGATTCCGCTGACAGTGTAGCACATAACTATTTGAACAGTGGCAGTTCTTAAATAATAACAGGAAACCTACAGTACATGACAATCCATCAGAGCCACACTTGTGAATGATGATGAATAAGGCCTTAGATGGTACAGTGGCTGGGATATTATCGTGCCACCTCGGCCCTTTATCAGGCCCCTGTTGGAATCTCACAGGCAGGCAATTAACTGCCTGTCTTAGGGGACACGTGTCCTTAAGGAAAGAGCTCCTGCCTCTAGAGCTGCCGGCCAATCAGTGGGCTGGCAGCTCTGCAGTACGAGCAGCACCACTAGGAGCCATGGCCACTGCCAGTATTGCAGGACACTTGCAGTGGACAAGTTGTCGGAGACCTTGGGATGTAGGTAAGTGGGGTGAGGTCTGCCGGGGCCATGAGACAGGCTCTGGCAAGGGTGACGGGGGTTGTTGGGGGGGGGGTGGTGTTGGTGAAGGGGGTCTTTCCATGGGGCGACCTTTGCTGTCAGGGCAGCCCTGGAGGGGCCATGGATTGCTCCCAGAGGAGGGACCGCTCCCCCAAGATCCCACTAGGAAGCTGCCAGGTCTCACCTGGCAGTGTCTCCATGTGGCAGCGGGCCCCTCCAACTTCAGTAAAATTGGAGTAGAGGCAGGAAGGTCATCCTCGGCCTTTCCAGCCCCAGACAAATGGCATGGGGCGAGGACAACGGCGGGCACACCGCCCAACCCCACCCCTTACAAGTTTGTGTGCCCCCCCACCTCTGTTCCCATCTCCAAGGGCAGGATAAAATCATGCCCAATGCCTCTGCCAATGGTTTAAATCTGTCCCCATATTTTAGGCATTCACAGTTGCATTTAGGAACTTATTCAAATTGAGACATCAATCAAGCTCACGCCACAGCTATGGCACCAATCGAAGTGTGCTGTCATCTGCTCTGAAGGACCCTGTCAGCACCTTGACTGTGCCTACATGCATCTCTATGTTGCCTTTCACTCTCCAGTGGGCCCATTGAGGCTCTGTAGCTTGCTATGGATCTTCTCTTCATTGGTGCTGAACTCTGAGCTCTTGTGGTGGAAGGCGAGTGTGTTCCCAACCCCATTAGGCACCATGGCATCAGACACCGTCACAGCAAGACGGAAACCAGCGACTATACCACTGCCATACTTTGCTCAAGCTAATGACGTAAGTGCCTGGAGTAATTGATTTTATTTTAAAAAGTTTCCCAGTGCTGTGCTCGTGCTCAGGAAAACAAAGATGATATATTAAGATAAACTTTCCCCATGGAGCTCAGAGACACTCAGAAGCTAAACCTTTATAACATTAAAAAAATCCATCGAGCTTCAGATCTAGGAACATCGGAACTGTAGTATGCTCTTCATCCCCTAGAGTCTGCGCTGCCATTCAATTCAGCATGGCTGATTGATATTTAACTCCGTCTACCTGTCTTGGTTCCGTAACCTTAAATATCTTTGCCCAACAAAGAAAATCTATCAATCTCAGTTTAGAACTTTTCAATTGATCTATTTTCAGCTGCTTTTTTTGGGGGGTGGGGAGTCCAGATTTTCACTACCCTTTATGTGAATAAATGCTTTCGGACACCACCTCTGAATGGCCTAGCTCTAATTCTAAGGTTGGGTCCCATTATTTGTGATCCCCCACCAGAGGAAATAGTTTCCATCTGCCCTATCAACTCCTTTGATCATCCCAAACACATCAATTAGATCACTCCTTAAACTTCTATCATCAGGGGAATGCAAGCCTAGTCTATACAAGTCCTCATAATTTAACCCTGATGAATCTGCTGGATCTGATATGCAAATATTAAAATAATTTACAATATGGAACTCCACAGACTCTGAGGTAGGCTGACTTAAAAATAATAGTTTTCTCTGGGATGTATTCAGTTGTCGGAGGTGTTGCTGTGTATTCATGGTCAGTGTGCTGTTGTGTAGAACACTCACAAAAGAAAACTCTAAAAGTGCTAAAACAAGCTATTCATTAAAATGACAGTTTATTTTATGTGGACTTAGACATCTGTTTTAATGACATTTTAATACAAAGGTTTCTCTTTTAGACTTAAAGTGTTGGACCCTACCAGTTCAATTACACCAACTGTGTAGGATACTAGGCTGGCTCAATCTGTGTCAGGCAAAGTATTGCACCATTAACACCACAGGGCCAGTGGTTCAGAACTAGATATGTAAGCAGGCAGTGGAAACATTATGGATATGATTAAGAAATAGAAAATGATTTGAGACTGTATTTGGATTTTTGTAAAGGCCACCTGGTAACTGTTGTGAAGCAGCAGAATACATAAATGCAGAGATCAGTCAAGCGTGTAGCAAAGGCAGACTGGTTTTAATGGGGTTTTTAACTTTCATTTAGATTGGATAAGCAGACTAGCTTGGGTCAGAAAGGTAGAGCTGGATTTTTCTGATTTTGTCGGCACCCTGACATCAGGACCTCATACTTTTAAACTCTGCTGCTCTGGCTCTGCTCCCTCACAGGCCCGCTCGTTTTAGCTCTGCCACTCTAAAATTTATTGGGGGATTAGCACCACTTCCATATCTTGCCTATTATTGCATCCCGAGTGTCAACTCACCCTTTCACTTGCCTCATGGTGGATGTTAATACAGTAATAGGGCTCATTGGGTGGATGAGCAATAGGTGGCTGTGTGGTTGAAGGACTACTCAGTACAAAGGCAGGGGGATAGTGGGGTTGATGTGGAAGGCCTTGTGGCCAGAGTGAACTGCCGGATTACCTTTCTTATGTTTTGCTGCGTAAGCCAACGTTAGGTGAATCTTTGGAACGTTAGGGCATCCTGGCATCCTGGTCAGCAATGTAAGTGTCTAGTCTAGTGATGGGTGCCCATATTTATTCTCATCTTCATCCTGCTCCTTCTCTTTCTCTATGTTCTTCTCAGCTGAGGATGAATGATGAGCCCTTTCATCCTAATTCACCTCAACCCCTCTGCTCTGCAATGTTGTGCAGGATGCAGCACACCACTATTATCCTGTACACCCTCGCCGGTGAGCAGGGCTCGGCACTGACATGGTGCACCACAGACATCTGGCAAAATTATTGACTCAGCCATGGACACGGAGGCAATTAATCTGTATATAAGGTGTATAGCCCATCTAATGCCATCAAAACACAGTCCGATTTAAAACACATTTCTCCCTATAAATAAAGTAGCTAAGCATACAAACTTGAATGGAGAGCAGTACAACTCTATTAGCCAGCTAGCAAGCAAAATAGTATGCAATGCCAATGCAAATTACTTTCGTTGGCAGAATAGAGCTAGCTACATTATGTCGTGGGGTGGTAGATGGACCTTATTGGATGACCTTTGTGGATTCATACTGTGTCAGGAGTGCAAGTTCATCAAATGAACCATGAAACTCAGGGAGAGGATTGTTATTGTGGTTATTGAGGTGAGGCAATAGAAAAATCAGCAATAGGAAGCCAGACCATTTCTCACACTGCTGTTGTCATAAGACAATTTAACCCGTGGTCAATGTTTGTGCAAATTCTCCACCTGCTTGTAATATGTGTCTGAAGACAGGGCAGCCAACAAAAGAGCAGTGATTTCCAAATCAAGAGAATTTTATAGGATGGAGCAGATAGTACTTCAGAAGAGTCATGTAAAACAGAAAAGAAGAGTGGGACAGGAAGGGGCAGAGAGATTAATGTTAGGTTGGCAAGACTAGCTTATTCATCTTGACTGGCTGTTAAATCAGGTCCTGGATTCTAAGATGCAGAAACAACAGAATCTCTCATGGACAAAATCTCATTTTCTCACCAAAGCTAGTGACAAAATTAGATACACACAATTACAAATAAAGAGTGCCTTTCAGTTCCTCCAATAAAGTGATTCTCTTAAATTTATTTATGCCTAAATCTCAGTTCATCACTGTCAATTCCAATTCAGCTCTGACAAGATGATTATTAACAAAAAGCTTTTCTGCAAAAAAGTTGAGCGGTTGGTACTGCATGTATTATTCAATTACAAAATGTTTAATCACTATCTGTGAGATTGTACTCCAGACTAACCAATTTATGTCCAAGCCAAATCTCATACCTGTTGGCAAAAATGCACTTATAACTTAGTGTCACTATATGATACAGACAACTTTCAAATGAAATTGGACACTCAGGTTATCTTCTCTCAAACTGGATAGTAATTGATGCACATTGCAGTTACTGATCTTTGACATATTTGTGAAACTTGTCCATTAATCCAATTTGCAGCAAAAAAAATCAGTTAATGACTGTTTCTAATATGCTCATTGAAATATAATAAATTTTTACTATGTCCTCCCTGACAGCTTTTAAAACTACAAACGCAGCATGGATTTTGTTAAGGAATTGTAAACAATTCATCATAGATTAAGGTTTATTAAAGCTATGTTACATTGTATTTACTAACTATTGTATATGGGTCATTAGCATCCTGTTCTTGTCACTATTACTCAGCCCTAATACATTGTACTCTTTTATTCATGAGGTACTTATAATGTTGACTTCTGGATATTCCTTGGATTTACTTGCCTGTTTTCCCCTCAATGAATTTCTGGAACAATGTGATTCCAAATGGATAGCAGCAGAATTGTGACATTTATATCGAAATAAAAGTCCAGTAACTTTCGACATGTCACTGAGCTTGTGTCCCAATTGAAAGTAAAGCGTGCCTGAGTGTAGAAATTGAGATATTCCGTAAGTGACTTTTGCCATTTTAATATGAGTTTACATAACATAATCCTTTAAACTTATGTTTTAAAATAACTTACCTGCTGAGTTATTTTAAAACACAAGGTTAAAGACTTGGAGCAGGGTGTCCAACATTTTTGCACGGGGGTGGGGCCACAGGTTGCCTTTGTCGGTGGGAGAGGTCATTGCATCCCACTGGACAGCTACCGCCCACCTCAAACCGGGCAGCCCCCGGTCAGAAAGGTTCTGTCCCGCCACAGTCCACCTGCTTCAATGGGTGCTTGGAGCTCAGGGTTATTGGCCGACAAGTGGACTGTAACACCGCACCAAACAGCACGACCAAAAAAGGAAAGAAGCCCTTCGTTTTGCAAGCTGAAACATCAGAACTATGTGTCCTGGCCTGTCGGAAGACCTTACACAAATCAACGACTCTCAGAAGACCGCCATCATTAACAACAAGCTCAGTGGACTCAATGTGGACATTGCAGCACGTCAGGAGACATGCCTCCCTGCAAGCGGATCGCTAAGAGAGCAAGACTACACATTCTACTGGGAGGGTAGGGATCCTGAAGAACCAAGACAGCATGACATGGGCTTCGCCATCAGAAACTCTTTGCTCAGCATGATAGAGCCACCTTCAAATGGCTCGGAACGCATACTGTCCATCCGACTGCTCACTGCCTCTGGCCCAGTACACCTACTCAGCATCTATGCTCCAACACTCTGCTCCCCACCTGAAGTTAAAGACCAGCTCCATGAGGAACACAATAATATCCTTCGTAGCATTCCTAATATCAAACATTTGTTCCTGCTGGGGGACTTTAACGCCAGGGTTGGGGCCGACCATACTCATGGCCCTCCTGCCTTGGGCGCTATGGCATTGGAAGGATGAATGAGAATGGACAGAGACTGCTGGAGTTGTGTACCTATCACAACCTCTGCATCACCAACTCATTCTTTCATACTAAACCCTGTCACCAGGATTCATGGAGACACCCAAGGTCACGTCGTTGGCACCAGCTGGACCTCATCATCACAAGGCGAGCCTCTATAAACAGTGTCCAAATCACACGCAGCTTCCACAGTGCGGACTGCGACACCGACCACTCCCTGGTGTGCAGCAAAGTTAGACTCAAACCAAAGAAGCTACATCACTCCAAGAAGAAGGGTCACCTGCGCATCAACACTAACAGAATTTCTTATCCACAGTTGTGACATAAGTTTCTATATTCACTTGAAAAAGCCCTTCAAAACATTCCTGCAGGGGATGCAGAGGGCCCACATCAGAAATGCCATCTATGACTCAGCAATGACCACCTTTGGCAAACGTGAGAAGCAGAATGCAGACTGGTTTCAATCTTACTTTGAGGAGCTGGAACCTGTCATAGCCGCTAAGCGCACCACATTGTTGAAGTACAAGAAAGCCCCCAGCGAGTTAACATCCGTAGCACTGAAAGTAGCCAGAAGCACTGCACAAAGAACAGCCAGGCGCTGTGCAAATGACTACTGGCAACATCTATGCAGTCGTATTCAGCTGGCCTCCGACATTGGAAATGTCAGAGGAATGTATGATGGCATTAGGAGAGCTTTTGGGCCAACCATCAAGAAGATCGCCCCCCTCAAGTCTAAATCAGGGGAAACAATCACTGATCAACGCAAGCAAATGGACCGCTGGGTGGAGCACAACCTAGAACTGTACTCCAGGGAAAATGTTGTCACTGATACCGCTCTCAATGCAGCCCAGTCTCTGCCAGTCATGGATGAGCTGGACAAACAGCCAACAAAATCGGAACTCAGTGATGCCATTGATTCTCTAGCCAGTGGAAAAGCCCCTGGAAAGGACAGAATTACCCCTGAAATAATCAAGAATGCCAAGCCTGCTATACTCTGAGCACTCCATGAACTGCTTTGCCTGTGCTGGAATGAGAGAGCAGTACCACAGGGCATGCACGTTGCCAATATCATCACCCTCGATAAGAACAAGGGTGACCGTGGTGACTACAACAACAACCGTGGAATCTCCCTGCTCAGCATAGTAGGGAAAGTCTTCGCTCGAGTCGTTTTTAACAGACTCCAGAAGCTGGATGAGCATGTCTACCCTGAGGCACAGTGCGACTTTCGAGCAGAGAGATCCACCATTGACATGCTGTTCTCCCTTCGCCAGCTACAGGAGAAATGCCACGAACAACAGATGCCCCTCTATGTTGCATTCATAGATCTCATCAAAGCCTTTGACCTTGTCAGCAGATGTGGTGTCTTCAGACTACGAGAAAAGATCACCAAAGCTACTAAGTATCGTCACCTCATTCCATGACAATATGAAAGGCACAATTCAGCATAGCGGTGCCTCATCAGACCTCTTTCCTATCCTGAGTGGCGTGAAACAGGGCTGTGTTCTCACACCTACACTGTTTGGGATCTTCTTCTCACTGCTGCTCTCACATGCGTTCAGGTCTTCAGAAGAAGAAACCTCCACACAATATCAGATGGCAGGTTGTTCAGCCTTGCCCGTCTCAGAGCGAAGACCAAAGTACAGAAAGTCCTCATCAGGGAACTCCTCTTTGCTGACGATGCTGCATTAACATCCCACACAGAAGAGTGTCTGCAGAGACTCATTGACAGGATTGCGGTTTCCTGCAATGAATTTGGCCTAACCATTAGCCTCAAGAAAACGAACATCATGGGACAGGAGGTCAGAAATGCTCCATCCATCAATATTCAAGAGTTCACCTGTCTAGGCTCAACTGTCACCAGTAACCTGTCTCTCGATATAGAAATCAACAAGCGCATGGGAAAGGTGTCTGCTGCTATGTCCAGACTGGCCAAGAGGGTGTGGGAAAATGGTGCACTGTCATGGAACACAAAAGTCCGAGTGCTTCAAGCCAGTGTCCTCAATACCTTGCTCTATGTCAGCGAGTCCTGGACAACATATGTCAGCCAAGAGCGACGTCTCAACTCATTCCATCTTCGCTGCCTCCGGAGAATCCTTGGCATCAGGTGGCAGGACCATATCCCCAACGCAGACGTCCTTGAGGCGGCCAACATCCCCAGAATGTACACCCTACTGAGCCAGCGGCGCTTCAGATGGCTTGGCCATGTGAGTCGCGTGGAAGATGGCAGGATCCCCAAGGATGCATTGTACAGCGAGCTTGTCACTGGTATCAGACCCGCCGGCCGTCCATGCCTCCACTTTAAAGACATCAGCAAATGTGACATGAAGTCCTGTGACTTTAGATTCATAGAGTCATAGAGTCGTACAGCATAGAAACAGGCCCTTCAGCCCACCGCGTCCATGCCGACCATAATGCCTATCTATACTAATTCCACCTGCCTGCATTAATTCCATATCCCTCTATGCCTTGCTCATTCAAGTATCTGTCCAGATGCCTCTTAAATGCTGCTACTGTTCCTGCCTCTACCACCTCCTCGGGCAGCTCATTCCAGATACCCACTATTCTTTGCATGAAAAATTTACCCTTTTGATGCCCTTTAAACCTCCTTCCTCTCACCTTAAATCTATGCCCTCTAGTTTTAGTCACCCCTACCATGAAACAGACTCTGGGTATCGACCCTATCTATGCCTCTCATAATTTTATATACCTCTATCATGTCCCCTCTCAGCCTCCTTCGCTCCAGGGAAAACAGACCCAGCCTATCCAATCTCTCTTTATAACTCAAGCCCTTCAAACCAGGCAACATCCTTGTGAATCTTTTCTGCACCCTCTCTAGCTTAATCACATCTTTCCTGTTGTGCAGTGACCAGAACTGCACACAGTACTCCAAATGCGGCCTAACCAACGTTATGTACAACTGTAACATGACGTCCCAACTGTTGTATTCAATGCCTCGGCCAATGAAGGCAAGCATGCCATACCCCTTCTTCACCACCCTGTCTACCTGTGTTGCCACTTTCAGGGAACTATGTACTTGCACCCCAAGGTCTCTCTGCTCAACAACACTCCCCAGGGCCCTGCCATTCACTGTATATGTCCTGCCCTGGTTTAACCTCCCAAAATGCATCACTTTGCACTTGTCTGCGTTGAATTCCATTTGCCAATCCCTTGCCCACTTTCCCAGTTTATCTATATCCTGCTGTAACCTTAGACAACCTTCTTCACTGTCCACTATACCACCAGTTTTGGTGTCATCTGCCTCCTACATTCACATCCAAGTCATTAATATATATGACAAACAACAGAAGGCCCAGCACCGATCCCTACGGCACACCACTGGTCACCGGCCTCCAATCGGACAAACAACCCTCCACTACCACCCTCTGCCTCCTATCACCAAGCCAATTTTGTATCCAATAGCTAGCTCACCCTGTATCCCATGTGTTTGAACCTTCTGGACCAGCCTACCATGCGGGACCTTGTCAAAGACCTTGCTAAAGTCCATGTCGACAATGTCCATCGCCCTGCCCTTGTCAATCCTCTTGGTCACGTCCTCAAAAAACTCAATCAAATTCGTGAGACATGATTTCCCACGTACAAAGCCATGCTGACTATCCCTAATCAGACCTTGCCTTTCCAAATGCATATAAATCATGTCTCTCAGAATCCCTTCCAATAACTTTCCCACCACTGATGTAAGGCTCACCAGCCTGTAGTTCCTTGGCTTATCCCTGCTGCCCTTCTTAAATAAAGGCACAACATTACCTATCCTCCAGTCTTCCAGTACCTCACCCGTGGCTAACGATGATACAAAATCTCTACCAGGCCCCAGCAATCTCCTCCCTTGCTTCCCATAGCATCCTAGGATACACCTGGTCAGGCCCTGGGGATTTATCCATCTTAATGCACTTCAAAACCTCCAACACCTCCTCCTTTGTAATGTTGATATGCTCCAGGATATTGCTGTTCCCTCCCTTGAACTCACTAGCTTCCATAACCTTCTCCACGGTAAATACAGACGAGAAGTATTCATTTAAGACCTCGCCCATTTCCCGTGGCTCCACACATAGATTACCACACTGATCCTTAAGGAGACCGACTCTCTCCCTAGCTACCCTTTTACTCTTAATATACTTATACAATCTTTTAGGATTCTCCTTTATCTTATCTGCCAGGGAAATCTCTTGGCCCCTTTTCGCCCTCCTAATTTCCTTCTTAAGTGTACTCCTACATCCCCTGTACTCCTCGAGGGATTCGCTTGATCCCAGTTGCCTATACCTGACATATGCCTCCTTCTTTTCCCTGACCAGACCCTCAATATCACTCCTCAATCAAGGTTCCCTTGCTCTTCCATCTAACAGGAATATGCCGGCCCTGAACTCTTCCTATCTCACTTTTAAAAGCCTCCCACTTGCCAGACGTCCTTTTACCTGTAAACAGCCTGTCCCATTCAACTTTTGAGAGTTCCTGTCTGATGCCATCAAAATTAGCCTTCCCCCAATTTAGGACTTCAACCTGAGGACCAGTCCTATCCTTTTCCATAACTATCTTGAAGCTAATAGAGTTATAGTCACTGGTCCCAAAGTGCTCCCTAACTGACACATCAACCACCTGCCCATCCTCATTTCCTAAGAGGAGGTTGAGTGTAGCCCCTTCTCTAGTAGGGCTATCTTCATACTGCTTCAGAAAAGTATCCTGGACACATTTAACAAATTCTTCCCCATCTGATCCCTTAGCACTAAGGCAGTCCCAGCCAATATTAGGGAAGTTAAAATCACCTACTATTACAACCCGATAATTCCTACACCTATCTGTGATTTCCCTACATATATGCTCCTCCAATTCCCTCTAACTATTGGGGGGCCATAGTATAATCCCATCAACGTGATCACCCCTTTCTTATTTCTAAGTTCTACCCATATGGCCTCGTTGGATGTTCCCCCCGGGATATCCTCTCGAAGCACTACCGTGATGTCCTCCCTAATCAATAGTGCAACTCCCCCTCCTCTCTTACCTCCACCTCTGTCACGCCGGAAGCATCGATACCCCGGAACATTGAGTTACCAGTCCTGCCCATCCCTCAACCACGTTTCCGTAATAGCTATAATATCACAATCCCATGTACCGATACATGCCCTGAGTTCATCTGCCTTACCTGTAAGGCTTCTTGCATGAAAATAAATGCAGTTTAGCCTACCAGACCTTCCACGCTCCCTGTCCTGCCCCTGCCCGGCCTGCCTACTGGACTTGCTTGCTTTAACTTCTACATTTGCCTCAACGATCTCATTGGAGAGACTACTACTTTGGGTCCCACCCCCTTGCAAGACTAGTTTAAACCCTCCCGAGTAGTACTAGCAAACCTCTCCGCAAGGATATTGGTCCCCTTCCAATTCAGATGCAACCCGTCCTTCTTGTACAGGTCACCTGTGCACCAGAAGAGATCCCAATGATCCAAGTAGCTGAAGCCCTCCTGCCTACACCAGCTCTTCAGCCACGCATTCATTTGCCTTATCCTCCTATTCCTACCCTCACTAGCACGTGGCACAGGGAGTAATCCTGAGATTACAACCATTGATCACAAGTCGTGGGAGTCAGTTGCCAGTGATTGCCAGAGCTGGCGGACAGCCATAAAGGCGGGGCTAAAGAGTGGCGAGTCAAAGAGACTTAGCAGTTGGCAGGAAAAAAGACAGAAGTGCAAGGAGAGAGCCAACTGTGTAACAGCCCCGAAAACCAATTTTATCTGTGACGCCTGTGGAAGAGTCTGTCACTCTAGAATTGGCCTTTATAGCCATTCCAGGCGCTGCTCCACAAACCACTGACCACCTCTAGGCGGTTACCCATTGTCTCTCGAGACAAGGAGGCCAAAGAAGAAGGAGAAGAAGAAGATTAATGATTTAGACTCAAATGTAGGGGGCATGCTAAAGAAGTTTGTAGATAATACAAAAATTGGCTGTGTGGTTGGAATTGAGGAGGAAAGCTTTAGACTGCAAGAAAATATAGATGGCCTGGGCAGAAAAGTGGAAAATGGAATTCAATCCGGAGAAGTATGAGGTAATTTTGGGAGGTGAAACAAGGCAATAAATGGGAGGATACTGAGTAGTGTGGAGGAACAGAGGAACCTTGGAGTGTATGTCCACAGATCCTTAAAGATAGCAGGATGTGTCAATAAGGTGGTTAAGAAGGCATATGGCATGCTTTCCTTTCTTAGCTGAGGCATAGAATATAAGAGCAGGGAGGTTATACTAGAACTGTATACAACACTAGTTAGATCACAGCTTGAGTACTTCGTACAGTTCTGTTCACAACATTGCAGAAAGATCTGATTGCACTGGAGAGGGTGCAGAGATGTGGAAAATTTTAGCTATGAGGAAATATTGGAAAGGCTGGGGTTATTTTCCTTGGAACAAAGGAATGTATAAAATTATGAGGGGTCAAAATAGAGCAAATGGAGAGGACCTATTTACCTTAGCAGAGGTGTTAAGTACCAGGGGGCATAGATTTATAGTAATTGGTGGAAAGATTAGAGAGGAGATGAGGAAACATTTTTTTCAACCAGAGGGTGGTGGGGGTCTGCCTGAAGGAGTGGTACAGGCAGATGTCTACTTGAAGAGCCGTGATCTGCAGGGTTACGAACCTAGTGCAGGAAGGTAGGATCAGGCTGAGTAGCTCTTCATCGACCGGCACAGACGCAATGCGACAAATGGCCTTCCTCTGTGTCATAAAGTTTCAGTGATTTCTAGGTGGCATTAGGCAAGTTTGACGTGGATTCCCTTGTCTTCTATCTGTCGGCCCTTAAGTCTACTTTCTGGAATGAAAACGACTGGAATGTTAAACTGCTACAGTATGAAAGCATCATGGCAGCTCCTAGGGAATCTGGTGCAGACCTCTTGAACCTCTTATGATTACACACCAGCTGTGCATTGGTGGACAAATAGCTCTTGTGGTTTATAAATGCTCCTGATTGTTGTGGTGTTGCTCAGTTTGCCACGTGTGTGCAATTGATGGTACCCTAAACCTGCTTGAATCTGCCAGAGGCAAATTCAAGTGGCTGCTCAATCTGGCTATTGTAATCACAGGGGAAGTTTAATAACTCCCAGCCTTGGCAAACAATCCATCCATGCATCACCTGCCTTGTGCACTTTATGTGCAGTGGACTGCGAGATCCTCCAGATGTCTTGGGTACTGCCCTTGAACGAACCAGCGGCAAAGAAATTGAGAGCAGTCGTTACTTTCACAGCCACTGGTAATGCATGTATGCCAGGTCTAGCATGTAGTAGGACTTCTTCCAGGAGGCTGTAGATGTCTGTTACCACCTGACTTGACAACCTGAGCCTGCAGAAGCACTGCTGTTCTGAGAGATCAAGGAAGCTGAGCCTCTGTCTGTAGAACCTGTGAAGTAGATAGTACCTTCTGCAACCTTGGGCTCTCTCCTGTGCACCTCTCTTATCTGCATGTGCTGATCCCACCATAGCAGGTCACCTCTGCCATGGATGGTGATGGTCCTCCATCTGATGTGCTGTCAAACACACCCAATGTACCTCTTTCTTGATCTTGTCAGTTTGAAAGCCTGAAAAGTTTTTTTGAAAACTGTATCTATACAAGGACTCCCTGCCAAACATTTGCCAGAGGGATCTGAGACAAAGGCTGTAATCAGTGAGTTTTTATTTACGTAGGGCAAGCACAAGTTTAATTACCCACCTGAACTGTGGTTTGTGTGGATGGCCTTTGTAATGAGATCTTTATGTTGTCTTGTGCAACATAAATGAGATGCGCTCATTTATAACAGGTTTATTAACAGCTAAACTAGAATGTACAGCACAGAGCAAACTATTTACAGGACCTTCATTTAGGTATTACAGTTGCAGAGTGGCTCTGGCTTGTAGTCATATGACTACATACTGGGACTTAGCTCATTAGCATTGTGACAGAAATCACACCTGCCCAAATGGAAACATATTAATTTTGTCACATGGGCCACTACTCGAGCCTTTTTTACTGGACATTGCACATAACTTGTTTAAAAAAACAACAGAGCTGAACAGTTGAAAGCATGGTTGCACATTTGCATTCTCAGAGACAGTTGAATGGAGAGTGCTTACTGATTCAATTAACAAGATTGGCCTGGGCAATAGTGATAATCAATGTTCTTTGTCTGTGTAAGAGCCAGAACTCCAACCTCCACCGAGTGTGTCTGGAAAGCTTTGAAAGCAAAAACCCTCCCAGAAGCTACTGTCTCACACAAAGAGAGGGTCACATGACCTACCTGCTGGCCAAACTGGCGCTTTTTGGAATTGTGCCACACAGAAAGGGACAGATTGCAATTTGAAGACCAAAGAGAAGGAAGGTTTCTTTCTATCTCTCTCCATCTCCCTCTGTCTCTCTCTCCAGCAAAGTCCCAGGAAACCACGGTGGCAGTTTCTGCGCTTTAAGATGACAGATAAAGCATATCTTTGGCCTTCTGGTACCAGAGAAGCAAGTGTGAAATTGTGCACCAGGCCCCAGTGAGAACACCAAGACCTCAACTTCAATCAAGGACATTACATCAAAGACAAAAGGCAGTACCTATATTCCATTTATTACGAACTCGACTTCAACCGCAACCCACCCGCCCCCCCTGCACCAACCCCAATTCTTTCTTCCCCTCTGTATCTATTTGTGTGTCTGTTTCTCTTGTATGTATGCTAGCATGGTTGCATCACATATTTTAGTAATTTTAACTGGGTTAGATTGGTAAGGCTAATTAACATACATCTTTCTTGTTTAAACCTAAGAAAACCTGTCTGATTGGTTCATTTGCAATTACAATTAGGGAGCAGTGAGCAAAGATTCACTGAGGTGGTAAGCTAAAATCACTGTGTTTTAAAAGATAAACCCTGTTACAGCCAAACCAGGAAAGGGGCAAGAGGGGAGCCTGAGACCCCTTCCTGAACTGGTTGTAACAGAAATTTGGGGGCCAGCATTCGGATTGGATCCACAGACAAACGATAAATTGGAAGTGGGAAATCAAATTGATCCCAATCAAAAAGCGAAAAGACTTCAATACAGGTTTTCTTGTGGTTGTGTGTGCTAGAATAGTAACATATCCATGACTGAAGCCAGTACCTCCCCAAGCCAGGATGAAGTAACTTGGGGAAAATTAAAGGCACTGTTGAGGGAAGATTTGAGAAATATGGCTGAACAGTGTGGGATAACTTTCCATGCCAAGGCTAGGAAGTCTGAACTCCTAAGACTAGTGGCCAACCATTTTCCACTCGAACCCAAAGAATCAGAGACAGGGTTAGAATTAGAGGGTAATGTTAGCAAAGATACAACTGGAACAGAGGAAACTTGAATTAGAAGATAGGGAAAGAGAGAAAAAGAGAGACAGGAGAGAGAAAAAGAGAGAGAGAGAAAGAAAGACAGGAGAGAGAGCGTGAGAAAGAACCTTCCAGAAGGAACAGGAGGAAAGGGAGCTGAGGCGGATTGAATTAACTAGGGGCTGATGGTGTAACCTCAGTGAAAGCAATGCCAATATGGAGAACACAAGTAATGCTGGGCTGTGTGCTGAGCTTTTGAAATTTTCCCAATTGATTCCAAAATTCAATGAGGGAGATGTGGAAGCATTTTTTATAACTTTTGAGAAATGTGCAAGACAGTTAAAATGGCCGGCAAAGAGCTGGACTCTCCTGCTGCAAAGCAAGTTAACCGGAAAAGCCCATGAGGTTTATTCCCTGTTGCCAGATGAGAGTTCATCAAATTATGAACTGACTAAGAATGCTATCCCCAGGGCAAATAAGCTAGTACTGGAAGCCTACCGCCAGAAGCTCCGAACCCTCTGGAAACAAGCTGATCAAGCATACTTGGAGTTTGAGAGGAGAAAGCAGCTGGCTTTTGACCAGTGATTGAGGATTGTTACAGTACAGCCCACATATGAAAACCTCAGTGAGGTCATTCTCCTCGAGGAATTTAAAAACTCTCTCCCCATCTCCTTAAAGATCGGCGTGGAGGAACAAAAAGCTACATAGAGCGATGCAAGCCACTGTTCTAGCTGATGAGTTTGCTTTAATATAACAGTCGGGTCCCCAGGGGAAAACCTTTCCTAGTCACCCCCACAAATTCAAAAAGGACAAAAGGTGGGAAGGTGATAGGAGCCCAAGCAGTCCTGGGAGAGAAAGAAAATTTGGGCACACAGGGGGCCCTCTTCCAGTCAAAAAGGATAGTGTTGAAAGTAGGAGTGAGACCTGGATACCTGTGTGCTCCCATTGTAATAAGGCAGGTCATCTAGGAGCTGACTGCTGGAAAACCTGTAGGGTTAATCAGGGCACACCCGCTCAGTGCAGGAGACGGGACCCTGATGGAAAGCACAGCCAAGAAGGCTGTGGCTTTAATTGCAGCAGCAGTAAGACCCAGAAAATATACTGCTGTGGGTGCAGGAAAATATAATAGGATCCCTGAAGCTTATCAGGATTTTGTGTCTGAAGGGAGAGTAACTTCCCTCAAGTTGGGGAAGCAAGCCCATAGTAATACTCAGGGACATAGGGGCCACCAGATCTCTTTTGCTGGGAAAAGGCATGACCTTTCCCCCAGAGAGTGCAGTAAATACCAGAATGGTGGTGAATGGTATTGGAGGGCAGTGTACGCCTGTACCTTTACACTAGGTGCACTTAGAGTGTGACCTAGTTTTGGGACTGGTGACCATAGGGATTGTCCCTAGTTTACCTGTGGACATGGTTGACCTACTACTAAGTAATGATCTGGCAGGGGTGAAGGTGGTAGCTTCCCCGGTAGTGAAAGAGAGTCCAAAGGAGGTCAAGGAGACAGGGCAGTAGCAGGAGATGGTCCTCTGCAATTCCCCTGATTGTGTAGTGAAACAGGCCACAGCCAAACCAGTTACCCCAGAGGAGACTGAATTGACACCACAGACAGCTGACCATGCTGTCTATCTATCTGAAACTTTCTTTGGAAAGTTAGAGGACCCAGGGAATGAATTAAATGGATCTTCCCTAGCTGAGACTCAGCGAGCCGACCCAATATTAAGAAAGTTAGCACTGGCTGTCCAAACTGAAATTGAAGCAGAAGAAGTCCCTGATTGCTACTATTTAAAGAATGAGGTACTGATGAGGAAGTGGAGTTCTCCTCTCAGAGGACAAAGAGTGGACAGTGGTTCACCAGTTAGTGGTGCCACAGAGGTACTGGAGAGAAATATTAAGAATGACCCATGAGATTACAGTGACTGTACATGTCGGTATACGAAAAACCAAAGCCCGCATAGTTCGACTGACCAAAACTCCACAAAGATGTAGTGGAGTACTGTAGGAGTTGCCACATGTGCCAGGTTGAGGGGAAGCCCCGACCTGCAGTGAGATCTGCACCCTGAATTTCTGTACCGGCGTTTGGAGGACCCTCCAGCAGAGGGCTGGTGAATTGTAAGGGACCCCTGCCGAGAATAAAAAGGGGACAGACAAGCATAGGTCTGGCAGAGAGTAGAGAGGAAAGGTACAAAAAGGACAAAGAGGACAGGTTAAAGGAGGTCTGGGAGGATTCCCAAATAAAAACCTCTACTGTCCAGTCAGCCAACCCCAAAATGTTGGAAAAATTAGACTCTACATCCTCCTATGTAAATGCCGTCAACAGAAGCACCGTACCAGGGCTGCTAACAGCATTTGCAGAAATCTGCAGGGACAAAGAAAGTCAAGAGGGCAGAAAAACAATGAGGGTGATGCCTCACCTAGTCAAAGTGCCACAGGGAAGTCCAGTGGAATCTGGACAAATACCTGCAAGCAGTAACGTCCCAGAGGACAAAGGGAAGATTATCAAAGGATTTCCCCCCCCCACCCCCAACAGTCAGGAGAAAAGGGAACCAACAATACCCTGAAGTGAACAACACTTGCATGACTCACCAGAGCATTGAAAGTGAGGTCAGAGTGGATCCACTCACTGCTGACTCCCATGATCAGAGCTCCAAACCAGGGCTAATTAAATCTAACCATCCCCCAGCAGACCCCAACAGGAACAAAGGCACCCTAGACAATCATGGAAATGTGCAAACCCCAAACCTCCCCAAAAATCACATGTTTATTGGTTTGCCCATTCCCAATAGTGAAGAAACTTTAAACCCCTTGGGCAACAGATAACTATCTCAGACCCACCGCAAGGAAAAGGGGCAGTTTAAAGCAGCAGTGCTACAAGCAAAAGACGGGCTTAAACTATTTCTAAGATTTCTGAATGAATGAGAGAATTGCATGTGTGCTTTTCTGTACTTTCTCTTCCTTTTAATTTATAATGAAATGCTCCCCTAACGTCGCATTTCATTATTAAAATAAGTGACGCATTTGGGCAGGTGTAATTCCTTGGGCACATCTTCGGCCTTCTGGTACTAGGGAAGTAAGTCTGAAATTGTGCACCAGGCCCCAGTGAGAACTCCAAGACTTCAATTTCAATCAAGGGCATTACAGCAAAGACAAAAGACAGTACCTGTATTCCATTTATTACGAACTCTACTTCAAACCACCTCCCCCAATTCTTTCTTCCCCTCTGTATCTATTTGCGTGTGTGTTTCTCTCTTATGCATGCTAGCATGGTTGCATCACTTATTTTAATAATTTTAACTGGATTAGAGTGATAAGGCTAATTAACATACATCTTTCTTGTTTAAACCTAAGAAAACCTGTCTGATTGGTTCATTTGCAATTACAATTAGGGAGCAGTAAGCAAAGACTCACTGAGGTGGTAAGCTAAAATCACTGTGTTTTAAAAGATAACCCCTGTTACAGCCAAACCAGGAAAGGGGCAAGAGGGGAGCCTGAGACCTTTTCCTCACCTGGTTGTAACAGCAAACTGAGATCTTAAAGGGACATCACTCTTAAGGCGATCACACAACATCCCTTCTTTCCAAAGATAAATTTTGTATGTTACAAGAAAAAACACATAACATTAGATAACATCAAAATTAGTTATACAGTCTGTAAATTATAATATTTACTGGTACAAGGATAGGGATTGTGAAGTTTACAAGTGCAGAGGCTTAATAGTCCACATATGATTTCAGTGGTTTGACAACTCTTCAAGGTCTGGTTATGGTATAACCTTCTGGGGGTGTGGATTTTGCCCTTGGCTGTTTTTGGTTTGCAGGCTTGTTGTCAATGTGTTGGTTGTTGTCCTGTTGTTCTGTCACACTGTCATCGTCAGATTGTGTTCTTTTAAGTCAGCTGTGTGCAATTGGAGTATTGCACACTTTGCTTAGTTGGCTTCGATTCCTTCTCAACACTGCTCGGGTTTCGTAGCGTGGGCAGCCGGAAAATGCCTCCTGGAGAGGGCCACAGCGCACCTGGACACCGGGAGGACCTGACCCAATATTACCGGCGGCGGCAAGGCCTCGTGGTGGCCTCCACCCCCCGCCCCCCACCGCCGCTCAGCGACGGGACCCCAATTTGAATATTTAAATAAATTAAAATGATTGATTTAATTAAGCTCATGTCGCCGCTTGATGTCCTGCTGCGATCTTTGGTCCGGCAGCCAGCACTCCTGTGCCTTTGGATCCCCATCCGAGGAAACGAGACACAACACTAGAGGGGAGGGTCAGGTAAGTTTATCAGCGCGGTGGGGGAGGAATGGGGTCAAATTAACGTCATGGGTGTAGGGGATGGTGGGAAGAGTTGTAATTGAAAGTTTGTGCAGTTTAAGGGGGGAAGGTCAGATTGTTAAAGGTAAATGTTCTGGGGGGACAAGGGCAAATGATTAATTTAATTGCTATTGGGGTTGGGAGAGGGGTAAAAGAGATGTATTTATTTATTTTAATTCAATTTACCTTTAAATATTTAAATGAGCCAGTAGGGCTGACAACCCTTTAAAAATGGCATCAGTGCCTGCGCACAGGCAGCTGATGCCATTGCCGGCAACAGACAGTCTGTCCCCTCCATGTGATTGGGGGGGAAGCGGCGGGGGGGGTTGCAAATGAGTCACCGCACGGAGGTTTGCGGCGGCTCTCTGGCGTGCAGCTGCGTGGGTGGGCTGCCGATTTCTCATTGGCGGCAAGATTATAAAATCCAGCCCTTGGCAGAATTGTTCACACTTGTCTGCCAAACATGATCTCTGCTGGTCACAGTAAGCCCATATCCATAGGTGTAGCTCTGCGGTGGAGCATGGCAACATGAAAATCATGTTTTGTTGTCCTACACTTCAGGATAAGTGATTTGACTGTCCAAACCATTCACTTGGCAAGACCCTTAGATCTAGGGTAATGTGGTGAGGATGTCACTTGGTTTATTCCCCATTTGGATCACATATCCCTGAAAGGTTTGCCTGTATACTGTGACCCATTGTTAGAAATGATTTCTTTAGGTGCACCGAATAGACTGAATATGGCACTCGATATATCTGCGATGACTATGATTAAACTGTCTTTTACCTGTCTGACAATTGGAAATTTTAAGAAATACTCAGTGACTGAGATAAAGTCGATTCCATTAACGCAAAATAGATAAGTGATGATTTTGGACCAAGGGACTGACAGAATCTCGTGAGGGTGTAGAGGTTCTTTGTGTTGTTGTGGCTGGTGGCTCTGGCATGCCTCGCACATCCTCACTAATCTTTCAATGTCATTGTTGATACCTGGCCAATAAACAGTGTCTCGTGCCTGTTTTCTTGTTCACTCTATGTCCATATGGCCTTGGTGAAATTGTGACAAGATGTCCTCTCAGAGAGCATTGGGCGCAATCACTTCTTTTCCCTTGAAAGTGATGCCTCTCGAGATACCAAGTTCATCTTTATAAGGCCAAAAGCATCTGAGGGTTTCTGGCACTGCTTTTATCACATCAGGCCAACCTGCTATGAAGACTCTTCAGAGTGCCTTCAGTTGTGGGTCATTTGCTGTTTCTGATTGTAGTTAGTCACATTTGTGCTGACCAAAATGCAATAAATCAATTTTGAGCACATCTTCCACCTCGATGTCCATGCTGTCTACTTGTAGATCTAGTGGAATTTCTTCATTCTTGCTCGGGTTTGGCAATCTGCTCAGCATATCCAAGGTGACCATTTCAGTACCCGGTTTGTAGCAGATGTCAAAGTCGTACCCCTGTACTTGTACTAAGAGTCGCTGTAGTCGAGGTGATGTGCTTGTCAATGGTTTGCGCCAGATCATCTCCAGTGGTTTGTGGTTGGTTTCCACAGCTCTCATTCAAACGAGGCAGCACAGTGGCGCAGTGGTTAGCACCGCAGCCTCACATCTCCAGGGACCCGGGTTCAATTCTGGGTACTGCCTGTGCGGAGTTTGCAAGTTCTCCCTGTGACCGCGTGGGTTTTTGCCGGGTGCTCCGGTTTCCTCCCACAGCCAAAGACTTACAGGTGATAGGTAAATTGGCCATTGTAAATTGCCCCTAGTGTAGGGAGGTGGTAGTGAATATGGGATTACTGTAGGGTTAGTATAAATGGGTGGTTGTTGGTCGGCACAGACTCGATGGGCCGAAGGGCCTGTTTCAGTGCTGTATCTCTAAATAAAAAATAAAAAATCTGCCATCATCACCCCTCTCCTCAAGAAACCAACCCTTGACCCCTCTGTGCTTGCAAACTGCCACCCCATCTCCAGCCTTCTTTCCTCTCCAAATTCCTTGAAGCTATTGTCATTTCCCAAATTTGTGCCCATCTTTCCCAGAACTCCGTTTTTGAATCCCTCCAATCAAGTTTCTGCTCCTGCCACAGTACCAAAAACAGCTCTTATTAGAGTCGCAAATGATATTCTATGTGACTGTCAGCAGCCATTTACCTAGTTAATCACAGCATCCTCCTCCAATGCCTCCCCACTGTCATCCAGCAGGGTCGGATTGCATTCACCTGGTTCCATTGTAATCTTAGCCAGAGAGTCACCATCAATGGCTTCCCTTCCCCTTCCTGCAGAGTTATCTCTGGTGTCCCCCAAAGATCTATCCTTGGTTTCGGCCTATTTCTCATCTACATGCTGCCCCTTGGCAACGTCATCTGAAAACACAAGTCAGTTTCCAAATGTACATTGACGATACCCAGCTTTATCTCACCACTACCTCTCTTGATCCCTCCACTGTTTCTAAATTGTCAAATTACTTGTCTGACGCCCAGTTCTGAATGAGCAATAATTTCCTCCAATTAAATACTGGGAAAATTGAATCCATTGTCTTCAGTCCCCACCACAAACTCTGCTCCCTCGCCACCAACTCCATCCCTTTCCCTGGTAAATGTCTGAGGCCAAACCACACTGCTCGTAACCTCAGTGTCATACTTGACCCAGAAATAAGCTTTCAACCACAAATCCATGCTGTCACTAAGACTGCCTATTTCCACTTCTGTAACATCACCCAGCTCTGCCCCTGCCTCAGCTCTTCTGCTGCCGAAACCTTCATCCATGCCTTTGTTAGCTCCAGACTTGACTACTCCAATGCACTCCTGGCCAGCGTCACAGATTCAACCATCTATAAACTTGAGGTTATCCAAAACTCTGCTGCCCGTGTCTTAACTAACACCAAATGTCGTTCACCCATCACCCCTGTGCTCGCTGACCTACACTGGCTCCCAGTAAAGCAGTGCCACAATTTTAAAATTCTCAACTTGTTTTCGAATCTCTCCATGGGCTGGCCCCTCCCTATGTCTATAATCTCCTCCAGCCCCACAACTCTCTAAGATATCTGCGCTCTTCTAATTCCGGCCTCAGGAAAGGTCAAAGTGTCATTGAACTTTTATGCGTCCATGTCCTTCCAGGTGGGAAAAGAAAACGTCTCCTACATATCCTAGTATGCTGCCCATTGGAGCATTCAACAAAAACAACAACATATATTTATTATGGCACCCTTAATATAATAAGACATCCCAAGGTGCTTCACAGAGGCTTTATAAAACAAAATATGACACCGAACCACCTGAGCAGATATTAGGGTAGACGACCAAATGTTTGGTCAAGGAGGTAGGTTTTATGCATCTTAAAGGAGGAAAATGAGTTCGAGAGGCAGAGAGCTTTAGGGAGGGAATTCCAGAGCTTAGGAGCTAGGAAGCTGAAGGCACGGTCACCAATGGCACAGTGATTAAAATCGGGGATTCCCACAATACATCGCAGTACTTCCACACCCAGCCTAAGCAGAAGTAAGTCAGAAGCACCTCACCTGAAAGTTGGTGCCTGACTCTTTAAATAGAGCTTTTGCAGGGAGGGGGGCCCTCATGCTGCTGAACACCTGATTATCTGGGAGTGATCAGCACAGCCATTGTTTGAACATGCACAGACTAAGTTCCTAAAAACCACCATCAAATCAGTGGGAACAGTGCATGCACGACACGCCTGCGCTAGTGCCCTTCCCAGCAGGACCGCAGCGGAAGCACGGGCTTCCATTGTGCCAGTACCAGTGGTGCGACAGAGCTCAATTTTGTACCCATTAACTTTAAACCTGAGTAAAATTCAATTAAAAAAACACCTCATTTACATCTACTAAGGATATTAATTGCAGCAATAATTACCCCCTCACCTTCACTAACACTCCAACTTCAGTGAGTAGGTTACTCGTAGGCATCCAAATGTGCCTCTATTAAACACAGATGCAGGTGTACTGGAACCAGTTGCAGCTGCAGTCCAAAAATCAATTATTTTAACTTCCCACCTGTCCCCAGTCCAACCACTCTTCCCCCCACTCCCACCCCGTTAACTGATTTTCTCTCCCCACAGATGACTTGCTGAGTGTTTCCAGTATTTTCTGTTTTAAATTTCTGTATTTGTTACAATTGTTAATGGTAGCCCAGTGAGTCACTATCTGGCTGTATGAGTTGATATTTTCCTGCAGTAGAAGGGACTGTGGCCCAATGACATGATTGTACATAAATATTCTGGTGAAAGGTCACAGACCTGAAGCATTAACTATGTTTCTCTCTCCACAGATACTGCAGAGTATTTCCAGCACTTTCTGTTTTTATTTCAGACTTCCAGCATCCACAGTATTTTGCTTTTATTACACAAATTTTCTGAATCCAGTTCTATTTATTTAGAGACACAGCACTGAAACAGGCCCTTCGGCCCAACGAGTCTGTGCCGACCATCAACCACCCATTTATACTAATCGTACATTCCTACCACATCCCCACAATTCCCCTACCACCTACCTATACTAGGAGCAATTTATAATGGCCAATTTACCTATCAACCTGCAAGTCTTTGGCTGTGGAAGGAAACCAGAGCAGCCGGCGAAAACCCACGTGGTCACAGGGAGAACTTGCAAACTCCGCACAGGCAGTACCCAGAACTGAACCCGGGTTGCTGGAGCTGTGAGGCTGCGGTGCTAATCACTGCACCACTGTGCCGCCCTATGCAGGATAGTACTAATTTGCAAGTGTATAATATTCCATGGGCTCTTTCAGTGGCTTGGATGATAAATGTGCTGTGAACGATGGAGCAGGACCAATAGGGTCCCAGATTTGATACTTTGTCAGTCATAGAGTGTTGAGTTAAGTGATCTCAGCCAAGATAGCAGTAGAAACTCCAGTTGCTCTCAGCTTTAAAATAGAGGTAACGCTGAACAGGGAGCAAATGTTGGTCAGTGAGCACAGGTGTGATGGGTGAATGGGACTTGGTGCTGCTGACACAGTGTGAGGTTGTCCATAAAGAATGACCACTTAGCCTAAGGTCTGAGGGTGGCAATTGGATTCAGGTGGCAATTGGATTCAGGTGGCAATTCGGGAAAGGAGAAAGAGAAATTGTTGGAGAAGGAAAGACATTAACGGTATTTAGTAAGGACTCTTGCTGTTTCTTTCCCAGGGTGTCAGGGCCATTTGATGGATGATAGTAGAGAGGCAGGAAGGCTTAATATTCCTTGTGCTTTGGTCACCATTCCTTCTATCTAGTATCCCTCAGATGTTTTGATGGGACAACATCAAGATGGCTCCTGGGCTGGAAGCTCCCTTGCTGTTCAACTCTATCCATGGCCATCTGCTCCCATCCCTAACGTTTTCTCCCCCAATCTGCCCTCTTAAACTGTTTAAATTCCCCTGGCTCTTTAAATCAGTTCATTTTAGCCCTATCTAAAAGTTAACAGTTAGTTTTAGTGTATGTTACCTGGGCCCACTGCCCTCCCCCAGCCACACCTGCTCTTTGTTTTCTCAATGAAATTGATCCGGATGAAACTGACGAGAACAGCTGCCGATACTTTAATCTCCGATCCTGCTGTCTTCACAGTCCAGAGTGTCTGCAGCCACGGCATGCGGTAAGTCCATTGAGGTGAAAAGGAGCTGCGGGACCCGAGAGAAGTCCTGTGAAAAGGTGCCCCGAACACCCAAAACATCCACGAGCGGCCCCCCCGGCCGCAACTTCAAAGCGCCCGCGGGAGATGGCTCGGAGAGCATCTGCAGCGCACTGTCGGCAATGCTGCATGCCTTTATTTAAACCACTGCAAAAAAAAAAACCCTTAGCAAATGTAATCACCTCTAAGTCTGCCAAATGATGCTTCACCTCCCGAAGGACGTAGATGAACTTTCCGGACGTCGATGGTGGGCACTGAGGAAATGGCTTATTACCTGCACCAGATTCCACCCCCCCTCCCCCCCCCCCCCCTTTACCCCCCTTCCACCCCCCCCCACCCCCGTCCCCTTCCCTGCTCCACCCTCTCAGCTCACCCCCTCACAACCCCGTCCCAGCCCGCCCCCCCCCGCACCATCTTCACCCCGCACCCCCTTCCCCTGCACCCCCCCCCACCCCCTCCCTCTACCCCTCCCCCTTGCATCCCCTCCTCCCACCGGCACCATCCTACACCTGTGTAGGGGCCCCAACAACCCCACTGCCTTGTGGGCGTCTCGGGAGAGACCAAGGCTAAGGGAGTAAACCCTAACAGAAAATCCGGAGCGGAACCCCGTAGGCGGTCATGTGTCACCTTTGGCATGTTTCCGGCAGTTCCTGCAGCCATACTGGTGCCAAACGTCGTGTCCTGCACTCCTTTGGACCCCACCAGAAAGGCCGAGAGGGGGGTTTTGACGACTGGGCAACTCTCAACCTCCATAAATTTGCCCAGGCATGCGCCATGGAGAGGTCACTCCATAGTTGCCTCACAGCGACTGAAACAACACGGAAGGCAGCAGTTACGGGTTATAAGTCCAGATAAATTGGCGTAGAAACTGGGCGCCACGGGTTGCCTTTGTCGGTGGGAGAGGTCATTGCACCTCACTGGACAGCTACCGCCCGCCTCAAACCGGGCAGCCCCCGGTCAATAAGGTTCTGTCCCGCCACAGTCTGCCTGCTTCAATGGGTGCTTGGAGCTCAGGGTCATTGTCCGAAAGGTGGACTGATACACCGCACCAAACAACATGAAAAAAGGAAAGAAGGTACCAGCCCTTCGCTTTGCAAGCTGGAACGTCAGAACTATGTGTCCTGGCCTGTCGGAAGACCTTACACAAATCAACGATTCTCGGAAGACCGCCATCATTAACAACGAGCTCAGTAGACTCAATGTGGACATTGCAGCACTTCAGGAGACTCGCCTCCCCGCGAGTGGCTCTCTAGCAGAGCAAGACTACACCTTCTTCTGGCAGGGCAGGGATCCTGAAGAACCAAGACAGCATGGAGTGGGCTTCGCCATCAGAAACTCCTTGCTCAGCATGATAGAGCCTCCCTCAAATGGCTCGGAACGCATACTGTCCATCCGACTGCTCACCACCTCTGGTCCAGTACACCTACTCAGCATCTATGCTCCAACACTCTGTTCCGCACCTGAAGCTAAAGACCAGTTCTATGAACAACTCCATGACATCATTAGCAGCATCCCCAACACCGAACACCTATTCCTGCTGGGGGACTTTAATGCCAGGGTTGGGGCCGACCATGACTCATGGCCCTCCTGCCTTGGGCGCTATGGCGTTGGAAGGATGAATGAGAACGGGCAGAGACTGCTTGAGTTGTGTACCTATCATAACCTCTGCATCACCAACTCGTTCTTTCACACTAAACCCTGTCACCAGGTTTCATGGAGGCACCCAAGATCACGTCGTTGGCACCAGCTAGACCTCATTGTCACAAGGCGAGCCGCCTTAAACAGTGTTCAAATCACACGCAGCTTCCACAGTGCGGACTGCGACACCGACCACTCCCTGGTGTGCAGCAAGGTTAGACTCAGACCAAAGAAGTTGCATCATTCCAAGCAGAAGGGCCACCCGCGCATCAACACGAGCAGAATTTCTCACCCACAGCTGTTACAAAAATTTCTAAATTCACTTGTAACAGCCCTTCAAAACACTCCCACAGGGGATGCTGAGACCAAGTGGGCCCACATCAGAGACGCCATCTATGAGTCAGCTTTGACCACCTACGGCAAAAGTGCGAAGAGAAATGCAGACTGGTTTCAATCTCATAATGAAGAGCTGGAACCTGTCATAGCCGCTAAGCGCATTGCACTTTTGAACTACAAGAAAGCCCCCAGCGATTTAACATCCGCAGCACTTAAAGCAGCCAGAAGTACTGCACAAAGAACAGCTAGGCGTTGCGCAAACGACTACTGGCAACACCTATGCAGCCATATTCAGCTGGCCTCAGACACCGGAAACATCAGAGGAATGTATGATGGCATGAAGAGAGCTCTTGGGCCAACCATCAAGAAGATCACCCCCCTCAAATCTAAATCGGGGGACATAATCACTGACCAACGCAAACAGATGGACCGCTGGGTTGAGCACTACCTAGAACTGTACTCCAGGGAGAATGCTGTCACTGAGACTGCCCTCAATGCAGCCCAGCCTCTACCAGTCATGGATGAGCTGGACATACAGCCAACCAAATCGGAACTCAGTGATGCCATTGATTCCCTAGCCAGCGGAAAAGCCCCTGGGAAGGACAGCATTACCCCTGAAATAATCAAGAGTGCCAAGCCTGCTATACTCTCAGCACTACATGAACTGCTATGCCTGTGCTGGGACGAGGGAGCAGTACCCCAGGACATGCGCGATGCCAACATCATCACCCTCTATAAAAACAAAGGTGACCGCGGTGACTGCAACAACTACCGTGGAATCTCCCTGCTCAGCATAGTGGGGAAAGTCTTTGCTCGAGTCGCTCTGAACAGGCTTCAGAAGCTGGCCGAGCGCGTCTACCCTGAGGCACAGTGTGGCTTTCGTGCAGAGAGATCGACTATTGACATGCTGTTCTCCCTTCGTCAGATACAGGAGAAATGCCGTGAACAACAGATGCCCCTCTACATTGCTTTCATTGATCTCACCAAAGCCTTTGACCTCGTCAGCAGACGTGGTCTCTTCAGACTACTAGAAAAGATCGGATGTCCACCAAAGCTACTAAGTATCATCACCTCATTCCATGACAATATGAAAGGCACAATTCAACATGGTGGCTCCTCATCAGAGCCCTTTCCTATCCTGAGTGGTGTGAAACAGGGCTGTGTTCTCGCACCCACACTTCTTGGGATTTTCTTCTCCCTGCTGCTTTCACATGCGTTCAAATCCTCTGAAGAAGGAATTTTCCTCCACACAAGATCAGGGGGCAGGTTGTTCAACCTTGCCCGTCTAAGAGCGAAGTCCAAAGTACGGAAAGTCCTCATCAGAGAACTCCTCTTTGCTGACGATGCTGCTTTAACATCTCACACTGAAGAGTGCCTGCAGAGTCTCATCGACAGGTTTGCGTCTGCCTGCAATGAATTTGGCCTAACCATCAGCCTCAAGAAAACGAACATCATGGGGCAGGATGTCAGAAATGCTCCATCCATCAATATTGGCGACCACGCTCTGGAAGTGGTTCAAGAGTTCACCTACCTAGGCTCAACTATCACCAGTAACCTGTCTCTAGATGCAGAAATCAACAAGCGCATGGGTAAGGCTTCCACTGCTATGTTCAGACTGGCCAAGAGAGTGTGGGAAAATGGCGCACTGACACGGAACACAAAAGTCCGAGTGTATCAGGCCTGTGTCCTCAGTACCTTGCTCTACGGCAGCGAGGCCTGGACAACGTATGCCAGCCAAGAGCGACGTCTCAATTCATTCCATCTTCGCTGCCTTCGGAGAATACTTGGCATCAGGTGGCAGGACTATATCTCCAACACAGAAGTCCTTGAAGCGGCCAACATCCCCAGCTTATACACACTACTGAGTCAGCGGCGCTTGAGATGGCTTGGCCATGTGAGCCGCATGGAAGATGGCAGGATCCCCAAAGACACATTGTACAGCGAGCTCGCCACTGGTATCAGACCCACCGGCCGTCCATGTCTCCGTTATAAAGACGTCTGCAAACGCGACATGAAATCGTGTGACATTGATCACAAGTCGTGGGAGTCAGTTGCCAGCATTCGCCAGAGCTGGCGGGCAGCCATAAAGACAGGGCTAAATTGTGGCGAGTCGAAGAGACTTAGTAGTTGGCAGGAAAAAAGACAGAGGCGCAAGGGGAGAGCCAACTGTGCAACAGCCCCAACAAACAAATTTCTCTGCAGCACCTGTGGAAGAGCCTGTCACTCCAGAATTGGCCTTTATAGCCACTCCAGGCGCTGCTTCACAAACCACTGACCACCTCCAGGCGCGTATCCATTGTCTCTCGAGATAAGGAGGCCCAAAAGAAAAGATCCCTCAGAATCAGTTGTAGGATGCAGAAGGTGGTGATGCTTACTGCAGCATATTTGCAAATTGATTTCTGTGCTCCAAGGCACAAGAACGTTAATAGCGTGAGGCTGGCATCACAAGAATTTACGATTGTAAAACTGAACATCAAGCATGTTACGGTTTAAGCTTTTTTCAATTAGTTAACAGATTTTTCCTATAAAATTTTAACCAAATGTAAAAGGTTTTCATAATGACCAATTAAGGGTGACTATGCCAGAATATTTCAGTGATTACAACTCAACTTATTAGCTAAATACTTTGTCAGAGCTTGCAAACAGATTTGCAGGTCCCATGCCACCATTCATAATGTACTTTACCCTCATTATAACAAATTGTAGCTGTAATTATCATGGCATTCACAGGAAGTGTGGAACGTGCCATGAAAATCTCCCAGCCCCAGTATTCTGAAGTAAAGGAATAAAATCGGGAGAAAATTCAAACTTCAGTGAGAAGTACTTCCTGAAGCCCTTGAATATATAACAAGAAAATGAAAATAACATTTTTTGTGTGTGTGTGTGTTATAATTACAGTTGCACCTACCAGACTGAGATTACAGTAACAATAGTCCAGGTTTCATCCAGCCACTACTCTGGATTGCCTGGATGAAACTTGAATTCTATGGCCTGGGAGAGAGTTGTCTGCCTGAATGTTTACACACATGTGCAACGGCCTCTCCCAGTTAAAATTTTAATGTTTAGATAGTGTCTGCACCCTCTTTTCATTTAAATTAATTGAAAGTAGGTTTAAAAAGTGATCTGGAGATCCAACAGACAGCGCTCTTTTAAAATCTGGTTTGGCACCTGGATGGATTTGCTCCTCCAGGGAATTTTACTTTGCTTCTCACCTGAATCACATAGGAGCCTGACTTTAAATTTGCATTGCAATGATAGCGTCAGTGAGAAGCGGAAATCACTTCATAGCAGCACTAAAGTTGGAATGTAACTGCACCCGTAAATACAAAAATTACTGGATGACAATACTGTAATTACCATTCCCATTTAAGAATGCTAATGTTAAGATTCTCTGATGGCTCAGTGGATAAATAGATCTTGTTTTGTTGCAGACAGATTACAAACATCTGAAGTTTAATCCCCAATCTCGGCTGAGTTAGTTAATCTCAGCCAGGGTGCTAAAATTAGTCTTGGCATCCCTGAGCTTAGTAGGGGGAGAAAAAGACATCAATCAGGGTTGCCAGCCTGATTGCTATTCAGTAACTCCCATTTTGCTATAGAGTGCAGCAAAGGTTTAGAATTAGAATTAGAATTAGAATTAGAATATTACAGCGCAGTACAGGCCCTTCGGCCCTCGATGTTGCGCCGATCATCTGACCTACACTATTCCATTTACATCCATATGTCTATCCAATGACCACTTAAATGCCCTTAAAGTTGGCGAGTCTACTACTGTTGCAGGCAGGGCGTTCCACGCCCCTACTACTCTCTGCGTAAAGAAACTACCTCTGACATCTGTCCTATATCTTTCACCCCTCAACTTAAAGCTATGTCCCCTCGTGTTTGCCATCCTCATCCGAGGAAAAAGACTCTCACTATCCACCCTATCTAACCCTCTGATTATCTTGTATGTCTCTATTAAGTCACCTCTCCTCCTCCTTCTCTCTAACGAAAACAACCCCAAGTCCCTCAGCCTTTCCTCGTAAGACCTTCCTTCCATACCAGGCAACATCCTAGTAAATCTCCTCTGCACCCTTTCCAAAGCTTCGACATCCTTCCTATAATGCGGTGACCAGAACTGCACGCAATACTCCAGGTGCGGCCTCACCAGAGTTTTGTACAGCTGCATCATGACCCCGTGGCTCTGAAACTCGATCCCCCTACTAATAAAGGCTAACACACCATATGCCTTCTTAACAGCCCTATTAACCTGGGTAGCAACTTTCAGGGATTTATGTACCTGGATACCAAGATCTCTCTGCTCATCTACACTACCAAGAATCTTCCCATTAGCCCAGTACTCTGCATTGCTGTTACTCCTTCCAAAGTGAATCACCTCACACTTCTCCGCATTAAACTCCATTTGCCATCTCTCAGCCCAGCTCTGCAGCCTATCTATGTCCCTCTGTACCCTACAACACCCTTCGACACTATCCACAACTCCACCGACCTTCGTGTCATCCGCAAATTTACTAACCCACCCTTCTACACCCTCATCCAGGTCGTTTATAAAAATGACAAACAGCAGTGGCCCCAAAACAGAACCTTGCGGTGCACCACTAGTAACTAAACTCCAGGATGAACATTTGCCATCAACCACCACCCTCTGTCTTCTTTCAGCTAGCCAATTTCTGATCCAAAGCTCTAAATCACCTTCAACCCCATACTTCCGTATTTTCTGCAATAGCCTACCGTGGGGAACCTTATCAAACGCCTTACTGAAATCCATATACACCACATCCACGGCTTTACCCTCATCCACCTGTTTGGTCACCTTCTCGAAAAACTCAATAAGGTTTGTGAGGCACGACCTACCTTTCACAAAACCGTGCTGACTATCGCAAATGAACTTATTCTTTTCAAGATGATTATAAATCCTGTCTCTTATAACCTTTTCCAACATTTTACCCACAACCGAAGTAAGGCTCACAGGTCTATAATTACCAGGGCTGTCTCTACTCCCCTTCTTGAACAAGGGGACAACATTTGCTATCCTCCAGTCCTCCGGCACTACTCCTGTCGACAATGACGACTTAAAGATCAACAGCAACGGCTCTGCAATCTCCTCCCTGGCTTCCCAGAGAATCCTAGGATAAATCCCATCTGGCCCAGGGGACTTATCTATTTTCACTCTTTCCAAAATTGCTAACACCTCCTCCTTGTGAATCTCAATCCCATCTAGCCTAGTAGGCTGTATCTCAGTAATCTCCTCGACAACATTTTCTTTCTCTACTGTAAATACTGACGAAAAATATTCATTTAACGCTTCCCCTATCTCCTCTGATTCCGCACACAACTTCCCACTACTATCCTTGATTGACCCTGTTCTAACTCTTATCATTCGTTTATTCCTGATATACCTATAGAAAGCCTTAGGGTTTTCTTTGATCCTATCCGCCAATGACTTCTCGTGTCCTCTCCTTGCTCTTCTTAGCCCTCCCTTTAGATCCTTCCTGGCTAGCTTGTAACTCTCAAGCGCCCTAACTGAGCCTTCACGTCTCATCCTAACATAAGCCGCCCTCTTCCTCTTGACAAGCGCTTCAACTTCTTGAGTAAACCACGGCTCCCTCGCTCGACAACTTCCTCCCTGCCTGACAGGTACATACTTATCAAGGACACGCATTAGCTGCTCCTTGAATAAGCTCCAGACTGATTCCTGGGATGGTGGGACTGACGTATGAGGAGAGATTGAGTCAGTTAGGATTATATTCACTGGAAGTTCAGAAGAGTGAGGGGGGATCTCAAAGAAACCTATAAAATTCTAACAGGACTTGACAGGGTAGATGCAGGAAGGATGTTCCCGATGGTGGGGGAAATCCAGAACCAGGGGTCATAGTCTAAGGATACGGGGTAAACCTTTCAGGACTGAGATGAGGAGAAATTTCTTCACCCAGAGAAGAAAGCCTGTGGAATTCGCTACCACAGAAAGCAGTTGAGGCCAAAACATTGTATGTTTTCAAGAAGGAGTTAGATATAGCTCTTGGGTCTAAAGGGATCAAAGGGTATGGGACGAAAGCGGGAACAGTCTACTGAGTTGGATGATCAGCCATGAGCATAATGAATGGCGGAGCAGGCTCGAAGGGCAGAATGGCCTACTCCCGCTCCTATTTTTTATGTTTCTATTTTGCAAGTGTATTAAACAATTAAGCCACTAGGGGAGCCAGCTGGAAGAAGATTTTTGAAACCATTTGGCTTTCAGTCCCAGAACACAAACAAAAATCTACAACAATTGTGAGCATTACTGCTTTGCATGTAATTATCCCAATGGGTAAACTAACTGACTATTTATTTATTAATTTTAGTACACCTATTCTACATTTCAGGCATTTAAGATCTGCCAATTTATGCATTTAGGGTAAGAAGAAGTAGAATTAACTGAGGCTGGCATGATAAGATAGACCATTGATGCTCCTACATCATACCTTGGAGTAGTATTTCACTGTAGTTTGTTTACATTGCAACACACCTAATTTATATTTAAAAAACGCATCCTTTTGAGAACTGCAGTGGCTGCTGTAGCCAACAGTCTTTAAAAACATAATCAGTTCCAGATAGTGGTTCACATATGTCCCATCATGGTGTGGGGCAGGCCAGATGGACCTACTATTCTTTTCCTTCCCATCAATTTCATATGTTCACATGTCCAAATATTTCCTATTTCTTCTTGGAAAATGCTCTATGTAGGAGGATCAGGTACTGCAGAGCAGCATAGGTAATATAAACTGCGTGAAAAAAAATTCTCAGAAGTGCCTCAATGATTGTCAATCATGAAGCAGGAGTGATGGAAACCATTCATAAATCTCCTATCCAAAATACATATCCTCCCAACTGAAGGATACCCTGTGAGATTAGATAGCAAAATTAAGCTTTAATTAGTTTACTTCAGCAAAGCAATTAATGATAAATACTGAGGCAACCTGCAATGTTGACTTGTCCTTTCCTTTCAAAGATGCTGACAGACCTGCTACATATTCTCAGCATTTTGTATTTCTAATTTCAGATTAATAATATTTGCAAGTGTTTTCCTTTTTACTTATGATAGTGGCCTTTGAGAACTGATGGTGGCTTTGATACTTTATTTTATGAAGTGTGGTCACTGATGTAATGTTGGGAAGTATAGATTTGGTTATAGCATGTGCTATGACCAAGGCGGGAGGAGTGCACTGTTAATTCAGTCCCACTTCTCCACAGGTCACAACATATATTTTACATTTTCCCACTTACCAAAACATTCAATCATGTACTCTACTTTTCCCCAGAATAAAGCACACCAACCAGGTTTCTTTAATAAACAACAAAATTATCAGTTTATTATAAACCAATTTTTAACCAATCATGAAGTAAAACATACATACAAATTGAAATGCTGAAGCCCCTTATTTATCCTTGCCCTCACACACACATACACAATCGGTTTACCAGGAAAAAAGGGATTTTTGTTTACAGCTGTTACAAAAAAATAGAAGGAATGAAAAAAACACCTTGGCCAACAAAAATGGATGGAAGGAAGTCCTTTGTTTTGGCAGGGTGTCCCAAAGGCGAATCAGCAGCTGTCAATGGGATCTTCCTAGAACAGTTCTTTCCAGGCGATGTTAATAGTCAGTTTGGGTAGGCTTTCCAAGAGGTGCAGCACAGGAAGCTCCAGTCAGGCTTTACAGCAGGAAGCAGCAACAAGGATTTTCTTAGGTCTCATAGCAGCAACATAGCTGTAAAGATTTCTTCAAATATAGGAGGAAATAGTAAACACACTTGATGCAGGAATTCTTTTCGAGAAAGTTATCAGCTGTCTTCTCCTGGCAGGCACACAGCAACTGATTTTTTTGTAACAGTTCAAAATGAAACCAAAACTGTTCAGAAGCAAGTCGCATGCCAACTATAAATCTAGGCCTGTCACTCTTTGCAAACATTTTTCCCAAGTCAAAAGCACAATCCCTGCTGAGTTATTTGGACACAGGTGCCTTCCAGTCTGTTGACATTTTACTCAGTCCCAAATCTTCTGTTGACCTTCCTTTTTTAAAAAAAAACACAAAGTTCAGCAATCTCCAGATGAATCAATATCCACAATTCAACCACAAGTTCTTTAAAACATATTTTACAAAAGAAACAGAAGAAATCTCATAACACATGGTGCCACAAACAGTAATAAAACAAATGCTGACTAGAAACTGAGAGAGGGTGAATGCTGGATCCACTGGGGAGCTGGCCATGATGTGCTCTGTCATGTTTTCTAAAGAAAATGGTAGCTGGATTAAAATGTGCTGCAAATAATGGGATGGACTTTACCAGCCCCTTGATGTCAGGGGTTGTGGCAGGGAGGCCCGTAAAATACTTACGGGAGCAGCCCACCATGACCCCCGATGCCGAGAAGGCCCCACCACATTTTGCCGGTGGTGGCGAGGCCTCAGTGCAGCTCCGTTTCTATTTACATATTTTAATTAATTAAAACAAAATGCAAATAAGCTTAACTAGTCCTGGCAGCCGTCCCACGCTGATTTTACGGCCGCCAGCTGCACCTCGTGCGCCTTCAGAACTCCATTCGGAGTTCCAAGGTGAGACACTAGTGGGGAGGGGGGGAGAACTGAAATTATCAGGGTGGGGGGGGGGGGGGGGAAAACACTTTTTATTGGCTCTGGGGATAGTGGGAAAGGGTTGAAAGGCAAATGTGAGAAGGTTAGGGGAGAAGTTCGGGTTGGGAATCAAATACGTTTTCTGAATATAGGGCAATTTAAAAAAACATTGGAGGTTTTGGGAAAGGGCCTCCATCTTCTAATTATTTTTTATAAGCAAATGAAAAGTAATATACCTTTAAAAATTTAATTTGTTGCTAAGGGCGTGAAGCCCTTTAAAAATGGCGCCAGCGCCGGCACCTGCGCAGTGGCGCCGGACGCCATTGCCGGGGATGGACGGGCCAGCCCCTCTACCTCATCAGGGGCAGCTTCTCTACCTTCTCCATTTAAGTGAGCCCCCGCACGAAATATCGCAGGGGCTCAGCAGCAGCACTTCAGTGTCGGAAGGCCACCGAGTTCAAAGGTGACGCTGCGATGTGCGGCATGCTAATAAAATTCAGCCCAATGAGTTTGGGCGAAGGTGATATCACCCATTCTGAATCTTGTCAATTCCACCTTAATACCCGCCTGCATAATGAACCCTTGTACTTAAGATGTGTTTCTGTCAAGGCCTGATGGCATGGTTGGAAGTAATTTCTTTATGATGAATTACAGGCTCTAACTTTGCTTTGGCATTTCTCGAACTGTTTTTCAAGGCCGCACCTTGGAGCTTCATGATACAGTATTTTGGGAGACACCATTTCCACACAGTAGCTTATGAACATACGAGCAAACGAATTAGGAGCAGGAGTAGGCCACTCGGCCCTTCGAGCCTGCTCCGCCATTCAATAAGTTCATGGCAGAACTGATTACTCCACATTTCCACCTACTCCCGATAACCTTCCACCCCCTTGCTTATCAAGAATCTATCTACTCTGTCTTTAAAATATTCAAAGACTCTGCTTCCACAGCCTTTTGAGGAAGAGAATTCCAAAGACTCACGTCCCTCTGAGAGAAAAATATTCTCCTCATCTCTGTCTTAAATGGGTGACCCCTTATTTTTAAACAGTGACCCCTAGTTCTAGATTCTCTCAAAAGGGGAAACATCCTTTCCACATCCACCCTGTCAAGACCCCTCAGGATCTTATATGTTTCAATCAAATCACCTCTCACTCTTCTAAATTCCAGCGGAGACAAGCCTAGCCTGTCCAATCTTTCCTTGTAAGACAGCCCGCCCATTCCAGGTATTAGTCTAGTAAACTTTCTCCGTACTGCCTCCAACACATTTACATCCTTCCTTAAATAAGGAGACCAGAACTGTACACAGTACTCCAGATGTGGTCTCACCAATGCCCTGTATAGATGAAGCATAACCTGCCTACTTCTTTATTCAATTCCCCTCACGATAAACGATAACATTCTATGAGCTTTCTTAATTACGTGCTGTACCTGCAAATTAACCTTTTGCAATTCATGTACTAGGACACCCAGATCCCTCTGCACCACAGAGTTCTGCAATCTTACACTATTTAGATAATACGCTTCTTTTTTATTCTTTCTGCCAAAGTAGACAATTTCACACTTCTCCACATTATACTCCATTTGCCAGGTCTTTGCCCACTTACTTATCTTATCTATATCCCTTTGTAGCCCCCTTATGTCCTCTTCACAAGTTACTTTCCTACCTATCTCTGTTTCATCAGCAAATTTAGCAACCATACCTTCGGTCTCTTCATCTAAGTCATTTATATAAATTGTGATAATGAGGCCCCAGCATAGATCCCTGTTGCACACCACTCGTTACATCTTGCCAACCAGAAAATGACCCATTTATGCCAACTCTTTGTTTCCTGTTAGCTAGCCAATCTTCTATCCATGCCAATATGTTACCTCCTACACCATGAGCTTTTATTTTTTGCAATAACCTTTGAAGTGGCACCTTATCAAATGCCCAGTACAATACATCCACTGGTTCCCCTTTATCCACAGCACATGTAACTTCCTCAAAGAACTCCAATAAACTGGTTGAACATGATTTCCCTTTCACAAAACCATATTGACTCTGCCTAATTACCTTGAATTTTTCTAAATGAAATTCTATAACATCTTTAATAATAGCTTCTAACATTTTCCCTAAGTCAGATGTTAAGCTAACTTCCATCCAATGGACATTCCTTTGAATATGCTCAACATAATGGAAGAGTAAGAGGCTGTCATGGAAGCCAGGACAATCATGCAACACTAGAGATGAGCCAGAATCTATGTTTTGCCCCTTGCTCCTGCAGCTTTGACTTAAATAGTAGCCCTTCTTGTGAAACCTTATCAAAAGCTTTTTGGAAGTCTCAGTACCCAATGTCATAGGGTTTACCATAGTTGTCACTTCCTCACAGAAATCAAAGAATTTGGTCAGGCAGGATTTTTCCTGTTTAAAATCATTTTGCCTGCTGTTAACTAGGTTGTTGTTGTATAGGTCATCTTCAAGTTTACTCTTAATGTCACGCTCACGCAATACAAACTTATGAGCTATAAAATGAACTTATAAAATAAATCCAAAACAGACACTTTTCTTGTAAAACAAAATGGAGTTGAGAGGTCAGGTGACCTTTCCTTTCCTGCCAATACACATGAAACTGCAAGAATCCTGAGCTAATTTTCATGTCTGGACAAATCTTGGTGAAATAATTAAAATACAAATGATCTTTCTCAACATTTCTTTGAGAAGCCATTAAGATGCAAACGGCCCTTTCTATTGCAATGACTACATCTCTCCAACCAATTGGGTTAACAATACTGTGGCAAACTTTTTGACTCCAAGCTGGAACTCCAGACAAGGGGTGTGAAAAGCTCTACTTTATCAGGATTGTATGTGATTGAGTGACACCCGAATGCCATTGTCTGACAATGGCCTAACCATCAGAAACTATTTATGAATTCAATGGAAGAGAAATGCTTGTCACATGACAGAAACTAGGGGCTGGATTTTATAGAGTCCTCAAAGTCGGGATCCGTGGTGAGGAGGCCTGAACATGACCCCAGATAAGGCCCGCCATGGACCTCGACGCTGGCAGAGCCTGGCCCGATATTTCTGACAGTGTCAAGGCCTTGTGGCAGCCCCCTGCTGCTCGGCGATGGGACTGCAATTTAAATATTTAAATAAATTAAAATAACTGCATTAATTACTCTCCCATTGCCTCCTGAAGTTCCATTGCGATCTTCACCCTGGCACCGGCATTGCTGCACCTTCAGATCCCTGTCCGGGGTAATGAGGTGGAACACTGGTGGTGAGGTGGGAGGAGGTGAGTTTCTCTGTGCGATGGTGGGGGAGGGGGAGCGGGGTCAAGTTAACATCATGGGTGTAGGAGAGGGTGGGAAGGGTTATAGTTTAAAGTTTGTGCAGTTGGGGGGGGGGGGGTAAGGTCAGATGGTAAAGGTAAGTCTTTTTGGGGGGGAAGGGAAAATAATTAACTTAATTGTTATTGGGGGTGGGAGAGAGGCAAAAGAGAGGTATTTACTTTTTAATGTCATGTAACTTTAAATATTTAAATTTGCCAGTAGGACTAGCAGCCCTTTAAAAATGGCTTCAGCGCCTGCACACAGGCAGCTGACGCCATTGTTGGGGTGGACAGCCCACCTCCTCCATGTGATCGGGGGCGGGGGGTGGGGGGGGGGGCGGCTCGCCCCGACTATTTAAATGAGCCACCGCGCTTGGAATCGTGGCAGCTCTTTGGCGTATGGCCCATATGGACGGGCTGCCATTTTTTTCTGGGGGTCTTATAGAATTCAGCCCTAGATTTCTGATAAGGAGTTTCATTAAAGGTATTTTCTGGGCAGCCAAGGACAGAGAAAAAACATCTGTCATCGAAGAGAAAGGACCCTGCCTAACACCACAAGCTTCGAAGCTACATGTCGGCAAAGACTGGAGTTGGCCTTGAGCTCTCCACCTGAGAAATCGTACCAGGGTTGCATCATGGAAGTTTGACTGGAAATTAACAAGAGAAATCTGCAACCTTACATCCATCCTCCTAAAACTCAGTTTTCTCTTCAGTGAACAATGAAAAAAATTACAGACCTACACTGTTTCAAGTCTTCACCCCAAGGAAAAGCAAGTGTAACGGAGAACTCTTAAAGTCATAAGACCAAAATGCATGTTACTTTATAATCTCTATCTTTTCTTGAGTGTGTGTATCTGTATGAAGGTGAGAGTGGGTGTGGTTGCATATATTTAGATTGTACAGTAAACATTTATCTTTCTTTTAAACCTTAAGAGAAAATCTGTCATTTGTCTATTCTTGACAATTACAGCACTCAGGGGTAAAAACACCTTTTTAAAAAAAGCCTTCAGTCAGTCAAGAGGTGGAGAAGCGGGAGCCATCCCTATCAACTCTCACCAGTCCATAACACTGATAATCAGTTCCATTATTTTACACAGAATTTAAATAAGTCTAACAGGTCTGTAGTTGTCTGTGTCTGTTAGATTTACCTGTCTGTTTCTTGCAAATGCTGAAAGGCCTGTGTGCATGTCCAGCATATTCTGTTTTAATTTCAGATTTACAGCATTTGTGGTTCTCCTTTTAACCTAACTTTACAAAGCATTATCTGTGGAAATGTAGACATTTTATAACTTTTTGTATTATGAATTTTATGTACTTTTTTGTCAGAGGCTAGGAATTCTGCAGCGAGTAATTCTCCTCCTGACTCCCCACAGCCTGTCCACCATCTACAAGGCACAAGTCAGGAGTGTGATGGGATACTCTCCACTTGCCTGGATGGGTGCAGCTCCAACAACACTCAAGAAGCTCGACACCATCCAAGACAAAGCAGCCTGCTTGATTGGCACCTCATCTACAAACATTCACACCCTCCACTACTGACGCACAGTGGCAGCAGTGAGTACCATCTACAAGATGCACTGCAGCAATACACCAAGGCTTTTTAGACAGCACCTTCCAAACCCATGACCTCTACCACCTAGAAGGTAAAGGGCAGCAAATGCATGAGAACACCACCACCTGCAAGTTCCCCTGCAAGCCATCCTAACTTGGAACTATTTCACTGTTCCTTCGCTGTCAGTGGGTCAAAATCCTGGAACTCCCTTCCAATAGCACTGTGGGTGTACGTACCCCACATGGACTGCAGCGGTTCAAGAAGGCAGCTCACCACCACCTTGAGGGCAATTAGGGATGGGCAATAAATGCTGGCCTAGCCAGTGTTGCCCACATCCGATGAACAAATAATATATATATGTTTTGCATAAGCTTTTGGTAAATGAAGAGTTAATTTTATATGTATGCCTTGCTGGAAAAATTGCTGCCTGTGCAGGTTGGGTCAAGCAGAATCACATTGTGCCAACCAGAATCACATTGTGCCATGGACTAATAACATGAACAGATAAAGGGAAGGAAAAGAATAGATATCAAAAACTATGGCTGCAATTTTTCCCTTGGCAGACGGGAGCCGTCCACCGACCGAAAAATCCGTGGCAATCCATCCCCCAACTGGTGTGGGGATCCAGTCCGGATTTTATGGTCCCCAGGCCCTTAATTCAGCTTAGGATGGACTTCCACCTCATTGAGGAAGGAAGTCCCGCCCAATGAAGCTGACAGCTAATCAGTGGGCGAGCAGCTCTTAGTCTCAGCAGCACCAAAGGGAGTGGTGGCCACTGCTGGGACTGCAACCCAGTTTCCACAAGAGGAGGAACGATGGCCCCAAATCGAAGGTCAATTTTTGGGGCCTCGCCAGGGGTGATCGGTTGGGCCCTGACGAGGCAAGGGGGGTCGATTGGGGGAACGGGGGGCTTGATGGGTGTTCGGGGTAGTTGGGGCATCAGGGGCAGCCCTCCATTGGGAACAGGGTGCCTGACCAGGAGGACGCCCCGCCTAGGCTGTCAGAAAGCTGCCTTCTTTTGTCAGGTGGCTTTTCTCAGGCCTGTGCCACCAGACCAGCCAAGGGTAAAATCCCAGTGGCAGCAGGTGGAGATCCTTAAGTGACCATTAACTGGCCACTTAAAGGTCTTGATTGGCCTGGCGGTGTTGCTGGGAGCGGGTCGGGAAGGGCCCCCCGAGCCTCCCACTCCATCTTATGATCCCCTGCTCCCTTCACCACCATCCTGCTCTTTGAGGGGGACTTAAAATTCCAGCCTATCTAACTAGTTGTGATCAAAATGAAACAGAAAAGCAGAATGAGTCTCACAGGAAATGTATGAACTAATGGACCTCTAGGTTATCATGGACCATTTTTGCGCCAAGGACACATTGTTTGTGCATGTGATCATGATTAATGCATAATGCATTGACAAACAAAATGGCAGGAGCAATCAAAGCAACAATATGTATTGTAACGACCAGGTGAGAAAGAGGCCTTGGGGTTCCCTTTCAGCCTTCACCTGGTCTTACTGTAACAGGGTTTTTGTTTAAACACACTTTGTTTTGAGCTCCCCCTTGATGAATCTTCGTTCACCGCTTTCCAATTATAAGGCAAAAAAATGAGCACAAACAGGCTTTCTTAGGTTTAAAGAAGAAAAGTGAAATTTATTAAAACTTAAACTTAAAACTCTAATTTGGTTAATGCCTACGGATACATACCATGCCCCATGCGAGCATGCATATGCAAAACGCAGATGTAAATAGAGACAGAAAAGAGCAGAAGATAAATAGTGGAGAGGTTTGATGCAATCTCTGAAGAGGGGTTTTGTTACTGAGCTTCGAGCTCGCTGTAGTCCTTGCTTGTAGATAGATCTTGCTTTTCCTTGGGGCCCAGTATTCTTCTTAAACCTTGTTCACTGTAGGAGACTTTTCTCTCTCGGGGTTCATATGTCTTCAATGAATTTCGAAGCTGATGAGAGAGTTGCGAGCAGACAGGAGAGAGGTCTTCTCAGCCCAGGAGCAACCAACTTTCTGTCTTCAAACATTGTTTCTCCAATTTAAATCTCCCCTAGTTGGCCAGCAGGTGGTCACGTGACCGATTGGTTTAACCAGGTCTCTTCTGTGTATCGGAATCAAGGACTTGTTCCTTTGTTCCAACACTGCCTGCTAATATGTAAAAAATGTCTTTCCAGCCAGGGGTGGCAACCCCTTGTAACAGGCCTTCTTTTCTTCCCAGCAACAATTTTAAAGTTTAATGTTCTTGTGGCGAAATATATATGCTCATTCTTCGCAGGTGGGGGCCTGCATGACAGTATGAACCAACAGGAGGAGCCATGGCTACGAAGAATAAAGGAACAGACCTGGGGAGGTTCTGCGCACAAATTAGAAGATGACAAAGGGAGAGACTAGAGCAGAGGAGTCACGAGCCGTCTGTGGCACTAGAGCCGGTGAAGAGTAAAGGCCACCTGTACTAGGCTATTGACTGCCTTGGATTTGTTAAGCATTGCTTTTAGCCTTTATAAATCATCCTAATATCATTACATCAGGTGTCCTCTTGTCTGAATTCTTATTGTTTGGTCCAAGAACAAATTATAAGTAAGGTTCGAAATCTTACAGTATAGATCATCCTCAAGTTTAATCCTGATAATCAATTCCATTATTTTACATGGAATTTAAATAAGTCTAATAGGTCTGTAGTTGGCTGTGTCTGTCAGATTTACCTGTCCATTTCTTACAATGGCTGAACAGCCTGTGTGCATGTCCGCCATATTCTGCTTTAATTTCAGATTTCCAGCATTTGTGGTTCTTCTTTTAACCCAACTTTACCAAGAATTGTCCAACTTGAGTGACTCACAGAATGTTAAATTGGGAATAAAACATTATGCTCTTATTTTAAAAGAAGATATTTAATTTAAAAATTACTTTGGGGTCAGTACAGTGTACTGACATGCCTTTGCAAAACTAATAACATCTTGTAAAATAAGACACATTCTCTGACATTCCTTAGACTGTTGAAGTATGTATGTGTGGTTACACAGTCATTTATTAAGTAATAAGGTTACAGTTGACATTGTCTAAACTAGGTCTAAAGGTTGGGTGTGGTATGCTGTTGTCCTATCATCAGCACAGTAATATCTGACCACATGCCACTTCCCATTTATTTAAATGGGTTATTGAACTATATAAGAAGAATCGTGTCTGTGTTCCCAGTATTTGTATCGACTCCAGAGAGTCTGTAAACCAAAAACTATGTGAAATCATTAATGGAAGATAACAAATACAGTTAGCCATTTGAATGAAGTTTCAATATCAAAATAGCAGTGTCGAGACATTAAGAGTATAATAGTACAACACAGAAGTCCAAGAGGTGGCTGCATTTAATTGGAACACTTATTTTTCAGATTTTTTCCTCATGTTCTTCTTTTAACTCCCTTCTTTTCCTGAAGGTGATGGGTCTGCTGGGTTACAGCCCTACAGGTGCTGGCAGTAGGATTGCCAACCCTTCAAGATTAGTGAGAAATATTGAAAATGAGTAAAAAGGCTGTTTGAGTGGGTAGATAGTTGGAGTCTGGAGGCCATATGATGAAATCTCCAGGAATACATAGAACCAGTGTTGGCATAAGCAGTTCCCAGCAGGATCACTGAATAGCAATAAAGAGTGGGAGCCATGGACCCTCTCTAGAAACCCTGCTACCCACCCTTGCTGACAGCAGCTAACTCAACACAGACCAGAGATTGAACCTGGGAATACAATAGTAGTTTAGCAATTCAATTTGTGAATTCCTGCACTCACACCTATTACAGCTCTGTCTCTGAACTAAATCCACACTTTGAAAGGAATGCCAAAAGAATTATAAAAATGCAAAATGTTACTGAGCAGTACATTCATGATTGAAATAAAATATGTGTTGGAATCCTGATACCAAAACAATTGATCATTATCTCAGTTCTGTATTCACTTTTGGGTTATGTGATTGGGTCAGTCATATTCAATATTCAGCCCTCTTTGTTTACGTTTTTAGAAGTGAATTAGTGGGTGAAATCATCTTTTAATGAAAAATGGAAGTCTATCTAATTTTCCTTATAATTAATGGCCCACTAACAAAATCACATTTTCAGAAAGCACATGTTTTAATGCTATAAATTTGTGCACTTTCATTAGCAGTTTGTTAATTTTGTAAACAAAAACAGATATTCTCCCATTTCTCATTAAAAGAAGAATTTTGAGCTCATTTGGTGTTTTATTTTCCTTATAATAACATTTCTCCACAAGCATCCTGAGAGACAGAAATGTAGAGGTGGATTTTCCTGTTAATAGGTGTGCGTAGGTAGCTGCACACAATTTTCCTCCCCCTAGTCATGTTAATGTCCAGGGAAAATGTAGGTGCCAACCTGCCCCGTGCTGGGGCCTGTGCCTAGTAAAACAGTAGCAATCGTAATGACCCATCTCTGCATATCAAGCCTTTGAGATCGGAGTCTTCTGACTGTTGATGGAGATAGCATTGGAAGTGCCTCTGTGCGTGACAGTGGAAAATCTACAGTTGACTCATCAACAGCTACTTGGACATGTACATGAGAACAGTAAATTGCAATAATCCCTCTGATCCCTTCCCCTCTTTGTCAGAGGAAGTGCCTTATTTTAGCTTACTGCCTTCTTGGCTAGCCTGTCCAAGTGCAATTGTGGATTCACCACGTGAGAGTAGAACCCTGTAATGGGACACTAACATGTCCTCTCAGTTGAACTGATCAGCATCTGTGTCTCTGCTGGGATTTTATAGGACGATTTTGAAATCATTTGACTTTTCAAGTAAGAATAATTTTAAATATGGCAATAGTGCCACTGTGCTATTCAAAAACCAGGATTCTGCCTGAAAGGTAAAGCAATGTTAGAAGTTGGGTTCATTTGTTACCATGCTCCGGGAGTATAGTTCATTCTGTTCCACTAATGACTCAGTTTGAAAGTGCACTGCCAAATGTGGAATTGAGCCAAATGAACAGGTAAGTCTCAGGTTTACTCTGTAGTCCATGCTATAAGTTTATATCAGGGCAGCATTGAGGTGGGACAATTGATCTCAATAGCCCTGCTCCAGGGAGTGGAGGAAGCATTAACCAGGGTTCAGACATATGCTTCCTCTCCTGTGACTCCTGCATGATTGTACGAGGTTTAGTTGTGACACCATCTACAGCCAAATGACTTATTGATGGTCACTTTCTGGACACGAGGAACAGCTAATTGATGAGGTACCAGTAGGTAGAAACTTACCCCAGCTTGAGTCAGCACGTTCCAAGGGGAGTGGAGTAAAATGAGTTAATTTTTAATGTTTCTGAACTAAAGATCAGGTTGAACAAAGAAAAGGGACATCAGCTTTCATTTTTCTGTACAGTTTTTTTGAATTTGATCTGAAGTCACTGGACCTGAGCAAATTGAACAGGACCTAATTGATTAAAAATTTACAGCCCCCTTAAGCTCCAGTAAGCATTTTCAAGCAGATCTGGCTATAAAAGTACTTTTCAAACCAAATTTATATTCCTGAAATGTGTGTTATAGACACCACACTCTCCACTAACATAAGCAGCGAATGGGAAGGAAAATTGCCTGTGGCATTTACTGCTGTCTGGTAATTTCTTTTATATTCCAAACATCAGAGAACCTCTGTTTTTTTAAAATGAAGAAAGGTCTTTAATCCCTACAGAAAATGTTTATTCAACCAGACTCCCTTTGTGCTTGTGTTGCATGCTGCCAGATCTTACTTATTAGAAATAACAGCAATGTATCTTTATCCTATCTATTTTAACAGTGTGAATAGTATAAGAGGCATTCACATCACTCTGCATATATATAAATGTTATATATATATTTGGAAAATATATAGATTTTAAAATGTGATAACTTGATGACAGATCTATTTAACCTGATAGACTGCAGAGTTGGACTCTTAACGTTTTGATAGTGTGTGACAGTTAATTAGGTAACTGTTTCTTTGGCTCAGACAGTGGGTTGAGTGCACTCACTAATGTTTATTGCATGTAATAATAAAAATGAGTGATGGGTAGAATATTGATTTTTCTTGTGAAATTTTCTCCTTCTTCTCCTTAAAGCATTGACTCTTCTTGGCATGCAGTTCCCCTAGAGCTGGCTGCTCTCTGGTACTTCACCGGAGTGACCATATTTTAAGTGTGAGCTTGGACAGCATGGCCTTGAAAATCTGCCGGGGGCGATATCCCAGCATAGGTGTCAGGATTCACCCACCGGGAGCCATCAAAGTTGGCCATGGCAGATTTATTGGGACAGGTGATGGTGTTTCAATTGTATTGATCCTGCTGTGTATCCATTCCACCAGGCTGTGCCAAACAGAGCAGGCTGGTAATTCTGGCAGAAGGTGTTCATTAGTTGAGGGGCTGGGTGAGGAGAGGGTTGTTGGCAGCCCAATCCCTCAACAGAAACATGCTGGATTTGCCAATGTAAAGGTGCTGAAAAAATCGTGGACCCATTTTCACCGATTAACAGCTGTTTGCCTCTTCTCAATGGGCATCCTGGCCTGCCAGGGGATTAAAGGCTGAGGCCAAGGAAATTCCCAGCCTGGAAGGTGCCTGCCCCTGAGCATGCCCCTCTGATGTAGGTGATCTTGTTTTGGTGTTCGAAGTTTTGATTCAAAACAGCGTTCCCCCAGTAACTGGCATAATTACCAGCCCTTCACTTTTACTGGACTTATCATGTGCTAAAGTAGCTGTGACATGTGGGGTCCTAACTGTGTAGAATTGAACGCAAAGGGCATCATGGGTTGAGCCAGTTTCTGTCCTGATCTGATGTCCACACACACGTTCCCATAGGGATCAGTGTATAATAACCAGGAGTGAAAAGTGTGAATTATTTCACCCCCCACCCCCCAGCCCCCCCATCTCCAGCTCTAGTTAAATAGAGCACCCATACCGTCTTCCTAAGATCATCTAAATTAGCACAAAATCTTTCTGTACCACTTTGGGTGATGTGTTAATTCAGTAATCCATCGGGAGAACAATTTCTTGACCTTTTTATTTTCTCTCAATTCTCTTTAAATTCAGTCCATTACCCATTGTCTATACTGCATCAGGCAAGAGAATACAGAACATTGTCAGTTTCTGGATTTTAAAAAAACTGATTTGTTTCTGCAGGATTCCCACCTGTTGAGAATTTTTTTTACCTGGTTTCAATCTGGTAGACTGTAGCTTTGGGTCTTAACTACAGGTCAGAATAAAGCAAAGGAAGAGTTAGTATAATCACCTGAGTGCTCGTTCACCAACCAGAGAAAAAAGTACAATTTTCAGAGTACCTGCCGCCCAACTCTGCCTGTTGATGAGGTTCACTAGATCTAAAGGATAGAGAACCAGAATCAATACCATCGAGTTTACCTCATTTGAATAGTGTCTTATGCTGGCTAATAATACAACAGCATTGATGGTCATCATGGAGAGCAGTCAAAGAGAAACAGAGTGCTGCTGTGAGAAAGTACACCCCCAAAATGGAAGAGAAACGAAATGGAAAAGAATAAAATATAAATAAACATATTAATTTATCCATAAAATTTACTTACCAGACTTGTTGATTATTGGTGAGAAGGCCCAATTTTACAACAGTATAATTATAGAAAGAAAAAGGATATGCTTAGTCCTTTGAAGACTTCAGTCACCTGAGCTGGATTTTACCGACCCCCGATGTCGGGTATTGTGGCGGGGGGTGGGTGGGGGGGGGGCTGGAAAATGCCTCCAGGAAAGGGCTTCCATGCACCACACGCTGGTAGGGTTGGCCTGATATTCCCGGCGGCAGTAAGGCCTTGTGGCAGCCCCCCTGCCACTCAGCTACGTGACCCCAAATTTAATATATAAATAAATTACAATGATTGATTTAATTAAGCTCACTTGGCCGCCTGGTGTCCCACTGTGATCTTCAGCCCGGCAGCCAGCACTCCTGTGCCTTCGGATCCCTGTCCGGGGAAACGAGGTGCAAAACTGGTGGGGAGTGGGGAGAGGTAAGTTTATTAGTGCAAGGGGGGAGGGAACGGGGTCAAATTAACATCATGGCTTTAGGGGAAGGTGGGAAGGGCTGTAGTTGAAAGTTTGTGCAGTTTGCGGGGGAAAGGTCAGATGGTGAAGGTAAGTATTTTTGGGGGGAAACGGTAAATCATTAATTTAATTGTGATTGCACAGATGGGAGAGGGACAAAAGAGATGTATTTAATTATTTACACAAGTGCCAGGCAATGACCATCTCCAACAAGAGAGAATCTAACCATCTCCCCTTGACATTCACCATCGCTGAATCCCCCACTATCAACATCCTAGGGGCTACCATTGACCAGAAACTGAACTGGAGTAGCCATATAAATACCATGGCTACAACAGCAGGTCAGAGGCTAGGAATCCTGCGGTGAGTAACTCTCCTCCTGACTCCCCAAAACCTGCCCACCATCTACAAGGCACAAGTCAGGAGTGTGATGGAATACTCTCCACTTGCCTGGATGGGTGTAGCTCCAACAACACTCAAGAAGCTCGACACCATACAGGACAAAGCAGCCCGCTTGATAGGCACCCTATCCACAAACATTCACTCCCTCCACCACTGACGCACAGTGGCAACAGTGTGTACCATCTGCAAGATGCACTGCAGCAATGCACCAAGGCTCCTTAGGCAGCACCTTCCAAACCCATGACCTCTACCAACTAGAAGGACAAGGGCAGCAAATGCATGGGAACACCACCACCTGCAAGTTCCCCTCCAAGTCACACACTATCCTGACTTAGAACTATATCGCCGTTCCTTCACTGTCACTGGGTCAAAATCCTGGAACTCCCTTCCTAACAGCACTGTGGGTGTACCTACCTCACATGGACAGCAGTGGTTCAAGAAGGCAGCTCACCACCACCTTCTCAAGGGCAATTCTGGGTACTGCCTGTGTGGAGTTTGCAAGTTCTCCCTGTGTCTGCGTGGGTTTTCGCCGGGTGCTCCGGTTTCCTCCCACCACCAAAAGACTTGCAGGTTGATAGGTAAATTGGCCATTATAAATTGCCCCTAGTATAGGTAGGTGGTAGGGGAATAGAGGGACAGGTGGAGATGTGGTAGGAATATGGGATTAGTGTAGGATTAGTATAAATGGGTGGTTGATGGTCGGCACAGACTCGGTGGGCCGAAGGGCCTGTTTCAGTGCTGTATCTCTAAATAAAATTTAAAAAATAAAAAATTCGGGATGGGCAATGAATGCAGACTGAGCCAGCGACGTCCACATCCCATGAATGAATAAAAAAAATTTACCTTTAAATATTTAAATTAGCCGGTAGGGCTGACAGCCCTTTAAAAATGGCATCAGCGCCTGCGCACAGGCAGCTGATGCCATTTCTGGAGATGGACAGCCTACCCTATCCACATGTTCGGGGGAAGGGGTAGCCCACCCCGGGGATGCAAATGAGCCACCTCATGGAAGATTGTGGCAGCTCTGTGGCGCTGTTTTTTTATCTTGCCGGCACAATTGGCGGTGATATTATAAAATCCAGCCCCTTTCTACAGCATAAATTCAGGAGCAATGTGCATTGAGAAAGTGATGCCTATTTCTGTTGAAAGGTCACAGGCGTGTTGGGCTGAATTTTACGCTGCCCCAGCAGGTTGGATGGTGGCTTGGGGGTGGCATAAATTGAGCAAGAGACTCCGGGAGGCCTACCTGCCCTGCTTCCGCCTCCAGTCAACTTTAAGGTGGTCGGGCGGGGGGGGTTGGGGAGCGCGGTGAAACGGCCCGCTCGCCCGAAGTCAATCAAGGCCCTTAAGTAGCCATTTCACAACCACTTAAGAACATAAGAACATAAGAAATAGGAGCAGGAGTAGGCCATTCAGCCCCTCAAGCCTGCCTCGCCATTCATGGCTGATCTGATGGGGCCTTCGCCCGCCTCCACGGGTATTTTACCCGTGGTGAGCGGGCGTTCTGGGGACGTGAAAGGCCACCCAGTGAAAGCTGCCGGCCTTTCTGAGCCCCAACTGGGGGTGGGGGGTGGTGCCATGGCAGTCAGGCACAGGGTGCCCGATTGAGGGCCACCCCCGCCTCCCAACCTACCCCCGGGGCCCAAGACGCACCCCCTTCCCCAGAAATGTCCACTCCAGCCTCACCAGTGAAGGACCGATCTCGCTGGTGAGGCAAGCCCAACTTACCTTCATTCCTGGAACCCTGTCGTCGGCTGGACTGCAGTCCCAGCAGTGGCCACTGCTCCCAGTGGCGCCGCTGGGACTAAGAGCTGGCGGCCCGCTGATTAGCTGGCAGCTCACTGAGGCAGGACCTCCGCCCTCAAGTGGGTGGATGTCCCGCCACGGGACAATTAAAAGCCCGGGGACCTGTAAAATACGGGACGGATCCCCGGGCTAGGCGGAAGCGGGTTCGCCACCGACTTTTACGTCGGTGGAGAATTCCTGTCCGCCTAAAGTAAAAGCCTGTTAAGTCTGTCTCTTTCTCTACAGATGCTGCCAGACCTGCTGAGTGTTTCCAGCATTTTCTGTTTGTATTTCAGTCATTAAGTGTTTTCAAGACAGAGATTGATAGACATGTAGATATTAAAGATATCAAGGGATATGGGGATCGTGTGGGAAAATGGCATTGAGGTAGAAGATCAGCCATGATCTAGTTGAATAGCAGAACAGGCTTGAGGGGCTGAATGGCCTACTCGTGTTCCTATTTCCTATGTTCCTATTTCTGGCACCGATTGTATTTTTCTTTTATCTAAGTGATACCTATCGGTTTGTTCCAATGCTACTCACATTATAGCCACGGGGGCATTTGCCTGCCCTTTATCTGTGCTGCTCAGCAGACTTTGGCGTACATATGCCTGTCCACTTGGGGGACATTGACTCAACTGGGATTCAGTGTTATTCTGTTCCCTTTTCTTGCTGTCATGAAATGAATGCTGGAACAAGGTGTGGTCATTCTAGATTCCATAAAGCAAGTGAAAATAAAATTTTTGATTGGATATCTTTTTTCTTTTTTCTTCTGTGGGGAAGTGTGAGGCCTCTACTTGGAAATAGCCCACAATGGCATGACTAAAATCAAGAGCTCACCTTGAGAGGAGTCAGAGATCTGTGTCCAATTATACAGTAGCAAATGTTACAAAAGTGCTTCCATTTTTTAATATTTTATTTTTTGAAGACTTGTGCTAAAACTGAAAAGATTGCATGGATGTGTTTTTTTTTACCAAGTTCACTGAAAGGATACTTGAAATGTTGTTTGCAAACAACCTGTGCTGGAAATCATGGGCTTTAAGCTCAATAAACAACAGAAACCTTGGTGACCTGGGGGAGATGTTTACAGAGAAGCCACATGTCAAGGTTTATGGAGGTCAGGAGGTTGACTTTCTGTTGGAGTGTGAACTGTTTTGAAGACAGTTGGTGTTTTGCCTGCCAAGGAAAAAGAAACATCCAGCTCACCTCTTTCCCTACCTCTTTGAAGAAACCCTGCAAAGATCCAGTGTGGGAGAGCTAAAATCCCTGGTGCTGCATCTCTCCTGAAAAGCTGGAAAAACCTGCCAGATTAATTCTACAATGCCGCCTGAAAATAACTGCTTTAGAAAAGATCCCAGTTACTCGTTTCCGTATACCCGGATGCCAGATCAAAAGGGACAACTGACTTCCTTCCGTATCTTCCTTTTTTCTTCAAGAATTAGCAAGTATTTGGCCAAAGTGTTCCTTTTATGACTTTTTTGTAACAGATCTCTGCAGAGAGAATTTCTATACTTTTTTAGAGTGTGTGTGAGTGTGTGTGTGGGGAATTTAAAAAGGGAACTTTCATATTTCAATCTGCGTGTTAATGCTTTGCTTCTTTACTGGATGAGTCTTGTTTGATAATAAACTGATAATTTTGTTGTTTATTTAAGAAACCTGGTTGGTATATTTTATTCTGGGATAAAGAGTAAAGTATTTGATTGATCAAATCGGTAACTGGGTAAACATTTTGAAAATATATGTTGTTACTTGCAGAGAAGTGGGACTAGAAAAGACAGTGTACTCTTCCCACCTCGGTCATAACACAAAGCATGTCACAGCATTCCTAAGAGTGGTCCTTGAGGTTGGGATTGTGGCTTCCAACAAAAAATCTAGTAATACTGGGATTCCCTTTTATTGGGGTGAATTTTACCAGTCCTCTAGGGATGGGCTGGGAGGTGATGAGGAGGGAGGGGGCTGCAAAATGGCAGGTGGTTGGAGTGCCCATCGCATTCCTGATGCCATGAAATTTTATCAGTGGAGGGGAAGGTGGAGGACGACCTTCTTGTCCAGAGGCCAATTGAGGCCCTTAAATGGCCAATAAACATTTTGACAGTGGCTGGTGGGGCCACCCCCGCCACATGGGGGGTCCTCCCAGTAAAACCAGGTGGCCTCCATGTGACATTGAGGGGAGCCTTCTTGATTGGACACTCTGTAGCCCACGGAGGGACCCCAGCAGCAATGGCCTCCCCTTCAGAAATCCTCACTACTGCTCTCGTCAACCCCCCACCCCATCCCTTGCCGGAGCCTGCCTGATTGGCCCTGGTGACACCTGACCCTACTGACCTTGTGGGGAGGTCGGCATCCAGTGTTGAATCTCGCGACTGGGCACTCCCAGCAGGGTCCACCGCTTCCAGTGGTGCTGCTGAGCATAAGGAGCTGCCAGCCCTCCAACTGGCCGGCAGCAGTTGAAGGCAGTCTCCTGCCTTTTCAAGGGATGGGCGCCCTGGCACTAGGCAGTTAATTTCCGAGCTGAGGTGAGGTTGCCCCTGACTTTCCAGCCTGGTATCAGGACTCCCGCCGCGGGGACCAAATTCAGCACATCATGTGTGCTCCAGACCAGAAACAGGCTGGTATGCACCACCTAGTGGATAGTTATGCCAAATCTCAATGCTATAAATGTCCATGAGGCAGAGATTTGGGAGCAGGTTGGCTGGCAGTCTATTGGTGAGGAACTGTGTGGTGAAAAAGAAACCTAAAAAGGCATGAAAATTCAATCTGAATAAAGAAAACAAATGTCTACTTTAAAAGTAATCTGAATTTTCTTTTACATCTGTGCCTTAAGCAAGACAATTGTTTTACTAGCCTGGATTTTACTTTCACTCTGGTTATAAGCCTTTTGCAGGGCATGATCTCAGAAAACTTTGTTATTAAAAATCATTGATTTTCTAGATACAAAAAAGTCTTCGAGACTGAAAGAGTCAATAATATGCTGGGGTAACAACACAATATTTATTACAACCAATTTAATTCACGTTCCTAGGTTTAGATCTATTGACTTTATTCATATTTCCAAATGTATATTCCTTCCATTTCATGCATTTTGTAATATGGATACAAACTAATGAGCACTACTATGCCCATTGGAAAATGTGTTTTTAATTTTGTTCCTTAGGTTTTCTGTACTTAAATACATTTGCAGTAATATAACACCAAACATTGACAATTGTTAATGTTATTTGGAAAAATGTGGTTAAACAAATTTTAATACAGTTCTACCATGGACAATCCGAGAAGCTCTCCACCCATCCCGCCCACCAGCACTCGCACAGAGGGCCAAAATTTGGCTGGGTCAGCTTCTTGGTAGATGTGTCACCATTCAGTTTTGAAATTTTCTTTCCCCTGCTTGGCATTATCCTATAAAAAACAGAGCAATCTCTGACCCTTAGGCTGGAAAATTCAGCCCATAGTGCCACATCTGGGGCGGCCCACACAGTGCACCATGCTTATAAGGGCGCATGCTGTGTGTGCGCTGGAAGTATGCAGAGAGGGCAGATCATGATGTCAAACAGAGTCTAACACTGAGTGGGCTCCTGATCTTCCATTTTGAACCTTGCAAGTCCTGTTAATGCCTTCTATTAAATTGTCCAAACTGAATATATGTTCAGCTGCCCAAGGGATCCCACCCTCACCCCCACTGGTGCTATTTAAAGGCAACAGGTTGGGACTTGAAGGCGAGGCGATTTTGACTTTCAGAGTGAGTGAAAGTACTCAGTTCAGTGTTGTTGAAGGAGTTTGGAAAATTTGTTGGACTTTGTCAAAGAGGTCAGAGAAGTGGCCACGCAAGTGGCCACTGAACTGTGAACTGTCTTGCTTCCTACAATTGGACATACAGCCATACAGCAGGTTGAAGACAGCTTTCCAGTGGGCGTTATGATCGCTGTCATCTTCAATTTCTAGGCAGACTGGATTTGGGGTTGGAGTTTAGGAGGTGCATGTTTGTAATGTGTATCTCTGTGAATAAATGCTTTTAAAAGCGTGTAAAGATTGGCTCCTGTTTTATCCTTTGCTACCAGACTTTCTGGAGAGTAAAAACCAGCACTCACTGGAGCGTGGTGGTCTGTTGTGTCCTCCACGACCTGGCTCTCTTGAGGGCACAGCCCTTGCCACCAGACCTTCGGCAGGTTCCTCGGGAGGAGGAGATTCAAGAGGAGGTGAAAGGAGAAGAAAGAAGATGATGAAGAGTAGGAAGAAGGAAGAAGAAATATGGATGCATGGTTGGTGGAAGACTGCTGATTTTCACTGGAAGTGACTGAAGATGGCCTTGCAGGATGAGCTCGAGCAGCTCTGGACTTTGCGGGCCCGGTATCAGACTGCACCACCTTGGCATGGGCAGCAGCAGTCTAGGCTGTCTGACTGAAAGGCAACAGTAGGGGCACTGGCAGAGCGGCAGTCATAGAAGGACAAACGCTGTCACCCTGAGAGAGGAGAGCAAGTTCATAGAGCCACTGCCATTCCCTAAGGGCGACACCTCACCAATCCTAGTAATCTGTTGGAAGGCAGATTGCTGGGCTGCTGTGAGAGCCTTCATGCCCCTTTGAACACTAATATCCACAGACATGACAAAAGCAGTCTGGGCTTGCATGGCACCAAGCTGGGTTTGCAGGGCAACAAGCATCAATTTCATGACCTTATTCCAAGCTTCCACTGCAGCAAAAAGATGTTGGGCAGCTTCTGACTGAAAACTGAGACATTAAGGTGGGACTTTTAAGCCAGCCAGCCGAGCCGGATGGTGGCAGGGGGAGGGGGGGTGGCGTAAGATGGAGCGGGAGGCTCCAAGAAACCTTCCTGACCCGCTCCAGCCTACTTTATGCAGGGCAGCGGCGGTGAGAAACGACCCGCCCGCCCCAGGCCAATCAAGGCCCTTAAGTGGTCACTTAACGGCCACGTAAGGGCCTTCGACGGCCTCCACGTGGACTTTCCGCGCGGCAAGCGGGTATCCTGGAGCTGAGAGAAGCCGCCTAACAAAACCAGGCGGCTCTCGAACATTCCTGGGGGGGTGCCCTCATGTTTGGGCACCCTGTGCACAATGGAGGGCCGCCCCCACTACACCAAACACTCTTAACACCCAGCACACCACAATTCCCCTCAATCGACCACCCTTTCCTTGCTGGGGCCTGACCAATTACCCCGGCAAGGCAACCAAAACTTTCTTGCCTTCCCTGCTCCCAGGCATCTTCTCTTCATGCTGGGCTGCAGTCCCAGCAGTAGCCACTGCTCCCGGTTAGAGCCGAATTCTTCTGCGCTCCTCGACAGTGGCAACAGGCTCTATGGCAGGCCTGACAAGGCACCAAGCATCTCTGTGTGCATGCCCATCAGTATTCTCCTGTATGACTCCCCACCAAAGTCGTGATCTGATTCCTCTGCAGCAGAACTTGCCTGTGACCTCACCTTCCAGAGAGCTGGTAGACACACTATCCTTTTTAACTGGCTTGGCTGCAGCCCACTCATGCTCGGTGAATCACCACATGCTGATCCTATACTACCCTCTAAAAGGTGTGTTGTGCCAGTATCTGAGCTTGTGCCAGTGAGTGTCAGAAAAGTGATAGTGCTTCTACATCAGATGTCTGCTGGTGCTTGTGCCCATCATGGTGAGGCTGCACTAGTTGGCCAGGTGGTAGTTCTTGGGTATTTGAAAGCAAAAATGCAGAAAGGGAAGATTAGGGTGAGTGAAGGAGGGCATGGATTGGAAATCAAGAGATCCATGGTCACACTATCTGGAGCTTGCACTTCATGCCAGGTAACAGCGTGCAAGTGAAATGCTATTTGAGAAGGTGCACAAAACAGAAATGTACCAACATCCCGAATATTCTTGGCAAGGCTGGATGCAACGGCCTCAGTCATTGTGGCTGTATAATGCAGAGCACCGTCACCTCAAAAAGGCTCAAGTTATGCAGGTGTGCCTCACCCCACTGGTTTTATCCTGCTGCCATCTGTTATGTGTGACATTTTTTTGCATGAGGGAGGGAAAAGTGTTAGTGAGTGTCTGCAATGTTTTTGAGTGATATGCCTGTCATGACTGAAAGCTGGGAGTATGTGGAAGCTGTGACATGTGGGTGTGAGGCTTGCAGCAGTGGTAAATATATGAGAGTGAGTTGGAGCATCTGAGTGTTAGGAAGGAGTCCTGATTGCTGATGGGTGAGTGATGGGGCTGTGGTGCACTGAGCAGCATGAGAAGTTAGTGATGCGGTGGGTAGATTGGAAGATGCATTCACTGACTTTGACCACTCGTGTGAGATCATTGAACTTTTTCCATCACTCCAGCCAGATCCTTGGGAATTCACTTCTCTGGCTTCTTCCTGCCCTCAAAGACTTTCAGAATTCAGAATTTATCCATCAAGATGCAGCCTTCAAGTGGGGCAGGCTGCCTTTTGCAGGTTGGCTGTAAGTCATGCTAATCATGTACACACTTGGGTCCCCTCCTGAGAGAGCAGCCAGTCAGCAGCATATTTTGTGATGGTTTGCATGCCATAATCATGTTGAAGAGCAGGCAACACAAAATTTGCGTGCTGCCTGCCTTGTTTCGATGGGACGTGGAATAATCATGTATCATAATCCCTACACCCACAAATGGGCCTTATCAAATTTCTAACCTTTAGTGTGCTGATATTTTATTATGTTATGATGAATTGAAAAATTAGGATGACACATATATTATTTTTATTTGTTTGGAGGATGTGGGCATCACTGGCCAGGCCAGCATTTATTGCCCATCCGTAATTACCCTTGAGAAGGTGGTGGTGAGCTGCCTTCTTCAACCTCTGCAGTCCATGTGGGGTAGGTACACCCACAGCGCTGTCAGGAAGGAAGTTCCAGGATTTTGACCCAGAGACAGTGAAGGAATGGCGATATAATTCTAAGTCAGGATGGTGTGTGGCTTGGAGGGGAACTTGCAGGTGGTGGTGTTCCCATGCATTTACTGCCCTTTTCCTTCTAGTTGGTAGAGGTCGTGGATTTGGAAGGTGCTGTCTAAGGAGCCTTGGTGTGTTGCTGCAGTGCATCTTGTAGATGGTACACACTGCTGCCTCTGTGCGTCAGTGGTGGAGGGTGTGAATATTTGTTGATGGAGTGCCAATCAAGTGGGCTTCTTTGTCCTGGATGGTGTCGAGCTTCTTGAATGTTGTTGGAGCTGCACCCATCCAGGCAAGTGGAGAGTATTCCATCACACTCCTGACTTGTGCCTTGTAGATGGTGGACAGGCTTTGGGGAGTCAGGATGTGAGTTAGTTGCCTCAGAATTCCCAGCCTCTGACCTGCTCTTGTAGCCACAGTATTTATGTGGCTGGTCCAGTTCAGTTACTGGTCAATGGTAACCCCCAGAATGTTGATAATGGGGGATTCAGCGATGGTAATGCCATTGAACAGCAAAGGGAGATGGTTAGATTCTCTCTTGTTTGATATGGCCATTGCCTGGCATTTGTGTGGCACAAATGTCACTTACCACATATCAGCTCAAGCCTGTATGTTGTCCAGGTCTTTCTGCATATGGACATGGGCTTCTTCAGTATCTGAGGAGTCACGAATGGTGCTCAGATTGTGCAATCATCAGCGAATATCCCCACTTCTGACCTTATGATGGAGGGAAGGTCATTGATGAAGAAGCTGAAGATGGTTGGGCCGAGGACACTACCCTGAGGAACTACTGGAGTGATGTGCTGGGACTGAGATAATTGACTTCCAACAACCACACCATCTTTCTTTGTGCTCGGTAAGACTCCAACCAGAGGAGAGCTTTCCCCTGATTCCCATTGATTCCAGTTTTGCTAGTGTTCCTTGATGCCACAATCAGTCAAATGCTGCCTTGATGTCAAGGACAGTCACTGTCACCTCACCTCTCGATACCAAGGCTGTAATGAAGTCAGGAGCTGAGTGGCCCTGGCGGAACTCAAACTGAGCGTCAGTGAACAGGTTATTGCTGAACAAATGCCGCTTGATAACAGTGTCAGCGACCTCTTCCATCACTTTGCTGGTGACTGGCAGAAGACTGATAGGGCAGTAATTGGCCGGGTCGGATTTGTCAGGCTTTTTGTGCACAGTACATACCCGGGCAATTTTCCACATTGCCAGGTAGATGCTAGTGTTGTAGCTGTACTGGAACAGCTTGGCTAGGGGGAGAGGCTAGTTCTGGAGTACAAGTCTTCAGTACTATTGCCGGAATGTTGTCAGGGCCCGTAGCCTTTGCAGTATCCAGTGCTTTCAGCCGTTCCTTAATATCATTTGGAGTGAATCGGATTGGCTGAAAACTGGCATCTGTGATGCTGAGGAACTCAGGAGGAGGCTGAGATGGATCATCCACTCAGCACTTCTGGCTGAAGGTGGATGCAAATGCTTCAGCATTGTCTTTTGCACTAATGTGCTGGGCTCCCCCATCGTTGAGGATGGGGATATTTGTGGGGCCTCCCCTTCCTGTTAGTTATTTAATTGTCCACCACCATTCACAACTGGATCTAGCAGGACTGCAGAGTTTAGATCTGATCCGTTGGTTGTGGGATCGCATAGCCCTGTCTATTGCATGCTGCTTCCACTGTTTGGCACGCAAGTAGTCTGGTGTTGTAGCTACACCAGGCTGACACCTCATTTTTAGGTATGCCTGATGCTACTCCTGGCATGCCCTCCTGCACTCTTCATTGAACCAGAGTTGGTTCCCCCGGCTTAATGGTAATGGTAGAGTGGGAGATATGCCAGGCCATATGGTTACAGATTGTGGTTGAATACAATTTTGCTGCTGCTGATGGCCCACAGCACCTCATGGATGCCCAGTTTTGAGTTGCTAGATCTGTTTGAAATCTATCCCATTTAGCACAGTGGTAGTGTCACACAACACAATGGTGGGGTACCTTCAATGTGAAGACGGGTCTTTATCTTCACAAGCACTGTGCAGTGGTCACTCCGACCAATACTGTCATGGACAGGTACATCTGTGACAGGAAGATTGGTGAGGACAAGGTCAAGTAGGTTTTTCCCTCTTGTTGGTTCCCTCACCACCTACCACAGACCCAGTCTTGCTGCTATGTTCTTTAGGACTCGGCCAACTTGGTCAGTAGTGGTGCTACCGAGCCACTCTTGGTGATGGACATTGAAGTCCCCCACCCAGAGTACATTTTGTGCCCTTGCTACCCTCAGTGCTTCTTCGAATTGGTGTTCAACATGGAGAGGCACTGATTCATCAGCCAAGGGGTGGCAGTAGCTGGTAATCAGCAGGAGGCTTCCTTGCCCCTGTTTGACCTGATGCCATGAGACTTCAATGTTGAGGACTCCCAAGGCAATTCCCTCCTGACTGTATACCACTGTGTCGTCACTTCTGATGGGTCTGTCCTGCCGGTGAGAGAGGACACAGCCAGGGCTGGTCATGGTGGTGTCTGGGACGTTGTCTGCAAGGTATGATTCTGTGTCAGGATGTTGCTTGACTAGTCTGTGGGACAGCTCTTCCAAATTTGGCACAAGCCGCCAGATGTTAGTAAGAAGCACTTTGCAGAGTCGACAGGGCTGGGTTTTCCATTGTGGTTTCTGGTGCCTAGGTCGATGCCAGGTGGTCTGTCAAGTTTCACTCCTTTTCTTAGACTTTGTAGTGGTTTGATACAACTGAGTGGCTTGCTTAGCCATTTCAGAGGGCATTTGAAGTCAACCACATTGTGATGAGATTCCATTTATGTATACCATCTTTATCACCTCGGCATTAGGCATTATCTGGCCAGGGGACAGAATGAACAATCTGGAAGGGAGGATTGCAACCTCTCTTGCAGAAACTGCTGGGTTTTCCTTCCCTAAGTAACAATGAATGTATAAAGCTCCTCACCAGATTTCCCATCTTTTCTGTGCTGAACTGAGATGATACTTAATATTCAGGCAGTAAGGACATACATCAACTCCAATGTAGTTCCCATTTACTGTCCTATTCTCTGATATTATGCTTGAATCCAGCAAACTTTGTAAGATTATAACTAATGCACCACAATTTCCTTGCTTGTTTCTTTTAATAGCGCAGGGGGGAAACTATATGGGCCTGCAGTTTTGCCTGGCTTCAACCCTATTAGTTTATCCATCTCTAAAATTTCTTCCCTTCACTAATCGCTTATCTTTTCTATATTGCTGGTGTATTACTCTCCTTTTTTGCTGCAAAAGACTGCAGCAAAATATTCATTTAGCACATGAGGAATGCCCTTATGCTCTACCATCATACCTACATCTATTTTTTTAATTGCTCCACCCCCTCTTTTGACACTTTGAGCTGGATTTTCAATGTGGAGGCGGGAAACATGAACCTGGTTTGATTTTTGGTCTGAAACCTTCCACCTCTGGGAAGCTGATTTGGATTGCAATTTTCAAGTGGGAAAGCCTTAATTTGTATTGGGAAGGTTTCCTCTCCTCTTAGAGCCAGTGGGATTGAAAATGGCAGAGGGTCAAATCAAGTATGGGGCTCATGTAGACTTCCAAGGCAGCCATCAGAGGTTGTTCTGAGGGAGAGATCTGTCTTCCACCACACCAGAGGGAGAAGAGATGTCACAGGGAACAGGAGTCATTGCACTAGGGTTAGGCAGACCCTCATTTCATCGATGCCAACCTGGCTCTAATGCTGCAGGCCATGAGGGAGAGGAAGGGTTCCTCTTCCTGGAGGGTGGCAGGAGGAGGCCATATTGTCATACAGAAGGGGCACCTCTCTATTCGGTGTTATCCCCCTCTGCCTCCTCTGCCCCATCTTCCTCCTTCTCTCGTATCTCCTGCTCCCCACCACACCCCAATGAACTCTTTCATTCCAGGCTCTCACTGTCCTCAAAGTTCACACCTCTCTGGAGGACCATGTTATGGAGAGCGCAGAAGACCATCACAATGACCGAGACTCTCTCAGGAGGGTATTGGATGGTGCCACCCGACCGATCCAGGCACCAGAATTGCATCTTCAGAAACCCGATGGCCAGCTCAATGGTTGGCCTGCTGAGTGGGTGGCATTGGCTTAGTCGCCTCTGTGCCTCTGTCTAGAACTCCCATATAGGGATCGGTAGCCATCTCCTCAAGGGATTTCCCTTGTCTCCTTGGAGCCAGCCATGCACTTTGGGAAATGGAGTGAAGGACCAAAGCAGCCTAGATTGGCATAGGATGAAGGAGTCATGGCAGCTGCCACAAAAGTGAGTGCACATGTGGAGGAAGGTCTTGTTGTGGTTGCAGACCAGTTGGACATTGAGGGAGTGGAAGCCCTTCCTGTTGATGGATCTCACGGCCAGTCGCTGGGTGCCTTGATGGCCACAAGGGTACAATCGATGATGACCTGCACCTGAAGGAATACATCGATGCATCAAAATGAAATGCCCTCTGTGCCAGCACAGGCCCATCTGTGTCAAAGTGGGTGTATTCCCTGCCCTCCTGAAAAAGACATCCATGACCTGCCTGATGACCTAATGAGATGCCGGCTGCGAGATACCACCTAGGTCAACAGCTGATCCCTGGAATGACCCATTTGCATCGAGGTTCAGAGCACCTGAGACCTTGATGGCTACAGCCAGGGGACTGCCATGGGGGCCGTGAGGCCTCAGATCATTGGCACATAGGACCGAGGCCATTTGCCTGGATAGACGCATGCCTCCTACAGCACTGACACTCTGTCATTTGCTGGTAGCTGATTCTTGGGCTGTGCACCCGATGTCTTGGATAGCACCTTCCTCCCCCTGCTGTGCTTCTCGGGCCTGTTGTTGTCCAGGAGGTTGCATCTGTCACCACTCATCCTTGCTGCTCTGCCCAATGTCAGAGTCGCCTGTTCCCATCTGACAATCGTCAGCTGGGCATTGAACATCACCAGACCTTCCTGTGCCAACCCTAGGTGCCACCGTGATGCCAGAGGGCTTACTTCCCTCTTGGATTCATGGCACTCTCCAATGTAACTTTAACTCTTTCAGCTTCAACAATATCCAAATGAAGACAATTGAGGCAGCTAAGCTTCATTTACTGCCTCTGCTTTAAACAGCTAGTTCCATTGTCATTATCGCCCTCCACAATGCTCACTTCCTCACTACCCTGTCGTGTTCCCCCCATGGCATAATAGCTCCCTGCTCCTGACCAGCCTGTTAATGAGCTCTTTAATGAGATCAACAGGCAATTAGTTGGACATGGGCACCTGATCCAGCCCTTCCCTGCCATCTGAAGTTTAAAAATAGCTTCGCGTTCCGGAGTTGGTGAATGATCCAAGAACATGATCTTCAAAAAGCACTCGCTGCTGTTCCCGCTCTCGGGGGGATTGAAAATCTGGCCCTTTTTTTGACATGCTTCTAAAAAACATGGTATTACTCTTGATAGCATCTAGAAGTTTTTTTCATACTCCATCTGTGCCCTCCTCCTTACTTGCTTGATCCCTTTTTGCTACTTTAGATAACCTTCCAGTTCTCATCCTTACACTTTCCTTTGCCCTTACACATCCTTCTCCTTTTGTTTAACACTGGCCTTAAAACCGTGATTGCATCACCCAAAAATTCTATACTTGTTTCTAATTGCCTGCTTAAATAAACTCATTCTGGATCCGTAGATGTACTAGCTAAAAATATCTCCCAACCTATTACAGTTAATGTCTTCCGCATCCATTCAAAAGTGGCGTTAAATCCAAAGCTTGGTCTTTGGTCCTCTTTTCGCCCCTTTTTGATAATCTCTATGACCGCTGCCACACACTATCCCTCTAGTTATATTAGTGCTTAAGCCTCCTTTATACTACTTCTAATATCCCTGGCATTGGTGTCTAGGAGTTGACTACTTTACTTCTCTCAGATTACCTCCTTATTTGTCTCTTTGCCTCTGTCAACTTAAAATCTTGCTTAACTTGTGTGAAAATTTGTGCATCCACTTCTCCTACCTTTTCTATTCCCTATGCTATCTATTTTAAAATCTTGAATCCCCCACTTCATTCCTTTCCACTTTACTAATTGAACATTCTCACCATTCTGTTACTTACCATCTCTACAAGGGCATCTACAAGGGCATTGGTACCAATGGATTTAGATGAAACTATCCTTTTTGCCCCTGCATCAGAACTTGTCCCAATTCCTTATGAATATGAAAATCTTCTTTCTCCACCTATTTGATGTGTTTAAACTGCTTCATTTGAAAAGCAATTTCATATTGACACTGGTTAACTTCATTTGACAAGAGAATAATGTTCATGTGCAGGCTCCCTACACAGGTATCATTAAAACCAGCTCCTTTACTCCAGTGGTAGAATCGTCCAGCCGTAGTCTTAGGTTAAGTTTTGGTAATATAATGAAGGGAGCTGATGTACAGACATCAACTCTTGTGATCCAACTAACCAAGCAGCAAAGTAAAATCATGTTAATTAGCTTGAGCTTGAGGTCTTGCAATTTAATTTACCACTGAACTCCCCTTGAAAGATCACTAATGGTGATTTTTTACTTATGGTTTTGATTTCCATGTTAGTCATGGTTGCTGGCTATTCTCCCTCCTTTTCCAGAAGCTTGTCCACCTATTCCATTATCCTGGCATTGCCACACAACCCACCATTTAGCTTCCCAGTCAAAACAGAAAAAGAGGCTATTTCTTCAAGTTACATGATCTCTCTCAACTATCTATTCTTGTGAATATATTTACTTCGTCTGCATGGGAAACCATTTATTTCATGGTACAATTATATTGCTTGTGATTATCCTTTTCGTGTCATGGCCATTGTCCAATTCATAGACATCCATCACTGCATATCCACTGGACAATTTCAGACTCATGGTATCTCAGTACCTGCTCTTTTGGTCTTCTCTCCACTTCTCAATTGATGGTCAACCATTGCCCATCCTCTACCTCATTCTTCCCCTCTATTTGTTGGGTAACCATCTTCTGGCACGTACATTTCAGAAACTCTCCCTCATTGTGATTTTGAGGTTGAGTGAGTCTGTTTGGAAGCTTTGTGCCATGTCTGCTGTTTAAAATTGGGGAGAGGTTCTCACAGCTGAGGTATTTTGCTAAACCCTAAAAGCATATAAGATTGTAAATTCCAGAAAGCTTACAGTGGTTGTGAGAGCAACAGTGAGATTGAACTGAGGAACAACATTGATCTGAGCAGGAATAAAAGCAAAAGATTGCAGATACTGGAGGTTACAGACCTGAAACGTTAACTCTGCTTCTCTCTCCACAGATGCTGCCTGACCTGCTGAATATTTCCAGCACTTTTGGTTTTTATTATTGATCTGAGCAGGAGCTGATGCTGAGAGAGAGCTGGTCCATCACACCAGGTCTGGTAAAAGATATGTTGCCACCTAGCTTAGCTCATCACATTTACTAAGCCCAAATAGGAAAGTATGATGTGGGAATTCCTGGAAGCCAAGCATATTCTGGATCTAGCCACTCAGTGCCAATTTCAACACGTGCAGTTGTTGGTTCCTATCTTCCACTTTCCGTTTCTTAGCAAACTGAAAGATAATTTTTTAACCAATATTATTCCCCACTGAAGCAGATGATACAAAGGTTGGTGGAGTTGTGGATACCGAGGAGGGCTATTGTCGTCTGCAAAGGGACTTGGATAGGTTGCAGTGCTGGGCTGAAAAGTGGCAGATGGAGTTTAACCCTGAAAAGTGTGAGGTCGTCCATTTTGGAAGGACAAACACGAATGCAAAATACTGGGTTAACGGTAGGGTTCTTGGGCATGTGGAGGAGCAGAGAGACCTTGGGGTCTATGTGCATAGATCGTTGAAAGTTGCAACTCAAGTGGATAGGGCTGTGAAGAAGGCATATGGGGTGTTAGCGTTCATTAGCAGAGGGATTGAATTTAAGAGCCGTGAGGTGATGATGCAGCTGTACAGGACCTTGGTAAGGCCTCATTTGGAGTACTGTGTGCAGTTCTGGTCGCCTCATTTTAGGAAGGATGTGGAAGCCTTGGAGAGGGTGCAGAGGAGATTTACCAGGATGTTGCCTGGAATGGAGAATAAGTCTTACGAGGAAAGGCTGAACATTCTAGGCCTCTTCTCATTAGAACGGAGAAGGATGAGGGGTGACATGATAGAGGTTTATAAGATGATCAGGGGAATAGATAGGGTAGACAGTCAGAAACTTTTTCCCCGGGTGGAGCAAAGCGTTACAAGGGGTCATACATTTAAGGTGAAGGGTGGGAGATATAAGGGGGATGTCAGGGGAAGGTTCTTTACCCAGAGAGTGGTCGGGGCATGGAATGCCTTGCCTGGGGAAGTTGTTGAGTCAGAAACTTTAGGGACTTTCAAACGGCTTTTAGATAGGTATATGGATAAAGGAGAATGATGGGGTATAGATTAAATTGTCCTTGACAGAGGACAAAGGATCGGCACAACATTGTGGGCCGAAGGGCCTGTTCTGTGCTGTATTTTCTATGTTCTATGTTCTATGTTCTATGAAGTTCCTAAAAAACCTAGGTCTATATCATTCTGTTGGTCCTTACATTGTTGCTCTTGCACCTTTTTGCATTTTGTTGTTAATGTAATACCATTTGGTCGATATCGAACTACATTCAGTGCTATGTTTGTAATTTTGTTGCCTCCTTTAGCTCACTGTCAGTGGTGGAGATGTTGGCCTCAATTTTATTTGCTGTTTCCCTGCACTATAGTATGACTGACAAAGTCCTGTCATACTGTTTGTACAAAATGTTTGGACATATCTGCATTTCTTGTGTTCTTGTGTTTAATCTGTAGTTGTTTATTTATTTTGGCTATGTGACCTATTATTTGTTAGGTTACTGAACCAAACAGTAGCTTTTGACACCTAAATGTAATTGTCTGTGGTAGTCAATGAGAAAAATGTAAAGAAACAATAAATGTCACATTGAGTATGGAGAAAGCTTAGAAGAGTCTTCTTTTCCTAATGTTCTGGACTTCCAACTTTCTCAACTGCAGTAGCTTTCAGACTGGTTACTAACTCCTTCTGTACATGCCTACAAATTTGGCTTAAATCCTTAATTGATGGGTAGAGGCTTTAATCTCCTCTTCATTGCGGTTTGCTTTTATCATGTAATGGCTTTATGTCACAAAAGAGTGAGCATACCAGCTGTGACTTGGAGAATTGGAATTTAGAAAACCTTTATCTGAATTCAAACCACAATGAGCACATGTTTTCATTAAAATGCACTAGTTGATCTCTTGTGAGTTTTACTGGCATCAAGACCAATTGCATCCTTCAGGTGGTGGGGTTACAGGTTGTAGATAATTGGACCAGGGCACACAAATGTCATTCAGTCTGTCCTGTTTGTTATATAATAATTTGATTTAATGTTATTTAGTTAAATAGTAAAGCTTATGGCAATTTGGGAAGCAGAGTTGTTGAGTTGTTTGGAGCATAGGAACTTGTGTGCAGTAAAGACTAAGGAGCTAGGAAATACCAAACTGAGACATTGCAGTTTCACCACTGGTGGGACAGTGTGACATTGAGTCCATTGCTTCTATTGACATTTTATTTTTCTCTTGGTCCCTCTTTTCTCCCATATTCTCAGGTACTTTGGCCCCTAATCCCTATCCACTTTCACACTACTCCTCTACCTTCCTATTCTCCTCAAACATGTTGTTGCCTCCCAAATCCTTGCCCATCTTTCTCAGAATTCCATGTTTGAAGCTCCCCAACCAGGTTTTCACCCAGCTATTGTATTGAAATGACCCAAATCAAAGTCACAAATGACATCCTCCATGATGATGATCATGGTCCATTTTCCTTCTTCAACTTCTCTGAGCCTTTGTCACAGTCGACTACGTTATCCTTGATGCCATTTCTCCATTGTCCACCTCAGAATGATTGCCTTCACTTAATTCCTTTCTTACTCATTCAATCATAGTCAAAGCATCTTCAGCAATGGCTTCTCTTCGCACCCCATCATTGTTACTTCTGGAGTCCTCCAACAATCTCGCCTAACCCCTTTTCTTCTTCATATAGATGCTGCCCCTTGATAACATCATCCAAAGACGTAAGGTCAGATTTTACACCCAGGTCTACCTCTCCGCCATCTGTCTATACCGTCCACTGTCAAAGGTTGTTTGGTATCCAGTCACTGATAAGCCACAGTTGTTTTCAGTTAAATGCAGGGAAGGCTGCAGCCATTTCCTTGGCCCCCACCTCAAAATGTGTTCCCTTGCCATTGATTCTACTCCTGCCGCACTTTTACCACAGTCTCTGCTTGAATCAATTGTTTGCAGTCTCAGTGTCTTGTTCGATCCTATGCTGAGCTACCGACTTTCTATCTTCTTATTACAGAGACTGCCTATATTCATTTCCATAACATAGCTTGCCTGCGTCTTCACCTCACCCCATTTTCTGTTAAAACTCTCAACTATGTCTTTGTCACCTCCAGAATCAACTATTCCAAAGCTCACCTGGCATATCTCTCATCCTCCATGCTCTGTAAACCACAGCTCATGCAAAATTTTTCTGCCCATATCCCATTCCACACTGAGTCCTACACACCCATCACTCATATCCTTGCTGAGCCACATTGGTTCCCGGTCCTTCACATCTGACTTGCACTCACTAGCAGCTGTTCAACCATGACAGCCACATCACCCAAACATATTGCAGGACACTCACTAATACACTTTTCTCTTTCTTGCAGGTGGTGCATAACAGGAGGCAGCAGGAAAGAACTGGAGGAGGACAAGCATGTCTGCTTATTTCTATCCCCATGCAGGAGACAGTGCTGGCCATCATGGGAATGGGCATCATTGAGGCTGTGGCCACTGGCGGCGTGGAGGGATTGATGATGAAGGTATCTGCAAACCTAATCCTCCTTCTCTCAGCCCATGTTTCTCGTATTGCACAATCCCTTCTGTCTCACAAGTTTCTGATGTTGTAAGCACGCACGTGTTACTTTCTCCTCTCCCCTCACCACAATCCTTGTTTCTTTTCCATTTCCAATTCCCAAGAACTGGAACTTTCTCAGCCAGAGGAAGAAGATAGTGAAGGTGAAAAAACACCATTACTAATTCTTACACACACAGCCACCTGCTCAGAGACTGCATGCATAGAGGCAAGGATAGAAGAAAGTTCTGCACATGGTGAGACACCAGGCACAAATGTGCAGGAGCCAGTGTGGGTGGAAAGGATAGCACAGGTACCAGCTCTCTAGAGGGTGAGGTCACACACTAGTTCTGCTGCAGAGGAATCGGAAGAGGACTTTAATGAACTGACCTACAGAAGAAAGCTGATGGGTGTTTATGACCAAATGCTTGGTGCACTGAGAAGCCTGTCAGAAAACCTGCACACAATGTCAACAAGCATGGAGGAGTCCAGCACACCTGGTAGGACATTGGCTGGAGTATAGGTATATTGGAGTGTGTAGTTGGAAAATGGCAGAGCTGGTGTCAAATCACACTGATTGAAGTCATAATCTGCATGCTCTGCAGGCTGCCGGCAGTCATTAGATGTGCATGTGCAAACCCTTTTACCAAGATGGTATCCAGTTTGAAGTGTGCACGCACAGGTTGGATCCCATTTTCGAGCATTAGGTGGCTGTGCAGATCCTAATAAATGGATATTACACTGTTCAGTTTAACCTCCACTAAGCCCTCACATGATTATTGTTTGATTTTGCTCTGAATCAGTATTGGAAAATGAATCATTGCAATTTAAATTTATAATTTTCAGTACTAGGGTATATTGGATTATGTGATTTACAATCATACTAATGTAATCACAGCTGTTCTTTGTAAGAGGGCTAATGTTTGGGCTATTGGCACCCCTTGAAGGAAGGTTATATGGGCCCTCTTCCAATATTTCATGTGCATGCAGATGAATAGCATATATTGTTCAAAAGAAGCCAGGCTGCACATGAATTTCGAATCACATGTAATTTCCAGCAATGTCTTTTGATTTAACTGTGCAGTTATGTGGTAATTGTTTTCTGTCTTTCCCTGAGGGGAAGCTTGATGCCTCTCACTAATTTTTATTTTTGCCTTAATTCTTGAGCATCTTGGAACAGTACACAGCCCAAAACCATCCCTGCTCTGTAGAGATCCTTGGACCTATTTTCAACAGAGATTGTCGATTCAGAGGCACCTGATATGGAGCTACAAAAATGCAATCCATTGATTCGCCTGCAAATTGATAGACCTTTTACTTGCATCTTACTAAACTTATTTTCAAAGCTTCTCCAATAGTTTAGTTGAAAATCAAAGAAAGTGCTTGCATTTATGTAGCCCCTAAGGACGTCCCAAGGCGCTTTATATGCTGATGTACTGTTGAAATGAAGTCACCATTATGATGTAGGGATATGCGGCAGCCAATTTATGCACAGCGAGATCCCACAAGCAGCAATCAGATAATGACTAGATAATCTGTTTATAAGTGGTGTTGATTGATGTTTAGTTGTTGAGTGACTGAAGAAACTGACCAGAGAAGAACTAAGTTTTTTTTTGTCACTTACTTTAATGTGGAGTCAGGAAGATCAGAAGAGACCCTCCGAGCTCTACAGTAACACAATGAGCTACTGTGCTCCGGTACTGAGGGTACTGTGTACCCTCCCATTTGTCTCCCTGCCCTAGTACTTGCCTACAGACTAGCTCCATCTTTGGTCACATGTTCTGGATGCATCACCCATTTTGCATGGTTGCTGGTGATAACTGAGTTTCTCGACTAATAATTTTAGTCAACGCCAATTTTCTTCCCCAATTCAAGTAACTGAAATAATGATATTAATTACAGGGAATCAACAGAGTTTGATATTTGTTATCATTTTCAATAATTTTTCTCACTCCTTCCACCTGATCTGAACCTCTTGACTTATACTGAAACCAAGTGATACCTTGTCCGAGTGGCCATTGTTCATTTGTAACCCTGCACATTGAAGCCGGGGTTTTCAGGCTCAGTCTCACCTGCTTTCTGGTGGATCTGAAGTGTATGGCACTGGAACTGTTCTCAGAAACTTTCTCTTTCACATCCTTACCTTCCTTCTTTTTCCAGAGGGCAGGCCCGGTGACATAAAACACAATTTACATTGCAATGAGAGAAGCATAGGCTCTGTCATGTATCCTACCATTTGCACTGTTCAAACACTGGGCAGCCTGTTGTGTCCAGACATTTAGTATTCAGCGGGTAGCGGAAGGGAGGCCATAATGTCTATATGCAGCTACAATCTATGGAAGCTCTCAGGGAGTGCTGTCTTGCATGGACCTCATGGGGAGGGTGAAAATATTGTAAGAAAAATATGTCACTTTGTTGATGGTATAGAGACCACCTGCACCCTGATATTGTAGCACGTCTAACATCAAAACTTCACGTACTTTTCAGTGGCCAGGGAGACTCACTTCCAATATCATAATGCTCCTTTGGCTGGAAGGCAACCTCATGACAGGTGGAATTACTAGCCCCCTAGAGGTCTTCCTTTTTGGGAAGGGGGCTGAGTGTCTAGTGGATGTCTGGGTATCTTACAAATGGGGTAATGTAAGTGACCATCACACATACATACATGTCACAGGATATCAATCAAGAACAAGAACAGCGGCCAATTTCCCAGCCGATTTTAACAACAGGGCCACATCTGAACTAATATTTACAGAATACTGCCAGACACGTGACCAGATTGACTACCTGGCCGGTACTTTGCTCTTGTAGTAAATCATTTGAGCATCGCTGGAAATATATCTATCTTGCTTTTGGAACAAATACATTGTGGACCTCCATTCCTGCAGTTCAAACAGAAATACTGTTACCATTTTTTAATTACTACAAGCTGCTACAACTAGTGGGAGGATACAATATAGCTAAAATGTCATAAACCCACAGATTTTATATGTCCCTCCTCCATTTCCACTGAGCATTTTGCACTGATTTACAGGTTTGTACAACCATTATAGAAATTTACGTACCTGTAATTTACAGGATCCTAACATTGGTAAAATTGCTCTGCTGGAATTGTTGTAACTATTGGTATAGTCATCTTAGTATGTGTTTATATTCAGGATAATACTTCTAGGATGTGTTTAGATACTGGTATTTAAGTGTGAAGCTGTGTTTAGATACTGATGAATGATATTGTTATCTTAGAATGTGTTTAGATACTGGGATAAAAGTGCAAGATACTGGTTTAAAGTATGTTTAGATGGTGGTGAGGGAGTAGGGCCATGTAGCGTGTGCTTAGATACTGATATTACAGTGTGAGATTGTGTTTAGATGCTGTTATGGTTGTTTCAGAGAGTGTTTCAATGCTAGTAGTGCAGTGTTGGGGAGTGTTTAGATACCTCTTTGACAAAGCTTTTGGTTAATGTTACGACCAGGTGAGGAAGGGGTCACAGGCTCCCTTTTGCCTCTTCTCTGGTTTGATTGCAACAGGGTTCATCTTTTAAACACAGTGGTTTAACTTACCAACTCAGTGAGCACTTGCTCCTGTTACTTTAATTACAATTGCAAATGAACCAATCAGGCAGGTTTTCTTGAGTTTAAACAAGAAAGATGTAAGTTTATTAACCTTATCACTCTAAACCGGTTAAAATTACCAAAATATGCAACACATCCATACTCACATTCATACGAGAGGCACGTACACTCACAAATAGATATAGAGGGAAGAAGAGTTGGGAGGTTGAAGTAAAGTCTGTAATAAATGGAATTCAAATACTGAGTTTCAATGTTATTTGTTGAAGTTAAATCTTGAAGTCCTCGTTGGGGCCATATGCACAATTCAGGCTTGCTTCTCTGGTTCCAGAAGGCTGAAGAGAAGTTTTATCCATCTTCTTGATTATTGCCTGTCAGGGTCTGTAGAGTTGAGGTTTAGCTGCAGCTGAAGTTCCCCTGGGACTTTGCTGGAGAGGGAGACAGAGAGAGAAGTGTTTTCTTCTTGGAGTTCAGTTACAGTCTTTTTTCTTTCAAAGGCACAATTCACAAAACTCAGTGTTACACCAGCAGGTATGTCATGTGATCACCTCTGTTTGAAAACAGAAGTTTCTGGAAGGTTGTATGAAATTCAAAGATCTTCAGACACACTTGGTAGGTGGCGGTTTGGCTCTTTCAAAGTCAAAGTGTGTTGATGGCTTTTGATCACTACTATTGGCAAAACCATTCTCGTTAATTGAATCAGAGAGCACCCCCATTGTTCTAGCTAGACTGGGTAATTTATCTCTGTCTCCCAGCCAGCCTTTTGGCTTCACATATGCAAATTATCCATGGCCATCTTTAGCTGTTCTGTTCTGCTGTTTTTAACAGTTATTTGTGATAATGTCCAGTAAAAAGATCTCAATCAAAGTTTTATTTGACAAAATTAACATTTTCCATTTGGCATGTGGTTTTTCCATTACAGTTACCTATCCCAATATCTCCTTATGTGACTCAGTGTCAGATTTTGTTTGATAACGCTTCTGTGAAGCACCTTGGAACATTTTGCCATGTTAAAGGTGCTGTTCAAATGCAAGTGAATGTTTAGATACCAATAGAGAAGTATTAGGGAACACAGGAACAGGAGAACAGGTGTAGGCCATTTAGCTCCTCAAACCTGTTCCACCATTCAATGAGTTCATGGCAGATCTGTGATGTAAATCCATATACCTGCCTTTACCCTTAGGTTAATCTATCAATCTCAGATTCAAAATTAACAATTTACCTAGCATCAATTGACATTTATGAAAGAGCGTTCCAAACTTCCACCATTCTTTGTGTGTAAAAGTGTTTCCTAATTTCAATGCTGAATGGTCTGGCTTTAGTTTTTAGACTGCCTCTAATCCTAGACTCCTCAACCAGCGGAAATAGTTTTGCTCTATCTACCTTATCTGTCTTCCTTAATATGTTGAAAACGTCAATCAAATCACCCCTTAACCTTCTAAATTCCAGGGAATCAAATCCTAGTTTGTGTAATCTCTCCTTGTAGTTTAATCCTTGAAGTCCTGGTATCGTTCTAGTAAATCTACACTGCACTCACCCCAAGACCAATATATCCGCCCTAAGGTGTGATGCCCAGTCTGCTCAAAATACTCCAGGTGTGATCTAACCAGTGCTTTGTATAGCTGCTGCACAACTTCTACCCCCTTGTATTCTAGTCATCTAGATATAAAGGCCAGCATTCCAAATGCCAATTTGACTATTTTCTATACTTGTTCATGACATTTTAATGATCTACATGCCTGGACCCCATGTCTCTTTGGACCGCCACTGCTTTTAGCTTTTCGCCATTTAGAAAGTATCCTGATCTATTCAATTTAGGTCTAAACTGGATGATCTCACATTTGTCGGCACTGAAATTCATTTGTCACAGTTGTGCCCAGTCATGTGAGATATGAATATCTTTGTAATTTTATGATTTCATCTACACCGTTTACAATACCGCCTGTCTTTGTGTCATCAACAAATTTGGATATGTAGTTTTCTATCCCATATTCTAAGTTGTCAATAAATATGGTAAATAGTTGAGACCACAACATAGATCCTTGTGGGACATGGCTAGTCACATCCTTTATTGAAGTCAATTGGAATCAGAGGGCAAACTCTTCACTGGTTGGAGTCATATCTAACACGAAGGACGATGATTGTGGTTGTTGGAAGCCAATTATGTCAGTCCCAAGACATCGTTTCAGAAGTTCTTCAGGGCAATGTCCGAGGGCCAACCACCTTCAGCTGCTTCATCAATGACCATTCTTCCATTATAAGATCAGAAGTGGGGATGTTTGCTGATGAGTGCACTGTATTCAGTTCCCTTCGCGTTTTCTCAGATAATTTAGTTTAGTTTAGAGATACAGCACTGAAACAGGCCCTTTGGCCTACCGAGTCTGTGCCGACCATCAACCACCCATTTCTATACTAATCCTACACTAATTTCATATTCCTACTACATCCCCACCTGTCCCTATATTTCCCTACCACCTACCTATACTAGGGGCAATTTATAATGGCCAATTTACCTATCAACCCGCAAGTCTTTGGCATGTGGGAGGAAACCGGAGCACCCGGAGGAAACCCAGGCAGACACAGGGAGAACTTGCAAACTCCACACAGGCAGTACCCAGAATTGAACCCGGGTCGCTGGAGCTGTGAGGCTGCGGTGCTAACCACTGTGCCGCCCTAATGAAGCAGTTCCTGCAATATTGCAGCAAGACCTGGACAACATTCAGACTTGGACTGATAAGTGGCAAGTAACATTCATGCCACTCAAGTGCCAATCAATGACCATCTCAATCAAGAGAGTCTAACCACCTCCCCTTGACATTCAGTGGGATTTCCATCACTGAATTTCCCACCATCAACATCCTGGGGTCAACATGGATCAGAAACTGAACTGGACCAGAAACATAAATATTGTGTCTACATGTATTCTGCTGCAAGTAACTCATTTCCTGACTCCCCTAAGCCTTTCCACCACCTACAATACAGGAGTGTGATAGGCTACCCTCCACTTGCTTGGATGAGTTCAGTTCCAACAACACTCAAGAAGCTTGGCACATTCCAGAACAAAGCAGCCCACTTGATTGTTACCCCAAACACCACCTCAAACCTTCACTTCCTCCACCATCACTGAAGAGTGGCTACAGTGTGTACCATCTACAAGATGCACTGCAGCAACTTGCCAAGGCTTCTTCAACAGCACTTACCAAACCCAAGAGCTCTACCAGCTTGAAGGGTAAGAGCAGCAGGTGCATATGAACACCACCATCTGCAAGTTCCCCTTCAATTTATGCACCATCCTGACTCGGAAATATGTTGCCGTTCCTTCATCATCACTGGATCAAAATCTTGGGACTCACTAACTAACAGCACTGTGGGTGCAGCTACACCACAAGGACTGTAAAGGTTCAAGAAGGTTCTCAAGGGCCCACATGCCATGAATGAATAAAAACAAATTAGAGCACCTGCCCATTATCCCTACTATCTGTCTCCTATGCCTCAGCCAATTTCTTAACCAGGCCAATACTTTGCCTTCAATTCCATGAGCTTCAACTTTGGCTAACAGTCTATTATGAAGAACCATTAGGTTTGTTAGCCTTTACAAATCCATGCTGGCCCTCTATGATCAGTTGAAAATTTTCAAGGCGCTCAGTCAATTAATTATAGACTCTAGTAATTTCCTGAAAACAGATGTTAGGCTAACAAGTTCCTAATTCCCTGATTTTCTTCTCTCACCTTTCTTAAATATTGGAGTAACATGTGCAATTTTCCAATCTAAATGAATGGTTCCCAAATCGATAGAGAACTTTGGAAAATTGTAATGAGGGAATCTGCAGTGTTCTCACCTACTTCCTTTAAAACCCTGAAATGGAAAACATCTTGTTCTGGGGATTTGCCACTCTTTATGCTATTATTTTCTTCATTACTGTTATTTTGCTTACATTAATTTTGGTGAGTCCCTGTCCATGATTCAATATCAGTTTCCTCAGGATTTACAGCATGCTGAACTTTTCCTCTCCTTTAAATACTGATGCAAAGTAATTATTTAGCATGCCCACTATTTCCATATTTTCATTGACAATGTCACCATTATCAATTTTCAAAGGGTCCACGCTACTCCTGACTATCCTCTTTTGCCTAATATAATTTAAAATTTTTGTGTTTATTTTGATATCCCTTACAAATTTCTTTTTGTACTCCCTTTGTTCTTCTTACTATCTGTTTTATTACTCTTTGCTGTTTTTTTGTATTTTTCACATTTGTCAGAATCTGTGTTTTTCTTCTGCATTTTTGTCTACTTTTTCTTTCAGTTTTATGCTCTCTTATCTTGTAAGTCACCCATGGCTGTTTATTTGGCAAGTAGAGCTGTTGACTCTTAAGGGTTTAAGCTGGTTCAGTATCACATTAATTTTTTTGAACACCTCCTACTGATCTTCTGTTGTTTTACTCATTGACATTCTTGGACTGCCTGTTTCATCACATTGAAGTCGGCCTTACCTAAATACAGAATCTTAGTAGCTATTTCATGCCTCTCCCTTTAAATCACTACATTGAACTTGATCATATTATGATTGCTATTAGATAAGTGATCGCGCACTGTTGGGCTGTTAACTAAATCTGGCTCGTTATTCATTACTAAATCAAATATGACATGCACCCTTGTTGATTCTATGCCATATTGTTGAGGAAAACTATCCAGGACACACTCAAGAAATTCATGACCTTCCTGACATGTGTTTGTATACTTGTCCCAATCTATATGAAAGTTCAAATTCCCCATTATGACCACCCTGCCTTTGCTGCATGCGTGTCTGATCTCTGCATTTCTATCATCTACCACTACAGTTTTAAATACCTTTCTATTTCTTAATACTACCCATAAAGTCTCTAATCACTATTTACCTCCTGTTATATCCTCTCTTACCCTTAATCACTAAGGCTACTCCTCTCCTTTTACTATTTTTCCAATCATTCCTGTAGACCCTATAACCTGGCATATTAGGTTCACAGTCTTGACCATCTCAGTAGTGGCTACCATATCATACCCTCCAAGTTGAATTTGCTCCTACAATTGATTCAATTTGTTCCTTATACTCCATGCATTTGTATAAAGAATGCTTATTTGGGTCACACACCCTAGCCTTTTCTTCAGCTCTGATGCTTTACTCACATTTCTTATATCTCTCTCATGGTTTAATCACTTTACATCATTTAGTTTTCTCTTTACCTGTAGTGCCTAAAACATAATTTATGACTGTTAATTTACTCTCTTCTCTTTCATTTGTTTTTGAGTTATTATTAATACTACCTTTTCCATAGAGCCTTTCCCCACTTGCTGGTTTAAAATCCTTGTCACTGCCTTATTTATCGTTCCTGCTAGGACCCTGGTTCCAACCTGGTTCATGTGGATCCCATCACAACAGTGCAATTCCTTCCTGTTCCAATACTGTTGCCAATGTCCCATGAAATAGAAATCCTCTTTCCCACAATACTCCTTCAGCCATGTGTTCACCTCCTTAACCTTCTTATCCCGACACCAATTTGCACATGGTTCTGGTAGTAATCCAGGGATTATAACCCTGTGGTTCTATCCTTTAATTTAGCTCCTGGTTCCTGGTATTCTCCAAGCATAACATCTTACCTATTCTTTCCTATGTTGTTAGTCCCAATATGGATCTCATCGACTGGATCATTCCCCCTCCCTCTCCAATGACCTTTCATGCTGGTTTAAGATGGCATCAGGCAGTCAACATATCATGTGGAACTCTCGATCCGTCTGACAGAGGATGTTATCTGTCCCCCTAATTATGAATCCCCGACAACTACACTTTAGTCTTCCCCTTCTCTTCACTGACCCTCACCCCTTGGACAACCTCCTGTTCCAAGGCGCTATAGTCTGCATTTTGGTTGTCTTCCGACAGTCAATATCTTTATCCTCAGGTGGCAAGTACATATTACCTATTGAAAAGGATCAGTTTCTGCAGTTCCTCATTCTCTATCTCTCCTGGGTTCTCCATACTTAGTGCAGCATCAGTCACACCAAACTGTTCTGAACCTGCACTTTTCTACAAGGTGTGACCAAAGTCTGGAGCAAACACTTCAGATATTTCTCCTTCTTCCTTATGTGTCAGAGTGTCTCCAACTTGCACTCCAGCTCAATGACTCTGAGCTGGAGAGATTCAAGATATCTATTGCAAATGTGCTCACTGCAGCGGTTCAAGAAGGCAGCTCACCAGCATCTTCTCAAGGGTAGCTGGGAAGGTCAGTTTAAAGGAAACTTAATTTCTTTTTGTTTTCGGCGGAGACCAGGGGGCTGCTGGGTAAGTAAAACCCTATATATTTGGGCCGTTTAAAATAACTTGCCTTTCATTGCAGCAGCTTTCTCAGGAGCAGAGAGTGCGAGCGAGTGAGCAGCTGGGAAGGTCAGTTTAAAGTAAACTTAATTTCTTTTTGTTTTCGGCGGAGACCAGGGGGCTGCTGGGTAAGTAAAACCCTATATATTTGGGCCGTTTCTGAACCCAAGACACTACACGGGTAGTGTCTCCCACCCGCCCTCCTCCTCTAACCAAAAAAAAGGACTCAGTGGTGTGTAGATAAGGCAAGGCTTTTTCTATTTCTCTTTTTTTTTATCGTGTGATTGGTTAAAAACTTTTCGTTCCTTTTTCATTTAACTAAGTTTAAGCTTAAGATTAAAAATGGCAGGAGATCTCAGACCCGTGACATGCTCCTTTTGCTCAATGTGGGAGCTCAGGGACACGGCTGATGTCCCTGACTCCTTCACGTGCAGGAAGTGTGTCCAGCTGCAGCTCTTGTTAGACCGCATGACGGCTCTGGAGCTGCGGATGGACTCACTTTGGAGCATCCGCGATGCTGAGGAGGTCGTGGATAGCACATTTAGCGAATTGGTCACACCGCAGATTAGGATTGTTGAGGGAGAAAGGGAATGGGTGACCAAAAGGCAGAGAAAGAGCAGGAAGGCAGCGCAGGAGTCCCCTGCAGTCATCTCCCTCCAAAACAAGTATACCGTTTTGGATACTGTTGAGGGAGATGGCTCACCAGGGGAAGGCAGCAGTAGCCAGGTTCATGGCACCGTGGCTGGCTCTGCTGTTCAGAAAGGCGGGAAAAAGAGTGGAAGGGCTATAGTCATAGGGGATTCGATTGTAAGGGGAGTAGATAGGCGGTTCTGTGGTCGAAAACGAGACTCCCGAATGGTATGTTGCCTCCCAGGTTCACGGGTCAGGGATGTCTCAGATCGGCTGCAGAACATTCTGAAGGGGGAGGGTGAACAGCCAGTTGTCGTTGTGCACATAGGCACCAATGATATAGGTAAAAAACGGGATGAGGTCCTACAAGCAGAATTTAGGGAGTTAGGAGCCAAGTTAAAAAGTAGGACCTCAGAGGTAGTAATCTCAGGATTGCTACCAGTGCCACGTGATTAGATTAGATTAGAGATACAGCACTGAAACAGGCCCTTCGGCCCACCGAGTCTGTGCCGAACATCAACCACCCATTTTTTATACTAATCCTACACTAATCCCATATTCCCAACAAACATCCCCACCTATCCCTATATTTCCCTTCCACCTACCTATACTAGTGACAATTTATAATGGCCAATTTACCTATTAACCTGCAAGTCTTTTGGTTTGTGGGAGGAAACCGGAGCACCCGGAGAAAACCCACGCAGACACAGGGAGAACTTGCAAACTCCACACAGGCAGTACCCAGAATCGAACCCGGGTCCCTGGAGCTGTGAGGCTGCGGTGCTAACCACTGCGCCACTGTGCCGCCCTAGTCAGAGTAGAAATGAAAGAATAGTCAGGATGAATGTGTGGCTTGAGAGATGGTGCAGGAAGGAGGGGTTCAGATTTTTGGGACATTGGGAACGGTTCTGGTGGACGTGGGACTATTACAAATTGGACGGTCTATACCTGGGCCGGACTGGAACCAATGTCCTTGGGGGTGCTTTTGCTAACGCTGTTGGGGAGGGTTTAAACTAATGTGGCAGGGGGATGGGAACCAAATGAGGAGGTCAGTGGACAGTAAGGAGGTAGTAACTAAAGCCTGTAAGGAACTAGATAATGAAGTCAGTGTGCCTAAGGGGAAGACTAGGCAGGGAGCAGATGATGAACACCAAGGGACTGGTGGTCTGAGGTGCATTTGTTTTAATGCAAGAAATGTAGTAGGTAAGGCAGATGAACTTCGGGCTTGGATTAGTACCTGGGAGTATGATGTTATTGCTATTACTGAGACTTGGTTGAGGGAAGGGCACGATTGGCAACTAAATATCCCAGGATATCGATGCTTCAGACGGGATAGAGAGGGAGGTAAAAGGGGTGGAGGAGTTGCATTACTGGTCAAAGAGGATATCACAGCTGTGCTGAAGGAGGGCACTATGGAGGACTCGAGCAGTGAGGCAATATGGGCAGAACTCAGAAATAGGAAGGGTGCGGTAACAATGTTGGGGCTGTACTACAGGCCTCCCAACAGCGAGCGTGAGATAGAGGTACAAATATGTAAACAGATTATGGAAAGCTGTAGGAGTAACAGGGTGGTGGTGATAGGAGATTTTAATTTTCCCAACATTGACTGGGATTCACTTAGTGTAGGAGGTCCAGATGGAGCAGAATTTTTAAGGAGCATCCAGGAGGGTTTTCTAGAGCAGTATGTAAATAGTCCAACTCGGGAAGGGGCCATACTGGACCTGGTGTTAGGGAATGAGCCCGGCCAGGTGGTTGAAGTTTCAGTAGGGGACTACTTTGGGAATAGTGATCACAATTCCGTAAGCTTTAAAATACTCATGGACAAAGACGAGAGTGGTCCTAAAGGAAGAGTGCTAAGTTGGGGGAAGGCCAACTGTACCAAAATTCGGCAGGAGCTGGGGTATGTAGATTGGGAGCAGCTGTTTGAAGGTAAATCCACATGTGATATGTGGGAGGCTTTTAAAGAGAGGTTGATTAGCGTGCAGGAGAGACATGTTCCTGTGAAAATGAGGGATAGAAATGGCAAGATTAGGGAACCATGGATGACAGGTGAAATTGTGAGACTAGCTAAGAGGAAAAAGGAAGCATACATAAGGTCTAGGCGGCTGAAGAAAGACGAAGCTTTGAAAGAATATCGGGAATGTAGGACCAGTCTGAAACGAGGAATTAAGAGGGCTAAAAGGGGTCATGAAATATCTTTAGCAAACAGGGTTACGGAAAATCCCAAAGCCTTTTATTCATATATAAGGAGCAAGAGGGTAACTAGAGAAAGGATTGGCCCACTCAAGGACAAAGGAGGGAAGTTATGCGTGGAGTCAGAGAAAATGGGTGAGATTCTAAACGAGTATTTTGCATCGGTATTCACCGAGGAGAGGGACATGACGGATGTTGAGGTTAGGGACAGATGTTTGATTACTCTAGGTCAAGTCGGCATAAGGAGGGAGGAAGTGTTGGGTATTCTAAAAGGCATTAAGGTGGACAAGTCCCCAGGTCCAGATGGGATCTATCCCAGGTTACTGTGGGAAGCGAGAGAGGAAATAGCTGGGGCCTTAACAGATATCTTTGCAGCATCCTTAAACATGGGTGAGGTCCCGGAGGACTGGAGAATTGCTAATGTTGTCCCCTTGTTTAAGAAGGGTAGCAGGGATAATCCAGGTAATTATAGACCGGTGAGCCTGACATCAGTGGTAGGGAAGCTGCTGGAGAAGATACTGAGGGATAGGATCTATTCCCATTTGGAAGAAAATGGGCTCATCAGTGATAGGCAACATGGTTTTGTGCAGGGAAGGTCATGTCTTACCAACTTAATAGAATTCTTTGAGGAAGTGACAAAGTTGATTGATGAGGGAAGAGCTGTAGATGTCATATACATGGACTTCAGTAAGGCGTTTGATAAGGTTCCCCATGGTAGGCTGATGGAGAAAGTGAAGGCGCATGGGGTCCAAGGTGCACTAACTAGATGGATAAAGAACTGGCTGGGCAACAGGAGACAGAGAGTAGCAGTGGAAGGGAGTTTCTCAAAATGGAGACGTGTGACCAGTGGTGTTCCACAGGGACCACTGTTGTTTGTGATATACGTAAATGATTTGGAGGAAAGTAGAGGTGGTCTGATTAGCAAGTTTGCAGATGACACTAAGATTGGTGGAGTAGCAGATAGTGAAGGGGACTGTCAGAGAATACAGCAGAATATAGATAGATTGGAGAGTTGGGCAGAGAAATGGCAGATGGAGTTCAATCAAGGCAAATGTGAGGTGATGCATTTTGGAAGATCTAATTCAAGAGTGAACTATACAGTAAATGGAAAAGTCCTGGGGAAAATTGATGTACAGAGAGATTTGGGTGTTCAGGTCCATTGTTCCCTGAAGGTGGCAACGCAGGTCAATAGAGTGGTCAAGAAGGCATACGGCATGCTTTCCTTCATCGGACGGGGTATTGAGTACAAGAGTTGGCAGCTCATTTTACAGTTGTATAGGACTTTGGTTCGGCCACATTTGGAATACTGCGTGCAGTTCTGGTCGCCACATTACCAAAAGGATGTAGATGCTTTGGAGAGGGTGCAGAGGAGGTTCACCAGGATGTTGCCTGGTATGGAGGGCGCTAACTATGAAGAGAGGTTGAGTAGATTAGGATTATTTTCATTAGAAAGGCGAAGGTTGAGGGTGGACCTGATTGAGGTGTACAAAATCATGAGAGGTATAGACAGGGTGGATAGCAAGAAACTTTTTCCCAGAGTGGGGGATTCAATTACTAGGGGACACGAATTCAAAGTGAAAGGGGAAAAGTTTAGGGGGGATATGCGTGGAAAGTTCTTTACGCAGAGGGTGGTGGGTGCCTGGAACGCGTTGCCAGCGGAGGTGGTAGACGCGGGCACGATAGCGTCTTTTAAGATGTATCTGGACAGATACATGAATGGGCAGGAAGTAAAGAGATACAGACCCTGAGAAAATAGGCGACATGTTTAGAGAGAGGATCTGGATCGGCGCAGGCTTGGAGGGCCGAAGGGCCTGTTCCTGTGCTGTAATTTTCTTTGTTCTTTGTTCTTTGTCAATTAGGGATGGGCAATAAATGCTGGCCTTGCCAGCAATGCCCACATCCCATGAGTGAATAAAAAAAAACTCAACACTCCCACATACTGCAATCCAGACACGCAACCTGCTGTGCCATATTTTAGTCGAGATTATTTATATCATTTTTATCTACTTTTTATTTAGATGTTCGTTATTTTTTCTTTTTCTATACACTAACTTGCACAATGCACTGAAACACTCAACAAAAATTTTAAGTATTTACTGCCTCAAGCTTACATGAACCATTGCAAGTATTGGAGGCAAAAGGCAGCACCTCCTTCTCCTTCTGTATTGAATTCCCAATTTTCACATTCTCTTTAAGCTCCTTTTACAACCGCTTTATGCATTAGCAGATACTGTTTACTTTTACAAACCTTTTTGAGTCACATCCAGTTACAAGTGCTGACTCAGCTTCCTGCTCACAGTTGGCATGTACTCAGGCAATCACTTCCAATTAATTGACAGTTAACTGCCACTGACAGGCAGTTTCTGTTAACTGGCACTGACAATTTCTTTCACAGTTTTGAAAGTAATAAATTCAATTCAAAATATTAAACTAAACTTCAGTTTAAGATACACTCACCAATACTTACCAGAGAAATCCCATTCTGTTAAGTATTCAACTTTCACACTCTTTTTACGCTGCACTCCTTTTTCGACCACTCTGTGTGTTGTAGTATTAGGGAGTGTTTAGATACCAGTATCGTAGTGTTAGGGAATGTTTAAATGCTGGGACAGTAGTGTTGGGTTATATTAATACTGTAGTTGCGAGAATGTTAATTGTAAATTGGTTCCACCCAGGCAGTACTTTGCTTGTGCAGCCTTGCTCCTGTCTGGCACTGATTTAAATTTTCACAGCCAGCAGACAGCTCTGCACACACACCTGTTTTCTCAAAACATTTAATACTACTCTAAGTTTACAAAGTGTTCAAGAGGCCCAAAAGACCCCTCAGCACTTTTAAACCAGATTTGATACCACACTGAAGTCATATGCCATGCAGTGACAAATCCAAGCAACATGACACTGCATCCTCCAGAGGCTTTCACACTGCTCCACTACAGATTCATGTCATGGCATAGCTCCAGAGTTATATTGTCACTACCGTGTTCGTGCGAAGTGGAAACCACTTCAAATAGCAGAGAATGAAATTATAGAAATCATAGAAAGTTTACGGCATAGAAAGTGGCCACTTGGCCTATCGTATCTGCATCGGCTGAAAAGCAAGCCACCCAGCCTAATCCCACTTTCCAGCATTTGGTCTGTAGCCCTGCAGGTTGCAGCACTTGAGGTGCATATTGAGACAACTTTTAAATGAGTTGAAGGGTTTTGCCTCTACTATCCTTACAGGCAGTGAGTTCCAGACCCCTACTGCCCTCAGGGTGAAAAAAACTTTTCCTCATCTCCCCTGTAATCTTTCTACCGATCATTTTAAATCTATGCCCCCTAGTCACTACCTCTCTGAAAAGGTAAATAGGCCCTTCCCATCCACTCTATCGAAGCTCCTCACGATTTTGAACATCTCAATCAAATCTCCCCTCAGCCTCCTCTGTTCCAAGGAGAACAACCCCAGCCTATCCAATCTTTCCTCATAGCTGCATTTTTCCAGTGCTGGCAACTACCTCGTAAATCTCCTCTGTACCCTCTCTAGTGCAATTACATTCTTTCTGTAATGAGGTGACCAGAACTGCACACAGTACTCAAGTTGTGGCCTAACTAATGATTTATACAGTTCCAGCATAACCTCCCTGCTCTTATATTCTATACCTCAGCTAATAAAGGAAAGGATTCCATATGCCTTCTATCAACTTTATCAACCTGTCCAGCTACCTTCAGGGACCTGTGGCCATTCACTCCAAGGTATTTCACTTCCTCTACACCTCTCCGTCTTCTCCCATTAACTGTGTATTCCTTTGTCTTGTTTGACCTCCCCACTTCAACTTCTCCGAGTTGAATTCCATTTGCCACTTTTCTGCCCACCTGACCAGTCCATTGATATCTTCCTGCGGTCTACAGCAATCTTCCTCGCTATCAACCACACGGCCAATTTTTGTGTCATCTGCAAAGTTCTTGATCTTGCCCCCTACACTTACATCCAAATCGTTACTATATACCACAAAAAGCAGGGGACCTAGTACTGAGCCCTGTGGAACACCACTGGAAACTGTCTTCCAATCACAAAAACACCCGTCAACAATTACTCTTTGTTTCCTGCCACTGAGCCAATTTTGTATCCAGCTTGTTACATTTCCCTGGATCCCATGGGCTTTTTTTTAACCAGTCTGCTATGTGGGACCTTATCAAAAGCCTTGCTAAAATCCATGTAGATCCACATCAGCTGCACTACCCTCATCAATCCTCCTTGTAACCTCTTCAAAAAATTCAGTCACGTTAGACAGTCACGTTAGATAGATCTTCCCTTAACAAATCCCTGCTGACTATCTTTGATTAATCCATGCCCTTCTAAGTGACAGTTTATCCTGTCTCTCAGAATTGATTCCAATAATTTGCCCACTACTCAGGTTAGACTGACTGGCCTGTAATTATTTGGTCTATCCCTTGCTCCCTTTTTATACAGAGGTACAACGCTAGCAGTCGTCCAATCCTCTGGCACCACATCTGTATCCAGTGAGGACTGGAAAATGATGGACAGAGCATCCACTATTTCCTCCCTGGCTTCTTTTAACAGCCTGGGGTACATTTCATCTGGCCCTGGTGATTTACCCACTTTTAAGGATGCTCATCCCATTAATACTTCCTCTCTCCCTATGTTTATCACATTCAATACTTCACATTCCTCCTCCTTAACTGCAATATCTGCATCGTCCCCCTCTTTTGTGACTTCACTTGGACAAGTGAGGATTAATTAAGGGAAGGCAGCATGAATTTGTTAAAGGCAAATTGTGTTCAACTAACTTGATTGAGTTTTTTGATGAGGTAACAGAGAAGGTTGATGAGGGTAATGCAGTTGATGTGGTGTATATGGACTTCTAAAAGGCATTTGATAAAGTCTCACATAATAGGCTTGCCAGCAAAATTGAAGCTTATGGAATAAAAAGGACCGTGGCAGCATGGATACGAACTTGGCTAAATGACAGGAGGAAGGTATACAGTGGATTTCCCAAGGGATCAGTACTAGGCCCACTGCTTTTCTTGACATATATTAATGACATAGACCTGGGTGTACAGGGTTCAAATTCAAAATTTGCTGATGACACAAAACTCAGAAGTATTATGAACCATGAGGAGGATAGTAATTGACTTCAAGAGGACATAGACAGGCTGGTGGAATGGGCGGACACGTGGCAGATGAAATTTAAGGCAGAAAAGTGTGAAGTGATACATCTTGGCAGGAAGAATGAGGAGATGCAATATAGAATAAAGGATACAATTCTAAAAGGGGTACAGGAACAGAGAGACCTGGGGGTATATGTGCACAAATCATTGAAGGTGGCAGGGCAGGTTAAGAAAGTGGTTAAAAGGCATATGGGACCCTGGGCTTTATAAATAAAGTTGGAGTACAAAAGCAAGTTATGATGAACCTTTATAAAACACTGGTTTGGCCACAACTGGAGTATTGTGTCCAATTCCAGACACCGCAATTTAGGAAGAATATGACGGCTGTGGAGAGGGTGCAGAAAAGATTGACAAGAACGTTTCCAGGGATGAGGGACTTCAGTTAGGGGGATAGATTGGAAAAGCTGGGGTTTTTCTCCTTCAAGAAGAGAGGTTGAGAGGAGATTTGATAAATGTGTTCAAAACCATGAGGGGTCTGGACAGAGTAGATAGAGAATAACTGTTCCCATTGGTGGAAAGATCAAGAACCAGAGGACATGGATATAAGTGGCAAAAGTACCAACAGCGACACGAGGAAAATCTTTTTTACGCAGCAAGTGGTTAGGATCTGTAATACACTGCCTGAGAATGTGATGAAGGCAGATTCAATTGTGACTTTCAAAAGGGAATTGGATAAGCACCTGAAGAAAAAAAAAATGTAGGGCTACAGGGAAAGGGTTGTGGAGTGGGACTAGCTGATTTGCTCTTGCAGAGAGCCGGCAAGGACATGAAGGACTGAATGGCTTCCTTCTGTGCTGTAACCAGTCTATGATTCTAAAGTGCAGTATTTCTGCATCCTCACACAGGTCTGGATCAGTGTACTTATTTATGGCGATTCTGTGGAGAGGGATGTGGAACCATAGACAGTTCTGCACAGGCATTGTCCTACCTTGTCAATGATGCACTGCAGCCACCTTTGCTCTTGTAACAGCCTACACCTCCCTTTAAGGATCATACCATGGAATGATATTATGAAGTTAGTAATTAGGGTCTTATTGTCTTATTCCAGTGCAGACTGCTTGGAAGTCAACCTCAACGACTTCCAATAAATGCATCTCTGGTTTCCGATGCCCCATCACCATTTTCCATATACTTTGTGCCATATAAAGATCATCTTTACTTCAGCCATTTCCCTGCTGAGTCAGAGGGCAGGTTCTATTTTGTGACCGCCTATGAGGGATTGCTGGAAATCATTGGGTGATTCACCAGCCAATTTCCACTCCCTTGCTACTATTCTGCATCATAGTTGGTTCCAATGTCAACACACAGTGTTGCCATGAAACTACTCACATTTTGAAAACAAAACTTTTTATTTCACTTATTATAAAATAGAAATGAACTCTAAAATAAAACTAGCAATAGATGGGATGAATTTTTTGGCAAGGCCTGAGGCCCCACTGGCGAGACTGGAAGTGCTATCCACTGCCATTTGGGCAGAGGACCAGGCTGGGGACCGGTATTCTGTACCAGTCAGCCAATTATCTGACTGCCAGTGGAGGAGGCACAAAATAAAGCATCCGTGGTAACGTGTGGTCACACTGCTGGAAGTGCTGGCACCATATTTAAAGGGCTGCCAGCACTCTTTTAAATTGATCCAGCCACAAAGAAGCCTGAGTGGAAGATCTATGAAAGAAAACCTGTCAAAGAATGGCAGTGGCAAGATCCCAGGTAGCCCCACTGTGCCTCCCTGTAGGTTCTCCTCCAGGCTGCTCGGGCAAGGTGGGAGCTCCTCTTCCTCTGGGACGGGAAGAGGAGACCTGCCTGCCAGACCAAGCAAGCCTTGACAGAGCTCGCAGAGGTGGTCAGCAGCTGTAGGGTCATCTCCAGAACCTGGCTTCAGTGCCACAAGTGTGAGAAAAACCTCGCGATCCTGCAAGTTGAGTGTATAACACATTGCTTTCCTTCGGGGCTGACATGTGGCTATGTGTGAGGGTGAGCTTGCTAGAAAAGGAATGGCAACCGCAGTCACTAGCAATGGTGCCAGATAGCAGCATTACCTGCCGTATGCATGGCAGCATCTCAGGTGAATTGCCCCAGTCCATCAGAGTTGACTCCTGCACTGCTGCTTCTGAGTAGCGCATGCAGGAAGGATTCCAGTGGCACCTTGGACAGTCAGGCGGCCACCAGCTTAGGACTTGTGCGTGTCCTTGTTGGGTGACTAACAATGCTCATCTATGTGCATGCAGGAGTAGACAATCCACAATGCAAAGAAAAGGGCGAAGACCAGTCCTGTTCCTTGCAATCCTGACCCCCATGGAGGGGAAGGCACAAGAGCTTGGAGGACAGCACGAGGGCCATTCCATCACAGCTGGTGAGACAGGAGTGGAGGTACAAGAGAGCGGCCAGATGGATGAGCACAAGAGAGCCTCTGGCAAACACAAGGCATAGTGCTCATGTGTCCACCACAGGCCACATGGAGCTCCACACTAGAAGTACTGTGAAGGGAGTGATGAAAGGCGCATCACCGCCTAATGAATCTTCTCTCTCATGGAGGTCAAAGGCAAGAACAGACAGCTCCTGCAACCAGGGGTCAGCCATCCACCTTTTAGGAGGGAGAGGGAGCATCAGAGGACGCACTGTCACATCGATCCCCCACAGCCTCCACCAGCGCAGATACTCTCACGTCAGTGAGTATTCTTTCGCAAGTAGATTCGGGATCACAATCTGGTGAGCATACCACAAATGCGCCTGCTCAGCTGCTGGGAGCTGTGACATCCGAGGCCACTGACACTTGGAGGACTGTGGAAGGGCCTGGTGATGCTGAGCCTCAAGATGATGACATGCCTCTGGAGTTATCAGCGAAGCGGCAGATGCTGGAGATACAGTGTGAGGTGAGGGAACATCTGGCAGAGCTTCCAGAGGCCATGCGCACCCTGGCATTGAGGATGGAGGGGTCTATCCAGGCCATGAGTCCCACCATGTCTCTGGCCTGTGCATTTTTGGCTACCACCATTGAGAGATTGGAGACACTCATGAAGAGCCGTATCCAGTAAGTCACCCAGTGGATGCCAGAGATGCGTACATACCTGCATGCCATGGTGAACTCCATGAACTTTGTGCAGCAATGGCTGGGTGAGGGGGAGGTGGATGAGGCACTTGGACTCATCGCCAGATCCTTGCACTCCTCCGGTGAGCAAGGTGGTACAGGTGTGCCTTGAATGTGCAGAGAAGTGGCTGGCTAATACATCTGGGGACTTCTCTCAGGGCGCTCTGGCATGGGCAGCGGTCCCTCAGCTGTTCTGTTAGTGACACCAGCCCCTCACTTGGCCTCGATGACGAGGATGTTCCTGCACCTATGCAAGAAGCCCTCAATATACCAGGGACCTTCAGGCCTCAGGCAGCCAGAGGACGACAGCCAAGGTCATCTCAAGCCATGGGGCAGCAAAGCCAGCAGCCTGCCTCCACCTCAGCTGATAGAATGGGGGGCCCATCATGGAAGCACACATATGAGATTTAAGAAGACAACCATCTGCACTTAGAGTTAATTTCTTTTTGAAGCATGCAGCCTTGCAATTATTTTGGTGGCAAATAAATATGTGTTGTGACAAGGCATTAGGTTTCCTTGCATTTCTTGTGGGCCACTGGGATTACAGGAGCACCCTTGCTCCCTCAAAGGGTGTGATAGGTGGGACCCCCACACCATGTGAGTTCGATGCATTCCCCGTGCCTCAGTGTAATGTCTTACTGGGTGCAGGTAAATGACAAGGTCAATGAAGGATGTGGCAACAGGGCTGCAGAGTGCTGAAGCTTTATTGAATTTCATGGATCTGTCACAGAGGATTATGTGAATCATGTATTAACGTGTCCCGAGCTTCCCTTAGGTGTATTTCATGGCACCTTGCCTGTGATCCCTGGGGTTCTTCAGCATCCTGCACTTGGTCATCATCTTCCTCCATCTCGTCAATGTCAGAGGAGGCATCGCGCTCAACGATATCATCACTTTTCAAGTGCTCTCCCTTCTGTCATGCCAGGTTGTGCAGAGCACAGCAAAATTCCACAATACGTGAGACCCTTGCTGGGGCATAGGACTCCACCAGATCGATCAAGGCATTTGAACCGCATCTTCAGAAGCCCTATGGCCTCCTCGATGGTCGCTCGTGTTGTTCTGTGGCAGTTGTTGTACCACTCCTCTACATTAGTGCTAGGGTTCCGCACAGACATCAGCAGCAATGTCTTCAATGATAGCTCTTTTCACCCAATATCCATCGTTGAAGGTGCATGGGGGGGATGTAAAAAGGTCTGGCACCTGGAACTGCATTAGTACGTACGTGTCATAGCTGCTTCCCAGCACAAGTTGCAGGAAGTGCTTGTGGGGGGTCGCAGACCAGTTGCACATTGAGTGAGTGGAAGCCCTTCATGTTGATGAAGGCTGCAGGTTGTTCTGTGGGAGCCTTGATGGTCACATGTGTGCAGTCAATTACACTCTTTCTCTGGGGAAATCCAGCAATGGCCCTGAATCCTATGACCCTCTCAGCCCGGCTGTCTGTATCAGTGAAAAAGTGCACGTACTGGCCGGCCCTCTTGAAGATAGCATTAGTGACCATCTTGATGCAGCGATGAGCTGCAGACTGGGAGGCTCCACACATATCGCCAGTAGATCCCTGGAATGATCCTGAGGCACCACGGTGACCTTCAGCGTCACTGGCATTGAACAAAGAACAAAGAGCAGACAACAGTACAGCACAGGAACAGGCCATTCGGCCCTCCAAGCCTGCACCGATCTTGATGCCTGCCTAAGCTAAATCCTTCTGCACTTCCGGGGTCCGTATCCCTCTATTCCCATCCTATTCATGTATTTGTCAAGATGCCTCTTAAACGTCTCTAATGTACCTGCTTCCACCACCTCCCCCGGCAACAGGTTCCAGGCACTCACCACCCTCTGTGTAAAGAACTTGCCTCACACATCCCCTCTAAACTTTGCCCCTCGCACCTTAAACCTATGTCCCCTAGTAACTGACTCTTCCACCCTGGGAAAAAGCTTCTGGCTATACACTCTGTCCATGCCACTCATAATTTTGTAAACCTCAATCATGTCGCCCCTCCACCTCCGTCGTTCCAGTGAAAACAATCTGAGTTTATCCAACCTCTCCTCATAGCTAATGCCCTCCAGACCAGGCAACATCCTGGCAAACCTCTTCTGTACCCTCTCCAAAGCCTCCACATCCTTCTGGTAGTGTGGTGACCAGAATTGCACGCAATATTCTAAGTGTGGCCTAACTAAAGTTCTGTACAGCTGCAGCATGACTTGCCTATTTTTATACTCTATGTCCCGACCAATGAAGGCCAGCATGCCGTATGCCTTCTTGACTACTTTATCCACCTGCGTTGCCACTTTCAGTGACCTGTGGACCTGTACGCCCATATCTCTCTGCCTGTCAATACTCCAAAGGGTTCTGCCATTTACAGTATACTTCCCACCTGCATTAGACCTTCCAAAATGCATTACCTCACATTTGTCCGAATTAAACTCCATCTGCCATTTCTCCGCCCAAGTCTCCAACCGATCTATATCCTGCTGTATCCTCTGACAATCCTCATCACTATCCGCAACTCCACCAACCTTTGTGTCGTCCGCAAACTTACTAATCAGACCAGATACATTTTCCTCCAAATCATTTATATATACTACAAACAGCAAAGATCCCAGCACTGATCCCTAAGGAACACTAGTCACATCCCTCCATTCAGAAAAGCACCCTTCCACTGTTACCCTCTGTCTTCTATGACCGAGCCAGTTCTAGATTAGATTAGAGATACAGCACTGAAACAGGCCCTTCGGCCCACCGAGTCTGTGCCGAACATCAACCACCCATTTATACTAATCCTATATTCCTACCAAACATCCCCACCTGTCCCTATATTTCCCTACCACCTACCTATACTAGTGACAATTTATAATGGCCAATTTACCTGTCAACCTGCAAGTCTTTTGGCTTGTGGGAGGAAACCGGAGCTCCCGGAGAAAACCCACGCAGACACAGGGAGAACTTGCAAACTCCACACAGGCAGTACCCGGAATCGAACCCGGGTCCCTGGAGCTGTGAGGCTGCAGTGCTAACCACTGCGCCACTGTGCCGCCCTGTATCCATCTTGCCAACTCCCCTCTGACCCCATGTGACTTCACCTTTTGTATCAGTCTGCCATGAGGGACCTTGTCAAAGGCTTTACTGAAGTCCACATAGATAACATCCACTGCCCTTCCTTCATCAATCATCTTTGTCACTTCCTCAAAAAACTCAATCAAATTAGTGAGACACAATCTCCCCTTCACAAAACCATGCTGCCTCTCGCTAATAAGTCCATTTGGTTCCAAATGGGAGTAAATCCTGTCCCGAAGAATCCTCTCTCATAATTTCCCTACCACTGACGTAAGGCATTGGTGGCCATCATTTCCCATGTGGCTCAACTCGTCCTCCATCATGGAACACAGCTCTGTGATGGCCTCCCTGGAGAGGTGGAGTCTTCGGCGACACTGCTGCTCTGATATTTGAAGGTGGCTGAGCCTCATTCTGTAGACCTTCTGTGGCAGGTAAGCTCTTCTTCACACATGAGTCTGGGTGCGTGCCCCTCTGCGCCCTTCTCCTCCTTCCCTCCCCACCAAGGCTGGTGCTACTACGACCCCTCTGGTTGCTGCTGCCCCACTGCTTATGTCTGCAGCTTCCTCCTTCTCTGATGTTCTTCCTCACTGAAGGACACAAACCCTGAATGTAAACGAGTTGCACGGCAGGTAGATTCACTCCGTCTCCAGGGCCTCTGCTTTACCCACACAAGTGCCAGCTCTGAGATGGCACTCTAGCTGAATGCCTCTGCAGTTAAGGAACATAGGAACAAAGGAACATAGGAGCGGGAGTGGGCTATTCAACCCATTGAGCCTGCTCCGCCACTCAATTAGAACATGGCTGATCATCTACCTCAACGCCACCTTCCTGCGCTATCCCCATATCCCTTGATGTTATTAGTATCCAGAAGCCTATCGATTGAACATGCTCAATGACTGAGCTTTCAAAGCCCTCTGGCAACTTTTTCTTTTCTTCTTCCCTTCTCTTCTCCAGACCGACAGAGCCAATGCCCATGCTATTCCACCCTCCCTGCCTCATGCTAGGATTCACGATGGCTGCCATTTGGAGCCAGAACTGACATCCCGCTAACTCACTGCCTCTTATACCTGGAGAGGCTCTGAAGTTCCATGGTTCCCATGCACTTCCGGAAAAATCAGAAACTTCTGGTAAAATTGAAGTTAATTGCCTGTTTAACAGCTTAATTACCTGCCTGCTGCACGTATACACAAGGTCCTCCCACATTGATGGCCATCCTTTTAAATATTGGTTGCAAAGTGAAGACATCGGGCTTCCGTCCCAAGGCCTTCTGTCCCGATATTCTGACCCCTGCCCCTAAGTGGCATTGGTTGTATCGCTTCTGTGCTTCTGTCTGGGGCTCCCACAGAGGGGTCAGTAGCCATATCTTTAAGGTATATCCTTTGTCACCTGAGATACACCCATAGACCTTGGGGATTGGAGTGAAAATGTGAGGCAGCCTGGACTGCTGGAGGATGAAGAAATCATGGCAGCTGCCAGGAAAGTGAGCACACACATAGAGGAAACTCCGAGGAAGGGTCGCTGACCCGAGGCGTTGACTCTGCTTCTCTTTCCACAGATGCTGCCAGACCTGCTGAGTGATTCCAGCATTTCTTGTTTTTGTTGTAGAGGAAACTCTTGTTGTGGTTTCAGACCAGTTGAACATTGAGGGAGAGGAAGTCCTTCCTGTTGTTAAATCTCATTGGCCAGTCACTCAGTGCCTGATTGGCCACATGAGTGCAATCGATGGTGCCCCGCACTTGGGGGAATCCAGCGATGGTGCCGAAATCAACTACCCTCTGTGTCTGCGAGGCCACATCTATCGTGAAATTAATGTACTGTCCAGCTCTGGCAAAGAGGGCATCAGTGACCTGCGAGATGCAGTGGTGTGCAGTCATTTGTGAGATACAACTAAGTCTGCAGCTGATCCTTGGAAGGAGTCAGAAGCAAAGAAGTTCAAAGTGATGGTGACTTTGATGGCTACTGGCAGGGCATGGCAACCAGTGCTGTGAGGTGTGAAGTCTCTCCTCATGAAGTCACAGAGCTCTCTGAACATCTGCCTGGAGAGCCGCAGTCACCTGCAGCACTGGTTCTCGGTCATCTCCAGGTAGCTCCATCTTCGGCGGTAGATCCTGTGTTGAGAGTATGGCCTCCATTGCCTTCCTGCCTCTCTTTCTTCTCACGTGCCTGCCTGATGCTTGGGGTTCTCCCTTCCTATGTAGGGTTTTCCCTCTAATTATCACTGGGCCTACGATCTGAGAGTCGTGTCCCCAATTGCCAGCTGCAGGCTTAATTGTGGACAGCTGGCCATCCTATTGTGAATGGCAGCCTAGCTCCCCACTCTACTGCCCCCACGATGCCAAGGGTGATGCCCAAGTACTGACTGCCCACTCTCCCCACCACCTGCCAAGGACACCTCTTTCCCAAAGGCTGAGTCCCCCTCTGGCCACTGACCTCTTATGGGGCTGAGGTAATTCCCTGGGATGGCCATGACTGGCTCCCCACTCTGTACCCACCTCCCTTCCACTGGTAACCCCAGACAGTGTGTTCAATCCTTGCGCCCCCATGAAAATTTTAACCTCGCCCTTTAACAAGCTTATAATGAGCTCTTAAACAGCGTTAATTGGCCTGTATCAGGAGGCAGACAGGATCGCTGTTCCACCCTTACCCCACCTTGATGAACATGGCCGGCACTGGGAACAGCATCTTGAAACTGACATGCCGGCCGCACTGGTGTATTTGGGTCTCGTCCGCCTCCATTCCTGGACTGGCAGGGCCCGAAAATTCAGCCCAATGTATTTATACTCCAAGCATTCTGCTAACCTGTGAAGCCCAATTATGAATGCATCTGCAGGATTTCTGTGTTGTTTTCTTCTATAAAACTTAACTTTTTTCATAAATGGACATTCCTATAACATAAAAAGATGCCCATCAAACTTTCCCATCACTATGTCATACCTCTTAAGTTGACTGATGTAAGCATATCCTCTGTTTTATCACCCATGCATGAAATTAGTAAATTTACTCTTAATTTCCACTCTATCTGCCAGAACTGATGCAATATGATAGTATTCCCAATGCATTTTCCAGGCTTGGAAAAATTACATTCCACTGGAGGAGCTACAGCAACATCCATTCTGTGCAAGTTAGTTTTGCTCAACAGTTAACTCATATTTTGAAACATTTTAGCAGTATCTCAATTGAGGCCTATCAATTCCCTGCCTTGATTCTTGTACTGGCTTGTGATTTCCCCCCTTTTTCCTTTTATTTACTGACAATAATTTGGCAGCTTAGACTGATAGCTTTCTTTTGCTTTCAATGGTTACAATCTTACTTCTGACAATCATAGAATCATAGAAATTTACAGCACGGAAGGAGGCCATTTGGCCCATCGTGTCCCTGCCAGTCGACAAGGAGCCATCCAGCCTCATCCCACTTTCTGTCTGTTGGTCCGTAGTCTTGTAGGTTACGGCACTTCAAGTGCATACCCAAGTACTTTTTAAATGTTATGAGGGTTTCTATCTCTATCACCCTTTCAGGCAGTGAGTTCCAGATCCCTATCAACCTCTGCATGAAAAAATTTCCTCTTGAATCCCCTCTAAACCTCCTACCTCTTACCCTAAATCTATGCCCACTGGTTATGGCCCCCTCAAACAAAAGGAATAGGGAATAGGGCCTTCCTAGCCACTTGATTTAGACTCCTCATAATTTTATACAGTTCAATTCGCTCTTCCCTCAGCCTCCTCTGTTCCAAAGAAACCAACCCTAGCCTATTCAATCTTTCCTCATAACTAAAATTCTCTAGTCCAGGTACATCCTTGTAAATCTCCTCTGTATCCTCTCTCGTGCAATCGCATCTTTCCGATAGTGCTGTGATCAGAACTGCATGCAGTGCTCCAGCTGTGGCCTAGCCATTGTCTTATACAGTTCTGGCATGACCTCCCAGCTCTTATGTTCTATGCCTTGGCTAATAAAGGCAAGTATCAAGTATGCCTTCTTGACCACCTGATCTACCTTTCCAGCCACTTTCAGGGATCTGTGGACATGGAATCCAAGGTCCCTTTGTTCCTCTATACTTTTCAGTATCCTACCATTTATTGTATATTCTCTTGCCTTGTTAGCCTTCCCTAAATGCATTATCTCACACTTCTCTGGATTGAACTTCATTTGCCACTGTTCCATTCACCTGACTAGTTCATTGATATCTACCTGCAGTCTAAAACTTTCTTCTTCATTATCAACCACATGGTCAATTTTTGTATCATCTCAAACTTCTTAATCTGAACCCCTACACTCAAGTCCAAATCATTGATATATATCACAAAAAGCAAGGGACCTAGTACTGAGCCTTGTGGAATCCCACTGGAAACAGCCTTCCAGTCACAAAAACACCCATCACCCTTTACCCTTGACTTCCCGCCTCTGGGCCAATTTTGGATCCAACTTGTCACTTTGCCTTAGATCTCATGGGTTTTTACTTTAGTGATCAGTTTGCCATGTGGGACCTTATCAAAAGCTTTGCTAAAATCCTTATAAATGACATCAACTTTACTGCCCTCATTGACTCTCCTTGTTACCTCCTCAAAAATTTAAATCATGTTAGTCAAACAGGACCTTCCTTTAACAAATCCCTTCTGACTGTCTTTGATTAAGCCGTATTTTTCTAAATGAAGATTTATCCTGTCCCTCGGAACTTTTTCCAATAATTTTCCCACCACCGAGGTTAGGCTGAAAGGCTTGTAATTACTCAGTCTATCCTTTCTCCCTTTTTAAACAATAGTATAAAGTTAGCTGTCTTCCAGTCATCTGGCACTACACGTGTATCCGGTGAAGATTGGAAAATGATGGTCAGAGACTGCTATTTCTTCTCTTGCTTCCCTTAACAGCCTAGGATACATTCCATCTGGGCCTAGGGGTTTATCCACTTTCAAAGATGTTAAACCCCTTAATACTTCCTCTCTCACTATGTTAATTTCATCGAATATTTCACACTCCCCCTCCCCGATTGCAATGTCAGTATTGTCTTTCTCTTTTGTAAAAACAGACACAAAGTATTCGTTAAGAACCATTCCCTTGTCCTCTGCCTCCCCAACAGGTTACCCTTATGATCCCGAATAGGCTCTACTCTTTCTTTAGTTATCCTCTTGTTCTTTACCAAATTATAAAAAATCTTTGGGTTTTCCTTAACTTTACTTGTCAACATTTTTTCATGGCCTCACTTTGCTTTCCTAGTTTCCTTTTTATTGTTACCCCTACACATTTACACTCCTTTAGGTTTTCTGCAGTATTGTTCCCTCACTATCTGTCGTAAGCTTCACTTTTTTTCTTTATCCGCTCCTTTAAGACCCTTGACATCCAGGGTGCTCTGAATATTTTTCCTTTAGGGAATATACTTGCTCTGAACCCTCACTATCTCTTCCTTGACTATCTCCTCCTGATCTGGCATTTATTTACCTTCAAGCAGCTGTTTCCAGTCCACTTTAGTTAAATCGCATCCCAGCTTAGTAAAATTAGCTTTTCTCCAATTGAGAACTTTTATTTCTAGTCTATCTTTTTCCTTTTCCATAAATACCCTAAATCTAACTGAATTCTGGTCACTTCCACCAAAGTGCTCATCAAGTGATACCACCTGCCCAGCTCCATTCCCTAAAAGTAAGTCCAGAACCATGTCCTCTCTTGTTGGGTTTGTTACATACTGGCTAAAATGCATTTTAAGAATTCTGCTCCCTCTGTGCCTTTCACACTAATTCTATCCCAGTTAATATTAGGGCAGTTCTCCCACCATTACTGCCCTATTGTTTTTGCACTTCTCAGAGATTTGCCTTCATATTTGCTCTTCTATCTCCCTCTGACTGTTTGGGGGTCTGTAGTACACTCCCAGAAATGTGATTGCCCTTTTTTGTTCCTTAGTTGAACTCATATGGCCTCATTTGATGATCCTTCTAACATGTCATCCCTCCTCACAGCTATAATTGTTTTTAATCAATATTGCAACCCCCGCTCCCCTGCTCCCCCCAACCCTGTTTTATCCCCTTCTCTATCTCGTTTGAAAACTGTGTAACCTGGAATATTGAGCTGCAATTCCTGCCCTAGTTTCAACCGTGTCTCAGTAATAGACATAGAAACATGTAAGGTTTTCAATTTTGAATGATGCACACATGGCATCATAATAGGAAGTGACTAATTTTATTTTCAAGAAAAATTAATCAATCACAGAAACAGATTAAACCAATGGATCATAGAAACACATTAATGTTGATAGATCCATTTTACCTACTTGCTGACAGACATCATGACTAGTTTTCTTTAGCTGATATATCACCTCTAGTGAGGGCAGGGATCCTCTATTTTCCTGTTCTCACATGTTTCACTTGGGTTTTGTACCTCTGCAATAGAAAGGACAGGGAGCAAAGCAAGACCTATACAACATAACTAATTATATTCATTGATGGAGAATACCAATAATAGATATTGGATATATTATAGCAGTCTATGTGCACTATTGATCGGATAGCAACAGGATACCTCAGAAACTAATGTGACACCACTCAGCCTCTCATAACATCTGTGCTATATTTCTCAAATTGAAACTGAACAGTTCTGCTGTTACATACTTCATGCAGAGTACTTCAGAAATTAGAAGCATGTCAATTCTGAATGTTCCTGTTATTTTAGTTAACATTAGTATGTGAAAAGATCTCTAATTCATGAGTTGTGGCCTGTGTTGCTTTATGATGCTGCCTAGAAAATTGTTTGTACATAATGTACAATTTCTCCTTTTTGGAAAAACATTTCATGTAAATATAAAACAGGGGGCATTATGTGCAAAATTCACTTTAATGTGTGTTGTAAAAGTATGAATACTTAAATTTCATATCTGGGTTTCAGGCCACTTCTTGTTAAAAAAAAAGGATGCATGTTGTGTACAAAGAGTTACAGTACATCAATATTAAACTCTTTCCAGAGCATAGACATTGAGAAAAAACATCTTGAAATCTATTACATGTGGGATCACCAAGCATTCTCGTGGTATTAGCTTCTGTAATTCTAGACACCAGGCTCGGTCTTTAGAAAAGTAGTTTTCACAAAGTGAAATGACAAAATATTTACCTTAAAAACATTGCAATTTTTGTTTTCAATTTATTTCATTGAGGGTTGTGATTGTAAAAAAAGTCACTCTCAACCTCCATCGTTCAACAAAAGCTGCAGAGATGGCACGAGCTCCTGCTGGTTATACCAAAGGTCAAACCTCAGATCTGTTTTAAAGAGGCCATTTCAAACATGAGGATGTAGGGTGGGAATAGTACTGATACATAAACCTCAGTTTTACAATTGCAAGTTTTTGTGTTCAAATCACTTCATGTTGCTGCTGTTTGCTTGTGATTTTCCACCTCCGCATGATTGGTGGATGTTGATGTTCTCCTGCAACAATAGTTTCAAATGATTGTTTCTGAGCTATAATCTTACTGGAAGGCAATCAGTACCTCTGGTATCATATGCCAGTATGAGTCAGTATTTTCAGAGAGAGGGGAGAAAGTATGAGCAGATGATGATACGTAACTAACTTTTCTGCTAGTTTTCTGGGAGATTTCTCTTAATGTGTTTCTGTGAGTTTGTCCTTGCACAGTTGTGAACTATCAGGCACTGCAGACACTTAGAAAAGAGTTCTGATGAAAGGTTTAGGCAAGACCTAAAACGTGGGCTGAATTTTAAGGGGCCATTTAAGATGAGAACTGAGGCAGAAGGGGGCATAAAATAGGGGCGGAAGACATCGGGCAGCAAGTCTGACATTGTGATGTCCTTCCGGATTTTACCATTGCCGGCCAACATAGAGGGTGGGCTTCACACTTTCACAAGGTGGGAAGCTAATTAAGGTAATTAACAGCCCAATACACGGCAATTTTATTTGGAGTTTCAAATTTTCGATAGTGCACAGGAACCATGGGGCTTCAGGGCCTTGCCTGGTGAAAGGAGAAGGGAGCTCGGCGTTGGCTTTGCTGGGAAGCTATCAGGTGAAGCAGCGTCACTTGGCAGGAGGAGGGGGGGTGGGGTAACACTGTAAGGAGTGGGGGCTAATGTGCCAGCACTGCGGGAGAGCCATACAAGGGTGGCATCAGGGTAGTGCCACCTCATTGAAGGTCACAAGTAAGTGGGGGAAAGGTCTGCTTGGCCTGAAAGTCGGGCACTCAGGGAGAGATAACCTCGCATGGGCCTCATTCACTTTGGCTTTGAGGCCCTCATGGAGTGGGAGGAACAGCATAAAGAGAGGGTGGTTCAGGCACAGGCAGGGGAATGCCAGCAACTTGGGGGCCCACAGGAGGGCCAGATTGCTGCGGGCACAGGAAGCTGCAGAAGGTTGCAGAGGGGCACAGAGACTACCCTCCAGAGACTTTCTACGGGTCGCAGCTCAACTACCTGCAGATATTCAAGCAGCAGAGTCTCCGAAAACTGCACCTCTCCAGGGAGGCCATCAGTGATCTATCTCCCATGATACAGGATGAACTGAGGCCCATGGGACTTGGTGGGTACCCGATGCCAGTGATGCTGAAGGTCACCGTGGCACTAAACTTCTACATCACCGGATCGTTCCAGGAATCCACTGGAGGTATGTGCTGACTCCCAGTCTGCGACGCATTGCTGCTTCAAGGAGGACACCAATGCCATGTTCAGGAGGGACGGCAAACTGTGTGCATTTCTGAACCAATCCAAACCAAGTCAAGCTCAGAGGGCTATAGGATTCGGGGCCATTGCTGGATTCCCCCCAATGCAAGGTGTCATCGACTGTACGCATGTGGCCATCAAAGCTCCCATAGACCAGCCTGCTGCCTTCATTAACCAGAAGGGTGTTCACTCCCTCAATGTACAACTGGTCTGTGACCACCGCAAATGGATCTGACAGGTGTGAGCATAAGTCCCAGGAAACAGCCACAATGCCTACATACTAAGGCAGTCCTAGGTGCCAGACCTTTTCAATGTCGCCACACACCTTCAAGGATAGACCCTTGGAGACAAGGGCTACCCACTGAGAACATGGCTCCAGACGCCTGTGAGGAACACACACATGGATGCAGAGGAGACGTACAACACTTTCAGCCTGAATGACCATTGAGCAGGCCATTGGTCTGCTGAAGATGAGATATAGGTGCCCAGAGCGATTTGGTGGAGCCTTTCAGTATGCCTCGATAAGAGTTTTGCGTATTGTCTGCTGTGCATTGCACCACCTAGCACTAGAGAGGATTGAGGCTTTGACCAGTGAGGATATCGTGCAGCAGGATGCCTCCTTCACTGATGAGGATGCAGAGGAGGATGCTGCCCAGGAAGTGCAAGATGAAGGGCCCCAGGCACAGCAGGAAAGGTGCCATGAGATACACGCAAGAAAGGCACAAGATTCCTTTATACAATCACAGTTCCTTTGAGCCTTACCACCTTCTGGAAATGCAACAATAAAGTCTTACCTTTAAACAGCCCTGTTGTTGCCTCCTTCCTTCTGTGCTGCAGCACCCAGTGCACTGCACACAGTGGCAAGTCTGAAGCTTTGAGCACTCGGCGCTTGGTCCCTCGCCTCCAACCTTTGGGGAGGATGAGTTCAAATGAATTCCAAAAGGGCATCAACAACAGAAAGGAGAGTGAACAACATAATTTTATTCTGCATCACAACCAATGCACAAATATTTATTTTGACTGCATCTCCAACTTTGATCCTCTAAGAGCATCTAGCTGCTCTTTTTACTTCTTTTTTGGGTACTCGTACGTGGTGCTCCCCCTGCATTTTCAGCTGAGGTGGAGGCAGGCTGCTGATCTTGTTGCTCCATGGCATGGGATGACCTTGGCATCCATCCTCTGGCTGCCTGAGACCTGGAGGGCCACAGCACAGTAAGAGTGTCATGCAAATGTACAGGAACAGTCTCAGTCAGCGAGGATGATGGAGACATTGGCATCACTGGCAGAGGGGCTTTGGAGCCACCCTGAGAGGAACCCCCTGATGTGGCAGGCTGCCGCTCCTCCCCCCTTATAAGGCAGTCTTGTACCTCCCTGCTGAGCTGAGAGGGTCATGGACCTGATGGAGACTCCAGGTGCCTCATCCCCCTCTCGTATTGCCACTGCTGCATAGAGATCCTGGTCAAAGCATTGGAGTGCAGGTCTGCTTACTTCTCTGGCAGCCACTAATTGGTCTGCTGGATGTGGCTGTCCAAAACAATAGCCATTCTCTCAATGGAGGAAGCCAGGTGTGCAATCGACAGAAACAGTGCAGCACCCAAAACCTGGATGGACTCCTCCATCTTCCATGCTTGGATACACATAGCCTCTGGCATCTTTGCCAGATGTTGCCTGACCTCTCGCTGCAGCTGCAACATATCCCGTGTTGCCGCTGACACCAGAGGCACAGCATCAGCCTGGGTTTCAGCATCTCCCACAGTCCTCTAACTGCCAGTGGCCTGGGCTGTCACAGCCTCCATCAGCTGCCCTGGTGCGTCTGTGCTGTGCTCACCAGGTTGTGTGCCCAACTCTAAATGCGTGCAACTACCCACTGATGTGAAAATATCGGCGCTGGTGGAAGGTTTTCTTTTTATTCATTTCATGGGATGTGGGCGTTGCTGGCCAGGCCAGCATTTATTGCCCATCCCTAATTGCCCTTGAGAAGGTGTTGGTGAGCTGCCTTTTTGAATCCCTACAGTCCATGTGGGGTAGGTACACCCACAGTGCTGTTAGGAAGGGAGTTCCAGGATTTTTGACCCAGCAGGGGAGTGATATGATGGTGGACCTTCTGAGACTACCTCCTCCTCCTCACAGGTGGCCGATTGTTCCCCAGACTCTTCAGCTCCTCTCCCTTGTTGTTCATCTTGACCTGCATGAGAAATCAAAGACATTGAAGGATTAGGGATCTCCCCATCGTGACACTACCTGCAAGTTCCCCCCCAAACCACACACCACCCTGACTTGGAACTATTTCGCCATTCCTTCACTGTTGTTGGGTCAAAATCCTGGAACTCCCTTCCTCACAGTAGTGTTGGTGTACCTTCCCCACATGGACTGCAGCTGTTCAAGAAGGTGGCTCACCACCACTTTCTCAAGGGCAATTAGAGATGGGCAATAAATGCTGGCTTAGCCAGCGATCCTCACATCCTATGAATGAATAAAAAAAAATTCCTACCACCCCAAATGTGCTTCTCCATTGATGCAGATGTGATGGCATTACATGTGCTACGTGGCTCTTTGGTACCAGTTGCACTCTTGTGCACCAGACGATGCTCACTCATTCTTTTGGGTGGGCACCACTTCTCGCCATCAGGCACTGCCACCCTGTTCCAGTTCCATGGCCTCCATCGGGGTTAGGACATGGAAATAAGGCACTCCGCTGCTGGTCTTGGCACACTTCTCCCTGTTGTGGGCAGTCTTCTCCTGCAGACACAATGATGAACAAAATTACTCTCCCAGTGGGTAAAAGCCATTGACATCTGGTGATTATAGTCCAACGAGCCATGATGGCGGCACTCATATGCCTCCTGCTTGTAACCACCCTCAAGGGACTATGCAGGGAATGCATTGACAGACAGGCACCTCTGACTGAGGTCCAGCCATGCCTCAGGCCCCATTGACATGGCTGGGTGGTCACTTCCTCTCCACCAAATGCAGTCTCTCGCTCTAACACAAGCTAGACCCAAAAGGTTGGAAGTGAATGGAACACTCACCTTGGCAGACCAGTTCATTGACCCTTTTCTGGAACTGGATCCAGGTCCGTTGGGTGACCCCACAGCTGCTGATTTCTCCACTCTCTCCCTCCAGTCTTGCTTGAACAGGTGTGCTGGTCTCCTTCTCCCATCCCTGGGGGAGAGGACCTGCCTGCTTTCCCTTGCAGACAGGAACAGAGCCTGGAGGGAGGCATCATTGAACCATGGTCTTCCTTCTGCCATTCTGCTTGCAGGCTTCCAATCTGATCATTGGCATTACTGAATGCAGAGGCTGTGTCACACCAGACAGCAGTCAGGCAGGTACTGTGGTACACCAGGCAGCAGTCAGGTAGGGACTGTTTTACATAGAACATAGAACATTACAGCGCAGTACAGGCCCTTCGGCCCTCGATGTTGCGCCGACTTGTGAAACCATCTGACCTACACTATTCGATTTTCATCCATATGTCTATCCAATGACCACTTAAATGCCCTTAAAGTTGGCGAGTCTACGACTGTTGCAGGCAGGGCGTTCCACGCCTCTACTACTCTCTGAGTAAAGAAACTACCTCTGACATCTGTCCGATATCCATCACCCCTCAACTTAAAGCTATGTCCCCTCGTGTTTGCCATCACCATCCGAGGAAAAAGACTCACTATCCACCCTATCTAACTCTCTGATTATCTTATATGTCTCTATTAAGTCACCTCTCCTCCTCCTTCTCTCTAACGAAAACAACCTCAAGTCCCTCAGCCTTTCCTCGTAAGACCTTCCCTCCATACCAGGCAACATCCTAGTAAATCTCCTCTGCACCCTTTCCAAAGCTTCCACATCCTTCCTATAATGCGGTGACCAGAACTGCATGCAATACTCCAGATGCGGCCACACCAGAGTTTTGTACAACTGCAGCATGACCTCGTGGCTCCGAAACTCGATCCCCCTACTAATAAAAGCTAACACACCATATGCCTTCTTAACAGCCCTATTAACCTGGGTGGCAACTTTCAGGGATTTATGTACCTGGACACCAAGATCTCTCTGCTCATCTACACTACCAAGACTCTTCCCATTAGCCCAGTACTCTGCATTCCTGTTACTCCTTCCAAAGTGAATCACCTCACACTTTTCCGCATTAAACTCCATTTGCCATCTCTCAGCCCAGCTCTGCAGCCTATCTACGTCCCTCTGTAACCTACAACATCCTTCGGCACTATCCACAACTCCACCGACCTTCGTGTCATCCGCAAATTTACTAACCCACCCTTCTACACCCTCATCCAGGTCATTTATAAAAATGACAAACAGCAGTGGCCCCAAAACAGATCCTTGCGGTACACCACTAGTAACTAAACTCCAGGATGAACATTTGCCATCAACCACCACCCTCTGCCTTCTTTCAGCTAGCCAATTTCTGAACCAAAGTACTAAATCACCTTCAATCCCATACTTCCATATTTTCTGCAATAGCCTACCGTGGGGAACCTTATCAAACGCCTTACTGAAATCCATATACACCACATCCACGGCTTTACCCTCATCCACCTGTTTGGTCACCTTCTCAAAAAACTCAATAAGGTTTGTGAGGCACGACCTACCCTTCACAAAACCGTGCTGACTATTGCTAATGAACTTATTCTTTTCAAGATGATTATAAATCCTATCTCTTATAACCTTTTCCAACATTTTACCCACAACCGAAGTAAGGCTCACAGGTCTATAATTACCAGGGCTGTCACTACTCCCCTTCTTGAACAAGGGGACAACATTTGCTATCCTCCAGTCTTCCGGCACTATTCCTGTCGACAATGATGACATAAAGATCAAGGTCAAAGGCTCTGCAATCTCCTCCCTGGCTTCCCAGAGAATCCTAGGATAAATCCCATCTGGCCCAGGGGACTTATCTATTTTCACACTTTCCAAAATTGCTAACACCTCCTCCTTGTGAACCTCAATCCCATCTAGTCTAGTCGTCTGTATCTCAGTATTCTCCTCGACAACATTTTCTTTCTCTACTGTAAATACTGACGAAAAATATTCATTTAACGCTTCCCCTATCTCCTCTGATTCCACACACAACTTCCCACTACTATCCTTGATTGGCCCTAATCTAACTCTAGTCATTCTTTTATTCCTGATATACCTATAGAAAGCCTTAGGGTTTTCCCTGATCCTATCCGCCAATGACTTCTCGTGCCCTCTCCTCGCTCTTCTTAGCTCTCCCTTTAGATCCTTCCTGGCTAGCTTGTAACTCTCAAGCGCCCTAACTGAGCCTTCACGTCTCATCCTAACATAAGCCTTCTTCTTCCTCTTGACAAGCGCTTCAACTTCTTTAGTAAACCATGGCTCCCTCGCTCGACAACTTCCTCCCTGCCTGATAGGTACATACTTATCAAGGACACGCAGTAGCTGCTCCCTGAATAAGCTCCACATTTCGATTGTGCCCATCCCCTGCAGTTTCCTTCCCCATCCTACGCATCCTAAATCTTGCCTAATCGCATCATAATTTCCTTTCCCCCAGCTATAATTCTTGACCTGCGGTATATACCTGTCCCTGCCCATCGCTAAGGTAAACCTAACCGAATTGTGATCACTATCACCAAAGTGCTCACCTACATCTAAATCTAACATCTGGCCGGGTTCATTACCCAGTACCAAATCCAATGTGGCATCGCCCCTGGTTGGCCTGTCTACCTACTGTGTCAGAAAACCCTCCTGCACACACTGGACAAAAACTGACCCATCTAAAGTACTCGAACTATAGTATTTCCAGTCAATATTTGGAAAGTTAAAGTCCCCCATAACAACTACCCTGTTACTCTCGCTCCTGTCGAGAATCATCTTCGCTATCCTTTCCTCTACATCTCTGGAACTATTCGGAGGTCTATAGAAAACTCCCAACAGGGTGACCTCTCCTCTCCTGTTTCTAACCTCGGCCCATACTACCTCAGTAGATGAGTCCTCAAACGTCCTTTCTGCCGCCGTAATACTCTCCTTGATTAACAATGCCACACCCCCCCTCTTTTATCATCTTCTCTGTTCTTACTGAAACATCTAAATCCCGGAACCTGCAACATCCATTCCTGTCCCTGCTCTACCCATGTCTCCGAAATGGCCACAACATCGAGATCCCAGGTACCAACCCATGCTGCAAGCTCACCCACCTTATTCCGGATGCTCCTGGCGTTGAAGTAGACACACTTTAAACCAAGTTCTTGCTTGCCAGTGCCCTCTTGCGTCCTTGTAACCTTATCCCTGACCTCACTACTCTCAACATCTTGTACACTGGAACTACAATTTAGGTTCCCATCCCCCTGCTGAATTAGTTTAAACCCCCCCGAAGAGCACTAGCAAATCTCCCCCCCAGGATATTGGTACCCCTCTGGTTCAGGTGAAGACCATCCTGTTTGTAGAGGTCCCACCTACCCCAGAAAGAGCCCCAATTATCCAGGAAACCAAAACCCTCCCTCCTACACCATCCCTGCAGCCACGTGTTCAACTCCTCTCTCTCCCTATTCCTCGCTTCGCTAGCACGTGGCACGGGCAACAACCCAGAGATAACAACTCTGTTTGCTCTCGCTCTAAGCTTCCACCCTAGCTCCCTGAATTTCTGCCTTGAATCCCCATCTCTCTTCCTACCTATGTCGTTGGTGCCTATGTGGACCACGACTTGGGGCTGCTCCCCCTCCCCCTTAAGGATCCCAAAAGCACGGTCCGAGACATCACGAACCCTGGCACCTGGGAGGCAACACACCAACTGTGAGTCTCTCTCGTTCCCACAGAACCTCCTATCTGTTCCCCTAACTATGGAGTCCCCAATGACTAATGCTCTGCTCCTCTTCCCTTTTCCCTTCTGAGCAACAGGGACAGACTCTGTGCCAGAGACCTGTACTCCATTGCTTACCCCTGGTAAGTCGTCCCCCCCAACAGTATCCAAAACGGTATACCTGTTGTTGAGGGAAATGGCCACAGGGGATCCCTGCACTGTCTGCTGGTTCCCTCTCCTTCCCCTGACGGTAACCCATCTACCTACTTCTTTTACCTGAGGTGTGACTACCTCCCTATAACTCCTCTCAATAACCCCCTCCGCCTCCCAAATGATCTGAAGTTCATCCAGCTCCAGCTCCAGTTCCCTAACGCGGTTCTCGAGGAGCTGGAGTTGGGTGCACTTCCCGCAGATGTGGTCCCTGCCGTTCACAATGGGATCAGCCAGCTCCCACATCATACAGCTACAGCACATCACCTGCCCAGCCATCTCTACTTCGTTAATTACTTTATTAATTTATATAAATTTATGAGCTAAATATTTTGATTCTTCTCTGCTGTGGTCTTTTTCAAATAACCAATTAATAGGTAAGTCAAAAAAGTAAAAGAAGAAAGTACATTTTTACCAATCAAACGATACAGAAGAAATAAAATAAAAAGCTTACCTTATCAACACACCATAGTCCTTTTTTTTTGGTTAGAGGAGGAGGGTGGGTGGGAGACACTACATGTGTAGTGCCTCGGGTTCAGCCACTGCCCAAATATATAGGTTTTGACTTACCCAGCAGTCCCCTGGTCCTCCGAAACAAAAGGGAATTAACTTTAACTTTAAACTGAAACTGACCTCCCAGCTGATAGTTCGCTCCGCACTCTCCAGGCAGCAGTCAGGTAGGGACTGTGTTACACCAGGCAGCAGTCAGGCAGGGGCTGTATTGCACCAGGCAGCAGTCAGGCAGGGGCTGTGTTAACCCAAGCAGCAGTCAGGCAGGGGCTGTTTTACACCAGGCAGCAGTCAGGCAGGGGCTGTGTTAACCCAAGCAGCAGTCAGGCAGGAGCTGTATTGCACCAGGCAGCAGTCAGGCAGACGCTGTGTTACACCAGGCAACATTCAGGCATGGGCTGTATTGCACCAGGCAACATTCAGGCAGGAGCTGTGTTACACCAGGCAGCAGTCAGGCAGGGGCTGTGTTACACCAGGCAGCAGTCAGGCAGGGGCTGTATCAGACCAGTTGAATGCAGGGCTGTCAGCCCTTTAAATATGGCACCTGGAGCTTCAACGCTGCTTTTGCCACCTCCAGCCTCTCAACGAACAGCCCCCTTACATCCCAAACCTTAATATGTTTACCCACCAACAGAGGAGAAGCTTTTTTAAAAAAAATAAAACAACCTGTCTGGATTACAATTATCAGCCAAAGGGCCATGGCAGAAATTGTGAGATTTTATTATTATTATACTTTGTGTGATGGTAACTAAACAGCCGACTGAAATTGTCATGTATCTTGGAGCATGTCTTATATTTGAAGAGGAAAAATTAAATTCTGGGCTCAGAAAGTAATTTTTAGACAGCTGCTTGGGCTTAAAATACCAACCCAACACCGACCCAACAAAAACAAATCCTGACAACATGAAGCAAGGTGGATTGTAGAAAGTAACTAACTGACCTCAAAAGGGCAACTGCAGTGAAGGTGTCCTATGTTTAATGTGCTTTTTATTTTTAAAAAATCCATCCTTTCTTTTAGCATTTCCCTCCTACATTCCAAGTGTATAGTTCAGCCTGCCGGCAATTGGAAAAGAAGACAGTTGCTAGAGGTCATTGGAGGTAGTGGAGAAAAACATGAGTAGGAGCAAAGCAGAGAGTCGGCCTTTGATGGTGCGAGAGGTGAGCACACTATACTCTCATTCCTGGCATCTGAGTGTGAACCCACTTCACCTTGATTGAATTACAGGCCAGAATTTAATATGACCCAGTGGTGTCATGGGATTGGAAATGGAAGGGGGTGACAAAGGCCGTCCTGTTCTGACCTCCACTCCTGCCGCAATCATAGTTGGTTGGCCAATTAGCAGCCGGCTGGTGGAGTTGATGAAAGCACTTGATATGGCTCTCAGACTCGGCATGTCATTACTGTTCAGTTCTGTGCATAATCATTAAAGACCTCTGAGCTCCAATCAGCACTGCAAACCACCCTCCTGCCTAATCAGACCACCTCTTCATTGGAACACCAGCACTCCATCTTCAGTCTAGGACCATTCTCCAGTCCACTCGGACCACCCCCTCATCTGTCTGTGACCACACGGCACGCCACCGAATCCACAGCACCCCACCACAAGACCTTGAAGCCTATGTAACTATGTGCCAAGGCAGAGGCAATAACCCAGGTGGCCCCACGGGGATTGTAGAAAGTAACTAAATGACCTCAAAAGGGCAACTGCAGTGAAGGTGTCCTATGTTTAATGTGCTTTTTATTTTTAAAAAATCCATCCTTTTAGCATTTCCCCCCTACACTCCAAGTGTATAGTTCAGCCTGCCAGCAATTGGAAAAGAAGACAGTTGCTAGAGGTCATCCAAGTGATGACTCCTTGCATGTCCTCCTCCAGGCTGCTGGGACAAGGTGGGACGTCATCTTTCCTCAAGAGCAAAGGATGAGACCTCTTCAGTGAACCAGGCAGGCCTGGATGGAGGTAGCAGAGGAGATGAGCAGCCATAGGGTTATTCGGAGAACCTGGATCTAGTGCCACATGTGGTCAATTATCTTTTCCATTCTGCCAGGGGAATGGAAAAGCTCAGTCTCCCTTAGGTCGAAAACAAATGGGTGGGTGTGTGAGTGCGGATGTTGCGACCTGGAAGCCAACCAGGTGGAGGGAATGGCTACAGCTCTGTCGGGGATACGTGTCTTTTTTTTATTCATTCATGGAAAGTGGGAGTCGCTGGCTAAGCCAGCATTTATCGCCCATCCCTAATTGCCCTTGAGAAAGTAGTGGTGAGCTGCCTTCTTGAACCGCTGCAGTCCAGAGGAATGTAAGTGTCCTGACTGCTCCCAGGATGACATGCACACACCTGCAATATCTGCTTTCAGTGGTCACAGACAAGTTGGGCATTGAGGGAGTGAAATCCCATCCGGTTAACGAAGGTCCCTGGCTGGTCTGTGGGAGCTCTGATGGCCAAATGTGTGCAGTTAATGACTCCTTGGACCAGGGGGAATCCAACCATAGTACTGAAGCCTCTGGCTCTCAGCCTGACTGTCCACATTGGTTGTAGAGTTGATGTATTGGTTGTCCCTCCTGAAGAGGGCATTGAACACAACCTTGATGCAATGATGTGTGGCTGGCTGGGAGATGCTGCACATGTCACCAGTGGTAGACTGGAACGAGCCTGAGGTGTAGAAATTCAAGGTAACTGTGACCTTGCGAGCCACCAGCATCTAATGGCCAACCACACAATTAGAGCTGTCCTCTGCTGTCATCATGTCGCACAGGACTGTCACAGTCTCTCGGGACAGGCGCAATCGTCGGAGACACTGGCGCTCTGACATTACCAGGAAGGATGCCTGCTGCCGGTACATCCTGCTACTGGGTAGACTTGGCTCCTCGCAGGTATTTGTGCCCGGTCCACTCTGTGGCCTTCTGTCCCTCCCCCATCATGAGGCCATACCTGCTGGTGGCCAGCAAGTCTCTGTTGCCCTTGGCTGCCTGTCTGCCTCTCCCTTCTTCTCTGGATCTCCTCCTTGCTGGAGGAGCCTCCTCTGGAATGGATGATGCCCATGCCACCTGTGTGATTATTTCTGTGCCTTAAACTTTCTATGATTCTATAATAGGGACACTTTCCCAGTGGTTGCTGAGAGGAAACACAATCCCAACCCCCTCTTAGAAGTCTCTTTCAAGATTACCCTGCCAGGAGGACCACTTGTTCAAGTGGGCCTAAGTGAGCCAACGGTTTCTGCCCTTCTTTCATTCTCCTTTAATTTGAAGCCTCAACCTCACTAGCCCAAGTCCCTCAGTCCCCTTCATTTGCCACCCTGTTGCTGCTTATTTAAAGCTGGCGAGGCTCCGACCCTACCCCATCGTGTGACCCATGTGCATCCTGTAAAATGCTGTGGGGCACGTAAAATGGAAGTCAATTAGATTTCCAAATACTTTAATTGGTCTTTAATTGGCCTTTATCAGATGGTGAGTGGATTCTCCATCTTGCTTGGCTGTCCATTGCAATAAATGGCGTTCAGACACGATGCTGAGGCTGAGTTTTTTTCTTCTCTATCTGTTTGATGGTAATATCCTGATGCTTGCCAAGAATGTATCTGGGGTATCAGGTTGCGTTCATCTTCAGGGGACAATTCTCCTACCTTAATCTCAGTGATGAACAGTGCATTAGATGCCTCTGTTTCACTAGGTGCTAACTGAAATCTGCCACATGTCGCAGGCAGGCCTGCGGCCTCAGAGCAGCCAAGAATGGCACTACCAGTGGCTGTGAAGTCAGCCATGGCCATGATCTTCTTCACATTGGGCTTCCTCTAGGCTGAAGCAGGGGACATTGCCAACATCTCACAGTTCACCATCCACTGGTGCATAAGGGAGGTGACTAGCACACTCTATGTAGAGAGAAGCAGAAGAAGCATACATGTGGCTTCACAGGATAGCAGGCTTCCCTATGTTGCAGGGTGCCATTGAGATCACACACGCTGCTTTGCAGTTACTGCATCTAAATTCAGGGATTGACTGCAACGACATACTCTCAATGTGCATCTGGGGTGTGACCATTCTCCGCACATCATGCAGGTCAATTTCTGTAATCTTGGCAGCAGATATGATGCCTTTATTCACCGTCAGTCCACTGTGCCATCTGCATTTGAGCCACTATGAGAGACCAGAGGGTGGCTACTGGGCAACAAGGGCTATCCACTGACCACTTGGCTTATGGGACTCTGGTACGCAACTCATGCACACATTTGCAGTGTGCGTATATTGGGAACCAGGTTGTCACACAAAATGCCATAGACGTGACCATTGGGGTATTTAAGTAATGCTTCCGCTGCTTGGACCACTCGGGAAGAGCCCTGCAGCACATGTCATGATTTGTCATGGTCTGCTGCATCCTGTGCAACCGTACCATCATGAGAGCACATCCCTTACCACCAGGCATAGAGCGAGGAGGAGTAGGAGGAAGGGAGGAGGTAAACAACACATCCCATTTCTGGCTGGCCTGCCTGTGATTGGCTCATCTGACTGCAGTACCTGTGAACACAACCCCAATTCCCCATTCGACAACAGTCCCACAACTTACTTTCACTCTGTTACTGACCATCACAAGTCCTCTTGGCCACAATGCTGAAATAAAAACCAACACAAAACAAACATTCCACAACACGTTTATCAAACAAATCAACCAATATTCCATGCAAAAAGTCAATTACTCACCCCTTGTGCCTTCCCTTAGTGCCTATCTTGTGGGTGTCTTTGCCTGGCCTAGTGCTACGTCAGTGGCTGCAGCATGCTTGGTGGAAGGCTGCTGACTTTCGGTGGGGGAGACTGCAGATGGCATTGCACAAGGGCCTCCAGTAGCTCTGGGCCTTGAAGGCTCAGCTTTGGACTGCACCACCACGGCATTGGTGGCAGCAGTCCAGGCTAGTTGGCTGAGAGGCACCAGCAAAGGCTCTGGTGGAGTGGCAGTGGTGGAAGCATGAATACTGTCATCCTAAGAAAGCAGAAAATCAGAAGAGAGGGTTGCGGTTAGGGAAGAGGGTTAACTAGAAAGCAGTCCATGGTCACACCATCAGCAGCTAGCACTTCTTGCCAAATGGGCAGGATGAAAGTGAGGTGGGAGTTGAGAAGGGGCATAAGACAGGAACATATCATCATCCTCAAGTTTCTCAGCAGCACTGGATTCAACGAGCTCTGTTGCATTATGCAGAGAACCATCTCCTGCATAGGGCTTAGGAGATGCAGGAATGCCTGGCCCCCACCAATTTTGCTCTGCTCCCTGCTATTGCGTGCGATTTTGTCCTGCACGATAGAGGGAAGAATGTCAATGATTGTGTTGCACTGTATTCGGATGATGTGCCTGCCATAGCTGAATAGCTGCAGTTGTGTGAAAGCAGTGGGGAAGTGAATGTGAGGCTGGCATCATTTATAGGTGTGTGAGGGTGAGGTGGAGTATCTGAATGTTAAGAATGAGTGCTGACTGCTAGTGATTGCTGATGGGCCAGTGATGGGGATGCGATGCATTAAGCAGTGTGAGAGGTTGGTGGTTTGGTGCATATGTGATGTCATGTGACGATACATTCACTGACCTTGGCCACGCTCTTGAGGTCATTGAATTTCTTGTGGCACTGCTGCCAAATCCTGGGGGCCAGACTCCAGGAGGTGATCTCTCTTGCCATCTGCTCCTATTCCCTTCCGAGGGTGTTCCTTGAGGTTTTTCTAGCTCTCCGTGAAAACATGGCCTCTCTTCTCCTGTTGACATCCATCACTAAGGCCTCTAGCACTGCATCTGTGAACCTGAGGGCCTTCTCTCTTCCCTGGTGCTTCATTTGTTCAGCTTCTAGTTGCAGCCAATTGAAGAACAGGCAGTCAGCAGCAGCTTCCTTATAATGAGTGCTGCTGCCTTTTAAGAGGGACAAGCTGCCTTTCAGAGCTACAGGCTAGCTACAGGCTTATTATAGCTGGAACACGTGCTAGGCACACATGCTGCTGGGCCCCTTGTTCAGCGTTCAACCATCTAGCAGCATGGTTTGCACGTGGCTGAACATTGCAATCATTCAAAGAGGAGGCAGCAAAAAGTTTGTGTGTTGCCTGTCTCAACGGGACCTGCCACAGGCAGGTTGCAAATCATGACCTCTGTGTCTGTAAACAGGAGGAAACAAAATTTTAGACCCTGGTATCAACAAGTCAGAAAATGGTTAATGTATTAGTCGACATATAAACCGTGATTACTCTTTTAAAATAATTCACGAGTTATAAAGTGTTTTGTGATGTCCTGAGGATGTGCTAAGGTACTCTACACGTTAAGTTCTTTCTTTACTGAAGGAGGTTGTAGGGCATTATTTTGGTGAAAGGGTGATAAGAGGCACTAAGTGGGTGCCGTGCTAGTAAGCCACATCTGCTTGAAACTTTGGTTTTGGCACACCTTTTTGCTCTAATTGCTGATTACCATAACTTGAACTTGCCTGGAGGTGCTAACCGTGCAGGTTTAGCCCTCAAACACTGATTAGACGCAATTTTCATGGAGTGATACATATAGCCTCCACATATCTAGATTCACTGAAGGTGTGTAGTCTGCTGGCTGGCATGCAATAGAGCATTTCAGGATAATTTAGGGATCGAGGGAGAGGGTGCACAGGTTCTCAGATGTGGCACTGGAGTTCCTGGTGGAGGAGATGCAGAGGAGGAGGGAAGGTGCCCACCTCACCCTCTTGTCCCTCTTGTTCCTCTCTCCACTGCCTGACTTCATGTCCTCCTCCCATTCCCCCTCCAGCCCAAAAGGGACCTCTCGCAAGATGCCCATAATGAAGCCCTTCCTTGCTCCTGTTAGCTCCCATAAGGTGTCCAATATGGTACAGTAGCACAGCACTCACTCTCTTTAGGTGAAGCCCTGAGAGAATTTCCGGAATAAATTTTTATAGACTGTGGTGGAGTCTTGACAAAGTGTCCCAGAAAGTCTCCCATGTATCCCTTCAAACCTCCAGCAACAGGTGAACCATGAAAGCTGAGCATGCCTTTAAGTAGCGCTCGACTAGTCACTGACTAGCAATCCAGAGGCCTAGGCTAATGCTCAGGGAACATGGGTCCAAATCCCACCAAGGCAGCTGATGGAATTTAAGTTCAATTGATAAATCTGGAATTGAAAAAAAGCAAGTTTCAGTAACGGTGAGCATGAAATCAATGCCGATTGTTCTAAAAACCCATCTGCTTCACTAATGTCCCTTAGGGAAGGCAGTCTGCTGTCCTTACCTTGTCTGGCTTCCATGTGACTCCAGACCCATAGCAATGTGGTTGACTTAATTGCCCTCTGAAATGGTCTAGTAAGCCACTCAGTGAAAAGTCTAAAAGGATTGAAACCGGACGGACCACCCGGCATCGACTGAGGCACCAGAAACGACAACAGTAAACCCAGCCCTGTTGACCCTGCAAAGTCCTTCTTACTAACATCTGGGGGCTTGTGCCAAAATTGGGAGAGCTGTCCCACAGACTAGTCAAGCAGCAGCTTGTCATAGTCATACTCACGGAATCATATCTTAAATCAATGTCCCAGACACCACCATCACCATCCCTGAGAATGCCCTGGCCAACCGAGGGAGTTGCCCTGGGAGTCTTCAACATTGACTCCGGACCCCATGATGTTTCATGGCATCAGGTCAAACATGGGCATGGAAACCTCCTGCTGATTACCACCTACAGCCCCCACCCACCCCCTCGGCTGATGAATCAGTGCTTCTCCATGTTGAACACCACTTGGAAAAAGCACTGAGGGTGGCAAGGGCATAGCTGCTAGACGGGGTCTGCGGCAGGTGGTGAGGGAACCAACAAGAGCGAAGAACCTACTTGACCTCATCCTCACCAATCTACTTGGCACAGATGTATCTGTCCATGACAGTACTGGTAGGAGTGACCAGAGCACAGTCCTTGTGGAGACTATGTCCCGTCTTACATTGAGGTTACCTTCCATCTTGTTCTGTAGCAATACTATTGTGCTAAATGGGATATATTTCAAACAGATCTAGCAACTCAAAACTGGGAATCCATCAGGCACTGTAGGCCATCAGCAGCAGCAGAATTGTATTCAACCACAATCTATGACCTCATGGCCCGGCATATCCCCCACTCTACCATTACCATCAAGTAGGGGGATCAACACTGGTCCAATGAAGAGTGTAGGAGGGCATGCCAGGAGCAGCACCAGACATACCTCAAAATGAAGTGTCAACCTGGTGAAGCTACAACACAGGACTACATGTATGCCAAACAGTGGAAGCAGCATGCGATAGACAGAGTGAAGCAATCCCACAACGAACGGATCAGATCTAAGTTCTGCAGTCCTGCAGATCCAGTCATGGATGGTGGTGGACAATTAAACAACTAACAGGAGGAGGAGGAGGCTCCACAAATAACCCCATCCTCAAAGATGGGGGTGCCCAGCATATCAGTGCAAAATTTGCAACCATCTTCAGCCAGAAGTGCTGAGTGGATGATCCATTTCGGCCTCCTCCTGAGGTCACCAGCATCACAGATGCCAGTCTTCAGCCAATCTGATTCACTCCATATGATATCAAGAAACAGCTGAAGGCACTGGATACTGCAAAGGCTGTGGGCCCTGACAACATTCTGACAATATTACTCAAGACTTGTGATCCAGAATTGGCTTCACCCCTAGCCAAGCTGTTCCAGTACAGCTATAACACTAGCATCTACCCGACAATGTGGAAAATTGTCCAGGTATGTCCCGTACGCAAAAAGGATAAATCCAGCCCGGCCAATTACCGCCCCATCAGTCTACTCTCTATCATCAGTAAAGTGATGGAAAATGGCGTCGACAGTGCTATCAAGCGGCACTTTCTCAGCAATAACCTCCTCAGGGATGCTCAGTTTGGGTTCCACCAGGGCCATTCAGATCATGACCTCATTACAGCCTTGGTTCAAACATGGACAAAAGAGCTGAACTCAAGAGGTGAGGTGAGAGTGACTGCCCTTTACATCAAGGCAGCATTTGACCGAGTGTGGCAGCAAGCAAAACTGGAATCAATGGGAATCAGGGGGAAAACTCTTTGCTGGTTGGAGTCATACCTAGCACAAAGAAAGATAGTTTGGTTGTTGGAGGTCAGTCATCTCAGTCCCAAGACATCACTGCAGGAGTTCCTCAGGATAGTGTCCTAGACCCAACTATCTTCAGCTGCTTCATCAATAACCTTCCCTCCATCATAAGGTCAGAAGTGGAGATGTTTGCTGATGATTGCACAATGTTCAGCACCATTTGTGACTCCTCACATACTGAAGCAGTCCATATGCAACAAGACCTGGATAATATTCAGGCTTGGGCTGATAAATGGCAAGTTACATTCGTGCCACACAAGTGCCAGGCAATGATCATCTCCAACATGAGAGAATCCAACTTTCTCCCCTTGACATTCAATGGCATTACCATCACTGAATCCCCCATTATCAACATTCTGGGGTTACCATTGACCATAAACTGTACTGGACCAGCCATATAAATACTGTGGCTACAAGAGCAGGTCAGAGGCTGGGAATTCTGAGGCAACTAACTCACCTCCTGGCTCCCCAAAGCCTGTCCATCATCTACAAGGCACAAGTCAGGAGTGTGATGGAATACTCTCCACTTGCCTGGATGGGTGCAACTACAACAACACTCAAGAAGCTTGACATCATCCAGGACAAAGCAGCCCACTTGATTGGTGTCCCATCCACCACTTTCAACATTCATTCCCTCCATCACTGGTGCACAGTGGCAGCAGTGTGTCTGATCTGCAAGATGCACTGCAGCAACTCACCAAGGCTCCTTTGACAGCACCTACCAAACCTGCGAAGGACAAAGGCAGCAGATGTATGGGAACACCACCACCTGCAAGTTCCCTCCAAGCCACACACCATCCTGACTTGGAACTATATGACTTGGGCGGCACAGTGGCGCAGTGGTTAGCACCGCAGCTTCACAGCTCCAGCGACCCGGGTTCAATTCTGGGTACTGCCTGTGTGGAGTTTGCAAGTTCTCCCTGTGTCTGCGTGGGTTTCCTCCGGGTGCTCTGGTTTCCTCCCACATGCCAAAGACTTGCAGGTTGATAGGTAAATTGGCCATTATAAATTGCCCCTAGTATAGGTAGGTGGTAGGGAAATATAGGGACAGGTGGGGATGTGGTAGGAATATGGAATTAGTGTAGGATTAGTATAAATGGGTGGTTGACGGTCGGCACAGACTCGGTGGGCCGAAGGGCCTGTTTCAGTGCTGTATCTCTAAACTAAACTATATCGTCATTCTGCCAGGATTTTCTGTTGCTAGGTCAAAATCCTGGAACTCCCTTCCTAACAGCACTGTGGTGTATCTACACCACATGGATTGTAGCATCATGAATCCGGCTCACCACCACCTTCTCAAGGGCAATTAGGTATGGTCAATAAATGCTGGCCTAGTCAGCAACGCCCTCACCCTGTGAAAGAATTAAAAATAAATATGCAGCAACAGCCTGCTTGTTCCTGTTCTGCTGATTGCTGTTATGAGAGAACGTTAGTTGAGGAATGAACTAGCAAAATGCAGTGCTGCCTGTTTAATGAGCACTAGCAGGCAATTCAATTGCCAATCAGCCAATCCTCCAGTTGCCTGTTCTTATTATGTTTCATCTCCTTTACCAAGATGGCATCTTGAACTAAAGGCCGGCTAAATTGGAAATGTAGTTCAAGACTCCATCTTAGCCACCTCGGATGCTCTTTAGCTCCTAAAGTATCTGGGGAAAATTGTCCCCCATTGAGTGTCCTTATAAAGGGAATGATTCCTTTTCAATTGTATTCAAATCCATAAATGCAAACACAACGTTCACTTCACATTTAAGGCCTTACATTGTCTTTAATCTCATTGTCAATGTACCTGATCCTCACTCGCGTATGGGTGTATACATTAAAGTGCCTCTGAAATGTTATATTTAGCACTGGATCTTCCATGGCAATGCACGTGGGATGGTAAAGAATATCTAAACTTGTCTTGGCATGGTAGCGGAAAAAGGCAGCAGCAAATTGGCAGCCTGTTTTGCATACTGCCCAATTTTTAAAATTCTCTATTTAAATGATTTCATTGGAGACCAGTGGGTGAGCTTTGTTGCATTTAGTCTTCCCATGCGGCTAACCTCAGTCAGAGATTTCTGCACAGTGCAATTATCTATATTGTGTTCCACATGTGTACTTAATACAGAAACATAAAGCTGATCCTTCCATAAAGAATGGTGTTGCAATGCCTGGCTTACATGTGCTGGCAAAAAGAAAGGCTTGGTTTTATATAAATGCAGCTTTGGATCTGTTTCTTATTGCTTTTTGTTCCGATATACAGAATAAATAGGATATTATGCATCAGCCACTGGAATTCAGATTCTGTTTCAATAATAAGAGAGATCCAAGATATTTTCCCCATGCATTAACTTGCAAACTGTACCATTCAAAACTGAATGTATTATTGATTCCATCGAGTATCAATTGCTTTATTGCTTTCAGAAACTGGAGTACATAATTATTTCAGAGGTCTTCAAAGCTAGTGGAATACCACTAGCCTTATAATCTACTACAGACAGACCAACATTGGATCCCATATATTTGACGAGTACAAGGATCAGCTATCTGCAGTTAAATCCTTACCCATTATAAAACACCCTTTACAATACATAGCTTTGTGTTAACTTTATAAACTGTACTGTCTTGTAATTTTCTTAATTCACTGTTTCCTCTGAATTTTTAAAAAAATGCTTTTTTGTTACAGAAATGCCTTGGCATGTTCATGTAGGGAAGCCAATAATTTTAAAAGGTCCTCTGTTTTGCAATTCTGACTAAATATTACGTTGTCTGCAGTATTATGATGTGTAACCAGACTGATTGGGCATGTTACTCATGATTTGCCACTCAGTGAGTTTCTATCTCAGACAGACCATCGGTGCAAGTGCTCAGCAGATTGCAGTATATGAATTGAATGAGTAAATTTTGGACAAGGCACCCCAGGTCTTCTTGACTGCATTCCTAGTGGAATATCATGATTCCATCAATGATTCAACTTACAGTAATTCTGTAATTTTGTGCATTTGTAATTGAAGTTTGAATGATTGTGAACAACAGAATGAGCGATAATATTGCCTCTATGTTCTTTTAGTTATATTTATTTATATTTCCTAAATGGATTCCAATACTGTGGCAGCTAGACCTTCTGAGGTAAAAGCTTTTATATCCATTGCTCTCGAAGAGATGGCTGAGGAGCTCTCCTGATGGCAGGAAAGCTCATAGATTCAATTGCTGGGCCATGTTGAGCTAACTAATCTCAGTGGGAACAGCAGTAAAGGTGCCAAACTACCTCCGAGCTGAAGAATGGAAAATTTGCTAGCATCCTGACTCTTGATTATTGTATAGTAAGCTCTGCTAGCACTCACTGTCATAGCTAACATTCACAGGCAAGGCTCACTCCATGAATATTTTGGAAAGGTATAGGAGAGAGCTACTGCAGCCTGTGCAACAGTACCTTACTGCTGTAAAGGTATCAACATCTTTAAGGAAGAAGGAAATGAGAAAAAATTGATAAGTCACCTGGGCTGAGGCACAAGTTTGATTGTTGTTTTCTTCAAGCCTTAGTTGGCAATCAGTCTTGCACCCTTTATATGCTCTGATGATAGTCCACTGTGCATTATGTAATTTTATTGAGTGTTAATACATCAACATGTTCATTGCCTTTCATTCCATTGCAAGTGGATTTTAGCGGAACAGCTATTTTGATTCATTTATTTTGAAACTCTTGATTTATCAGTAATTCTATTTGCACTTTATTTGGAAGAAACTGTCAAGTTTAAAGCAGACAAAGAGTTGTAGAAGGACCTGAATAATATTTAGAAGTGGGCAGGACTATGACACATGAAATTCAATATAGATAAACGCAAAGTCTTACTCTGTTTAAAAAAATGGGAACATATTGAATGTATGGCATTGAACTAAGAGAAAAATTGAAAGAGATTGTGGTAGACTTAACAGTGATCAGATCCAGTTATTACAGAGCATCAATTAATAAAGCAAGCAGAATGCTGAACTATATTGCCAGATCAATAGAGAATAATTCTGAGGCTGTCACGATAAAGCTGTATAGCACTCTGGTCAAGTCGTACTTTGAAAATTTAATTTATCTCAGGTATAAAGGAAATATCAAAGCCTTGGAAAGTTGGTCGCATAGTTGATCCTAGTGTCAAAGGAATGATTTATGAGGAAAGCTTTGAAAAACCTGCCATCTTCAGCATTGAAAGAAGTAAAAGAAGAAGGCCCTGTATGGAGTTACTTGATAATAAGTGGAATAAAAAAAGTTAATCATGAGTCCTTTAGATAAGATGTTAAAGATCCTGTGGTACTCTTAGAAAAGGACCAGGGAGTTCTCCTGGTGTGCTGCCAAACCTTCCTTCTACAACCAGAACCACCAAAATCAGATTCAACTGCTATTTTAGGAATCTTGCTGTGCACAAAATGGTTGTGGATATTTACTTGCATAACAACAATAACTGAAGTTCAAAGTACTTTAGCAGTGAAATGCCTGGGTTATCTGCAAGAGGTGATAAGATATTATATCAATGCACTTTTTTTAATTTCAAGTTAAAGTGCTGCTGCAGGACATATAAGAATGTAAGAACATAAGGAATAGGAGCAAGGCTATGCCATATAACCCCTCAAGCTTGTTCCACTAGTCAATAAGATCATGGCTGATGGCTGATCTTCTCCCTCAATGCCACTTTCCAGCCAATCCCCATATCCTTTGATTCCCTTAGTGTCCAAAAATGTATTGATCACAGTCTTAAATATGCTCAACAACTGAGCATCTGCAGCCCTCTGGAGTAAAGAATTCCAAAGATTCACAACCATCTGAATGAAGAAATTTCTACTAATCTCAGCCCTAAATGGCCAATCCCTTATCCTTGACCATAAGCCCTAGTTCTAGAATGTCCAGTCAGGGAAAACAACCTCTCAGCATCGACCCTATCAAGCCCTCTAAGAATTTTATGAGACAATGAGACAAATTTCATTCTTCTAAACTTCAGAGAATATAGGCCAATTCTGCCTGAATTCTCCTCATACCATGAATCAATCAAGTGAACCTTTATTGCTCCCCTTCTAAGGTAAGTATATCCTTCCACCAAAACTGTATATAGTACTCCAGTCTCACCAAAGTCCAATATAAGTGCAACACGCCTTCCTTACTCATACTCAAACCCCCTTGAAATAAAGGCTAACATGCCATTTGCCTTCCTATTTACATGCTGTAGCTGCATGTGAACTTTCTGTGTTTTGTGTACTAGGATTTCCAAATCCCTTGGCATACCAACTTTTACTAGTCTCTCACCTTTTAAAAAATATCCTGCTTTTCTATTCTTCGTACCAAAGTGAATAATTTCACATTTCTCCACATTATGCTCTATCTGCCACCTTCATGCCCACTCACTTCACCTGTCTATATCCCTTGGCAGCTTCTTTGTGTCCTCTTCACAGTTTACTTTTCCACTTAACTTTGTATCATCAGCAAAATTGGATGTATTACTATCAGTCCCCTCATCTAAGCCATTGATGTAGATTGTAAACAGCTGAAGCCTATTCACTGATCCCAATAGTTATAACCTGCCAACCTGAAAATGACCCATTTATTCCTACTAGTTCCTGTAAATTCAGAACTGATGTCAGAAGCACTTGTTCACTCAAAGAGTGATCAATTCCTAGAATAGTCTGTCAGGAGACAAAATCTTGAGTCATTCAAGAAGGAAATAGGAGCTGTGATGGAAGAGGGATTTGATTTTCTTTCGAAGGATTTCTAGAAAGGCTGAGTAATGTCCCTTATCTGCATTTATCTTTGAGATTTGTGTTTGTTTTTTTCTACCAAGCTCTCCTGAAGCTGCCAACTCTTGTTGACATGCAATTCCATAGGGGCCAGTGGCCCTCCAGTACCTCACCTGACACGCCCATTTGTGATGAGCCCAAATAAGGAGTGCTTCTACTGGACCCATAAAGAAAATCGCCCCTGTCTGTAGATGCACTCTTTTGAGTTGGTGTCATTGAGTAACTATCAGAAGTGAGAAGGCTGTTTTTTTTTCTTCTTCCTTTGCTAGCCCAGAGGCCAACTTTTCTCCACCCTGACGAAAGAATGTATTGTGTATTTTGCCTGCAGCCATTTGACTCTGCAATTACTATTCAGTAGTTATATGGAGACCTGTCAACTGAAGTGGAGAGCATGTTCTTTGAAAATGCAAACAGTAATCTTACAATTTGAGAATTATTGAATGAAACATGGTACATTCATGTTGCACTACTTACTGCATTGGACTTGTGAAAGAAGTTAAAGGAAGCAGATTCCCACTGCTAAATGTAATATTCATCTGGTTCATCCATAATGAATAGGCTGCATACTTACAGCAAAGTACTTCTGTAGTCTGAGTGATGGTATTTAATAATAGCAGATGGTAACAGGCTTGGATACTATTTTCCAATTCCAGAAAGAAGAAAGCAAAATTTGTATTGTTTGTCCCTCGAAACAAAATTAACAATTGCCTGACCACAGTATCATTATTGATCATGCTGCTGATTCCTGCTTCATGGATCAAGTTTAATTATACAGTCAGTGCATATATTGCCTATGCTGAGGTCTTAAATGTGGCACGCTTATTTATTTGAATGCTACTATTTAAAAGGTACATAAAGATGTATTTTGGTAATGACTGAGTGACCTAAAATGCAACACAGAATTAATTTCTGCATTGGGCAAACAATGCGCCAACTTATGTTCTTGTGTCTGAATATTAATGGTTGTAATCTGGATTTGTACAGAAAGATGACACAGCTATGTGGACAAATTGTAGTAAACAAAGAACTATATTTCCTATGATTAATATTTCAATAGATTTCAGTTATACAAAGCCACAGCCTGTACAATCATTCATTAACAGATCAGTCTTAAAGGGGAAGTATGGACTATTTAATTTCCCGCTAATCTCAAATTTTATAAAGGAAGATATCTGAATATTTAATAGTATCTAATAGTATTTAATTGCTGAATAAAGGCAATTTAAAAGTGGACACTTTGTGGAGTACTCCTGCTGTGGCATCATATAGTTCAGCTCCAGTGACACCATTAACAAGTAGTATTGTCCATAATTCCCAAGCCCCAGCCCCCACTCATAATGAGAATCAGAAAGAAAGAGAAATATATCATCTTATCACTTCCCAAAGCATCTCACATCCAATGAATTAGTACTTGAAGTGCAGTCACTGTTGTTAAGTTTCCAAACTGAAGAGCAACTTTATGATATCACAACAGGGGTGTTCTACAGGGGCAGCTGCAGTGTAAATTGCACTGTTTTATGCCAGAAATCATGAAGTGAAATTGCCTGCGGACATACTATGATGATGAATATTTATTTATTTTTAGATACAGCACTGAAACAGGCCCTTCGGCCCACCGAGTCTATGCCAACCAACAACCACCCATTTATACTAACCCTACAGTAATCCCATATTCACTACCATCTGCCTGTGTGGAGTTTGCAAGTTCTCCCTGTGTCTGCGTGGGTTTTCTCCGGGTGCTCCGGTTTCCTCCCACAAGCCAAAAGACTTGCAGGTTGATAGGTAAATTGGCCATTATAAATTGTCACTAGTATAGGTAGGTGGTAGGGAAATATAGGGACAGGTGGGGATGTTTGGTAGGGATATGGGATTAGTGTAGGATTAGTATAAATGGGTGGTTGATGTTCGGCACAGACTCGGTGGGCCGAAGGGCCTGTTTCAGTGCTGTATCTCTAATCTAATCTAATCTTCCTACACTAGGGGCAATTTACAATGGCCAATTTACCTATCACCTGCAAGTCTTTGGCTGTGGGAGGAAACCGGAGCACCCGGCGAAAACCCACACGGTCACAGGGAGAACTTGCAAACTCCACACAGGCAGTACCCAGAATTGAACCCGGGTCCCTGGAGCTTTGAGGCTGCGGTGCTAACCACTGCGCCACTGTGCTGCCCCTTCTTGTCCATTTCCGAAATCTCGTTCTCTTACTCATTTACTCTTAATCAGCATGAGTTATAAATATATTATCAAACTGTAGCTAAAATGTGATTCTGCATTGGTTAGTAAAGGTTTCCATGCTTAATCTGTTTTTCCATTATCCAGACCTGTGTCAGTCTTAGAATCCTGTACTGTTTAATTATCTGTACAATTTAACACCAATATGTTCTAAAAAATGTTTAGATCATTACTTTAGTTTTTTTTTAACTCAAATATACTGCTGAGTTATTATTTAATGTGAAGTAAGATCACCAGTACAGACAGAGTTTTAACTGCAAGTATCTGGAACTAATCAGATATCTGGCATCTGGTGTCAGCCTGTCG